>NW_024543071.1:0-600000 GCF_018167655.1 Microtus oregoni
GGGGTTGTGACACTGGCATGGTATCTTGAGCAGCATTAAAGGATGGTTTTTTTAATGGAGGGATGGGTGTTTCTGCTGTTTGTAAACATGGTTGTCGTCTTTGTTTTGGGAATGCAGCTGGTTAATCCTAGGGAACAAACATTTATATCTTATACTAATCTCTAACATGTGCAGTTAGCATACCATTTACCTTTGGGGCATTTGGGATGCAACTCTCCCTTACCTAAATTCTACTTTGTGACTTAATATTTTCTAAGAAGTTATACCATCAATCCTAGTCTTCTACATCACAGTAGCAGTGGAGTGCTACTCTATGCAGGAACTACTGTTTACAAGCTCCACAGAATTAACTACAGATGGATACTAAACCTAATGTTAAATGTTCAAAGTGCAAAACTTCTGGAAGACACTAGAGGGACCAGAGCTCTCAGACCTTGGCAAATCTGTGTTACATAGTGACGATACAAGCCGGCATTTCATGCTGATTTCAAAAAGGATATTTCAAAGCACAGTCCTGCTCCCAGTGCTCTGCACAGACGCAGTCAGGAGAGTGAAGTTACTCAGAGACTGCTTGTCGGCCCAGGAGATACAAAGAACATGCACTCAGATCATGCTGGAGCATTAAAGACCAACTGAAGCACGCTGGATGATGCAGGACCAGGCAAGAATATACTTAACTCTGCATCTGCTCACTCGCTACCACACACCCAGAGGAAGATGAACCACACTGGCTCTCGTAGCTCAACTAGCCCCTCCTCCCAGAGCTCACCATGTCGTGGTTTTCCAGCTTTTACATGCTACCTGCTCAGCTGCCTGCAGCAACACTCATAGCACAGCACGCAAAACCATGTGTGCCAGCTTCTCTTCAAAGCCTGAAACTGGGCCCTGAAAGACCCAGCACAACTTCTTGACTGTCAGGTCACCTGGAAGATATGATTGGCTATTGAGGCCTGAGTGACAAGAACACCTCCCATAAGGTTATACTATGCTTAAAGACACAGCACAATGGTTCCTGACCCTGCCTTTCATCTGAAAAACCTTTTCTGAATCAGCAGAGATGCATTTCCATAGCACTTGTCCCTGGTTCCAATACAGACCCTCCTATCTTCCTTCTCCTTGACACAAGGTGACTAGCTGGTTGCCACTTGTAGCCAGTTTGACTTCCAAGATTAGCCATCACATCAGTCAAGACAGAAGAAATGAGAAAAATTCTTAGCGCAGGAAACAGGGAAAGCATGGGAATTATTTCCAAAACAAAGCTTTTCCTGAACAAAGAAAGCATGTGGATTTTACTTAGGGAGTCTGTACACATTCATGTAGATTTCAGCCCATTCCTAAGCAGACTCAGTTAACAAACCCATTTCTGAACATGATCACAATGTAAAAGCGGAGACATTTAGCGGCATTCTTACTTCAAAGTCATGCAGAAACATATAAATTATAAAAAAGATGGAAAGAAAAGCCTCTGGCATGTTCATCTTGTACCACAAGTATTAGTATTCAGGCATCTGTACTGGCCTGTCCTTGAATTCCTGACAGGATATGTCCTCAGCTACAGCCACTAAGTGCACCTCCTGCACACATTTGATTCTCTCTCTCTCTCTCCTCTCCTCTCCTCTCCTCTCCTCTCCTCTCCTCTGCCTGTCTCTGTCCCCCCACCTCTCTTCTGTCTCCAGAGGCTGGTCTACCCATCCCCCACTTTTTTCACACTCCCTTCCCCCTAATAAAAACCCCTCGATGTGAGCTCTTCTTTTGAGCCAATTTTTAAAATGACAACAACAAGGTCTTAGCTGAAAGTCAGGTAAATGACACAGTGAAAGTAGATTTCTCAGGAGCCTATGTGATCTGTCAATCTTGATGTTTGATCTAAAAGATAACTGCATCAATACCACAGTTCTCACAGATACAAAAGACAGAGAACAAAATTCAGAAAACTTCAAGGAAAGGTCATTTAACAGCACTGTGTACTCTGCTCTTAGATGGACGATTATGATGAACTCTTTTAACCTAAGAACATAGCTGCTTTCACCTCCGAGCTGGCTAGCTCAGCAGAAGACCACAGATGTTTCCATGCAAGATCAGAAGGAGTTCACTTTAAACTATCCCTGGCTTCTGTCTGCCTCAGGGTTGTGACATCACTGTAGAGAATTCCATTTTTTCCTTTTTCTAACTTTTTGTAAAAATGTAGTTATATGCGCATTTTGATTGTATGTGCCTGTGAACAGTACTTACAGAGGCCAGAAGATGGAAGGAGATGCCTGGGACTGGAGTTACAGCAAATGGTTAGTTACCATATAGGTTCTGGGATTGAAACCTGGGGCTCTGTAACAACACCCAGTGTTCTTAATTGCTGGGCCATCTCTCTACTCCCTCTTCTTATTTAACATTTATTTCCATAAATTGATAATCATATGATATCTATCACACCACTTTCTGTTTGGGTAGAAAGTTAGCATCTCAAACCCCCTCTCCTGAGAGTTGCTTCAGCACAGACTCTACCCCCAAGAAAGCCTACCAAATGATGACCCCTCCTCAGAGATGCTTAAAACCACTACTACAGGGAATTTAAACCGCAACCCAGAGAACAAACATACAGTTTTCGGTCTTCCTTCCCATTTTCACCCGGGAGCACTGCTATTCATTAAACATGGACTTTTTCAAATTTGGTTTGATTTGGATTATTGTGTCAGCACAGAGGTTTATTGGGGCACAAAACGTTTCATCTGGAGGTTTTACCAAGGGGGCTGTTTTTCCCACTGGCACAGGGCCATGTGTTGGAAAACACCTTTCTCCCCTGTACCTGCTCTCTACCAGCTAAGATAGGCTTCCTCTGGGTAAGTTCTGTGTTCCAAGTCATGGCCTTAGAGGCCCAGAGCCTCATATCATTCATTCAGGCCATCCTGTTGAAGCCATGGCCATGCCAGGCACCCGACCTGACTTGACAAGAATCTGCCTTATTCTGGGGGACAAGGGCCTGCCTTGTCTCTGTGGAGTTCCTTCATCAAGACATATCCTTTCAAGGAATTTCTCACACCTCTCTTTTTTTTTTACCCAAACTCTATCACAGTGGATACACTGCACTAGGTTTTGAATCCCGAGTCCTGGCATAGACTTCAAAGCAAGACATGCTCACAGTTCAAGAACTGATCTCCAAATGCCATTGGGCTGCCTTTTACAAAATCTTTTTAAAATTGGGGCTATCTTACACCTTAGGTCTCTTAACACCTAAAAAAATTTTGCCAGTGTGAAAGAAACAAGCCCCATATGCCCATGGTTTGTGGATGCTGTGCTCACATGCCCCTTCCCTGCTCCCCCTGCTCCCCTTCCCTGAAGACTGAGCCTTTCCTCTTCCTAGAATTCTTCTATTCTCGTCACCCCGCCTGTCTGGCTACTGGCCAATCAACATTTAATTAAACCAATACAAGTGACAAATCTGTACAGGGTACAAGACCATTGCCCCACAGCATTTCTTAGCCTAATTTTTAAGTTTTTCTTGGACTGAATTTGTTGAAAGTAGTTTTAATTCTGGTTGTGGGGCTGAAGATGAGTTAAGTAGTTAAAGTTTAGTGAGTAAACTTAGGAAGTAAACACTCCAATATATTGAGCTATGTGCAGGCTTTGCAGTGTGTTCCATAGCCCTAGCTTTGGTGAGCTGTCACCCATGCCATGATGGGCTTTGGTAATACAGCTTTGAGTCATTTCTATTCCTATAAGTTACACATGAATCATATTCCTATAAGCAACCCCAATAAAATCTTTTGGTTCATCAAATTGGTCTTTGGTTTTATCCATGCTTTGGTCTGTTGTGGGTTCCCTATGTGGAGTGAATAGACATGTGTGTTACATCTTCCCAGGATTTTTTTGCTACACAGTACAAATTAACAACTGAAGTTAACTATGACTTTTCCAAATACCAAAATGTTAGTTAGGTATAGGTGGTCTAGGTCAAGTATCTCACAGCATCTTGGTTATGATATGCTAGGGCATTTCCATGCTCCTGAAGCATTCTTTGTACATGATGTTGAGTAATATGCTAACAGAAGAGAGGCAAGGACTTCTTGTGGCCTTAAAGCTATAATTGCTCACTCAACCCAGAGCAATGAGAGTAAGTGGGTAATGCCTCTCTCATGCCTCTACCTACATAGTGAAAGTGTTTACAGTTGCCTCGTTTCTCTTCTCCCTAATATTTGTATAGCCTTGAAATATGTTCACATCTGTGAGAATATATTTGCTGTGTTCATGCCTAGACATTTTCTTTTTGTATTGAAGGAAAAAAGAGCTTACAATCCTGAGAATGTGTCAAACTTTCCAGTACTTAGAACTGAATTTGAGGGAGGTTCAGTTCTTTTTACTTCTCTGACCTTTCCCATTATTATACCATTTATAATGGTCAGCTACCAGTGAAGAAGTCATGGTTCTGCCAGACATCTTTGAGGTAGCTTAGACACCCTGGCTCCTTATATATCTTGTGGTTTTATGATCATAATATACTACTTTTGCCAAGAATGCACAGGGTACATAGGATGTTCACACACTTGGGCCAACCTTCCTGAGAATGATGAAAATTCCTCAAGTGATATTAATGAGATGTGTACCAATAAATGATTATCATGTTGTTATAAATACATTAACCAGTTTGTAATTTTAGTGTGCATTCTAAGCTATTAAATATTTGTTAATTCAGTACAAGCAAGACACAAGAACTATTTTCATACATTTGAAAAGATTCCATGTTAACATTCCCAAACACATTATATTTTAACATGGCTGTAAGAATATGGGATATTTCATTAGGAAAACATGTAATATGATATTGGAATTGTCAGTTGATGACTTCTTAGAGGATAAAGCATCGCTTTTCTTAGGGGTCTGGCCACTGGTAGGCTGCCCATGACCCAGGAGATAGCTCCACACCCATGCACTAATTGGTCAGCATTAATTGGACTCAGGAGGCTGTTACTAGTAAGATGCAAAGTCAGGAAGGAAAGAGGTTGAGAGATCCTGGGGGAATTTGAAGTGAGGTGCTGGGGTATAAATAAGATAAAAATACATTGAATGTATGTACAAAGTTTTCAAAGAATAAATGATAAAATACTATTAAGTTTTTAAAAAATTCAGCCAGGAAAACACATTTTAACTGTGAAATAATTTTATTTGTTATACTATCACCTGGAACATGAAATCCTTCTTGCCAAATTGCCTAATGCACCCTTTACATCCTTATTCCTCAAAGTGTAAATGAATGGGTTGAGTGTAGGAGTCACCACACCATAGAAGAGAGCCATGAACTTAGGTTGGTCCCTTGAGATAGAGGAGGGAGGCTGAAGGTACATACTTATTCCTGGGCCATAAAATAAGGAAACTACTATAAGATGAGAGGAACATGTACCAAAGGCCTTTGTCCTTCCCTCAGAAGACTTAATCCTAAGTATAGCACGTCCGATACTAATATAGGAAGCAAGTATTAAGCATAAAGGAACAGCTAGTATAAAAATACATGCCACAGAAAGTGCCAACTCATTTGTCTCTTTTTCACCACAAGCAGTCTTTATCAGAACTGGAATCTCACATAATAAGTGATCCAGTGTATTGATGCCACAAAGTGGCAACTGTAACGTAAGTGTGGCTTCTGAGATTGCATAGGCAATTCCACAGAGCCACATGACGCACACTAACAGAGTGCATGCACGATGATTCATGATCAGGGAGTAGTGCAGAGGTCTGCAGATAGCCACGTAGCGATCAAAAGACATAATAGCCAGAAGAAGACACTCTGTGCCCCCCATTGCACTAAATAAATAAAGTTGAATTGCACACCCCACATAGCTTATGGTCTTTCTGGAGCTTCCCAGGTTGAACAGCATCTGAGGCACAATGCTTGTGGTGTAGCACATGTCCAGAAAGGAGAGATTTGTGAGGAAGAAATACATGGGGCTGTGAAGACGGGGTTCTAAGGTGGACACCAGAATGATGGCAACATTCCCAAACATGGCTAGGGGATATGTTACCAGAAGAATAATGAAGATAGGGAGCTCCAGCCAAGGATGGTTGGCAAAGCCAAGGAGAATAAACTCTTCAGGGTGGGTTGCATTAATGACTATCATTGTCTTTAATCTGTTTCACCTGTAATAACAAAGCAGTAGAGAGAAGGAGAGGGAGAGAAAAAGAGAGAGATTTGAGAAATGACAAATGATAACACATTCTTTTCTATCTTGTATTTTTCCGGTGAAAAAGAAAATAAACAAACAGATTGTTATGGCTTTGGTAGGGGTAAAGAAGATAAAGAGTCTTGACCAGGTAATCCATTTCCTTTTAGGACACTAAATAACAAAATAAGCTACTTTAAACAAGATTTATCTCTGGATACTGAATTTCTTCATCTGTATAAGGATAAAACACTGAATTCTCATTACAATTAAGCAAAAAGAGAAGTTTGCATCCATTGAAGATTCACAAAAATTGCTTTTCTAACTCTAGCTGACATCAAAATCAATCAGGCCTTTTAAAAAAATATTATCCCCAGCATGTTACAGAATAGAGGTTTCATGAGTCTGAGGACTGACATGCCTCCTTTTCAAATAAGTGCTGTGGGCATTGTTTAAATAGTCAAATTGGTTATAAATAATAGGATAAAAATAAAACAACATTAAGATGATTTCATCAATTGCAAAATCATCAGAATAATTATTTCTGCCAGGAGCAAGAAGAGCGGTGTTAAACAATATATCTGAGCTATATAGAACTTATAAATGTAAATTCTTTGTAAATGTTTTATGTATTATTGTTGTGTGTGTGTGAATGAGTTAAACAAGTATGGCTATCTGAGTGGCACAGTATGCATATGAGTTGTGTGGTCAGAGGGACAACTTCTGGGAGTGAGTTTCGACTTTCTACCCTGAGTTCTAAGGATCAAACTCAGGCAGTCAGTCTTGGGCAGCAAGGGCTTTTACTATCTGAGCCATCTTGCTACCCCAAAATGTAACTTCATTTTTCAACAACACAATTCATTGACATTAAACAAAAATTATATTGGTTTTAACACTGCAATTTTTCTTGTGTAATACTTAGACTTTGAAATAATTGAAAACCTTATTTAATTTTAGCTAATTCATTCACCTTTGGCATTTTTTATTATGTGTATTACCCTGTCTTAAAATGCATTTATACACTTAAAAAAGACATACTATCTATAACTATAGTTACATTTATGAATATGAAGTATTTTATGACTGCCAGGAGAAAAATCTAGCTCAGAGACTAAGACTTGCAAGTAACTTTACATTATTGAAATATATATATATATATATATATATACACTCTCTTTTCAGATAAAAGACACATACATACAAAACCACAATATTCAGTACCTGAGTAATATAATATTTTGAGAAAATAAGAGATGTTTTATATAAAAAATTATGAAATAATTTAGACTATAAAATTATACATTTAAATATTTCTATCTACCCATACAATTTTATAACTATAAGACAATTTTGTCCATTTATTTAACAATGTTATTAATCACATTTTGCATTCTTATACACTAGCAACACCTCAATATTTAAAAGGCCAATTTATATTTAATACTCTAAGTTTTTTATAAGTATCTGTATCTGTCTTTAAAGACAATAATTGATGCAGTATTTTTTAATTATTTTAAGGTTTCTTATTGTCGACATATTATTTGTAGGTTAATTTGTGAATGGTTATAACCTATGTCAAAAGACAAAACTAGCATATTTAATTATACATCCAATAACTTTATTTTCAATGCTAGAATCAAGTCCGGCTTCATTCTACAATACATGAAGAAAGTTTCTGCCATGTAGAAACAGGGCTGTGAGTTCTCCAAGGTGGACAACTGAGAAAACAGGTGATTAGTCAGCATTAGTTTATCCCAGCATATTTCTCTTCTTGTAACTATTAATTGTGGGAGGACTTTTACAATTTTTCCACCTCAAATAACATACATTTCCTTTTTCCAAGATTGTCCGGACAGAATTCTTGTTTTTTAGTGACATTTTTAACTGTGTTGCGTCTCTCTGTCTTATAAAGGTACAGTTTGATATGTGACATTTACACTGAATTTGTGTGTGTGGCTTGATCTGATCTATCAGAGCCTAATGAGAGTCAGTGCTGTGTGGTTTGTTTCACTTGCCCTAAAATATACACAAGTTCTATAATCTTATCCCCACTCCCTTAATTTTACACATTATCTCATAGTATTTCCGTACTTTCATACTTAGATTATATAACCTTTGTATCTTTGGCTTCTGGTAAATTTGATTGCTATTTTAATACACAGAAATTTCTTATCTAGAAATTTCTAAATCACCTTAGGGTGGCTCAAACTCTATTAGATATCTCTTTAATGCACACGCACACAAAGACACACACACACACTATATGTAAATAATCTATATACATATATATTATACATACGCCATGTAGGGAAAGATCAAAAAAGTAGTACTGGTTATTTTATCTAAGACTGAAACACATAGATAAAATATGTCAACAAGTCATGAAAAACTTGGCCACAGATTTTTAATCATTTATGCAAAGGAAAATATCTCAAAATAATCTATATTTTGTGTGCTAATATTAATGAAATTATTATATAAAATGTTTATATGTGACATAATTCTGTCATTTAATATTTCATATATAGTAGTTCATGAAATGTAATACTTTTATTGGTGTTTCAAGTAAGAGGTAAATAAAAGAGATATTATTTATGAAAAGATCTACTTGTTCTCAGAGTCAATGAATCAGGATTTCCAAGTTCCAGAGAAGATTTCCTGAAATGAAAGGCTATTAAATGCTATTAATTACCAAGTGCATTAAATGCTACATACATTCCATTCTTTCCTGAAATGCATGACCCATGGAAATGTGTCTTTTGACTTACCTTGTTTTGATAATCTTCAATAAGAAGGAAATATAAAGGAATTCAGAGTTCTTTTATTTTCAGGTACAGATTAAGAAACTTTAGTTAACAGAAGAATACAGGGTTTAACAATTTCAGGTAATTGATGGACTAAGCAAGTGATTGATGAACTATGACAAAAAGGAAATGCTGTGTTAGGCAGACAATGGTAGAAAATACATGGAATGATCCATATGTGATATTTGTATACTGCTTCCAAAACTCCTGGGATGGTTCTTAAGCAGATCATTTATGTAGCTTTATCCTTGTTGAATTAGCAGAAAATGTTCCTAGGGACAGAGTTCTTTGTGGATTTGCTTCTTATGTACACTTAATTATCTCCTTAGCTGGGTGGTAAGCAAGTCTCTTCTATTATTAGATGTGGTATAAAATAAACTCATTAAATTTCCTAATTCACTACATACATTTTATGTTTAAATCATTCTGTAAGAATTTTCCTTTGGTGATTTGCACAAATGTCTCTTCACCCAGCTAGGCACTGATGACCAAAGAAAAGATTCCACCAAAGTCTAACTTAGAGGATCAGTGAGTTTATTGCAGTTACTTACAGAAGCATGGGTGGTTCAACAGGATTTGTAGCACTAAAAAGACTACCAAGGAATGAATGCTAAGTACATGACTTTTGGGCAGCCCCACAGGTCTGAGAGTCTACTCCAAACAGATAGTATCATCTGCAAGTTTCTTCTCAATAGCAATGTTGCTTCTATAACCTTTGGGAGGGACCTTGTGAATTGTGTTAACTTTATGGACTTCCTGAGATTTTCAAGTTTTTTAATTTCTAAAATTTAAGAAGCCTCAATCTAGGAGGAAATCTTTCATTTTCAAGGGCATTTCTGTATACCATTCATATATTGATAAGAGAATGTATGCAAGTATTTATTTTGTAATTGAAAATTAGTAATTTCTCATATTTTGGGGATTGTGGTAGTTTGAATAAAAAAATATTCCCATGGATTCATGTGTTTGAACACTTGGTTCCCAAGTTGGTGACTCTGTTTTGGGAGGTTATAGAACTTTCGAACCATAGAGCCTTGACTAAAAGAAATACATCACTGGTGGTGGACTTTGACACTTTATAACCTTTCACGCATTCAATTTACTTTTTCTGCTTCTTTGTACATTTAAGATGTGATCTCTCAGCTTCCTGTTGCAGCTTCCATGCCTTCCATACTATTGCAGACTAACAGCCAAACAAATTATTCCTTCTGTAAGGTGCCTTTGGTTGTGGTGTTTTATGACTGCAAAGAAAAGTAACTAATCAGGGATACGGTGCGATGTTTTGGTTTATTTATATACTACAGGTTGGACAGTAGTTGAGACTACTTAAGCTATCCTCATCCCAAATAATTATCACCCCATCATAATGAGTACATTCAAAATCTCTTTGGTATATTTTGAGCAATATGATACAATTCTTTCCAACTATAATCAACTTAAAGTAATATTAACACTATTTTTCCTAGGTAATAATAATTTTATAAATTAATGCTATACTGTTGATTCCAATCTTCTTTACTATAGATTATCTGTTCACTTATTATTTCCTTTGTTTTAGAGAAACTTTTCACATTGAAAGAATCATGTTTGACTAACTTTACCCTTTTGTTACCTATGCATTTGCATTCTTAGACAGGCAATTCTTGTCCAGACTACTGCCATACAATGTTCTCCCCATTTTTTTCTGGCAATTTTAGAGTATGGTCTTTTTTTTCCCTTCTTATTTCTCTTTATTGCACTTTGGAGATAGTTTTTTATAAGTGGAAGGTTTGTGGCACCCTTATTATAAAAGTCTCTCTAGGTCATTTTTCTAATGACATGCACTACTTTGGTAAGCACACATTCTGTCACATTTTGGTAATTCTAACAACATGTTTGACTATTTTATTATCTGAAAACAGCCATCTTCAGTGTTACTATCATAACAGTTTTGGGATACTATATGTTACACCCATATAAGAAGGTGTAGTTAGCTTTAACAAATTTTCTGTTTCCCAGTTAGCTCCTTGGGCAGCTGAGGATAGGGAACCTGAAATGACCCTATCCGAGAGCAATACTGACGAATATCTTGCATATCACCATAGAACCTTCATCGGGCGATGGATGGAGATAGAGACAGAGACCCACACTGGAGCACTGGACTGAGCTCCCAAGGTCCCAATGAGGAGCAGAAGGAGGGAGAACATGAGCAAGGAAGTCAGGACAGTGAGGGGTGCACCCACCCACTGAGACAGTGGAGCTGATCTATTGGGAGCTCACCAAGGCCAGCTGGACTATGTCTGAAAAAGCATGAGATAAAACCGGACTCTTTGAACATGGCGGACAGTGAGGGCTGATGAGAAGCCAAAGACAATGGCACTGGGTTTTGATCCTACTTCATGTTCTGGCTTTGTGGGAGCCTAGCCAGTTTGGATGTTCACCTTCCTAGAAATGGACGGAGAGGGGAGGACCTTGGGCTTTCCACAGGGCAGGGAACCCTGACTGCTCTTTGGACTGGAGAGGGAGGGGGAGAGGAGTGGAGGGAGGAGGAGACGAGTGGGAGGAGGGGGGGGAATGGGAGGCTGGGAGGAGGCGGGAATTTCTTTTTTTTTTCTTTCAATAAAAAAAATAAAAAATTTCTGTTTCTCACTGCTTAAAAAACAGTCATTTCCTTGTCTGTGTACTCTGTTTTGTTTTATTGTTTTCATTGAGCTATTCATTTTTCCTACTGTAGAATATGGGCTTTATATTTAAATATTTTGATCCCTCTTGAATCTATTTTATTTTGGTGAAATCCTGAGATCTAAGCTCAATTATGTTCTTCAGGCATTCTGTTTACCTAACTCTGTTATTTAAGATAATGTCCATGAAAAATTGAAACTTTTAATTTACCAAAGGTAAGTTTTTGCAATGTATCTTATGTCTGATGGTATTTTCTTCATATATTTTGGTGATTCAGTGCTGGTTTCTTATATATATAGGATTTTTATAATTTGTGCTAATTTATGCATCCATCAATAGACAATGATTTTCTTCATCCCTTCGTACAGGTTCTCTTCCATATAACAAATTAACATTCCCTAAAAATATGAATTATAGAGCAGTAATATATTTAAACCAACTATAATACTTCAAAATATCAGTTCAAAATGTTTTACAGATTACATCTACTTAACAATAAAGTTTTATATTGTTTAGGTTTCGGATACTGGGATGAGGACTATGATCAAGGACAACTAGATGACAAAAAGATTTCCTTGACTTACAGGTCACAATTATAATTCATTGCTGAAGGAGGACAAAGCAGGAACTCAAACAAAGCAGGAGCCTGGAGGCAAAAACTGAAGCAGAGATCATGGAGGAATGCTGCTTCCCAGGCCTTGACCAGCCTGCTCTGTTATATAAACTAGGATCACTTGCCTAGAGGTGGCACAGCTCTCAATGGTTTGAGATCTCATAATCAACCATTAATGAAGAAAATATCTCATAGGCTTGCTTACAGACCAATCTGTAAGTTTTCTCAACTGAAGGCCATCCCTAGGTGACTTCGGCTTGTGTCAAGATGACAAAAAACTAACTAGAACAACTATCTAATGTTAGAAACTTATACTTATGGGAGGCCTACTTTTTGAACATCAGATTTTCAGTTCTTATGAAAATATTATAAGTACTGTGTTTGTCTGTGTGTGCATTATGTGTGTGTGTGGTACCAGTGCCTGTTGTGGGTAGTTGCAGTGCCATGGTGTATGGGGAAGTAGAACAACTATGGAAAGTCATTTCTCTTTTTCATCTTTATGTGTCTTCTAAGGATTGAACTCAGGTCACAGTCTTGATAAGCAAGTTCTTTTGATTACTGAGCAATCTCACAGGCCATGAACATCAGATTGTTATAGGAATAAAATATTCTCAAACTTTCTAAGTATGTTTTATGCGATTGTTTTTATTTTGTTTTTAGAGATGAGCTTACTCAAAAGCAGCCTTTTCCCAGGTCAGGTACTGTTGAGGAGGTATGGAGTCCATGAACTATTGGACAGACACACAGAGGCACTTGGGAACTTTCTCTGAGGGCCAAAGCTTAATTCTTCATTTTATTTTTCTCTTTCTTCTTTCCAGTGCTGTATCTTTCCTGTTGTTTTCCTCCTACATTTTTTTCTTATACATCTTTTATTTTTCTCTTCCATTTTATATCTCCTAAGACAAAAATTTCTACGCAAGAAAGGATTACCTACCAATAATAAGTTACACATTCTCTAAAAACAAATTAAAATCTTTACACAGAAGAAATCAGAATATGTAACAAGTTACATGTTTTTCTTAGAAGCCCAAAAGTAGTTAAACATTTTTTATATTAATTTTTTCACCATGTCTTCACCACAAAGCAATGATTCTTTTTTAATTGATTAACAAACCGTTAAGTAAGCAAGGCATTAAGTTTAAGCAGCTTGTTTAGATTAACAAAGTGTAAGGAAGCAAGGTTTTCTTTTTAGCCATTTATTTTACTGTCAGGCTGCATTTCGTGGTTACAAAGAAATAATCATTTCATTATTCATCTCAAATGGTAATCTTATAAAAAAATCTTAAAAGAATCACAAATACAAACACACACACACATATATAGCAATTGTTTATACTCTTTTTGAAATATATCAGGTCTTTATTTCTTAGGGGATTCTTCACTGTTGTGAAATATCATTATTTTTTTTTAATTTTCTATTTTTTTATTGAAAAAAAATTCTGCCTCCTCCCAGCCTCCAATTTTCATTCTTCAGAGTGCACACTTACTCATCATCAATGTTTTTAGTAAATCACGTCAAGAAATCAGGAAGTCAAGAGACTACAAAAATTTAAGCATTGTCTTTGGTCACCAAACCTTCTCTAGCAAAGGAGGAACATCACCTAGTAATAACCAGGTTGCCTTTTTTCTTATTCCTTGACCTCAGTGAGTCCCTCACTCAACTATTGAAAGTGTGTCTTTCTAAACTTTAAATTGTTTCTCAAAATTGTTTTCTACATTAAAGCCATTAAGAAAAAATTCTTAGTTTAAGTTTACTAACAATGTACATCTCTAAATTCTTTCTGTTGTTGGTAGTTGAATTATTGATCTGCTCCAGCAACAATGCTATGAAAAAGTCAACCACTATTATTGTAAGTACCAATAACATTACCAAGTGAGGGGATTACAAACCCCCTTACAGTTTTCATACGACTCATAGATTATGAGAGATGTGGTGACTTCAAGGCCAATAAGCAGAGCTATACTCAATAACAATAGGATGTCCTCTGTCTCTCCAAGACACTCCCATCATGTTTATGATGATTAGTGAATCATTTTCCATGAGTTTCTAGCATGATCCCTGACAAACACAAACCTTCTTGTCCCAGATTGTTGAGCATTAGGATCGAGATTTGTATCACTACACCTGGAAGTAGTGTTATGTTGCAATAAAGTTTAATTATGTTAACAAAGATTTAACATAAGTTGTATTGTTTGAATTTATTCTAATGAGCTCTGTATAGTCATGTGGTTTTATAATGGTGGCTATCATCCTTCTGTTTCTAATGCAGGACTTCTTATTGAGAATTTTAGGGATTTGGTGGTGATGAAATCCCTGTTTTTTGTTTTGTTGTCCTTATTTTTTGTTCTATTATGTTTCATTTTTGTCTGAACAATGTTTTATTTCTCTTTCACTTCTAAAGGATAGATTTCCCTTGTATAACATTTTTAGTTTGTGACATTTTTCCTCTCAGCATTTGGTCACCTAATCCTGTATTCATCTATCTCTACTTCACTGTAAAGTTTATGCTGAGAAAACTGACCCCAGTCTAATGAGGATTCGCTTATGTATGGCATGTACATAAAATGCCTACTTTATGACTCACATGTTTGAATATTTGGGACACAGTTAATGCTAATGTTTTGGGAAGTTGAACTTTTAGAGGTTGGAGCCTAGATGGAGAAAGTGAGTCATTGGGAGATGAGCCTTGAGTGTTATAGTGCTCCTCTCTCACTCACTCCCCTTTCTCCCTCTGTATCTCTTTCTTTCTTTTTCCTGATCATCTCTATGTAACAGTGAGCATATGTTCCCTCAACAATGGCTTATCGAATAACAAAATTTCAACATCAAATTAATAATTTTCTTTCATCAATTGTGAGAAATTTTACTTGAAAATTTTAAGTTTGGGCTATAAATTTGACAAATACATTGTAGAAATTCAAATTTGTAATGGAAAATATCTTGAATATCATTCTCATCTCAAGTATACTTTATCAAAAATATGTTTATTATTTATTTTTGTAATTCACTTGCTTCCACATTAGAAATAATAATTTTTTATATTGATTCATGATAACTTTCAAAGGCACATATAAATGTCCCAGTTTATTCTCTGAAGTGTTTCCAGACTGTACTTCATTAGTACATTAATGTCACTTCCTTTTTCCTTATTGATTCAAGATTCATACTACTTATGTTTAAAAGAAGAATTTAAAGTTTACTCATAGTTTTAGTCTCTTTGCACTTTTAATATCTCATGAGAAATTTTTTATTTAAACATCAAACACTTATCCCAACTCACAAGCAAAATTCACAATGCTTTTTGTGAAAGCATGAACATACTCTGAGTTTTGATAAAGTCATGATTAAGCACAGTGTATTTCTCCTTAAGGCCATTATGAAACTACATGAATCATAGTCCAGGAGTAAAGAATTGTTTAGGAGGTGACACTGACTGAAAGACCACTGATGCTATTTTATTCAGCATGACTTTACAATAATTGAATTAGGCATATCAAATTTATAATTTATTAATTGTTCTCATTACTTAACACGGTGAATCAACTGGAAAAGAACTTCTGTTTTCTTTCTGTATTTTCACAAATATGTACCCAAGTTGGTACATATTTGAGGATCCAACTTGATTATAAAATGATTATACAACTTGATTATAAAATTTTAACATACAATGTGATTATGAAAGTGCTAGAAATGAAACAAATCTGGCAAGGACATGTTTTATGAACTTGGAATATATGAGCATTATTAGAGAAACCAATCTAAAATTACTACAATCATTAAACTATTTCATTTGATATCAACGAGCTTTCAGTTTGAAGTAAAAATGCTTCTCAACAGCTTTTTTAAGGCTCCCTTTACATCCTTATTCCTTAGGGTATAGATGAAGGGATTCAGTGTAGGAGTTATTACTGCATAAAAGAGAGCCATGAACTTGGGTTGGTCCCTTGTGATGGATGAAGAAGGCTGAAGGTACATGCTAATGGCTGGACCATAAAATAAGGAAACTACAATAAGGTGAGAGGAACATGTCCCAAAAGCCTTTCTCCTTCCTTCAGAAGATTTAATTCTGAGTACTGCACATCCAATATTAACATAAGAAGCAAGAATTAAGCACAGAGGAACAGCCAGTATGAAAATGCATACCACGGAAAGTGCCAGCTCATTAGCCTCCTTTTCACCACAGGCAGTCTTTATGAGAACTGGAATCTTACACAGTAAGTGATCCAGTTTATCAATGCCACACAGTGGCAATTGTAATGTAAGTGTAGCCTCTGAAAAAGCAAAGATCACTCCAGTTAACCACATAATAGACACTAACAATATGCAAACTCGTTGATTCATGATGAGAGTGTAGTGGAGAGGTCTGCAGATAGCCACATAGCGATCAAAGGACATAATAGCCAAAAGCAGACATTCTGTGCCTCCCATTATGTGAAAGACATAAAGTTGAACAACACATCCAATGTAACTAATGGTCTTTCTAGAGCTTCTAAGATTAAACAGCATCTGAGGCACAATGCTTGTGGTGTAGCACATGTCCAGAAAGGAGAGATTTGTGAGGAAGAAATACATGGGGCTGTGAAGACGGGGTTCTAAGGTGGATACAAGAATTATGGCAATGTTCCCAATCAAAGCTGTAGGGTATGTTATCAGAAGAATAATGAAGAGAGGGAGTTCCAGCCATGGATGATCAGAAAAGCCCAGTAGAATAAATTCTTCTGGGTAGCTTTCATTGATTACTGCCATTCTCCTTTGATTTCTTTTACCTACAGTTTGAAGTGCCATGTCAATTTAAAACAATAAACATATAGAATAAAGAACAATTATTGAAAATTGAGAGAAGTGCCAGTCACATATAAAGAAAAATTCAAAAGAATAGCAGTTTTCTTTTTGTTCTTGGAATCTGGAGAGATGACTTATTAGCTAGTGTTCTTCTAGAAGGCCCAAGTTGGATTCCCAGTACCTATAATGAGTGACACACAACTACCTGTTTCTCCAGCTCCAAAAAATCCAATGCCCATTTCTCTACTTGTGAGCATATATCTCCCACACACAAAAACACACATAGGCATAAACAATAAAAAATTTACAAAGAATTAACTCTAGCTTTAATCACACAAACTCTAAAAGCCAAAACAGTATGGATTGACCTACTTTAATTCCTTAATAAAAATTTTTGCCAAACTAGATTTCTGTGTCCAAAAAAGATATTATTCATAGCTAAAATACAAAAATTAAAAAATTCATGATGAACACTAAAGGAATGTCTGATCATGAAGCCAGTGCTACAGAATATTCTTTCAAGAATTCTACTCACAGACATCCATCCATCCATATATCCATGCATACATGCATACATAACACCACTGTGAGTATACAGAAAAGCATGAATCTCAGTAGTAAAGTAATAAATTCTTATATAAAGATTACAGTAGAGAGTAAATTGGAAGCATGTGGATCATGGGAGAGGGTAGAAGGGGAGGAGGAAGGGAGGGGAGTGGTAAAATACATACTGCCCAATATAAACAATAAAAATGATTAGAGAAAAACCCAACCTTACACAAATGAAAATATGGTGGAAAATTGTACATACCTTTCAGAATTAACTAAGAGTTAATAATCTCAATCCTCCAATTAAAAGGCTAGCAGACTGGAGTGAAATACAGGAAACAATTGTTTTCTGCATATAAGAAACACATCTCATTTGCAAAGGGAAAGAGAATAAAAGTGAAATTACAAGAAAATACACCCTAAAAGCAAGCAGTATTAGTGATTATAAAAGATAACTCTGTATTAATAAGTGGAACAATCCAATGGGAGTGGATCATATATACCAACTGTTGGCATACCCAATTTCATTAAGGAGTACTTAACCAAAAATAGATTAGCAGATTCTAACATGATGACAGTAAGTGGCTTCAATAATACATTGTCAATAACAGATTGCCCATCCAGACAAAACAAAACAAACAAACAAAACACCAGTAAGAACACATCAGAATTGAATCAACCAGGAATTAAAAGAAGTTCATGGAATGTTTTACTGAAACAGTCACAGGATAAATATTCTTTTCAACAGCCATTGATGGTTTTGTAAAATAAAACATATTTTAGAACATAAAGCATGTCTTCATGAATGCGAATATTTAACTAATCTCATATCAAATTATAGTGGAATATAATATAGATGAACAGAAATAGAAATTGTAGAAATTATACCAAAGTATGATGATTAGACAACACATATTTAAATAAGTGTTATCATGCATGGGAGAAATTAGAACCTCGAAACCTGTAACCTCGAAAAAATTAATTTTAAGACTAATCACTTTCAGTGTTCTTCAAAGTACTTAACTAAGGAGAAAAAAAGGTGCAGTACAAGAGTCATCATATAAAACTAGCAATACCCTGATACTCAAACCAGTTCATAACAAAGCAAAGTGGAAAAATATAAACATCATGATTAAGTAGAATTCACTGTAGGAAACCCAATATGGCTTGACATATAAAAAAATAATTATAATATCACATATCAGCAAGAATAAAGGGCAGGGCTCAGATAATTATCTCAATAAATGCATGGAAATACTTAAACAAAAACATAATGTCTCTTAGTAATAAAATTACAAAGGGCACGAAGAATATAAGCACCTTCCCTTTACTCAATAAAAGCTATAGTGTGGCAAATCTGTAGCCAACATTATACTCAACTGGGAAAATCTGAAAACATTCTCTATAATATGAGATATAAGATGATATATATATGAGATATAATATGAGATATATGAGAATATAAGAGAAGACTTGACCTCATTTTGAATATTGTGGATGAAATCTTGGCTGGATCAGTAAAGATGAGAAAGTAATAAAAATATTATTTTTTATTAATAATAAAATATTTTGAGAAAATAATGAAATTACAATTTTTGGAAAATAGGATCACATACTTATAAATCCTTAAAGATTCAACCAGAAAACTCATATACAAAAAAGCATTACATTAAAAATGCAGAATATGAGCTGAACATAAAAGCATTAGTTTTCTATTTTTCTATTTCTCTCATCCTCTGTGCATAAATGTCCAAATATGTATACATAGACATTGTGTGAGGGTGTATGTGCACAGTTGTGTGGGGGTGGAGGACAAGGGTTCATGTAGGGAATCATTCCTGTTTATTCTTTCATCTTTCTTATTGAGAGATGGTCTTTCAATCAAACTTAGAGATAGTTGATATGGCTACTATCCCTTGTTAACTTTTTCTAGTGATCCCATCTCCCAACAAGAATTAGAAATTAAAAACATTAAAGAAACTTCAATCAGCAAAGAAAGAAACTTTAGAATACAGCAAAAGGGTAAAAGGAATTTTCATACTTGTGGGATCATCAGAATTTGATATTTAAGTGACTTATCACCAAAACCAGCATACAAATTCAATACATTGCCCATTAATTTACAATGATGTTCTTCACAGGAATAGAAACAGCAATCTCCCAATTCATGTGAAAAACTAAATAATCTGAGTATCCAAAGCATTCCTAAGTAAAAAGAACAATAATAATGATGCTACAGAACTGCTGTAAACTACAGAGTCAAAATTTATGACAAAACTCACATGATACTTGCTTAAAGGCAAAATAGAAACCAATAAAAGAGAATAGAAAATTTATAAACATTTTTAATCAGGACCAGAGAAGAATAAAATTATATCCTTAAAAATATGTCAATCTAGAAATATTTGTATCAATGAAATAAGCCAGTACGACAGAGACAAATGCCATAAGATTTTCTTAATATGTAAATATAGTGAAAGAGCATATGACAGTAAAGAAAGAACTAGTCTTACAGGAAGGAGAAGAAAGAGGAAGGAGTAATAGAGAGGATGAATATAACCAAACTAGACTATATGGAATATCATAATGAAATGTCTAATTTACACGTTATTATACTCTAATAAATAAGGAGTTTGTATAGTTCCTACTGACTAATTAATTATACTCCAAATATATTTTAACTGTAGTTAACTGGCATCATAAGAATCATCAGGAACCCAATTAAACACCAAGGACATTTGAAACTCAATATATTTTTTCTATGAACTTTTGAAACTAGAAATTGATATTCTCAATATCTTATGATGTCATTTAAGATATTAATTATTTAATCAGATCATTCTTCAAACACCTGTACTCCACAAAATTGGAAAACTTAAAAAAAAGACAATTTTTCTGGATAAATATCACTAACCAAAATTAAATCAAGACCAGTTAAGCAAACTAAATAGACCTATAACTACTAAAGAAATAGAAACAGTCATTAAAAATCTACCAACCAGAAACAGCACAGGACCAGATGGTTTCAGCACAGAATTCTACAAGGTTTTCAAAGAAGAACTAATACCAATACTCCTCACATTGCTCCACACAAGAGAATCAGAAGGAACATTGCCAAACTCTTCTTAAAAGAGTACAATTAGCCTGATACCCAAACAACACAAAGACTTTACTAAGAAAGAGTATTACAGACCAATCTCATTCATGAACATTGATGCAAAAATACTGGAAATCAAAATCCAAGAACATATCAGAAAAATCATCCACCATGACAAAGTAGGTTTCATCCCAGAGATGCAGGTAGGGTTCAAGAAATGAAAATCTGTCAATATAATTCATCATATAAACAAACTAAAAAAAACCCACACACGATCATCTCATTAGATGCTGAAAAGGCCTTTGACAAAATACAGCCACTCTTCATGATAAAGATGTTGGAGAGAGCAGAGATTCAGGGAACATACCTAAACATAATAAAGGCAATATACAGCAAGCCAACAGCCAACATCAACTAAATGGAAAGAAACTCAAACGATCCCACTGAAATCGGGAAAAAGGCAAAGGTTGAATACATCCTCTCCATATGTATTCAATGTAGTTCTTGAGGTCCTAGCTAGAGCAATAAGACAACAACAGGAGATCAAAGGGATGCAAATTGGAAAAGAAGTCAAACTCTCACTATTTGCTGATGATATGACAGTTTACATAAATGACCCCAAAAATTCTATCAAGGAACTTCTATAATTCATAAACATCTTCAACAATGTAGCAGAATACAAGATTAACTAAAAATATCAGTAGCCCTCCTGTACACAGATGATAAATGAGCTTCACAATAGCTACACAAAACATAAAATATCTTAGAGTAACAAACAAACACTTGTTTGCTTGTAAACAAACAAGTGGACGACGTGTATCACAAGAACTTTAAATATTTCAAGAAAAATGAAGAAAACAACAGAAAATCAAAAGATTTCCCATGCTTTTGGGTACACAGTAAAAATGGCAAGTTTACAAAAATCAATCTAAATATTCAATGCAATGCCCATAAAAATCTGAGCAAAAGTATTCACAGACCTTGAAAGAACAATACTCAACTTCATATGGAAAAACAAATATCCAGGATAGACCAGACGATCTTGTACAATAAAGGAATTCTGGAGGCATCACAGTCCCTGACTTTAAACTCCACTACAGAGCTACAGATGTAATGAAAACATCCTGGTATTGGCATAAAAATAGTCAGGAGAATCAAATTAAAATTCCAGATACCTATCCACACACCTATGAACACCTTTGCTTGTGGGAGTGCAAACTTGTACAGTTATTTTGGAATTCAGTATGGGAATTCCTTAGAAAATTAGGAAATAGCAATACCACTTTTGGGTATATATCCAAAGGATGCTCAATCATAACACCAGGACATGTGCTCAACTATGTTCACAGCAGCATCATTTGTCATAGCTAGAACTTGGAAACAACCTAAATGTCCCTTGACTGAGAATGGATTAATAAGTTGTGGTACATTTACACAATGGAGTGTTACACAATGGAAAAAATAGCATCTTGAAATTTGCAGACAAATGGATGGATCTAGAAAACATATTGAGTGAGGTAACCCACACCCAGAAAGACAAATATAATATATACTCACTCATAAATGGCTTTTAGACATAAAGCTAGGAAAAAATCAGCCTACAATTCACAATCCCAGAGAGCCTAGACAACAAAGAGGACCATAAAAGAGTCATACATGGATCTAATCTACATGAGAAATAGCAAAAGACAAGATGTTCTGAGTAAATTCGGAGCATGGGGATCATGGGAGAAGTTAAAAGGGGAGGTGGGAAGAAAGGAAGGAGAGTGGAGAAAAATATATAGTTTAATAAAAACAATAAAGAAAAGACATTAATTATTTTAATATTTAAGCCTCTAATTATTAGCAGACTATAATAATGAATGGTCAACTATCTAAATATGGGATGAAAATTTTCATTTGGAGATGGATGCAAAATGAGTTAATGAGAGCAAAAATTTTGGAGTCTTCAGCAAACAAAGCCAATAGTAATTAGCTGGAATTACTGTCTCTTCTTTTTTTCATATTCCTGTCATGCTAATAGATAAATAAAGGAAGATTTCATATTTTAGCTATCAACAGCTTTATGCTGGCAAAGTACTTTTGATAATTTCATGAAAAGGAGAAAGTTAAAAATGTCTTTTGTCACCCTAAGAATGTGATCTGGTAACATAAAACTAAAGAATAATTAGTAAATTAATGTTTTGGCAATTTTAATAGATTAATTATTAAATTATTTTGTCATTTCAATAACATCTGAACTTTTCACTTGAATATTCCCACCTTATGGAAGATTTAGAAGATTATGAAATGTTCTTCACACCAGGAACAATATACATACAAGATTTTCATTTTTTAATCTGTGTCTCAACACACTTAGCCACTAAATTTTGATATTGATAATGTTATTTATAGATAAAAATCTAAGAAAATTATCTGGAACTATAAAATAATAGTATCAGTAGCCTAGGGGTGTTTCATGAATCAGGTTGACAACTGTATACCTCATTTAGTTGACATCATTCATGGTTCTCTCTTAACAAAACTTGATTATAGGAAAAAATCTTGACCAATTGCTTTTCTGATTGAAGATGAGATATGAAATAAATCACATTGGGAGATAGCTTAGTCAGTGCTTGTCATGCAAGCATGATGAGGACTCAAGTTCAATTTTCAGAACCCATGTTAAAAATACTGAGTGTTGTGGTAATCTTAGTAATGGGGTGATAGAAAAAGACAGATTCCCTGGGACTCTCTGACTAAACAGAATAGTCTAATTGGTGAGATACAGGTCAGCCAGAGACCCTATCTTGAAAAGCAAGGTCAATGGCTTCTACAGAACAACACTAGAAGTTGGCATCTGTCTTCCCTATGTGCATACTCATACATACATGCATGTGCACACACACATTCCTATCTATCTCCCATGAAAGAATTTTACATTGTTTAAAAAAAATTCTAAACACTGCAGCTTTCACATACTATCAATTGCAATATAAGAAGTGTATTGTCTATTCATGTAGCATTTTTATATTAACATTTTAGTTTTTCAACCAATGACTATTCTTCAAACTTTTCTAAGGTAATTTAACACTAAAATTCACCTAGAATTAATGTATCTAATGGAATATAAGTGTGTGGGATCTCTCTACTATACTGTATTTATTTTGTAATATATAAATATTCATATTTTTCTTTAGCAAGTTTAGTTTTAGCTTGACTAATGAATGAATGATCCATGGTCACTTAATTTATCTTGATATTTGCTTATATATTTTCTCATAAAATTTAGTCACTTTAATGATTTCTAGACTTTATTTATTTTGGGATCTTTGAAAAGCTGCTCATCTGTTCATTCTAATGTCTCTCAATCATACTTCATTTTCATCACATGCTATTTAATTTAATTTAACTCATGAGACTTATTAAGTATAGATATAGGTAAAGAGCAAACTGCATAATTCATTTTTGTCTGAAAAAAACCTAAATAAAACATGTGAAGAATCGATCACAGAAATTTGGACTACTAATTCAAAACTGACTTCTCTGATACAGTCACACAAGCACAGACTTTATACTTTATTCAAACATTCAGTATTTGTCAAAAATATGATTTGCTTAAGTTTATAAAATTTTAAATTAAGAAACTAAGAAAAATAAAACAGGAAACTGGTTGTTTCTAAAACTACTAAATAAAGTATTTCTAATTTTTGAAAAGGTTTCCTTAGATGAAATATTGCCCATCATTCATGTATATATTAGACATGAGTAGCCACAGATGTTTATATCTTCCCTGAGATCTCATGACTTTTAAAACAAAATTTCATTTCACTTATCTTATTTTTAAATTTTTCAATGAAGTGGAATTGCAAAAAAAGATTCTTTTAAATCTTGCATATTATAGAAAACAGAGACACTGTTGTCCACAGGTACATACTCAATCATACATTTCAAAACTCACTTTTACTGTTGTTACAAGTGCCATAGAACCTACATCAAGCAGCTGATAGTAGAAGTATCAACCATAGTCTGTGAGTATGCTACTGTATACATATCCTCAAACCTCTGAGGCATTGTTTGCAGCAAGGCCACTCATTTATCCATCCCCCAGGTGTGTTAGCACAGAGAATTCCTTGGAAGAGTACTCTCAGTGGAAATGTTTCTTGTGTACAATTAACAGATACTAAACAGAGGTTGGGATATTTCTTCTGTTTTTAGACATGTTCTAAAACTCATTCAAATTCAAGGACCACTGTATATAAATGTTAAAGAAGATGCAATTAAAAGAAGTAAAATAAATAAATAATTAATGAGACATTGGATTATATAAGAATTTATTAAGTGCCTTAGTTCATTCATTCATTAGAGTAGTTCACACAGTTTTATTCTGTAATCATAAAATCAAAAGACATAGAATTAGTATAAAAAGACTGAAAATGAAAGTGATATTAAAACCAGGATAATTCAAATTATACTTGAAATAACCTCGTAGTATTTAATGATTGAATTTTGAAGTCCTTGAAGTTCTTTTCCTTTTGTGGAGTTTCTTCTTCAAATAATACTACACATCATGATAGTCAGTCATTTAGACAGCATTGAGATTTTAAAATTACATCTTTATTGTTTCAGAATCCATACATGCATATATATTTAGATCAAATATACCCTGCATTCAGTCTCCTCCAAATCGTTCTCTATACCACCACCAGTTTCCCTACAAACTTCATCTGCCCTCTCTTCTTTATTTATTAAACCAGCTGAGTTTAGGTACTGGTACCTGTATATGCTTCATAGCTTTACACAGGTTACATGACTAATAAAAAATTATCATAGATCCCTTGCACAAATCAGTTTTCAAGAGATTTTCAACTAGGATGGAAGTTCTTGAGCCTTTCCCTGTCTATTATGGAATTTTGGATGATTTGATTTGGGGTAGGCTATATACAGGTATTTGTCATTCTCATCAACTTAGACTATGAAACACGATATGGACAAGTTCAACTGAACCACAATATATGGGCTGCCAATGCATGCTTCAGAGTTGCCAGGGCATAAGATTCAAATTTCATATACATGTATTTATAGTTATTGTGACTTCATGTGTGCAGTAGCCCTTTCATTTACAGCAAATACTATATTTCTGTACATGTTCAGTACTTCTGGCTCTTACAGTCTTTCTGTACCCTCTGCTGTGATAATATCCTAAGTCTTGGGTGATAAGAGTGTGATATGGGGTTCTTTCTTGGAGCTGATTATTCCTCTGTCTCACATTCTTTGTTTATTGAGCACTTCTGGTTCTCTATATTATTATATTTGGTTCTTTATATTTTAAAATCATCTACTGCAAAAGAAACCTATTGACTAGGGCCTATTATCTGGCTAGTTATAGGTTTTGACCCAGTTAATAGTAGTAGGCATGAGTTCTATATTGTGGAGTAGGTGTTAAGTCCTAACAGAAAGTTCTTGATTCATTCCTTTAAAAGCTATATCACTATTACGCTAGCAACAGATCTTAAAGATCAGCTGTTGTTGTAGCTTGTAGCTTTTCACACACTATTGTAAATAGAACCTTCCACCACTAGCAAGTTATCTAGTGGACATGAAACTTAATGGCCTGTATCAGTTTAATTTCTCATGTCCTATGACTCAATTATACTAAATAGTATCATTTTGGAAGACAAAAGTCAAATACATTAATGAGCAGTCCAAATGGTCTGAGAAAGAAATCAGGGAAGCAACGATTTTCACAATAGACTCAAATATAAATACCTTGTAATATTTCTAAACAAACAAGTAAAAGACTTACATAACAAAAACTTCAAGTCATAGAATGCTGTAAGAACTACTTCAGCCAATAGCCTTTAAGAGGCAAGCCCACTTGGGTGTGATCTCTTGTAGTATAAATGTAGACTTAAAGCTTGAATGATGTTTCTCACTCTGCTGCTGCTGGATTTGGTTCTTGTTCCCTGCTTGTGGAGAGGACTGTTCATGTGTGAGTCTACCCCTAAATAAAGAAGCCTTTATTAGACTCAATTCTGAGCTAGTGTTGGACTACTTTATTACATTCATTTGCATCTGGCACCCAACCCCCATGTCTACCTGGACTAGCTCAAAAGACTCACAGCCAAAGGTCTCCCACCTCTGCCCAACAGTTTTGGTTTCAACTACTAAGTGTTTTTTGTTTTTGCCAAAACCCCACTGCAGTGGAGTTACCCCCTTTGGTGGGCCCACTTCGCAGTGCTTAGCAATTTCCCAGACTCATGCAAACATCCCCCCTCGCTGCCTTCCCCGCCATGCAGCAACTTGTGCAGTTTCCAGTTTGTGTTCTCAGATAACAAGTTTGGGGCTCCTTGATATTCTGACTACCAAAGAACAATCTCCCTGCAAGGAATCGATTTAATTGCTCTTAATTTTCCAAGCTTATTTGTCAGTATTTAAACAGGTGCAAACATAAAGCCCACCAGGACTGTTCACATGGCTGACAATAGCATCTCTATGCCATGTATCCATAACTGCCACACCTACAGGCCATAAATATTATTATACCTACAACAACTTACTGAAATCTCATAATGGAGATAAATTCATTTGATTAATAAATAAATAAAAAAATTATAAAAGTTATATAATGGGACAGTATCAACATCCAGGAATGATAAGCTTTTTGCTTATACTGTGGATGGTATTCTGCAAGGCTTATGTGTTTTTCTGATACATTCATTTATTTGATTTTGGAACTTAGCTTTGTTTTTCATATTAGATCCTTAGAAAATAGTTGATAGCAGAGCCAAGAATGAGACACTTTTAGAAATGATACAATCTTTATGGACTAATAATGAATAGCTAGCTGACAAAATTGTTACCATTGAAAAACAAAAGTTAGCAGAAAATTAATATCATTGAAAAGGATAACATTAATTTGACAGATAAAATTCAATTCATGTCAAAAGGTACTGAGACATTATCAGAAGGAATTCATACTGTTGAATTTGACAAAATCTGTTAAAATGTTTTCTACAGGAAGGCAATCTGCATGCCATCCAAAAAATATCCTGCAATAAGAAGCCATCCTTAATGGGAAATTTTCATACCTTCAAATCATATGTGCAGAATGAGGACCAGAGGTTATGTAAGTTGATGAAATCATTAGAAATAGTCACAGGTCAAGAGATTCAAATTTTACAAAAAAACAGTGGTAAAAAGATTTGAAACAATTGAGGAAATTATTGGAACAGGGAAAGAAAGTACAAGGATAGTTGAAGCTTAGAAAGAATTAACTTTGGTTGAAGGAAAACTACAAAAGGCACATGTGGATTGGGTGAATCCAAATCTTAATTGCATTCTAGTCACATTGCCTTCCAAAATTTCCCCTATAGGAATTTTAATGCAAAGGAATTATATTATCATAGAATGAATCTTTTTACCACATAAACTAAGTAAAAAAAATTAAAAAATATATAAAAGGTCTCTGAATTTATTATAAAAGAACAATTGAGACTTCATCAACTAGCAGGAATAGATCCAACAGAGATTATAGTGCTTTTTACTACTGATGAAATTTAAAAAAAAAATGGGAAGACAATGAAATCTGCCAGGAGCATGTACTAATTTTTTAGGGGTGATTAATAGCAATTATCGCAAAAGTGATAGAACTAACCTTAAAAAGACAATTAATTGGATCCTTCCTTCCCCTCATTGTATGTGACACACCAATAGCTGGAGCCTGTACATTCTATACTGATGCAAATAAATTAGGAAAGATAGGTTAAAAGTCAGGAGATTAAGTAAACTGGAAGAAAGTCCTTACAATTCTGTACAAATGTCAGAATTATATTCTATTTTCATGGTACTAAGAGATTTTAAAGAACCTCTCAATATAGTTACCAATTCACAATATACAGAAAGAGTTGTTTAGAATATTGAAACCATTAAATTTATACCAGATGATCAGAATTGACTTCATTATTCATTCACATTCAAAATATAATCAGGAATAGGATTTTCCCACATACATAAAACACATCTGATCCTATGTGAGCCAGTTATTTCTGTCATTTCTTGCACCTTTTTGAAGTTGCTTGATTGAACTTCCTATTTACTCAAGTAATATTTCCCTTCTCGTGACTTCAATGGTGTTAAAGACTAGACAGTCATATTTACTTTCCTCTTATGACTTAGGCAGGCCATTTTTAATTAAAGATTTAGACTCCTTAAGATAGGATAACTACTGAAACGCTTAGCACATGTTTCTTACTTGATATAGCTTAGTAATTCTAATTTTTATACTTGATATTTGTTTTTATTGTATGTAGGTTTGTAGTAAGCTAAGAACTCTCCTATTTAGACAAAAGGGGGACATGATATGGGAACTCCTTCAGCCTATAACCTTTAAGATACAAGCCCACTTGAGCATGGTCTCTTGTACAATAAATGTAGATGTAAAGCTTGCACACCATCTCTCTCTGGGATGCTGGATTGGGTTCCTTTCACCTGCTCATACAGAGGACTTTTAATCTGTGTGTCTGCCCCTAAATAAAGAACCCTTTATTATACTCAATTTTGATCTAGTGTGGGATGACTTTATCATGTTTATCTACAATAGAAGAATGAAATTGAAGAAGATATCTAAACATAGAAAGATCTACCATGCTTATACATTGAAGGGATTAATGTAGTAAAAATGGCCATTCTACCAAAAATCAATCTGCAGTTTCAATGCAATCTCTATCAAAATTTCTATTATTATTATTATTATTATTATACTTTAAAAAATACTAATCCAAATTCCCACTTCTTCCCCTCCTTCCACTTCCCTCCCACTCCCTTCACAACCCTACCACCATTCCCCTCCAATCTTAAGAGAGGGCAAGGCACCCTGCCCTGTGGAAAGTCCAAGGACATCCCCACTACATCCAGGTTGAGCAAGGTATACATGCAAATTTTAATTGCATTCTAGTCATATTGCCTTCCAGTATTTCTCCTACAGGAATTTTAATGCAAAGGAATGATATTATCTTAGAATGAATCTTTTTACCACATAAACCAAGTAAAAAATTAAAAACTTATGAGGAAAAAAATCTCTGAATTAATTGTAATGTTCAGCTTTAATACAAAAATTCCAGGATAACTAAACAATCCTGAAAAACAAAAAAAAAATTGCTAGAAGTGTCAACAATTTGATGTGTATAATAAATCAAAGCTATAACAATAAAAACAGCATTATATTGAAAGAAAAACAAACATGTTAATCAGTAGAATTGAATTAAAGACTCAGACATAAATCCACACACCTATGGAACCTAACTGTCGATAAAGAAGGCAAAAATATAAGCCCTCCCTCTGACTGGAGGAGTGTCTACCTAGATTTTTGTCTCATCCTCACTTGGTAGCTTGCTACTTAAGATTGTGTGAATTATATAGAAAAATGTGGAGAAGTTACATAAACATGATTAAAATAATCAGATATTTTTACATCTATGTGAAGTTTTCAATTCACCTGGTATTGTATTCATCATGCACTTGTTTTACTTCATTCTTTTATGATAGAATACAATGTGTCACTCTGTATAGTCAGATAATTAAAACATATTTTAATATTAGACACAAAACAGAAATGCAAAAAAAAATGAACATGTGAGATGTAACTACAATTGTGTTTGGAGAGGAACATATAGCTTTAAATGGTTAGGCTAATAAATACCCCAATGCTGTTGGAAGGAGTCTGCTTGTTTGTCCCAGCCACCCTGAACCAAAATAATCACACAGAAACTGTATTAATTAAAACATTGCTTGGCCCATTGGCCTAGCTTCTTATTGACTAACTCTTACATATTAATTTAACCCATTTCTATTAATCTGTGTATCACCATATGACAGTGGCTTATCGGGTAATGTTCCCCACTTCTGTCTCAGGTGGAGGATCCATGGCATCTCTCTGACTCTGCCCTCTTTCTCCCAGCATACACACTATCTTTTTCCCACCTAATTCTGTTCTGCCCTAGCCATAGGCTCAAAGCAGCTCTTTATTCATTAACCAATAAAAGCAACACATAGACAGAAGGACCTCCCACACCACAAATGGTAATAAAACATGCTCACAGCACACAGAGTGGAATCCCACATCAATACATAACCCAAAAGATATTTCTTTGTAGACAATTGGTTTTACACATCTTATACCTTGGTAAGCAAACCAAAACATTTTATCAATTAAGTAAATAATACTAGTAAACTGGACCTTATTGTACCAAATCTATTTGTGGACAGAGTAAGCTTGTTTTTTTAAGACATAATGTCTCAGAAGGCATTGTATTTTTAATTTCTTTTACTTCTGGAATTATTTTAATAGATCTAGTTTATTCAATCTATTATTTTCAGCATCATGTCTAGCATTTTTATCTTGACAAATTGAGAATAAGAAGCACCTACCACTGTGTCACTATTGGATTCCTCAGTAGTACCACTGTATTATATAATGCTGTGAGTTATCACTTGTGAAATATAGAGCTTTCTGAAAGTCAATGCAAATGAAAATTGATACAAATAATATATTAAGCAGGAACTAAATACTACTTTCTAGAACACAATTCCCAGTAGTCCATCTATCAAAGTCTCACAGTTTGTTACATATTTCAGAGTATCTTACCTATTAAGTTATCTTGGGGAGAAAATAATATAATGCTGCCTTAAAAATAACTTCTTGCAACTAAACATAATGTGTGTTCATATTTCTCAAAAAGGTGATAATAAGAAATCTGCAACATGTTCTGGTACCCTATAGATTGATCAAAGCTAAAATTTGTTTATCAAATTTGGTGAGCATTATGTCTGTTATATGATATGGTACAAGTACAATCTGCTCTGGTATGAGATTTTTCAAGATTCTGATAACTGCATGGATTCTTCTGCTATCACTATAGTATCACTTTTAAATTTCTCCATGATAAAACAGAGACATTTAAAACTATTAAGTATCCATATAATATTTATTTTCTGATAAAATATTTGTTAACATTTAATAATAAATATAAAAATTAAATAACATTTAATATTTAATATAAAAATAATAAATAAGAAAACAATAAGCTTTTATTAATAAAATATTCATTGATAAATTTTGCATATTTTATGGTGAGGAGAAATGATGATTAACTGTTCATGGTGGTTGATTTTGTGTGTGTGTGTGTGTGTGTGTGTGTGTGTGTGTGTGTGTGATGTGTTGGCACATACCATGATAGGTGAGGGTAATAATAGTTTATCTGTAATATTTGTGCACTAAAAAGAATGGAAATAGATATAACACATATTTTAATTAATATTTTAAGCACAAAAATAAAAGGTGGAATTGATTTATAAAGCATATGATGCAACTAAAATATAATCTGAAATATAATGGTAATAAGAGACAAAAGGCAGCGAACCTGTTGAATTAACATTGGATTTTAGATACATTAGAGACCCAAATAAGAACTCAATTTAAATGAAGCAAAGATAATCTTGTTTTGAATAAAATACTGAATGTCTTCTCTCACCCTTAAACAATATTATTTTACTAATTATCTTTCAAATCCCAATTGAGGATAAATAATTCAAATAATTTGGAGAAACTCATCCTCTTTTCTATAAACACATCTTATAGTCTATTTTATTAGTGGTTCATCTACAGATTCCTTGTCACAGTGCTGTGTTATCATGGGGAATCTATTCCAGGGAATAGGACTAACCAATACAATTCCTTATGGAGCTTTAATTGACTCTTTGGGATTCATGTTCCTATTAGTCCAGCCAAACAAATCAAATCAGATATTTTATTATTTCCACAAACTTCATTTGATCTTAGACAAGGACAATTCCTTGATACACTGAATGCTCTGATTTTCTCCTTTGGCTACAAGGAAATATTTTATGAGCCATAGGGCTACTAAATAATAAACACAGAGGCTCTGCTCTCTTAGTATAATGCAGTAAGTCAGAATCAGAGGCAGGACTGATTATGCTGGTGCCTTCAAAGAGACCAACACCAGCCAGTCAGCCAGCCATAAAACTGAGGGATGGAGTGAAGATAACACATAGAATGTGAGCAGACTCACGGTGGGAGTGAATGAGGTTTAAGCAATGCTCGAATACTAGAAGGTTAGGATTAGCGATGAGAGCCATGGGTTTAGTGTAAAAAGATGCTGACTAGTGCTGAGGGTGAAGAACAGCCATCACTGTTTCTTCTACCATCCCGATTTCCAAGAACAGAAGAGAATTTATCCTCAGGTGAAAAAAGCAATTTTGGATTAAAAAAAAAAACCTCTATTTTACACACTTATAATAAGAAAACAAAACCACAGTTCTTACATTTCCTTTGTGTGAGTAATAAGTTTTGTCCTTTATCCATAGTTTCTACGGATTATTTCTTGACGGAAGTGCTAACGATGGTCCATGCAATATAGAGATCTCACAACTTTCACTTGGGTAGTTACTTTACAGAGTCACAGAGGCAGTTGCATAAGGAAGAAAGATTATACCTGTCTTACTGCAAGTAACTGCTATCTCATGATGAATAATGCTTTATTCTAAAGAAATTCACAAAGACCTCTTAAAAACTTCTGAACAGTCTTCGAATATCAGTGAGCTCTCCTTAAGGAGATCTCTTTGGCTCAGTATATTACAAATATTATTTTGGATATATCTATGACTTTTAAGAAAATTCCTCCCATGGAGTGCTGAGTGATTGTCCTAAAGGGTTACTGAATTGTAGGAGGTTATTGTTTATATTATAAATATTCTTTTTTTTTTTTTTTTTTTTGGTTTTTTTCGAGACAGGGTTTCTCTGTGGTTTTGGAGCCTGTCCTGGAACTAGCTCTTGTAGACCAGGCTGGTCTCGAACTCACAGAGATCCGCCTGCCTCTGCCTCCCGAGTGCTGGGATTAAAGGCGTGCGCCACCACCGCCCGGCTATTATAAATATTCTTAAGAATTGTAACATTAAACCACAATTTATTATCAGGTCTAAATTTAATGTTCCAATTTTTCTGTGCTCCCTAGGAATTATTTGGATACACTTTTCTGCAGTGTTCCAGTTTTGTCATTTAATTTATAGTCATGAATTGATGTATTTATGCACCTCTTTGTTCATATTTCTATATAAATTTATTTCTTGTCTGTAAAAAAATTTTAGTGCAAATAAACAGATTACTAAATAAGCTTATATGTATGCTACATCTTACTAGGGCTACTTTACATAAACAATTAGAAATTATTGCTAAATGCAATATGTTCCTTCTATAATTCTTATCTGTACAGTTACTGAGAAAGCAATTGTTATGTTTTCTATCATCACATAAATGGAAATTGCTGAGGAATACTAAAAACAAATTTGAATTCATTTACTTATTAATAATAATAATTAGTCTTGTGTAAATTATCATCTATCTCCAAGCTAGGCATTTATTCAATTATTATTTACTCAGTTCTTACTCTAAAATGAATGAATTGTTTATACTCACTTAAGTTATTTTTCTATAATAATATAAATATTAATATAGACTATAAAATTATTTTGTACTCCCTTTTGGTAGCATCTTATTGAAAAACAACTCCAAATTTGTAGAACAGTTATACAAATGCTGAAAATAATCATTTACCTTTATCTGTACTGTACCTTAACATGAATTTTTAAATAAAAAGCTCTACTTCCTCTATTAACTTTCTACCATATGTCTATCTGTCCACTCAAGAGCTATCAAGCATCTATATTTTACCACCATTTATTATCTATCATCTGTCTATTTGTCTATCATCTGTCATGCATCAACCTCATCATCATCATGTCATCCATGATTGCTTGTTTTTTATGTTTTCATTGTGAGAATTTAATTGCATCTTCTGGGCAGGAATGCCATTTCAGTGACATGATGTCCTATTCAAAATATCTCAACTCCAGCTATATAGTATTTGTTTCTCAAAACACTGGTGACAGTCTCTTGAATCATATGAGTATGGAGGAACCCAGCAGATCTCTGTATCAAAATAATTTCCCAATTTTTAATCTGTAATTAATAAGTAATTTGTAAAAGGATGATTCCTCTATGTAATTGTATTGCCCTTTGAAAATTTTCTAACTAGCTTTGCAAACTTTCATGTCAGTAATGTCATTTTATTTATTAATAGTTTGTAGTTGGGAACCTTTTGCCTTCACCACTCAATGACTTTTCATATATATTCACACTGCTTTGATGAATATCATATATTAATTAATATTTTGATTACCAATAAATAACATTAGTATTATATATTTCATATATATGAAAGTCAATGTGTATATGAATATATGAGAAATAGTTCTGGGAATATGAATATATACATATATCTGTATGTATGAATATATATGCTTGCCAATGATTTGTTTTAGCAATCATTTACTGTAACTCTCTTCATGTTCAAATTTTCCTAGAACTGAAGATAAACAAAAGAAAATAAGCAATGGTGGAAAATTTCAATGAAAGTTGGGAAGGATTTATTCTTCTGGGTTTCTCTAAATGGCCTCATCTGGAAGTTGTTCTCTTTGTGGTGATCTTGATATTCTACTTGATGACACTGACAGGCAATCTCTTCATCATCATCCTGTCATACCTAGATTCCCACCTGCACACCCCTATGTACTTCTTCCTCTCAAATCTCTCTGCTCTGGATCTCTGCTATACCACGAGTTCTGTTCCTCAGCTGCTGTCCAACCTCTGGGGTCCAGAGAAGACAATATCTTATGTTGGGTGCATGCTACAACTCTATTTTGCCCTCGCACTGGGTACCACAGAGTGTGTTCTTTTGGTGGTGATGTCCTTTGACCGCTATGCAGCTGTGTGCAAACCCTTGCATTATTCTGTCCTCATGAATCCTCATTTCTGTCACCTGCTGGCTGCAGCATCCTGGGCTTTACCACCTCAGTACTTCATTCCTCCTTTACCTTTTGGGTACCTCTGTGTGGACATCGCAAAGTGGACCACTTCTTCTGTGAAGTCCCAGCACTGTTGAGGTTATCCTGTGTTGATATCCATGCAAATGAGCTGACCCTCATGGTCATGAGTGCCATTTTTGTTGTTATACCACTTATTCTCATCCTGAGCTCCTATGGTGCCATCATATGCACTGTTCTAAGAATGCAGTCCACTGCTCGACTTCAGAAAGTTTTTGGGACCTGTGGAGCCCATCTTACTGTTGTGTCTCTCTTTTTCATTCCAATCATGTGCATTTATCTTCAGCCTCCAACAGAAAATTCTCAAGATCAAGCCAAGTTCATTTCCCTCTTTTATACTGTTGTCACACCTAGCCTGAACCCTCTCATCTATACTCTAAGAAACAAAGATATAAGAGGAGCAGTAAGGAGGCTGACTGGGTGTGAAAGGGAACAATGAGAGAGGCCTCCCACTGTGCAGTCATTGAAAAGAAGGTCTGATCCTTTACAAAGGACACTTTGCTCTTTTCCAATCTCTTCAGGTCACTGAATCATAGAACATAAAATACAGATTTTAATTTATTTGAGTAAGAACACCTTTTTTTTTTCAAAATATTAAATTTTGTCAGGAACTCAGACAGTAAATTTATGACTTTCTACTTTGAACAATACAAACAGAAATATGTTCCAAATAGCTCACTTGTTCATTTGTCTGTTTAACTCAAGAACATATTCCCTACTGACATTACTTTTGAATCTTAATATGTCTTATTTTCTTTTAGATTCTCAGTACTTTAGATGGATGTTCCTTTTGATCAAATAGAACTTTCTTATGGATAAAATTGCAATCTAAGATAAAAGAGGAAATACCTGTATAAAATTTTGTTTGTCATGGGTTACATGATAACAAATTAAGATCACTTCTAAAATAATTAAAGGAAATTTGGCAATAAACCTTGAATATAAATGTCCTTGTTAAATTGAGTGGAAGAGGATGTTAGTAATTACTATAAAGTAAAAGAAATAAATCACTTAATTTTATTTAATGATCTTAATGACAGTCAAATTATGTTTAATGAATTAAATCAGGGTAAATTATGTTTAACTCTTTATAAATATCTTCTTTTTAAAGATATCATTGTATTATATAGCTCTTTAGTATGAGGCATTAGGTTTTAAAGAAAAATATTAAAATGAGTAGCATTATTAGGGAACAATTTACTTAAAACTGCACTAAACAATGGGCATTTTATTTTTTTATGTATCTGTTAGGGTCATATAATATGTTATATTGTAGTATACTATATGTATTATATTGTGTTATAACTCACACAGACACACACACACACACACACACACATATTTCATTGATCAAATAGATGTCCTACAAATTTTTTCCTTCAGTCTCAAGATTTTTGTTCTTTAAAAAATATTTTCAAAAGAGGACAGTTTCAGTTTTAAGGAAATCAAATATATACTTTAAAATTAGGCTCCTAAAGTTTTCATGTATATTAGGTTAAATTTATGAAACAATTTGGAAAGAACTGATAACTCAAATAACTTTACTATTCTGATGCATAAACATATTTTTTTCTTCATTGCAAATGTTGTCTCTATATTTTTTCCTAAGCTGACCTCTGAGAGTTGCATAGTTTTGAATGTCACTGTCAGTACTGTAGACTACATCTGACTTTTGTAAACTGACTTATATCCTGCAATGGTGGTGACTAAATAGCTCAGTTATGTTTTAGTCTGAATAAATTTATTTGAATTTGCATGTGTGTAATATGCATGCATGTCTGTATTTGTGTTCACTTGTGTGTATAATCATGTGTGTGCATATGAATGTAGAGACACAAGGTTGGTTTCAGGTGTCTTCCTTGATTGCTTTTTATGTTTATTTATTGAAGCAGAGTCACTGCATCCAAATATCACTAATGCTGAATAGTATGGATGGCCAACTTGCTCTGGTCCCAGATATATTCCCATGTGTTGTGGTTGAATAAAATGAGCATCACAGATGATAAGAAGTAGAAAATTAGGAGGTATGGCCTTGTTGGAGTAGGTATGGCCTTGTTTGAAGAAGTATGTCACTGCAAGGGCAGACTTTGAGGTCTCATATACTCAAGTTATGCCCAGTGTGGTTCAGTCTCTTTCTGCATCCTGAAGATTAAGATGTAGAACTCTTAGGTCCTTCTCCAGCACCATGCCTACTTGCATACTATCTGCTTCTCACACCATGACAATAATTGACTAAACCCCTGAAATTAAATATAAGTGTTATTGTGGTCATGCTGTCTCACTACATCAATAGAAACCCTAATTGTTGGGTTCAGGGGGGTCATGCAAATATGGGAACAGAGCACCAAAGTCTAATAAACCAGAAGAAGCAAATTTTTTTTTTGGTTTTTCGAGACAGGGTTTCTCTGTGGTTTTGGAGCCTCTCCTGGAACTAGCTCTTGTAGACCAGGCTGGTCTCGAACTCACAGAGATCCACCTGCCTCTGCCTCCCGAGTGCTGGGATTAAAGGCATGCGCCACCACCGCCCGGCTTTTTTGTTTTTTGTTTTTTTGTTTTTTTGTTTTTTTTGTTTTGTTTTTTTTATTCAACAAACCAGATCACAGGAAAACCAGAAGCAAAAAGAAAAGAGAAAAAAAGAAAGACAAAACAAAACACCCTGGGGCTTAGAAGCTTATCAGCTAGCTGAGACCACAGCAAGAGATGATGTTTGTTAGGCTGTGACAAAAGACTGGTTTCTAATCCCACTTTTTATAGTGGGGGCACCAAGCATTAGGTCTTAACAATGGAATTTTTATAATCTTATCCTGACCCATGGGCCAGTCAATGGAGACCCTAAGAGGGGGAGTGGGTTCTAATGTCAATGGATAACTAGGCAGCTATCATGAAATATGTTTCAGAGGAGATTACAGTGAAAGTCACTAATTTCAAGAAAACAGATGTGTGAATTTTATTTTATTAATTCTGATGAGTGAATTTTATTTTATTAATTTCAGGACTTTAAAGATCTTAACACTTATTAAAATATTATCTTCGGGTATATTAGCTATTTCTTAAACCTTACAATGCTCATTGTTTATATAAAACTATATTTATTAGATCTTAAGATTTCATTGAGCTATAAAATTGAATGTTATAAACAGATTTTGTTAAGGGTTTACTTTTAAAACAGATTATAAATATATATACTTCAACAAATTTTTGTCTCATTATATAATGGATAATACTAAATTCATATGATTTCTTCCAAATATTCTTAGTATAAAACTGTTACTTGTAGGATTTCTTTATTTCTAAAAATCTTATGTTGTTTTCTTTTTATTACAAATGGTTTCAGAATAATTATTGTCTGTAAGATGAGGACTGTGTCTTTTTTCACATTGACAAATGGGGGCATCCTGTGACTAATAGATAATGACCTCTGGAACCTATTAATTTAGCAGACTACTAGCTTTCACTATCAAAAAAATGAGAATGTCATTAGGGCCATCTTGAGCCCATAGAAAAGCTTCCCCTAGCTTGCTGTAACTGAATCTCTAGTGTACCCATCAATATGATTTAAATTTGCCTTGATTTAAAAGTTTTCTTTTTCTGTAAAATTGTAAAACTTCATGGAAACTGCTTTCATATTGAAATGCAGAATTTGGGCTAATCTATATTTGTGTTCTCAGACCATGGTCATTTAAAATGTCTCCAGGATAAGCTATATCTTATCTTCTTTAAGAGTAGAGCTGTAGTCTTATGTCAATAATAACAATACTCCATGGTCTTAATAACTGAGAGAACCACAAATTCTGTGTGAATTTGTGCTATTGTGTTTTGTTTAGAATAACAGGAATTTTTCCTTACAATTATTTACTTAGATCACAAGGAAAGGCCAAAAAAGTCCACTGGACTTCTTTTTTTATTGTTTGTCTATCACTAATAATTATTTTGAATTCTTGAAATTTCAATTTGACAACAAATAATGATAAAATCCATTATTATAATGAACTAGTTTAACATTGAGGTTTAAGTTTTGGTGCTCTGGAATAATGTTCTTATACACTATAAAGATTTGTCACTCATATTGGTTTAATAAAATGCTGATTGGTCAGTATAGAGGCAGGAAGAATAGATGGGGTAACCAGACTAGGAGAATTCTGGAAAGAGGAAAGGCAGAGATTCAGTCACCAGTCAGATGCAGAGGAAGCAAGATGAGAATGCCTTACTAAGAAAAAATACCAAGCCATGTGGCTAACACAGACAAGAATTGTGGTTTAATTTAAATTGTAAGAGATAGTTAATAATAAGCCTGAGCTAATAGGCTAGACAGATTATAATTAATATAAGCCTCTGTGTGCTTCTTTGGGACTGAATGGCTGCAGGACCAGGCAGGACCAAAACTTCTGTCTACATTTCGGGTCTGAGTTTTAGCACATGCAATTTTAATGTCAAATATTTAAATTATATTTGGATCCACATTTCATGTTATTTTATGTCAAATAACATGAATATGTAAAATTTATCTCTTAATGTTTTCAAGAACTCAGGGAGGATATTAGAAATCTCATTGAAATCTATACTGTCTTGTAAACCAGAGTGGTGGTTGGGTCAGAGTTTTAATGTCACCTTGGTTCAACAATAGTGCAGTATCAAGGGGAGGACATTCATGGAAAATAGTGTAACCTCACAAGTCCCTGCAGAGCATTAATTGACTCTTTGGGATTTACACTCCCAATGCTACAGTTAAGGAAATCAATTCTTCTGTTTTTCTAAAATCTCCATTTGGTCTCAAATAAGACCTCTCAGAGTTTCACCTTCTGCCTACAAAAAGTACTTTACTGCCCGATGGGCTCTCTCTTCTGTAGCAGAATCCAGGTTTAGGCACTGCTAGAGCTCTGAAGGACACCAATAACAACCAGCAGGTCAGTCACACAGGTGAGAGAGTGAAAGGTAAGACAACTATGGGCATATGAACAGACTCAAGATGTGAGTATCTGGGCAGTGGTGGTGCACACCTTTAATCCAAGAACTCGGGAGTCAGAGGCAGGTGGATCTCTGTGAGTTTGAGGCCAACCTGGTCTATAAGAGCTAGTTTCAGGATAGGCTCCAAAGTTACAGAGAAACCCTGTCTCAAAAAAAAATCCAAAATACAAAACCAAAACAAAACAAAAAAGATGTGAGTAAACAGGTTTCAGGCATTACTTGAGCACTAGATAATGTTCTATGTAAAAACTCAGAATAGGAAAATTCTAGTCAGTATTGGTGATGGGGAACAGTCACTTTTTTTTTCTCCTTCTTCAACACAGACTTTCAACTTAGAAGGAAAAACTTATCCATGGAACAGAAAGTAACTTTATTTCCTACCCATCCAATATGAAGAAATTAAGTCAGAAGTTTATACTTTACTTATTTTCATCTGGTGTTTGTCTCTTTTCTTAGATATGTTGCTAACTTTTCCTTATAGGAATTCATCAAATTGATAGTGATAACTCACACAGCTGCCGGTTTGTTCATTTTAGTTAAGGTACTCAGTCATAGGGGCTGTTGACATAAAAGTCACCACTGTCGTCTTAAGGGAGTTAAGAGATAATTTACTATGGATCCATTTTGAATGGTCATGGTCTGGCAATAGAGATTTAGGTTACCTCAAAATCCATGTTTCAATGTGGAAGCAGTTTCATGAACTTTTATAATTGTACAGAAAAAAAGCTTTTAAATCAAGGCAAGATTAAATACATTGGGGGATACACCAGAGATGTGGGTTATAACAGGATGGGAGAAACTTCTGTGGGCCGAAGATGCTATCTGATAGCTTTCTTAGCTTTTGGGTTGGTGAAAGACAGGGTTTAGCTAAGTTAATAGATTTCAAAGATTTCTAACTACTATTCATAAGATGTTAGTTCAGAAAGAGAGATGAGCAAGAAGTGACTGTTCTGGAGGAGTAAGACTAGCCCAAGATAAGGTAACTAGCCTCCAGACCGGTAACATTCCAACTGTTCCTGCACAACTCCCATTCCAGTCAGTCAATTAGTCTTTGAAGGCAAGGTTTCTTTTTGAGAACTTTTCTTCAAAGACAAGAAGAAAATTAAGTATATCAAGGGAAGTAATTACAGCAATTGCACCCAAACTTGCCATGAAGTGTTCCCAATCTAAGAAAAAAGTTTAAAACTATTTTAGAAAACTTCCATCTTTAATCAAATGGCAGTAATCACTTCAATTTGAATTATTTTAAAATTTTCTGTTATATGAATTCTTTTGAATTCAGCTATAGTTTTAAAGGAAGTTCTTTCTAAATATTGTATGAACTTGTTTCCCTGGACCCATCACTCAGTGAAATAGGATCGTTTCCTCTAGTTTACTGACACTGTCACACTGCTGCAAATTAGGATTAGGGTTAGCTGAGAAGGCTAAAGACAAGCTGATTTCTCCAAATATTCCTGATGAAGTTTATTTCTATTTCAGTATTTTTCTACAAGTGTTGCACTTACCATTAAGAGCCAAAATGTTAAAACTACAGATTATTTTATTAATCTTTTGTCACTGCTAATTAGGAAGTATCTCTTATTAGTCACAAGAGCATGTAAAACAAAACAGAGATGGGATTGTTGGAGAAGACAAAAAATTCAGTAAACAAAAGATATTTAGGACTGGAGAGATGGCTCAGAGGTTAAGGGCACTGACTGCTCTTCCAGAGGTCCTGAGTTAAATTCCCAGGAACCACATGGTGGCTCACAGCCATCTATAATGAGATCTGGTGCCCTCTTCTGGCCTGCAGGCATACATGGAAGTAATGTTTTATACATAATAAATAAATCTTTAAAAAAATATATTTAAATCCTAGGTCACTCAATAGCTATGTAACAAATAGAAGATTTAATCTTCCAAAGAAAGATTAGAAATTTGCAGCTCAAAAAGGGTCATTAGTATTGATGAATTATGGTTTATGTTTTTAAAAATAAACAAATGTAAGACTCATTAGTGTAACATATTAACTTGAAAAAGCCATTTAATGATTTATAAAACTGGCTATTTTTGTAGGAGAGAGTAATCAAGCATAGTGATTCAAACTTATGCTTGGGATCTAAATATAATATTACTGATTGTCAGTTCCAAAGGGAACCCCAAAATGACAGTCTTCACTTAGCTCAAGCTGGACTATAGAAGGACTCTTGGTTGAGGTATAAAAGCTAACATGCAAAATTCCTCAGGAACCTGTGAAACAGATTTCTGCCCACCAGGAAGGGTCAGTTCCCTCGGCATATATCTAAGTTTACATATTAATGCCCATGCTAGACTCTGAACTCTTTTTTTCCTATTCACATGTACCTGTTAGGTAGTTCAAAGCCCAAGCCAGCATCCTGGCCTTTCCCCCCTCTTCTTCTATTCTAAACTCCCGGTCTGTTCCAGTTCACAAGGTTCCCTCTGCTCAGCATTTTTCTAAGTTTTCTTCTCTAACTCCACCCATGTCTAGTCTGCTTCTTTTTCTCTCTGCTCTGGACTCTTCCAGATGCCTCTGGCTGTTTTGTCTTCCTTACTTACAATAAAAACCTTATCCCTAACCATGGAACAACTATTCAAGGTTTTTTGTTTTTGTTTTTGTTTTTTTCTGTGCACAATTTTACACTTACTTCCCTAAAGAAAAGAATTTTTAGTGACAGCAGCTTAGTCTGTAGCTTGGGTAATTTTCTCCCTCATAGTCTAAATATGTCCTTTCCTCTGTCTTTCCTGTAAGCCTGTCCATAATCTTGGAAGTACTCACTGGACTCTGCTTTCTTATTAAGAACCAGTCTGCCACCAACTTAGGCTTAACATCCATCTTATAACAAAACCAAACTAGGTTCATTCTGTTTATGATTAAACCTCTGTTTCTCAAGGGATGGGCTTTGCTCTACCTGTAATTTTAACTACAAAAAATTTGTACTGCCAGTTCAAGGAATGACAACCATGTCTTTGTTCCAAAAACTTAATTGTCATCTTGCAGCCATACCTTTCAAGAGGGTTACTTTGTTATAACTATCTGTTGTTATGACCACCTTGCAATCAAGTCTTTATTTCAGGAGGTCATTAGAAATAACTTTTTATAATGTTCAGTTCCTATAATCCTGCCTATTTTACCCATAAAATCCCCTATTTGGAAACCACCTACCCCCAAACTTTCTCACATCCAAGACTGAATTCTTCAACTCCACCTTAGGGGGAGGCAGCCCATGTGCATGAATAAAAAAGTTTGCTACTTTTACTTAAAACTAATTACTCGCTTTAGCTAAATCATTTATGATGATTTTGGTAGATAGTTTTTCTCCTCCCATCTTTGGGCTTAATACTTAGACTTTTATCTCTTAAATAATGTCCCTAGCACACATTATAGCACCCTTTCATCCAGACTCCCAATTTTATTAACTTTATCATTTAATTAATACTCATACATTAATATGTCCATAATCTGTGGTTTTTAAAAAATTTCTGCTTATATTATGTTTCTAACATAAAAAACCTAGCATGTAAGTAAGTATATTAAAAATCAAAGCTATTTCTTTTTGTAGGCACTTTTAGTTGAGGTATAATATATCTTCATTCATAAGTATTAATACTTCTGAATGTGTTGTTTTTCCTCTTCTTTCATATATATGTAAGATTATTGAAATTGCAATTGTGTTTCCTAGTACCACATAAGTAGAAAGGTTTTTTCAAATAAAACAAAATTTAAATAATTTACTTGCTATCATCAGACTTGGGAGTCATAAAATGTTCTTCAAGTCAGATTCCCACTATCCATTTTCAATAAACCAAATTAAAAATGGAAAGCAAAAAAATAATGGAGATTTACTCAATGTGATCATATCAGGAAGGGGCCAAGAGATCCAGGAAGGACTTCCAGGTCAGAATCCTAAAGTAAGACCAGAATTTTCTTAGAGAGTGAAGGTTAGGCACATTTAATTAGTCCAGTTTAAGGTGCAGTCCATCCTCCACTGACTGACTCATCATTATCCTGCCTTCAATCACATCCTATAAGATGGTTTGACGAGCTGTTTGAACTATGTGAAATCTCTATCTGGAATATAAGTTGTTTCTCAGGCTGCACCTTTTCCTTCCAAAGCATGACATTTCCAGGGTAATTCCCATTTCTTGGGATTATTGTTTAATGGTGTCATAGTCAGAGTAAGAGACATCAGTGTACTTTTATAATATCTTCATTTCTCCAGGGTAGTTATATTATCATGTAAGTAGAAACTATTAGAAAATGCTAAAAACAAATTTTAAATAATTTATTTGTTATCAAATACCATTTTTGAGTGGAAATCATCTTCCCTCACTCTGTTAGGTTAACAATTGCTCATCTATTATCCTAGAATGAATGAGAACTTGATTTGTTTTCTAAAAAGATATCTACTTAAGGTATAAAATTATTTTATATTTTCTTTTGGCAACATTTTATTGTTGAAATTTTCAAACTTACATAATAGTTACATAAAGAACAAGCAACAGTAATTTATCAAATATATAAATGGATCCTTAGTGTACATTTTTCTGGGGAAGTTTTGCTATTTCGCATATTTATTGTCTATCAACTCAAAATCTATCTATCTATCTATCTATCTATCATCTATCTATCTATCATCTATCTATCATCTTCCTATCTACCTACCTATTTCAATAACATCTATCTATATAGCATCTATCCATCTATTAATCACCCATCACTTTTTATGGACCATTGGGCCATTGATTGCACATGCAAGTATTTCCTTTACACTGTTTTTCTTGATGTTTCTTTCCAAGAACAATAAAATTATTAATGTAAACTCTGTAAAGTTCAAATGTTAAGCAATTTAATAGTGGCAAAATTATCAGTATAAATTCAAACTTTTCCAATTCTCTAAGGAGTTTGAGCTATTTTTCCAAGTGTGTGATCATCTGGGCACCAACTTTTAAAATCTATTTACCCAATTACTTAGTCTTAATTGCTATAGTAACTGACATTTTTGTAGAGTATAGGGAATCCATTTTGTGTTCATTTGAATTTTTCTCATGTTTCTTCCTTACAAGAGTTTGGTTGTGTCTTCTGAGCAGTAGTGACACTTCAGTGACATCATGTTTCAAATTATCGCATCAGTAGCCATGAAGTACTGGTTTGTGTCATCACTAGTGAGCTAACAGTGTGTAGTTATGGAGACATCAGCAAGGTTTCTGTACTACAAAGTTTACTTTGTGACTAACAAGTAATTTATAAAGTTGTATTTTAGAAAATGTAAATAATCTATGTCTCAGAAAATATATCAACAACTTTTGCATTCATCCAGGTCATCTAACAGTCATTCATTTTATACTTTATAGTTATGCTTCTAGCAAATAGGATACTTTTACCTTACTGATTTTAATTTTTTTTTCATAGAGTATGAGTTTGATGATGCTTTATATTCTTTAGGCAACAACTGTGATTATTTTTCTTAACAATCAAGTTTTCTTAGAAGTGAAGATAAAACAAAAGAGAATGTAAACTAGTATGGAAAAAATCAATGCAAGTTCTGAAGGGTACTTCATTCTTCTGGGTTTTTCTAAGTGGCCTCACCTGGAAGTAGTTCTTTTTGTGGTGATCTTGATATTCTACTTGGCAACACTGACAGGAAATCTCTTCATTATCATCCTGTCACACTTTGATTCACACCTCCATACGCCCATGTACTTCTTCCTGTCAAATCTCTCAGCCCTGGATATCTGCTACACTACTAGTTCTGTCCCTCAGCTGCTATTCAACCTCTGGGGCCCACAGAAGACGATATCTTATGCTGGTTGTATGTTCCAACTCTATTTTGTCCTTGCTTTGGGTACCACAGAGTGTGTTCTTTTGGTGGTGATGTCCTATGACCGCTATGCAGCTGTGTGCAAACCCTTGCGTTACTCTGTCCTCATGAATCCTCATTTCTGTCACATGCTAGCAGCAACCTCCTGGATATGTGGCTTTTTGGACTCAGCACTTCATTCTCTCCTCACTTTCTGGGTACCTCTGTGTGGAAATCACCAAGTAGATCACTTCTTTTGTGAAGTCCCAGCACTGCTCCAGTTATCCTGTGTTGACACAAGAGCTAATGAGATGACTCTACTGGTTGCAAGCTCTCTTTTTGTTCTCATCCCGCTCATTCTTATTTTCACTTCCTACGGTGCTATTGCTCAAGCTGTCCTAAAGATGCACTCAAACACGGGATTTCAGAAAGCATTTGGAACCTGTGGAGCCCATCTTATGGTTGTATGCCTTTTTTTCATTCCAGCCATGTGCATTTATCTTCAGCCTCCAACAAAATATTCTCAAGATCAAGCCAAGTTCATTGCCCTCTTCTATACTGTCGTCACACCTAGCCTGAACCCTCTCATCTATACTCTAAGAAACAAAGATGTCAGAGGGGCAGTAAGGAGGCTAATGAGTCAGTAGTGACATTAGCAGTGTGATGGTACATTTCTTCCCCAAGGTTCCCCAGTTCACCCATTCATTGTCCAACCACTTTTCTACTCAAGCAGTGAGACTTTTTTTATAAGTTCTCACAGACTCACACAGTATTATGGTGGATATAAATAAACTTTATCTGCCTAAAACGACTTTTTTGAACATAGCATTGTTAAAAGTCAGATTTTAAAAGCATCAGTTTTATCCTCAGATTATAACTCTAATGAATACAAATCTGATCAGTCTTATATGTGACTTGCTGTATTTGTCGATGAAAGATCTGTTTTTAATAATATAAAATCTTTGTAGTGTATCTTTTAACCTTTTAGTTTCTATGCAGAATATTTTTTATGTTTTACCTTTTATTTAAGGCATAATTAAATGTGTGATACATTTTCCCCTTCATAAACAAGTGTCAGAAGGAATTTTGCTCCGTGTTTTTGATATTCTACTGTAAGAATGAATATAAATTCTTGAATTTATAGCAAGCATATCTGAAGTACATGAAGATTTACTCTTACATATGATTTTTCTATGATGCAACATGTAGCAGTATTATAGAAGGCTGATCATTGTACTATCGTCAATAAGTTGTTTTCTAAAGATAATTTTCCTCAATTTTAAAATGTGTTTTTCTCCTATTTTCACTTTTTAAAATATATAGACCTTTTCTATCTGAATAGATTTTTTTCCTTTGGGATATTGCATAAATATAACATATATGGTATTGAATATCAGACGCATTTGTACAATTGTCTCCTTAAACATATAGTCTTGTAACCTAAAACAGTAACCAAAGTTATCTTAGAGAGAAAAATATAATTGATTTGTACTTTTCAAGCCAGTAACATGAATAGCTTGCTATTTTTCATAGTTATGAATTATTCACTTGCTAAGTAAGAAGATTAAAGGGAAAATTATGAGTGTGTTGTCTATGTATAAACTGTCTTTCAATGACAAAATTTGGGCATGAAATTTTTTTTCTGTTTCTGGGGGTCCATTGTTAATGCTAACCTCAGAAGTATCTACTACTCTGTAACTGCAGCAGAAGTGACATCATCTCCTTTCAGTCCTATAAGAATGTGAAGCATACCACACCAAATGCACACAGTTGCCACTCCATGGAGAGACTGGTACTACAGTTGTTCTGATTAAAAGAACAGTTATGTGTCTGGAGATGCCTGTCTGCTTTCTTTTATTTTCAAGTCAACCACATACATCTTTATTAAAGAACTTGTCTAGCATGAGATAGACTGGGGAGGATGAGATGAGTGAGAAACAGAGGGAGAGGGAGAAGACAAAGAGAGGGAGAGTGGAAAAAAGAGAAAGAGAGGAACAGACTGCAAATCCAATCAGAAAGCCATTGCTCACTCTCATGATACTTGTGCCACTACTGCACCAGTGGAGACTTCTTGCCAGGCAGGAAGTTATTTTATCTCACAGGAGCCATAGCTGGACAAGATTTGTGATTATTTCTTCCAGCACAATAAAATCTGTAAGGTAGGGATGAAGCTTCCAGATCAATACGCGTTCTACGACTTAAATATGTGATGTCTTCAGCAATAGTGTCTTACCATCAAGATCTGGAAGTTAAATAAGAGCAATGTCTATAGGTAGTAATAGTTTAGGAATTATGGGATCTTACTTGCCTACACCTCCAATAGAGGTAATTCATTCTTGACAGTAGGCTTTTTAATTTGTTAATCTGTAATGTCTTACCAGGGCATTGTTGCTCCATTATAGGATAACTACTTTTAACACATACACACACACACACACACACACACACACACACAAATTATGCACTTATATAATTTAGGAAGTTCTGCAGAGGTGGTTTTTTATGTGACCTTTTGAGCTCTTTAGTATTAGTTATTCTTCCATATATTCCTTTTACCTCAGTCCCTATATTTGACCTTTCTTGTTCCATTATTTTAGTTTCCCCCTTTGTATCACTGCGTTTTCTTTTCCATCCCTTAAAAATTTGTCATATACCAATCAGAGAGTTAACAAAAGGTTAAATACAAATGACTGAAAAGTATGTTTAAATTCTTCAATGGATCCCAGCATACTCAGTACCAGGAAACCTGTAGACACTGTATGTAGCACAGATACAGTTTTACCCAAATCCTATACCTGTTTGCTGGGGAAACCCACCTCCTCTTGATCTATCTCCTTCCCTCTGTGACTCTTCAGATCACCCTAGGGACCTTCTCATCATCACAAGTAACCCAAAGTTCCAGAACCCTGCCAGTTGTCCAACTTGAGGCCTCCAGTTCCTTTATCTTTCTTTGAGACTCAAGATCAAATCAGACAAAATTCACAAAATGGAGGTAGGAGGTGAGACTAAAGATCCACCCCTAGTTAAGGAGCTATCAGCAACTAATAAGTGGTGGGAGAAAGACGGTTCATTTTCTTTAAGAGGGTGACCTCTGATGAATTGACATGATGTAGTAAAGACCAATATTCCAGGATCCAGAGTAGCACAAACTGTACTTGATAGGTTTGTAAAAACCAAGACAGGGTGTTGGGAAGGCAGGGAAGTAGGAGACATAGTAGGGGGTGGATATGATCCAAATACATTGTATAATTTCTCAAAGAACTTATTTTTAAAATGTTGAACAATCTGAGACACCAAGAAAACGCAAATTAAAATGACTGTGAGACTTTTGGCTTACCCCAGTCAAAATGGTTAAGATAAAATCATGATGACAAATAGGGGCAAGAAGAACATTTATTTACTGTTGGTGGGAGTGAACACTAGCATAGCCACTATGGAAATCACTGTTGACAATTCTCAAAAGGCCAGAAATACAGATATCATATGGTCCAGGTATACGTTCATCCAAGTTCATTGCTGCTACAGGCAGAATAGTCAGGAAATGGAAACACCCTTGATGTGGGAGGGTCTTCTGTTTTGTGTTGATTTCATTGGTTAATAAAGAAGTTGCCTTGGCCATTGGATAGGCCAGCCCTTAGGTGGGTGGAGTAGACAGAACAGAATTCTGGGAGGAAGAGGGAAGTGAGGCAATTGCCATGCCTCTCCTCTCTGGGTTAGACGCCATAGATCCAGCCACCAGGTCAGACATGCTGAATCTTTCCAGGTAAGCCCCACCTCATGGTGCTACACACATTAATAGAAATGGGTTGATCAAGATGTGAGAGTTAGCCAATAAGAGGCTGAAACTAATGGGCCAGGCAGTATTTAAATGAATACAATTTGTGTGTTGTTATTTCAGGTGTAAAGCTAACTATGCAGGAGCCGGGTGGGATGAAAAGCAGGCCTGCTCGCCTCATCACTACACATCCTAGTGACCATCAGGGATTGATGGATGGATAGTAAAATCATAGAAGATGAAAATAATGAAATATTATTCAGGTGTTAAAACAATATTTTTTTTTAATTTCACATATAAATGGATGGAGCTGGAAACAATCATTCTGAGTGATGTAACAGAGACTCAGAAAGACAAACGTTACATGTTTCCTCTTTTTTTCTGGTTAGTAAATTTGAATCTTTGTATATGTATACCCATTTGGACTGCTCAGATACATCTGAGTTTATATTTCTGATAAAACAACTAAATCTATTACCAACCAGTCTACTCTGTCTCCAAGCCTATTTCTCCTTTTCTGTCCTAGATTGGAAATGACCTAGAAGCTAGAAAATTCACTTTCAATCTCCTTTCAATAAATATGGGAAGTGATTTAGTGTTTGATTTATTCCTCACTTTGCCTTTATACCATTTACACCAAAATTTTCTCTGAAACTACCTTGTCCTGTTTGTAGTTGACTTTTCTTTGAACAGTTTGATCACAGTCATATGGTAGATTCCAAAACAGCTTCCCTTATTGTTGATCTATTGTCAGTATTTTATGCTAAATATGGTAGGAATATTAAACTTAAAACTACCCTTAATATCTTTGAACCATCATGTACTGTGGAAACCTTATAATTTGAGATATGTAAAATAGCACCATTTCTCTTCATTTAAATTTTCCAACAGTCATGGTAGAGTCAACACAATTATATAAATTTTGGATGGCTATACTTTTATATGTGTATATTATGAAATAATTTATTCCAGACAGTCATTATATCTATTATCACACAGAAATTATTGCAGTGAGAAATTTAAGATCTACTATTAGATTTTTGAAGTATACCGTACACTAGTACTAATTATCAGCAGGCTATACAGTAAGTCCCTTGAGCTTACTTTTCCATTGGACTGAAACTTTGTATCCTTTTATTAAAATTTCTCCATTTCATGATAGGACCCCAACCCTGAGACCACTTTTCCTACTGACTAATCCATTGGCCATAGCAGTGCAGCTACCTAATTAAAATTCAGAAGAAATGAGGGTTAACAAGATGAATTAGCAGTTAAAAGCACTTGCTGCTCTTCCAAAGGACCCAAGTTCAGTTCCCACTACCCAACTTTTTATGCTCATAGCAGTTTGTTACACCAGGTCCAAGGTACCTGACATATCTTGCATTTTCCTCTAGTGTTTAGCTCTTTGTTATTCACCAGGTTTAATTATTCATAAATGAATCTAATACCACACAATTATGTAATTCATCAATTTGTTATGATGAAGTTTAACCAATTTCTTGATAAAGTTTAGATTTTCAAGGTTATTCCTAGAATTGCCTTAGCTATTTAAACTGCTATTGATTTAGATTTTGAATGTAATTACATGAAAGTTACATATCTTTAAAAACTCATGTTGTGTAAAAACAAGCTAGTTCTATTTCAGTGTGAAGTCCAAATTACTGATTCTTTCATGTTTTTAAAAGGCAGTCCATCTTCTTACAGGTAAATGCACAGAATTGGCTCCAGATCTCATTACATATTACTTTCTTATTTATCTGATCCAAATATTCAAAAGAAATCTTAAAAATCTAATATGTTTTCATCATTAATTCTACTCTTTATAGAATTTAATGATAAATTCCTCAATTCCTCATAATGCATATAGGTGCACTTATCTTTAAGAAAAATTAACAATTCATTTTGTAAGCATTGAGACAAATAAATTCTATGGCCTAACAAAATAGTCTATGAAAAGCAATTTCTGCTTTATTCTGTATAACACCTTGTCCCTCAAGAAACTGAGAAAACCTAAAGAGAGTAAAGATTTTGTGGAGGTCCAGAAATGTGAGCCTATTTCCATGTTGACCAAAGGTCAAAGAGTTGGAACTTACCTCTAGTTCCTTCAAGGCTATTGTGCTTCTACCTCAAGCAAAGGTCCCTCCTAGATGTAGATCATAGAGTTCTGCTCTACCAAGGTTATTGTCAACAGGTGTCCCTAATAGCCAGACCTTGTACTCCAGGAATAAAAGTAGATTGTTCCTACCTGAAACAAGAGTCTTAGATCCATCTAAGTTCCAGTTCCTTTTATAGAGATAACTTGGAAATCCACCTGGGAAGTAGTTAGCCTACAGAATGTTTTGGTCTAGTGTGTATGCATGACTTGTTTTGTTCTAGCAACAGAATGTTTAACTATGAATGTAGCCAACAAGCTTCAACTGGTGTGTTCATTCCCTTGTATCATGCTAATGTATTCTTTTGTCTTGCTCCTAACTTTTGGGGTCAGGTGTATTTTAAGCAGTTAGAAATTAAATGCAGGTGATATTTCAGTACACTCTGGAATTTTAAAGGTGTGTGCCCCCACCACAAGGCTTTGCCTTTTTATTATAAAAAAGAGATGGGAATGTAATGATCTGTCCAGCCTCTTTAAGAGAAAAGCCACACCCACTCCCTCCCTGTCTGCTCAGGCAAGCTGATCTTCCGCTTCCAGCCTGCATCCCTTTCTTTTCTGTCTCCTTCTCGAAGAGGCAGCTTCTGCCTCTCCCCACTCTCCCCTTTGTTTCTCCTCCTCTTTCTTTCTGTAACTCTTTGATCTTCTCCCCTTCTTTCTTCCCCCTCCATAACCCACAACATAAATATCTAACCTCACTCTGCATTGTGTGCCTATCCATGTCTGTCTCTCGCCCACCTCTGCGTGTCTCCCTACCTGGAACCAGCCGCCTTTGGAGATCTGCTGTGTGGTCTCATGGCATTCCCATCTGTCTGTTTTCCTCATGGTCTCATGTGCCATCCCAGCCTGGGACTGGTTGCTCTCAGGATCCCTGCCCATAGACAGCCCCTGCTTGGGGACCTGCGGCATGGTCTCATGGCCCACTACAGCCACTTGGGACCTACAGCATTTTTATTAATACATTACATCAACTAGCCACAGCCTCTATTGCTACTAAGTGGGTGAAATGAATGAAGGGAGTTTGGCATTTGATCTAGCAATGGCTTAGTTTCTGGCAGTCCATACACATGTGCTGTGCTGTCTTGCCAGGAAAGGCAGCCAGGAAAGTTTAAAGGGCTTTACCTCTCACAGTCAGTGCACAGAGTTGGTCAATGGAAATTACTAGAGGCTATTTGGCCCAAGAGACAAAGAGCCTGTAATGGATAAATCTATGACATTTAACAGAAGAAAGGATTCAGGGATTCTCCCAATTTTATGATTACAAGATTTAAAATGAAAAACCAAGGATAATAAAAATTGGCATGGTTATATCCCTCCCTAAGCTTATGAACGTGACCACAGTAATGGCAGACAGCTGAGAACCTGAGCTAAATTTGCCAGCCAGTCATGGTCTGTGGCAGGACCACTGAAGGTGCCCTGTGACCTGCCCAGATGTAGCAGACTGACTGCCTGGTCCTAAGTACCCAGACAGGGTGACCAAGTGGCAGAGGGAGCTTGGCTTGCACCCCACTGCAGGGCACAACTTCAAGTTCAGATACCAGTTTCCAAGCCTGACAGCAAAGCTGCAAATAAAGTTGCCTCAGGAAACTGCAGTTTCAGGCCAGTCAAGGGTCTGTGAAAATGTAAATCAACAAGTTAAATCTGCCATCTAGGCAGACTTGCAACTCGGATTAGAAAGATAGCTTTCAAACTTTTAATAAAATATCCAATGATAAGACCCTTATTTAAAATATCCCATGGGAGACCTTTACCCACTAAGTGAAATTCTTAAAGGAACAGTGAGCCAAATTCCAGTAAACAATTTATAGAACCTTCTGGACAGGTACTCTCCCAGGTAGAGTATGCTACACAGAAAGAATAAGTAAATTATATTAATTATGATATGCCTTGCCAAGTGTTATGCTAAAAAATAAAACAGTGCTGTTTTCTGAGTGGCTGCAGTGGGCAGTGGGTCCCACAGCAGCGAGATCATGGCAGGCCATGAAGGCAGCCAGTCCCAGGCAGGGAGCCCCCGAGTGGCCCACGGGCCACAAGGGCCAGTGGGTCTTAGACAGGGAGCTGCATGTTAGGAGAAAGACCTAAGGTGAAAGACCAAGGAGGATAGGCATGCCATGCAGAGTGATATTGGATATTTATTTATTAGACTGTGGGAGGAAAGGTGAAAAGGGAGAAGGGGGAAGAGCAGAGAGAGAGAAAGAGAACCAGAGAGAGAGAGAGAATGTAGTAATAAGAGCAGCGGAGCTGCGTCCCCAGCACCACGGCCGCCTGCTAGCTTATGCCCTGAAATAATTACACAAACACTGTATTCTTTTAAACACTGCTTGGCCCATTAGCTCTAGCCCTTACAGGCTAATTCTCATATCCTGATCAACCCATCTCTAATAATCTGTGTAGCCTCAGTCTTACTGGGAAAGATTCTAGCCTACATCCATCCTGGGTTGGAGCTTCATCGCGTGTGCCTCAGAGAGCAGAACTATCAAGTCTGCCCGGGAGAGGGGAGCATGGCGTCTCTCAGCTCACTTCCTCTTCCTCCCAGCATTCTGTTCTGTTTACTCCACCCACCTACATTCTAACCAATAAAATGGGCCAAGGCAGTTTCTTTATTTTTTAACCAATGACCTTCCTCCATCATTTCCCCTTTTTCGGTTTAAACAACAACAACAAAAAAGGCTTTAAATTTAACATAGCAAAATTACATATAACAAAACAGTTATCAAGTAAAAATTACAATATTTATATCTATTTTATCTTTATCATAACTAAGGAAAACTATAACTATAACTAACTATTCTTCAATTCCATAAAAGACTCCAGAAAGATACAATATTACCTAAGCAAACAAGAAATAAGCAACTTTCAAACTCTAGAAATGACAGAGACATCTCGCTGCCTGGACAGTCACCCAAAGTTTCTCTGTACCATTGGGGCATCCATCTTCAGCCTACAGGCCAATGGTATCCAGAGACATTTCCATGAAGCAGGAAATTTCAAAGTCAGTTCAGTCAATATCTGTTGTGTCCTGCAGAATGTCTTGCAGACTCCTTCATGAATCAGGAACCCCAAAAGGTCATCTCACCTTTAGGCAAGTTCAGTAGTCCTCTCTCTGCAGGTTCTCTGTCCAGTTTATGCAATAGTCCAGGCAAGAGCAGTTTTCTTGCCCAAATGGCTGTCAAACTCCATAAGGATCCTCTTCGATGCCCATCTTCTTCTTGGAGTAGATTGATGCTGCCAGGAGCAGACATGTCTCACTGTCATGAAAAACCCTAAGTTATTAAAACATTTAAAATTCCATATTCTATAATCTTTGAAAGATATGAAGAATGCCTATCTAAAATATATCTATGTACATCTAGAAAATCTTAACTAACATGACTACAAGCTTGACTATTATTAATGATTATCCATTAACAACCTATATATATACTAATTATACATTACATTTTTAAATAAACTACACAATCACAATACCTTAATCAAGATCAGAAACACATTAACATATAACAAAACTGACCTTAAATTTAAATCACTAAAGCAAAATCTATATCAATGTAAATTATTCATACCTATATCATATCCCCCTTTAAATGTAAAATAACATTTATAAACAATATTTGGGAATATGGGCACAGTTATTTCTCTCCAAACTGCTTCCTGCTGTATAGGGGCGTCATTAATTGGGTCTTTCATGGTATAACCTGTGTGCCAGGGTCATCTCAGTCAGCAGTCGAGTGAAGTAATTTTTGAAGCTGTTCACAGCAACCCTTCAGGAGGCCGTGGTCCATCATACCATATCGGAATAGAAACAATCCACAGGGTTTCATCCTCTGTGAAAACAACATAAGAAATTCATTTCCAAAGCATCATGTCCTTAGATCCAAATTTCAAACTCAAGGCATTTTCAAAATATCTCTGTTGGATTAGTTCAGCAGCATTTATAAACAAATATCTTTTAGCAGCTGTTGCTCCTTCCTCAGCATTCAAACAATTCAAAGAGAGCATAATAGCATACAGTATCAAGATTCTCTGTGTATTCTCCATCTTTGTGTGCTTTATTTTAACCTCTATTTCATTTATTTTTACTTTTAACTTTTTGCTTTTTGAGACAGGTTCTCTGAATATCTTTGTCCTAGAATAACTCTGTAGACCAGGCTGTCCTTGAACTCTCAGATGTCCGCCTGTCTCTGCCCTCCAGACATTGGGATTAAAGGTGTGTGCTACTACACTTTGAACTCACAGAGATCTGTTTGTCTCTGCCTTCTAGGCACTGGGATAAAAGGCGTGTGCTACCACACCTTGAAGTCACAGAGATCAATCCCCCTCTGCCTCCCAAGTGTTGGGATTAAAGGTGTGCACTACCACACCAAACAACTCTCTTCCTTTTTTTTTTGTTTTTTACTTTAAGAACTTCAACTTTTAGCCTGCAGATATTTTAACACACTGTAAACCATTTAGAAATTTTCTTTGTCTTTGAATCTCTCTTTACTGTATATCTCTCTTTTTCTGACCAAATGAGTCTTTAATTTACCAAGCAATATCAGTAGGACTAAAGCCATGGCTTTGACGGCTGGATCCAGCCCATTCCTTAGCTTTCCAGCTTCATGGCTGAGGTACTAGCTGTAGCCATGTTTATAGCCACAACTCTATGGCGTTTCAAGGTCCCTGCCAGCAAGCGAGCTGCAACAGACAACACTCAAGTCCTCTCTCTGTAGCCGGCCCTCCTGCCTCAAACAGTCAGAGTTTGCCCTGGCAGGACGGCCCACAAAGCTGGCATTTAACATGGCACAGCTTTTTTCCTGCTACAGCTGAAAACCGAAAAACATGCGTTCAGTTTTTCATCAACACCGTTGAAGTGTTTTGTGGCAGGACCTCTTAAAGGTGCTGCAAGCTTTGCAGCTAAAGCTGAGTCAGGAAGCCTCTCTTAGATGAGAGCGCTAGCTTGCCTCTGGCAAGCAGAGCAGACCCGAGAAATTGTTGCTACCAAGAAAACATGCTTTACTCTTTCCCAAGCTTTCTCAGGCTTTCAGTGGATTCAGTTGTCCACACATCTGGGTACCATTCTGTAGTAATAAGAGCGGCAGAGCTGCGTCCCCAGCACCCTGGCCGCCTGCTAGCTTATGCCCTGAAATAATTACACAGACACTGTATTCTTTTAAACACTGCTTGGCCCATTAGCTTTAGCCCTTACAGGCTAATTCTCATATCCCGATCAACCCATCTCTAATAATCTGTGTAGCCTCAGTCTTACTGGGAAAGATTCTAGCCTACATCCATCCTGGGTTGGAGCTTCATCGCGTGTGCCTCAGAGAGCAGAGCTATCGAGTCTGCCCAGGAGAGGGGAGCATGGCGTCTCTCAGCTCACTTCCTCTTCCTCCCAGCATTCTGTTCTGTTTATTCCACCCACCTATGTTCTAACCAATAAAATGGGCCAAGGCAGTTTCTTTATTTTTTAACCAATGACCTTCCTCCATCGAGAGAGAGAGAGAGAGAGAGAGAGAGAGAGAGAGAGAAGAAGAGGAGGAGGAGGGTGAAGGGGAAAATTGGGGATAAAGGAGTGAGGCAGGAGCTGCCTCTTTGGGAAAAGGACAGAAAGGAAGAAACTCAGGCTGGAAGTGGAAGGAAGATCTGTTTGCCTCATGGGATGGGGGAGGGAGTGGGTGGTAATTGTCTCTCAAAGGCACAGGACAGAGCATGACAACAAGCATGTATATGGTATACATACACCATACATATAATTTACCAATTAATTGATTAATTTACCAATTAATTGATCCCCTATTTTGAAGCAGTACCTTGCTCAGCACAAAAGAGCAGGATGGAATCTAGGAGATATTTTGGCAGAGAAACTGCTATGATCAATGTTCCATATATTGAGCAGCAAATTGGTTATTTCAAAATACTAATTCTAAATTTAAAGGACAGAACAATTTTTTCTGAGCTGATACATTGTTGTACTTCACACAACAACATTCCTTTATTTTCCCTAACACTATAGCCAAAGATCCTTTAGAGGATGCTATGTTAATTTTTACAGATGGTTCTTCCAATGGTAGAGCTACATATGTGGTTAATGGAGAAAGACATGAAGTAAAATCAGAACCAGCCTTTGCTCAAATAGTTGAGCTATGGGCTATTGATATAGTGTTTCATTTTTTTTCAAATAAGGCATTTAATCTATATACTGACAGCCAATATATATTTAATTCTCTTCAAGTCCTAGAAACCACCCCATGTATTGAGACTAGCAATAAGCAAGTTAAGATGTTGTTCCAGCAAATTCAAAATGCCATACAACAAAGAAGAATGCCATGCTTTGTAGGGCATATCAGAGTGCATTCAAATCTTCTGAGTCCATTATCTGAAGGTAATGCTGATAAGCTTACAAAAATAATTGCTTTATCTCAGGTTGAGCTTGCTCAGCAATCACATGCTTAAAAGGCTGGGAAAGATTCCATTTCTGTGCTAGGCCCTTCTGGGACTTTGAACTATACCCCAGCCCCCAGGATAAGCTGAAGGCTGCAGAGGAGCTGAAGGCCACTGCCAGCCTCTGGAATAAGATGAAGACTATAGGACCCCTCTTTAGGGAAAGTATTAGCTACTGGAAAAACCTGAGTTCAATAAAGTTACTGACTGTAGCTCATTACCCCACCCAACTTCCCCTACCATGTGGGTAGTATCAGCTGGGCACTATTTCAAGCAGACCCTGCAGTTAGCACAGGGTCAACAGATGTCTGGAGGATGTAACTAGTGAGGGCTGTTGCTATCCCCCTTAGATACTAATAGCCTTTCAGGAACTAACAGCTGAACTTTGCCTCACATTTAGCCCATCATGATATAGGATAAGTAATTTTGTATTTTGAAACTGTAACCTTGTGACTGCTTTGTGTTTTTTGTCTTTACAAATGCCTTACAAAAACAGACGGGGCCCTTCTCCCTCCATCTTCTATGCCAGGTTGTGAAGCAGAGGACCCGTGCCAGTCTGTACTTAATAAATGAAACCTTGCTTTTGTATTTGGTAGTGTGGCTCCATAGTGGTCTTCTTGGGGGTCCTAGGACTCAGGTACAGCATGCTCTGAATTATCAAAATAGTATACGTTCAAGAAAACAATTTAGATTAACAAGAGAAGCTGCTCATCAAATTGTTAGGCAGTGTTATATATGCTCACAGTATTTACCTGTATCGTATTTGGGGATAAATCCTTGAGAACTACTTCCTAATCATTTATGGCTAATGGATGCTACTCACATTGCAGAATTTGGAAAATTAAGATATGGGCTTGTGACAGTCAATACATATTCAGGATTCTTAATGGACACTGCACAAACTGGAGAAGCCATGAAGCATGTGATAACCAATTGCTTAAGATGCAAAATCATAAGAACCCCCCAAATCATAAGATGGATAATGGATTCAGACTTGTTAGTAAAGTATTTCAGCAATTTTATTTCCAAAGGAATATCAAATACAAGACAAGTATTCCTTAAAATCCTCAAGAACAAGGAATTGTGAAGTGTGTCCATGCCTTCTTGAAAATACAACTTTAAAAAATAAAAACAGGAAATTGTATCCTCAAAGGCCACATAATGTCTTGAGTCATGCACTTTTTATGCTAAACTTCTTGAATATGGATGTTTATGAACAATCTGCTGTGGACAGATTTTGGCATTATCGCACCAAGGTGACCTTTGCTAAAGCAAGGTGGAAAGACCCTTGTACTGGATTATAGAAAGGACCTGATCCTGTGTTAATATGGGATCAAGGGCGTGTCTGTGTTTTCTCACAGGATGAGGATCAAGTGAGATGGCTTCCAGAACATATGGTTCAATGTGTACAGCAGAGGAATGCCAGCCCTGATGACATCACAGCCATTGATGACTCCATAGGAAAAGTGGACAGAGGTTCCTGAACCTGAGATCATGACTTCCTCATACCACCATGCTGCAGGCCACAGAAAGGGGATCCTGAACCAGTGTTCCTGACTCACACCATCATGCTGCAGTCTCACAAGGGAAAGATCATAGTGATGACTAGTGATTCCTAGATTTTTGATAGACTTGCCATGAAAACTTCCAGACCTAGTGAGTTCTGTTTACTTTGGAGCCAGACCTGAAATACAGGCTGAACATATGACTGCCTTGGACACAGAGCTCAGATTGCCAGTGAGGTTTTCAGTCTGCTGTTGAAATGTTGATAGAACCTGAGAACTGAGACCTTAACTTTCTCCAGAAGGGATAAAAGAGTCATTACAAGGAGTGATTAGGGCCCCTCTTCAGATATGAGGAGGGTAGCCTAATGTTTTTTGCTGCTGCTCAGAGATTAGGACATTTGTTTAAAAGCATCATTGCATTTGGACTCTTACCCATTACAAAAATCTTTTCTTATCTTTTCATTAGAATGGATTTAAAAGAATCATGATTTGACAAATTGTGTTATGATATTGACCTGTTAAATCATATTATGGTATTTACCAGTTAATGCTTTATTTCACTATAAGATGTTAATGTCTTGAAGATGATTAGAACCTGTCTAAGAAAAGTTTGACACTAGCATTGAATTCTTGAATTTTACATATTTGATAAGACAAATATAGATTTTGATATAGTTGAATATTCTAGACCAAATCAAAAGTCGGCATTCCCAATCCTGGTGATCCTTCACTCCTTTCATTAGGAGATATATTAGCCATAGAAGTATGCATAACACAAAGTATTATCTGCTTGCTTACCATTAGTTAATTGTTGATGAACTCTCCTGACAGAACTTGGCTCAGAGACACAGAGCCCAATACTTCCTCCCTTAACCTTTTGTTTACAGAGGTCCACAGTCCATATATGTTTTGATCCCCCCCGCAGACACCTAAAACGTGGATTTGCATAGTTAAAATGCATGTTCCGAAGACAGGTAAGTGTGGGAAATGGAAAAGTATTCAACCTAAGGCAGATGCAGTTGTCTCTCCTGTTGCAGAAGCACAGGCTTTGTTAAAATTAATGAAAATGGAGGAATTGTGAAGGCCCAGAAATGTGAGCCTATTTCCATGGTGACCAAAGGTCGAAGAGTTGGAACTTACCTCTAGTTCCTTCAAGGCTATTGTGCTTCTACCTCAAGCAAAGGTCCCTCCTAGATGTAGATCAGAGAGTTCTGCTCTACCAAGGTTATTGTCAACAGGTGTCCCTAATAGCCAGACCTTGTACTCCAGGAATAGAAGTAGATTGTTCCTACCTGAAACAAGAGTCTTAGATCCATCTAAGTTCCAGTTCCTTTTATAGAGATAACTTGGAAATCCACCTGGGAAGTAGTTAGCCTACAGAATGTTTTGGTCTAGTGTGTATGCGTGACTTGTTTTGTTCTAGCAACAGAATGTTTAACTATGAATGTAGCCAACAAGCTTCAACTGGTGTGTTCATTCCCTTGTATCATGCTAATGCATTCTTTTGTTTTGCTCCTAACTTTTGTGGTCAGGTGTATTTTAAGCATTTGGGAGATAAATGCAGGCAAAATATTAGTAATCACTGGAATTTCCTCCAGATATTATCCTATATGTTTCTCTATTTTATTATTTTCACTTCTGCCTTCATATTCTTTAATATATTTCTAAATCCCCATTGCTCTACCCTGGCAAGAATTATTTTGTCGAGTCTAGTCCCTGACAAGATTTATTTCACAAAAAAAAAATTAAAAAGCCATCGATGGATAGTTACAATGTGGTTTTCATGACAATTAGCCAAAAACAATATTATTGTATTATAAATTAAATGATGTTTTGCCACTTAATAAAGTAACTATTTACAAATGTATTCACCTCAATACAAGTATTTTAATATATGTTCTAATCAGAGCACCCATCCATATTGCTTGATACTACACAAGATTAACCAAAGCCTGCATGATTGTAAAGAACACAAATAACAAGAAATGTTTTGAAAGAACATAGAGAAAAAGAAAGATCAGGCCTGTATAGTAAATGACTTATATGCAAAGCCTCTAATTTGTCAACTATTTTGTTTGATGTCTACAAAATTTCTCTTTAAATTGAAAATGTTTGTGAGAGCTTACCTAATGCTCCCTTTACATCCTTATTCCTTAGAGTATAGATGAAGGGGTTCAGAGTAGGAGTAACTACTCCATAGAAAAGAGCCATGAATTTGGGTTGGTCTTTTGTAATAGAGGAGGGTGGCTGAAGATACGTGCTAATGCCTGGGCCATAGAATAAGAGAACTACTATGAGATGAGAGGAGCATGTCCCAAAGGCCTTTTTTCTTCCTTCTGAAGATTTGATTTTCAGAACAGAATGTCCAATACAAGCATAGGAGGCAAGAATTAAGCACAAGGGAACAGCTAGGATAAATATGCATACCACAGAGAGAGCAAGCTCATTAGTCTCCTTTTCACCTCAGGCAGTTTTTATCAGAACTGGAATCTCACACACCAAGTGATCCAGCTTATTGTGTCCACACAGTGGCAATTGCAGTGTCATTGTGACCTCTGAGACAGCATAGGTAATTCCTGTTAGCCACACAGTGGGCACTAACAGGAGGCAGATACGCTGATTCATGGTAAGGGTGTAGTGCAGAGGTTTGCAGATGGCAACATAGCGGTCAAAGGACATAAGAGCCAGGAGGACACACTCTGTACCCCCCATTGTGTGGAAGAAATAAAGCTGTACTACACACCTCATGTAGCTGATGGTCTTTGTTGATCCTCCAAGGTTGGTTAGCATCTGAGGCACAATGCTTGTGGTGTAGCACATGTCCAGAAAGGAGAGGTTGGTGAGGAAGAAATACATGGGACTGTGGAGATGGGGGTCTAATATGGACACCAGAATGATGGCAATGTTTCCCAACATGGCCAGTGGATATGTTACCAGTAGAATGATGAAGAGAGGGAGTTCCAACCAAGGATGGTCTGCAAAGCCAAGCAGAATGAATTCTTCTGGGTGACTTTTATTGATGATTGTCATTCTTTGCAGTCTGATTCACCTATGGTAAAGAAGTATCAAGAAAGTTAGTATTATAGGAATAGCAAAGACTCGTGATTTGTTGGTTGGGACTATCAAAGACAGGGTTGGTATTCTGTGGTTGAAATAACATGGCAGGAGTGCTTCACAGATAAATGAGTCAGAATAAATCATTCTGCCAAAGCAAGAGGACATAAGTTCTATCTCCAGTACTCAGGTAAAGTGCTGGCCGTGGGAACCGATCAATATAATACCAGCTCAGCTTAAGAAAACATTGGTTATTTTTCTAGGGCTTGCTGGCTGGCTAATGTAGCTGAATTCATAAGTTCCAAGCTTAGCTGAAGGCACAGTATCAAAACATAAAGTAGTAATCATATGTAGAAAAAACTTGAAATGGACTCTGGATTTTATATGTACAACAAACCCACAGCATGCATAATTTCTGCATATTCACACACTATACATATAGCTTCTACATGCACAAAAATAACATAATAATCTAAAAAACTTGTTATTTACCATCTATTTATTATACTAAATTTTAAAGGGAATTTCTGATTATCTGAAAGTACATGTGGCATAAAGCTGAGGAGCTAATTAAAATAGCAGTGCTAAAGGCATTATAGAAACATATGAACATGTCCAGAGATAGCCAGAGAATTTGATAAGAAGAGCTCTGAGCTCTGACAATGAGTGGTTACTCTCCTAAGCTGATTGATCAAATCTTCTGTTTGAGGAATGAGGATTTTTGATATTTAAACAAGCCTCTTTTGTGTACTTGAGACTGAGTCAAACAGTTTAAGCACTGTTAATATTTATTCTTCATATTAGTACAGTTACCAACAGCCCCCTATTTTATTAACCAAATGAGTTAAGCCACAATTACAGTGTTATTATTTTTTGGTATTTATGTGTTTTGTTTTTTAACTATTTAGTGAAAGTTTTAGATTCAATAATTCATGATCAATTATAGCTAATTTATCCATGTTGCAGAGATAATTTCTTTTTCATTTAAGTAACACCTTTTCAAATTATTTTATAAACCAACCAGTTTCCCCTTCCTCCTTCCCTCCTGTCTTTTCCCATTTTCCATCTACCCCCTCACCATGTACTTCTCCATCTCCATTCCAAAAGAGTCAGGCCTCCCAAGGACTTACACAAAGCTTGGCACATCAAATTGAGGCAGGACTCAGCTTCTCCCCTTACATGGAGAGGAGGGCAGGTAATACAGCACAAGTAACAGGTTACCAAAAGCCAGTTAACCATCAGGGAGAGGTCCTGCTCTCTCTGTTAGATGCTTCACTAAGAGAGCATCAGTTATTTGTTAGAGTATGTAGAGATACTTCTTTATCAATGAGCTCAATGCTTTTTTTCTAGTATAAAAATTTGGTCAATTATCAGGGATGCATTACTTTCTGTTAGTCCCACTGGTATTGTGAATATAGTTTCCAACTCCAGAAATGTTCTTCAGCGGGTATCTTACTTCAGACAAAGAGGCATTAAAATCCCAGCAATTTTATGTTTCCTGGATTTATTTCTTGCCTTTCTTTGCAGCTAAAGTAAATGGCAATACAATATAATCGAGGAACGGAGTAAAACAATGCTTGAAAAATACGTATTTTATTTATTAGTGTTTCATAAAAAGTCATCCCTGAAAAAATGAAAATTCAAACATGTTGTTAACATTACATTCCACTGGCCAAATCTGAATTACTCTACAAATCAGCATCTTAAGAGCAGACTAATTTGTTATAGTTAGAAGCAGATGCACAGCCCTCATTTTACTGAAGGCTCACCCACTTTGTGAGGTTTTATAAGGGGCCACCCAGACTAAGATATGAATCATGTTCTTTGACTATCTGCTATCCTAGGCAAGATACCTACACTAAAAACAGAAAGCAAAAAAACTTCCATGTAGTAAAATAATCATTCCAAAACTTCTGTTTTTCAACACAAAATAAAAAAATATTTTGTATAAAGGCATGTTTCCCCTGTATAGATATCTGTGCACCAGATGAGTGTTTGGTGCCCACAGAGACCGAAAGAGGGCAAAGGATTCCTGGAACTGGAATTAATGATGATTTTGAGCCTCCGTGTTAATGCTGGAAATAGAACCCAGCTCCTGTAGAAGAACAGTCAATATTCTTAACTGCTGAGTCATCTATCCGGTCTCTTCAACAACTTCCTAGTGAGCACTTGTCATAATCACTGTAGCAAGCCTTTTCAACTCTTAAAATCCTTTAGCACCTGTTCTCGAATGCTATGGAACAGAAGCTCTCATTTGTATATTTTAACATACTTGAAGGAATTTGTTCTGTTAGTTTTCTAAGAACTATGAATTAACCTAGACATCAAGAATTAACAGTGCCTAAAATATAGTTGCAAATTGACAGATTATAAGTCAGCATTATAGACCTCACAGAAAATGCCTGATGCTAGGGTATGGTGCATGTGAATGCTGCATACTTTTGATCTGACTATATTTAGAAAAGCACCTCTAATATCACAGATATTATAGACTAGACTCTTATTTCATGTGAAAAAGTTGTAGAAGAAATATGAAATAAGAGTTTTGAATCATGATTGTAAAATAAGTATTTTCAAAAATGTAACATATGCACATTACTGAATACTGTTTATTTAACATGGCTATAGTCATAGTTTTTTTTAAAAAAAATATTTATTTATTTATTTATTTATTGTGTATACAATAGTCTGTCTGTGTGCATGTCTGCAGGCCAGAAGAGGGCACCAGACCTCTTCTGGCCTGCAGATGCTTGTGCTTATGAGTCACCAAGTGGTTGCCGGGAATTGAACTCAGGACCTTTGGAAGAGCAGGCAATGCTCTTAACCACTGAGCCATCTCTCCAGTCCTATAGTCATAGTTTTGAAACATATGCGAACCATTAGTTTTACAAAGAGTAATTTTAAATTTGGTCTCTATAAATTCTTTCATAATTAAGTTAATCTAACACTCATTTTAATGTGTACTCTACCTTTCCCTCCTATTTCTGCTGAGATGAATGAGACTTCCCTTCTAGTACATTTATCTTTATTCTTATGTCTTTTGAATTATTTTAGTTATTTGGGGGATATATTATGTACAGCTCTTGAATTCAATGACTTTGATTTTCTTTTTTTCTTTTTCTTTATTCTTCTCTCATAAAATACAACTTGATGATGGTTTCCACTCCCTCCTCTCCTACCAGTCCACCCAACACATCTCTCTCCCCCAGATCAGCTGAATTTCCTCTGTGTCTGTGGTTATGTCCCCCTTTTCATTTCTGATCTTATTAATTTGCATATTCTCTTTCTGCCGTTTGATTAGTTTGGATAGGGGTTTATCAATCTTGTTGATTTTCTCCAGGAACCAGCTTTTTGTTTCATTGATTCTTTGGATTGTTTTCTGTGATTCTATTTTGTTGATTTCAGCCCTCAGTTTGATTATTTCCAGTCTTCTGCTCCTCCTAGGTGAGTCTGCTTCTTTTTTTCTAGAGCTTTCAGGTGGGCTGTTAAGTCTCCGATGTATGCTTTCTCTGTTTTCTTTAAGTGGGCACTTAGTGCTATGAACTTTCCTCTTAGGACTGCTTTCATAGTGTCCCATAAGTCTGAGTATGTTGTTTCTTTATTTTCATTGAATTCAAGGAAGATTTCATTTCTTTCTTTATTTCTTCCTTGATCCAGGTGTGGTTCAGCAGTTGACTGTTCAGTTTCCATGAGTTTGTAGGCTTTCTGGGGGTAGCATTGTTGTTGAATTCTAACTTTAATCCATGGTGATCCGATAAGATGCAGGTGGTTAATAATATTTCTTTGTATCTCTGGAAGTTTGCTTTGTTACCGAGTATGTGGTCAATTTTCGAGAAGGTTCCATGAGCTGCAGAGAAGAAGGTATAATCTTTCCTATTTGGGTGGAATTTTCTATAGATGTCTGTTAAGTCCATTTAATTCATTACCTCCATTAATTCTCTTATTTCTCTGTTAGGTTTCTGTCTGATTGACCTGTCCATTGGCGAGAGAGGAGTGTTGAAGTTTCCTACTATTAGTGTGTGAGGTTTGATGACTGACTTGAGTTTTAGCAATGTTTCTTTTACGTAAGTGGGTGCTTTTATATTAGGGGCATAGATATTTAGGATTGAGACTTCATCCTGATGAATTGTTCCTGATATGAGTATAAAATGTCCCTCTCCATCTCTTCTGATTGATTTAAGTTTGAAGTCAACTTTGTTAGAAATTAGTATGGCCACACCTGCTTGTTTCTTGGGTCCATTTGCTTGATAAGCCTTTTCCCAGCCCTTTACTCTGAGTAGGTGCCTGTCTTTGTGGTTGAGGTGTGTTTCTTGTAAACAGCAGAATGTTGGATCCTGTTTTCGTATCCAATCTCTTAGCCTGTGCCTTTTTATAGGTGAGTTGAGTCCATTGACATTAAGTGATATTAATGACCAGTGGTTGTTAACTCTGGTCACTTTTTTAGTAGTAGAGTTTGTGTGTTTTCCTTCTTCGGGTTGTGCTGGTGAAGGGTCTCTAGATGTCTGAGTTATTGTGGTCATTGTTGGACTCCTTGGTTAGTGATTTTCCTTCTATTACTTTCTGTAAAGCTGGATTTGTGGCTACGTATTGTAATTTGTTTTTATCCTGGAAAATTTTGTTTTCTCCATTTATAGTGAACAAAAGCTTGGCTGGGTATGGTAGTCTGGGCTTGCATCCATGGTCTCTTAGTTTCTAGAATACCTCTATCCAGGACCTTCTGGCTTTCATGGTTTCCATAGAGAAGTCAGCTGTAAGTCTGATAGGTTTACCTTTTTAAGTAACATGGCCTTTTTCCTTTGCAGCTCTTAATATTCTTTCTTTATTCTGTATGCTTTGTGTTTTGATTATTATATGGCGAGGGGATTTTTTTTTTGATCCAGTCTATTCAGTGTTCTGTATGCTTCCTGAACCTTCATAGGTATATCTTTCTTTAGGATGGGAAAGTTTTCTTCTATAATTTTATTAAATATATTTTCTGGACCTTTGAGCTGCACTTCTTCTTCTTCTTCTACTCCTATTATTCTTAGGTTTGGTCTTTTTATTGTGTCCCATATTTCCTGAATGTTTTGTGATGAGAGTTTGTTGGACTTGCTGTTTTCTTTGATCAGTGCGTTTATTTTCTCTATGGTATCTTCAGAATCTGAGACTCTTTCTTCTATCTCTTATATTCAGTTGGTTATATGTAGTAATTTGGGCGGCGGGGCTGCGTTCCCAGCACCCGGGCCGCCTGCTCGGCTAGCTTATGCCCCGAAATAACAACACACAAACTGTATTCATTTAAACACTGCTTGGCCCTTTAGCTCTAGCCCTTACTGGCTAATTCTGATATCCCGATCAACCCATCTCTAATAATCTGTGAGAACCGGTCTTACCGGGAAGATTCTAGCCTAGTCCATCCTGGGTCGGAGCTTCATGGCGTGTGTCTGCCCGGGAGTGGGGCATGGTGTCTCTGCTCCAGCAAGCAGAGCTGTCGAGTCTGAGCTCACTTCCTCTTCCTCTCAGCGTTCTGTTCTGTTTACTCCTCCCACCTATCTTCTAACCAATAAAATGGGCCAAGGCAGTTCCTTTATTAGCCAATGACCTTCCTCCATCAGTTATGCTTGTTTCTGTAGTCTCTATTCATTTACCTTGATTCTCCATGTCCAGCCAGCCCTCTGTTTGTGTTTTCTTCCTTCCCTACATTTCGGTTTTTAAGTCTTGAACTGTTTCCATTATCTGCTTGATTGTTTTTCCTTGGTTTCCTAGGGTATCATTCACTGATTTACTCAGTTCTTCAAACTTTCTGTTATACTTCTCATCCATTTATATAAGGGCATTTTTTGCATGTTATTTAAGGGCCTCTATCACTTTCATAAAGTCAATTTTTTCTACTTCTTCTTGATTAAGGTGTTCATGTCCTCCTGTTGTGAGGTTGCTGGGTTCTGGTGGTTTCATGTTGTTTTTCAGATTGTTGGGTGAATTCTTGCATTGATGCCTGCCCATCTCTTCCTCCGATTGCTCCCCTATGGATCTTCTTTACAGGATCAGGTCTTCTTGCCCACTGATGTACCTTCCCAGTGATGTCACTCCTCAGTGATGGCTCTCCTGGTGCCTAGATCAGATCTCTGTGCTGCTTGGGTAGCTCGTAAACAAAGGGCCTACCTTGCTTGCTGCAGGCAGGCTATTGAGACAAAGGAACTACCGCCCTTCCGGTTTCCCTCCCGATTTGGATTCGTTGCCAGCGCCTGAACAGGCTGAGCTGGGAGATGTTATGTGGTCAAAGAGGGGAGGGAGGCAGACTGGGGAGAGAGGGTTCTGGATGCAAGCTGGGTGGGATAGGAAGAGATAGGAGGTATAGGGCAGTATAGCCCCTACAGGATGACCAGGAAGTGTAGGAGGGATGAGGAACGTCTGAGTTCCCTGTTCCGGGCTGCTGCCACGAGTCAGAAACTCACTCACCCCAATGATGGCTCTCCTTGTGCCCAGATCGGATCCTATTGTTTTATTTTTTAAATTGTTTTTGAGAATTTTATACATGAGTATTGGACTTACATTATTTTCACCCTTCCTTTACCCCTCCAATTCCTTCCATGTTATCCCCAACTGTCTCAAATGTATCATCTCTTTATTTAAATTACATATATGTGTGCATATAATATATATATGTGCATATATGTAATATATAATTGTGTTCATTTATATCAACATCTGAAATGAACATATACAGAAGAATACAGTTTTGCTCATATGTATGTGTTTGTGGCTGACTGCTTGTGATTGGGAAATCTGTTAGTGGTCTCATCCCTAGAAAAGGCTGATTATTCCTTTTCCAGCATCCATTAATTACATGTAGCTCTTTATCTATGGATGGGACCATGTTTAATAATGTTGCTAAGTCTGAAGACAGCTTACCTTAGTGGTTCCTTACATAATGTTCAATATGCTTAAAATACAAATTGGAAAAGGATAGTGCCAGGTAACTTAGAATGGAAATAGATGATTTAAGAGTCCTCTAAGGCATAAATTTTAATTTAAAAATATACTAATCCTAGGCATATACTCAAAGGACTTGAATCCTACCACCATGATAATTGTACATTCATATTTAAAATAGGGTGGAAATAGGGTAAAAATGGGATCAGTCTAAGTATCCAGCAACAGATAATGGATAAGGAAAATGTAATTCATATATCTTATAAAATTTTATTCAACTACAAAGAAAAGCAAAATTTAAATTTTTACAAATGGATGAATATAGAGATTATTATATTAAGCAAGATAACTGAGACTTAGAAAAATAAATATTTTATTTTTGCCCTCATATGTGAGTTCTAACTTTTAATGTTTTGCAGGTGTATACATGTGTATGGGTGTTGGTATAGGTCATGAAACAAGAAAGAGGACTACAGGAGTGGGAAGAAGATTTTTGAGGAAGTGGAAAAGTGTAGTGGGACACATGTGAGATAAAGGAAGAAAGAGCAAAATGGCAGAAAGGGAACAAGGGGAGTTGACAAAGTTGTTTGCATATTTGAATGTACCATCGGCAGAGATGGAGATTGCAGATATTTTTCACCTGTACTGTGTCTTTCCTTTGTATGCCTTTTGTTGAGCTTTAGTGAAAAGTTTAAAATTATATCAAAGTTCAGTATATCATTATTATTGTAATATTTACTGGTTAATTATGAAAGAATAATCAAATGAAAGATACAAGAAAGGTCAGGCTTTGGAGAGTGGGTATTGTGTATTTTGTGCCTCTTTGAGCACATCATCCTCCCAGAATTCTGACATGTGTACAAAACAAGAAATTAATGAAATTAATTGTTTAGAATTTTGGCAGACAAACCCAGTCTACTTTCCAATTCCAATGAAAATTGCAAACATTTATCATGAGCTTCCTTCTATCGAGCATTCTCACACTGAAGCTATGTAGAAGAACTCACCTGAGCTCATCCCATTGCCATAATTTCTGATGTGAGCAAAGGGGTTTCCTTGTGAATTACAAAATACACTCCTATTGCTAGGTATATTCCAAAAGTTTTATGAGCTCTCTGCCAGAATTAGGTGCAAAGGTTAATTATATTTCTTATGCCATAGGTTATACTCTAGTTTCTGATCATGGATCACTGAGAATGAAAGCGTCTATCAGTTACAGATACTCGGACTTTACTAGAGTTCTGTTGTGTCATAAACATTCAAAAGTCAAACTGCATGTTGCACTCTTCCAAGATAAGACTGCATATAATGTCAAGCATCCATTTGACCAGATTTACCAAAACAAGAGCAGCCTCCGTGAACCTGAGTCAATATCAGCTCCTTTTACACTGTTCGTAGACATTGGTACAGTTGATATCTCTTGTTATGTAACTCCTATTGTTATGGTTTTGGTCCCTTTAAGAGACAAGCCACACCCATTCCACTCCCCATCCGCTGAGGCAGGCTGATCTTCAGCTTCCTTCCAGCCTGAGCTCGTTCTCTTTTCCACCTTCCTCTCGGAGAGGCAGCTGCGCTTCTGCCTCCCTCCCCACTTCTCTGCTTCCCCCTTCTCTGTCTCTTTCTCTTCTTCTCTCTCTCTCTCTCTCTCTCTCTGTGTGTGTGTGTGTGTGTGTGTGTTCCCCCCTTCACCCTTCCTCCTCCATAACCCTCTGAATAAACATTCAACCTCACCCTGCATGTTGTGTCTATCCATGTTTCTGTCTTCTGCCCGCCCGCCATGTGTCTCCCTGCCTGGGACCAGCCATTGCTCAGGGACCAGCAGCCATCTCTGCCTGGGGCCCACTGTCTGCTGCCACATGGCCCGCCACCACTGCTCTGAGACCAGCAGCCGCCTCTGCCTGGGACTGGCTGCTTCCAGGGCCTGCTGTCTGCTGCCACATGGCCTGCCACCACCATTTGGGACCTACAGCATTTCTGCTGCCTACTGCCGCTGGGGATCTTGCAGCATTTTTTAAAAAAGAATAACACCTATCCTTATTCCTCTACTCTTTCTTTTTATATATTTACATCCAAGCTTTCCAATCTTCAGCAGAAATTTAGAGTTCATGTTTAGCAACTGCAGTCCAGCAAGTGCTTTCTGAGTCAACTCCATCTAGAGAGACATTGACTGCACAGTAACAGTGCTAGAAGACTCTCCTGACAACTGGGTGGTGGCATAGAATTTCTTCACTAATCCACTGTGCCATTCATGGTGAAGGCATGTTTTGAAAATGAAGATCTGAAAAATTCAGACACTAAAGAATAGAAAGTATTCTTTTTCTGATATTTAAGTTTAAAATCACAGTCCCTCAATTACTGATTACATTAAAACAAAACTGAAGTAATGTGGGCAAGAATACAGGGCATATACCAATGGACATGCCAAACCAAAAAAGGCAAAGCCCATGAGGTCTCAAGGCTACACAAAGAACTATAGGCAACTAGAAAACCTAGGAGCTGTAGAAATCATTTCCCCAGGGAAGAGCATACCAATTTGTTGTCCAGTGCCAGTCAGCAAAACAAAACAAAACAAAACAAAACAGAACACACACAGATAGCATTATATGTACCCAACAGATTATATTTAGAAATGTATATGCATATGCATATGTGCATCCAATAACAATTAGTGAAAGAAAAGACCATGAATTTGAAGGAGAGTAGGAAGGGGTGTATGGGATGGCTTGGAAGGAGGAAAAAGAAGGAAAATTGTTGTAATTATGTTGTAATCTCAAAACTAAAATTTAAAAAGTTTAGAGAGTAAAGTACAGTCATTATACTAACATTCCACATCCTTAAGAGTACAATTGCAGACTCGCGAGCATACTTCTCCTACTGGTTTTCTATAGTCTCTCAAAAATGAGGAATCTATCTATTGGGGATACCTTCTTAACCACTTCATTATGAGAGCTGGTTATGGCATAAAGTTAGCCCTTCATGCTTACCTGTTCCTATTATGGTTTCTCTTTTAAAATGTCCCAAAGGCTCCTGTGCTGAAGGCTTAGTTCCAACCTTGCAGCATCATTGAGAGGTAATAGGATATGATGGCTCTTACCTTATCAGTTAAATAATCCATCAATGAATTTGTAAGTGAATGGGCAAATATGAGGGACATAGCAATAACAAGTAGGTAACTGGGGATACATCTGATTTTCTTTTTATTCATTCTCTCATACAATGCTTTCTGACCACAGCGTCCACTCTTCCCAATATTCCCCCTCTTCTCCCCGAGATCCATGGCTCCTGAGCTTCTCTTAAGAAAAGAGCAGGCCTCCCAGTAATATCAGTTGAACAGTATATAAAAAGATGCTTTATGTCTAGGTCCAAACCCTCATATTAAGGCTGGTTAGGAGAACCCAGCAGAGGAAAAAGAGTTCCAAGAGAAGGCAAAAGTGTCAGAGACACCCCCTCTACAGCTTTTAGGAATCCCACAAAATCTCAAGCTAAAAAAATCACATCATGTATGTAGAGCACAATTCCCACACAACTCATTGGGCTGGAGACATCTAGCTGGTGCCTATATAGAACCTTGCCACCCATGATCTAGCATCTTTGGTACAGGAAGTATTCTACAGTCTACCAAATGAGAAATGTATATACCAGCCCAGCCACAAAACTTTGATGAACCATGTTACCTTGCCTATACGATATACTAAGGCTCAAGAGTGGCACAATGCAGTGCATTGTGGGAGTAATTATCCAATGTATGGTTTGAATATGCGGCATTGCTTGAGTGTCCAGGAACCAGAGATTAGGATAAAAAATGCTAACGCTCAAAAACAAAAATAAAAGTAAGAACAAAATGACCCTCGAAGATAATTTGCTACACCCATAGATCAGAGCCTTCCTTATTCAGTCATCAACATAGAAGCTTCCCCACTGCAGCAGATGGAAACAAATTCAGACACAGACAGACGTTTCACAGAGAGAAAAACCTTGAAACACAGAGCTCCAAATGGAAAATCTTCGTCAAAACCCTCTCCTCAGAGATAAGAGAACCCAGCGGAAGAGGAGGCATAAAGAGGGAAAGTCAGAGGAGACGCAGGACACCAAGAGAGCAAAACTCTGAACCAACTGAGCAAAGCTTATAGGAACGCAGACTGAGGCAGCAGGCACAGGGCCTGCTCGGGTCTGCACCAGGTCCTCTGTGCATATCTTATAGCTTTTCAGTTTAGTGTTTTCATGGATTCCTGAGTGTGCAAATGAGTGGGTCTCTGGTTCTTGTGCCTTCTCTTGAGCTCTTCCTTCTATTGATTTTTCACTGTACAGCTTTGATGTGATGGTTTTTGTCTTATCTTGTATTTAATTTCATCATGTTTGGTTGTTATCACTTAGAAACCTATTCTTTTCTAATGAGAGACAGAAGGGAGTGTATCCTGTGGGGAGGGAGGGTGGAGAGGGAGTGGAGGTAGTAGAGGGAGGACAAACTGTAATCAGTACATATTTTATGAGAGAAAAATCCACTTTAATTAAAAGAGAAATAAAGAATTGGTGGATTTGATGCAACTGGAAAACAATGGATGAATAATTTGGTCATTACACTTTCTTTTTTATTTTTATTTTTTGCTTTATAAATAATACCATTCAAAATTTCCACCTCTTCCCCTCCTCCCATTTCCCTCCCACTCTCCCATTCACCCTCCCTCTCCCCTCCAGTTCTAAGAGAGGGCGGGGTACCCTGCCCTGTGGGAAGTCCAAGGCCCTCCCTGCTCCATCCAGGCCTAGGAAGGTGTGCATCCAAACAGACTAGGATCCCAAAAAACCAGTACATGCAGTAGAATCAAATCCCAGTGCCTTTATCAATGGCTTCTCAGTCAGCCCCCATTGTCAGCCACATTCAGAGAATCTGGTTTGATCACATGTTCCTTCAGTCCCAGTCCAGCTGGCCTTGGTGAGCTCCCTTAGATCAGTCCCACCATCTCAGTGGGTGGATGAACCCCTCACGGTCCTGACTTTCTTGCTCATCTTTTCCCTCTTTCTACTCTTCAACTGGACCTTGGGAGCTCAGTCCAGTGCTCCTATGTGGATCTCTGTCTCTATCTCCATCCATTGCCGGACAAAGGTTCTATGGTGATATTCAAGATATTAATCAGTTTGGCTATGGGACAAGGCCAGTTCAGGCACTCCCTCCTCTGCTGCCCAAGGACTTAGCAGGGGATATCCCCTTGGATATCTGGGACTGGAAACCCTTCTAGAGCCAAGTATCTTGCCAACCCTAAAATGGCTCCCTTAATTAAGATATCTTCTTCCCTGCTCCCATATCTGCCCTTCCTCCATCTCAATCATCCCACTCTCCCAAGCTCTCCCCAATCCTCCCCTTCTCCCTTCTTTCTCCCCCTCTCCCCTTCCCCTCACCCCATCTCAACCTCCATGCTCCCAACTTTTGCCTGTGGCAAAGCTGATGCAGTGGAAAGATAGTTAGGCTATTGGGACACCCTCCTTGTAGATGAGGTGATTCAGATGTTTTGTGATAGAACTATTTCTCAGGAGAAAGAGCTGCTACAGAGTGAGGTTGCTCTGCCCAGAGCTATGGCCCCATCCATAAGGACTCTCAGGAGGGCAATGCAGTGACTCCTGAAATTCACCAGTGAGAAGAGATTGTGAGTCTCCTGGGGAGAGTAAAATGAAAATGACTCAAAACACAGAAGAATTTTAGTATAATATGCTTAGGGCTCATTGTTCTCCAGAAAAGAAGAAAGTGCAGATGTTATTTAGGAGTAGTAATGTGTGTGTTTGTGTGTGTGTGCATCTGTGATACTGGGACATTGCCTTGAAGGACATGGTCCTCTCTCCTGAGACACAATCTTCTTGACATCAGGCATGATTTTTATCATAACAAAAGCTTTTCAAAACAATGTAGAGATGAGGATGGAGATTGTCTGTGTCCCCTGTATGCAGTAAGGAAAGGATGAAGAGAAAGTCTGGAGTAGCTTATCAGAAGCAGAAACTACTTAATTATCTCTTCAAGTACTGTGATTGGAGGTAGGTGGCACAGTTAATTTATCAAGACTAGGCCTGTGGAGGGTGAATTAAAGTATATAAAAGGATATTTAAAACTCAAAACATTTTCCTGGTTTTTTTTTTTTTTGGTTTTTCGAGACAGGGTTTCTCTGTGGTTTTGGAGCGTGTCCTGGAACTAGCTCTGTAGGCCAGGCTGGTCTCGAACTCACAGAGATTCGCCTGCCTCTGCCTCCCAAGTGCTGGGATTAAAGGCATGCGCCACCACTGCCCGGCTTTCCTGTTATTTTTATTGTAATTACTTACTGTCTGCTTCTGTTAAGACTTTTATAGTTTGTGCAGACTATTGCTATTAATCACTTGTTTCCTGGTAAATTAGAATTCATTTTGTCACTGTGATACTCATGTTATTTGGTATGTTGTAATCTAATCAAGTGATCCCACTCTTTCTTCTGGGTTGACCTAAAGTGTCACTCAGCTGCATAAATAGTCCTTGGTGAGTGAATGTGGTAAAACTGGGAAAATGGGAGTAAGCATCCTAATTATCTTTTCCTGCTCAATCTACAGAAATTCTCTCACTTCCTGACAGTTTCTACATGCATATGTGTCATAACTTACAAGATCAGACAAGGAACTGAACCCACCAATGAACTTTCCTAACCTTCTGACACCAGGAAAAATGATGTTTTTCACCTGTATCATTCACAAAACAGAACAACGTATAGTGAGCTTGACTTGGGGCTCTGAGATGTGTAATGTATCATGCAAAAACCAAGACTGTAAGATATCAAATCCTCTCATCTCATGCACCATCTCTTGCATATAGCTAGTTGCCAAGTGAACCTCCAGACCTTATCAGTTCTTAGGGGACACATTATAACACTGAAGGCCTATGTATAAAATAGAGCTGATTATTGGTATAAAACCACTTAAAATAGCTTAACTAGAAAGATGGGGAAGATTACATCATGTAGTGTTTACAAGGAACTAGTGATTCCAAAACTAAGGTCAAGAAAATGTAACAGGTGAGAGGCAGATAGGATATTTATACCAGAGCACTCTGACCCTTATTTCTTTCTCAAGAATCTTGACACTCCTTCTGAGTAAATAATTTTCTCTCCACAGACTGAGATAAAAATATATCATTCTGGTTGCGTTTCCTAAACTGATTTCCTGATTTTTTTTTTTTAATTTTTCGAGACAGGGTTTCTCCATAGCTTTTGGTTCCTGTCCTGGAAGTAGCTCTTGTAGACCAGGCTGGCCTCGAACTCACAGAGATCCGCCTGCCTCTGCCTCCCGAGTGCTGGGATTAAAGGCACGCGCCACCACCGCCCAGCTGATTTCCTGAAAATTTAATTGAGATTCAAGACCACATTCTTTATATGGAGAACTCATTATACAAATATAGAAACTACTACTAAGTGCAGGGTATTTAAGAAAATATTTCAAATTTAAAACATAGCTCTTTCTAGGTTGGCTTTTTGGATTATTTTCCTTTGTTCAGTCACATGTGGATTTTGTCAATACAAAATACATGAGAAATATAGATATTTGAATTTAATATAGTACACAGGGAAGTTTATAGTACTTTGAAGTAAGTATAAAATGCATCACAAAAGAATACTCAGTGTTTTGGCTATTCTTACAAGAGCTGAATTCCCTGAGAGTCCAAGTAATCCCAGACTTCCTGCTTCGTGCTCATCAGAACTTTAAGTCAGCCCACGTGTTCTCTACCCTTAAGTTTTTATAACTTCTGCATGCACAAGTAAATATCTATCTAATAGATAAAATAATGCATTATACACATTTATATCCTCTCAGAAAAGAAGATGCAGGCACCATTTTTATATGTGTATGCAGGTTTTAATTAATCTTGCTTTTCCATTATCCACAAAATAAAAAAAAATATAATTTAGAGAGCAATTAATGATAGGAACAAGGATTACTGATTGTGGTGTGAGTTTTCCCAAAATACAGTGTACACAAAGGTAAATATAGTATGGCTGTGTGTAGACATATACCATGTTTATATCCTATGTGGCTAGTAAGCATTCAGCACCTGACCACTTTAAAAGTGATTTAGGGAAGTAACCTAGTTTTCACTAAAGCAGTCTCTTGCGGGAATAGATTTCTTTCTCAGCCCCTTTTAATAAGTGGTCAAATTAAAGAACAGAGTTTAAACAAACAGTGTTATCTGCATTGTTGTCTATACTAAGATTTTAACTGATACACAGTCTTCCCAGAGTGAACCCTTATTCTACTCTATGTGCACATGCGTGTGTTTTTGCATGGATATACAGACGTATAAGTATATGTGACATATATGTATATACATGCCTTATATGTTTAAATTAATATTGCTAATACTATTATTTAAAATAATTTGGGAACCCTAAAGCTCACATTTGGTTTGTGGATCAACCATGACGTGATCTACTCACATATAACATAGCATGACCTGGTGATATTTGGTTTATCAAGTGAATAGAGGGAGGACCGATTGGTTGAAACTATCTCCTATTCTGCTCTTGTTGAAAAAAAAAAAAAACATGGCATGTTCAGATTTTTGGCAGAAAAAAAAAAAAACAAATTTCATATACCACACAAAACAGTAAGGGTCATCTCATTTGAAAGGAAAAAATACCAGACCAAGAGATAAATGAGTAGGCTGAATGTGAAATATTTGAGGAACATGAGGTTGAACTCCAGAGGATATAATGGGGAGTAACAGGCAGAATATCTAAGGAGGCAGAGTAAGGTAAACACTGAAACTTCTCATTACATGAGAATTTATGGATTGTTAAAGATGGCAAATGTAATGATAGAAAGTGAAGTCCATACACAGTCTCTGTATAAGGCTGTACTCAGAAGGAAATGAGAAGTAATCACCACCACAGTGGTAGATGCTATTTTAGCAGTTTTAGTGAGAAAAGCATAGAAAACCTCTGCTATGTGGAAGAGTTGTGTGATTTACAGAAAAAAGACAGTTATGCTGGAACTGAAGAGTTTACCAGACAAACAATGAAGCAAGGAAACAGAAGCCTCCCAGTGAGAAAATGAGCAAAGAGAAAATGAAGTGTATAAATACTACACATGCAAAATGCAAGCAGTTTGATAGGATTGTAATGTGAGGTCCATTGAGTGAAAGGTTAAAGTGAAATTTCTGTCATGTGGGGCACGATGACTTACTGTGGGAATCCCACCATTCAAGAGACTGAGGCAGGGAAATTGGGAATTTGATGCCAGCCTGTACTACATACCAAGACCACATCTCTTTTACTCTTTTTTCTTTATTAAACTCAATGCCCTGATTCATAGGATCTTATGAATAATAATAAGAAAATAAATATTTAGTGTGCATATCATGATACTCTCACTAAGAAAGCATGCTCTATTAAAAGATGGGAACTATTAAGATATGTAAATTGCTGTGTGGTGGAATATGCTCTTAATCTCAGCACTTAGAGAGGCAGACTGATCTCTGTGAGTTCGTGGCCAGCCTGCTCTCAAAGGTGTTATTTGATTTATTTTACGTTCACATAAATATGAGACTTGCTTTTTTTTTTTTTTGGTTTTTCTAGACAGGGTTTCTCTGTGGTTTTGGAGCCTGTCCTGGAACCAGCTCTTGTAGACCAAGCTGGTCTCGAACTCACAGAGATCTGCCTGCCTCTGCCTCCCAAGTGCTGGGTTTAAAGACATGCGCCACCACTGCCTGGCTGAAGGAATTATATTTTAAGGCATGTATATGAATATTAGCTATAGAAATCACAGAATACTCTGGCGCTAATACACTCTGAGATGGGTGGGGAGAGGGTATCCATGACAATAGGAAAGCATAGATATGAGTTGGTGGGAGAGCAGATTTTCGGGGAGACGTTGATAACTTGTCAATGAAAAGCATGCAAAAAGAATTGAGCCACAAGTAATGTTTTCCTTTTCTTTTATTTGGCTGATATCTTACTCCACAAGTGAGGCTGAACTCAAACCAATGGTAAGCTTTCTGCCTCAGCTTCATCAGGGCTGGAAAGACCTGGCAAAAGGAGGCAAAAGGAGGGGTGGGAAAGAGACTGGAGGCTCAGGAAGGAGAGGAAACTGCAAGTGGGATATAATATATGAGAGAATAATAAAAATAATAATTTCAAATATTGGCATATGTTTCTTTAGAAGATAATCCCAGTATATCTACCTACCAATGTATGACAGTATAAATGTACCTTCACATAGTCACTACAAATGAAAAACATTTGAGAACACAGGCATTGTTGAAGGATTCAGGAGGTTTGGTCTTTGTCTTGGCATATAATGTACTGATAACCTGATTCAGATTTCCATATTATTATATGGTAATACCGTCTCCTTCTTTTGTTCTGCAGATTTAATATAAATGACTGAATAAATTTTACAACTCTGAATAAAAGTCAAGAATCTGACAAATTTCATCATCATCATGATAATATAATTCAATGATTGGTATAAATAATGACTGCTTTGAAGCATTGTAAATTATATCTGGTATTATCTATGCTGTTATAATAGCAGGTCATGACTGAAACTTATTATGTCTGAAAATGTTTCAAAATAATTGTTTTTATAAAGTTAATTATGGGTTGATAAATAAATATTATAATGTAAAATTCTAAATCATAGAATTACCACCTAAGTGATTAAATATTTAATTTCCAGACTCCTCATAAATACCCTTAGTTCACTTGTCATCAAATACTGAAGTTTATTAGTATTTTACTGTTCTGATTTCTCTTGGCATAGTGAATTGTCTTCAGCTTACTCAAGGAAGAGTTAATTAAAAGCAAATGCTGAAGAAGTTTTCTATATTCAGTGAAATAATTGCTTTCTAGCAAAGTTTACTAAAGGCAGTGGAATGCTCCTGAGGTCTAATTAGTCAGGAATAAGAAAATTCAGAGTTTGACTGCTAAGAAGGCACACTGGCAATACTTGATAAGCTCCTGAAAAAGGCATTATTCAAAGAAGCCAGCTTTAATCAATGATTCAGTGTGACTGAACTAGTTGTCTTGAGGACAACAGCTACCTGGACTCAGGACATTGAGCTTGCCAGAAGAATTGTTAGGTGAGAGTTTCATGTTTTGTAAAGGAAACATAATTATAGACCCCAAGGGAGTACATGGAACTTAAAAATCATATATTCACCCATTATCCCAGCCATTCTAGGCTGTTCTTGGCATGACAAACATTATGGATAACTCTGCTAAATTCACCCTCATAGAAGAAAAAGTGTTCTGGAGTCTTTCCCTATATTTTAATTTATTTAAATTAGCAAAAGTCATACTACATATTAACTTTTTCTTTCTAAATTAGCCTAATTAATATGATAGTACAAGAGTTTTCCTATAATATATTAAAGATTTTTTAAAAAACTTATTATTTTTTGAAACAATCTCATGAAACAAAGGCTTGTATAGAACTTGTTATATGGTAGAGAGTGGTTTGAGCTTCTGATATTTCTGCTTCCATTTCCCAAGTGCTGAGATAGCAGGTGTGAAAAACCCTGCCAGGATTAAACACCTCACTGAGAGTTACATAGCATTCCAGGTGATCTAGAATATTTTACATATACCTTTTTCTGACCTCTTGGGTCCTATCCGGCTCCCCAGAGGAGGCCGCTGCAGTGTGGGAGTCACTGCAGCGAGAAACTCACCATGCCCCCCACCCAGATAACTTGCACATCCTCTGTGGCGCTCCTGTGAGTGTTTGGGAGATGGTTGCTGGCCCAGAGACCAACCAGGAGAAACTGCGGGCCACAGCTCCTGCACTCGCTCCAGCTCCAGCCCCTGCATTGCTTGCTGTTGCTCAGACACTTGCCTGCCTCCTGGGGCCTCTGGCCTAAACAGTCTGGTTGGCTAGCCAACAGTGCCTTTGCCTCCCATCACTGCATGCAGTGGCCGCTGTGTGGGCTCTGCAGAGTGTGCATAATTTTCATTAAAGCTATTTATATTTGTACCAAGCTGTTTTCTTTCTCCTGGTTGTGACCCTCTTGGCAAAGGCAGGGGCCCCCAGAAGCTGATCCCAGCATGGAATGGGCAGGCTCAGAAATTTCACAAGGGACTCATCCACCCTTACAAACATTTGTTTCATGATGGCAGTGTTGAGATTTCTTTCCATAACACCTTAGATCCCAGGAGTACCTCGGATCCCAAGAGCTGATAATTCATATGATTTCTAATTAACCTCAGTCCTTGATAATGGCACATAAAATATTTCTATGTTTATATTTTTGGTTTTTGTTTATTAGTTTTCTTGAGACAGGGTTTCACAGTGTAACCCTAACTGTCCTCTGAAGATCAGACTGGCTTGAACTCAAAGACATACACCTGTCTCTGCCTCCCAAGTGCTGGGATTAAAGTCATGGACCTCCACTTTTTGACTGCATTTTTGTCTTTTAAAAATATTTATTTTAGCTGGGCGGTGGTGGCGCACGCCTTTAATCCCAGCACTCGGGAGGCAGAGGCAGGCGGATCTCTGTGAGTTCGAGGCCAGCCTGGTCTACAAGAGCTAGTTCCAGGACAGGAACCAAAAAAAACTACGGAGAAACCCTGTCTCGAAAATTTAAAAAAAAAAAAATTAGGATTTATTTCTAAAATAGTGGAAAGTTGTAGAAAAGAGTTGAAACAGTTTCTTTTTCTCCAACCAGGGCTCTCAATTTTCCTAATGCTGTGAACGTTTAGTACAGTTCTTCATGTTGTGGTAAACACCAATCATAAACTTATTCCACTTTGTATTATGTAATTTTGTTATTGTTATAAATTACACTGTAAATATCTGATATGTAGGATTTCTGATACATGGCCCCCAAATGTGCTTTGTGCCATATTTTGAGAACCAATCCTCTGTCCGGACATGTTAACTCAGAGTAAGAGATGCAGTGATATTCCAGAATGTCTTTCTCAAAAAAGGTATGAATATTTCATCTTGAATAATAAAAGTTAAAGTAGATTATTCACTTAACATAAAAAATATGAAGTGTATTTTTAGAGATATATTTTCTTTTCATCTAACTTCTCAAGTGCCACAGGATCTGTTCTGACACGGTTCCATTGATTCTGGTCATGACTTGGAAACAGTGCCATCTGCTGTCTGACAGGTAAAATGGCAGGTTTCATTTTTTTTTCATTCTTTTTTTTATTGAGAAAAGGAGAAAAAAAAAAACAAGTTTCCACCTCCTCCCAGCCTCCCATTTCCCTCCCCTCCTCCCACCCTTCTCCCCCTCCCTTTCCAGTCCAAAGAGCAGTCAGGGTTCCCTGCCCTGTGGTAAGTCCTAGGTCCTCCCCTCTCCGTCCATATCTAGGAAGGTGAACATCCAAACTGGCTAGGCTCCCACAAAGCCAGCACATTACGTAGGTTCAAAACCCCATGCCATTGTCCTTGGCTTCTCATCAGCCCTCATTGTTCGCCATGTTCAGAGAGTCCGGTTTTATCCCATGCTTTTTCGGTCACAGTCCAGCTGACCTTGGTGAGCTCCCAGTAGATCAGCTCCACTGTCTCAGTGGGTGTGTGCACCCCTCGTGGTCCCGACTTCTTTGCTCATGTTCTCCCTCCTTCTGCTCCTCATTGGGACCTTGGGAGCTCAGTCCAGTGCTCCAGTGTGGGTCTCTGTCTCTATCTCCATCCATCACCAGATGAAGGTTCTATGATGATATGCAAGATATTCGTCAGTATTGCTCTAGGATAGGGTCATTTCAGGTTCCCTATCCTCAGCTGCCCAAGGAACTAACTGGGGACCTCGGCTTGGGCATCTGGGAGCCACTCTAGGTTCAAGTCTCTTGCCAACTCTAAGGTGGCTCCCTTAACTAAGAATTGTGCTTCCGTGCTCCCCTATCTAACCTTCCTTTATCCCAATCCTCCTTTTTCCCCAAGTTCCCCCCATTCTCCCCTTCTCCCTTTTCTCTCCCCATCTCCCCTTACCCCCATCCCACCCCACCCCCAAGATCTCAATTTTCTCCCAGGCAATTTTGTCTACTTCACATAGACAAGAGGACAACTGTATGTTTTTCCTTTGGTTCACCTTCTTACTTAGCTTCTTTGGGATCACCAATTGTAGACTCCATGACCCTTGTTTATGGCTAGAAACCAATTATGAGTGAGTACATCCATATTCATCTTTTTGGGTCTGGGTTACCTCACTCAGGATAGTGTTTTCTATTTCCATCCATTTGCATGCAAAATTTGAGAAGTCATTGTTTTTTACCGCAGCGTAGTACTCTAATGTGTAGATATTCCACACTTTCTTCATCCATTCTTCCATTGAAGGGCATCTAGGTTGTTTCCAGGTTCTGGCTATTACAAATAATACTGCTATGAACATAGTTGAACAAATGCTCTTGTCATATGATAGGGCATCTCTTGGGTATATTCCCAGGAGTGGTATTGCTGGGTCCAGGGGTAGGTTGATCCCGAATTTCCTGAGAAACCGAAACACCGATTTCCAAAGTGGTTGCACAAGATTGCATTCCCACCAGCAATGGATGAGGGTACCCCTTCCTCTACAGCCTCTCCAGCAAAGGCTATCATTGGAGTTTTTTATTTTAGCCATTCTGACAGGTGTAAGGTGATATCTCAAAGTTGTTTTGATTTGCATTTCCCTGATCGCTAAGGAGGTTGAGCACGACCTTAAGTATCTTTTGGCCATTTGAACTTCCTCTGCTGAGAATTCTCTGTTCAGTTCAGTGCCCCATTTTTTAACTGGGCTAATTAGCATTTTAAAGTCTAGTTTCCTGAGTTCTCTATATATTTTGGAGATCAGACCTTTGTCTTTTGCGGGGTTGGTGAAGATCTTCTCCCAGTCAGTAGGTTGCCTTTTTGTCTTGGTGACAGTGTCCTTTGCTTTACAGAAGCTTCTCAGTTTTAGTAGGTCCCATTTATTCAATGTTGCCCTTAATGTCTGTGCTGTTGGGGTTACACATAGGAAGCGATCTCCTGTGCCCATCTCCTGTAGGGTAATTCCCACGTTCTCTTCTATCAGGTTCAATGTGTTCTGACTGATAGTGAGGTCTTTAATCCATTTGGACTTGAGTATTGTGCATGGTGATAGATATGGGTCTATTTTCATTCTTCTACAGGTTGACATCCAGTTATGCCAGCACCCTTTGTTGAAGATGCTTTCTTTCTTCCATTGTATACTTTTGGCTCCTTTATCAAAAATAAGGTGTTCATAGGTTTGTGGGTTAAAATTCGGGTCTTCTATACGATTCCATTGGTCGACTTCTCTGTTTTTATGCCAGTACCACACTGTTTTCATCACTGTAGCTCTGTAATAGAGTTTGAAGTCAGGGATGGTAATGCCTCCAGACAATCCTTTATTGTATAGGATTGTTTTGGCTATCCTGGGCTTTTTGTTTTTCCATATAAAGTTGATTATTTTCCTCTCAAGATCTGTGAAGAATTTTGATGGGACCTTGATGGGGATTGCATTGCATCTATAAATTGCCTTAGGTAGAATTGCCATTTTCACTATGTTGATCCTCCCAATCCAAGAGCAAGGGAGGTCCTTCCATTTTCTGGTATACTCCTCAGATTCTTTCTTCAATGCCTTAAAGTTCTTGTCAAATAGATCTTTCACTTCCTTGGTTAGAGTTACCCCAAGATATTTTATGCTGTTTGTGGCTATCGTGAAAGGTGAAGCTTCTCTGATTTCCCTCTCTGCTTCCATGTCCTTTGTGTATAAGAGGGCGACTGATTTTTTGGAGTTGATCTTGTATCCTGCCACATTACTAAAGGTGTTTATCAGCTGTAAAGTTCTTTGGTGGAGTTTTGGGGGTCGCTTATGTACACTATCATATCATCTGCAAATAACGAAAGTTTCACTTCTTCCTTTCCAATTCGAATCCCCTTGATCCCATTATGTTGTCTTATTGCTATTGCTAGAACTTCAAGCACTATATTGAAGAGGTATGGCGAGAGTGGACAGCCTTGTCGTGTTCCTGATTTTAGTGGGATGGCTTTAAGTTTCTCTCCATTTAATTTGATGTTAGCTGTCGGCTTCTGTATATAGCTTTTATTATATTTAGGTATGACCCTTGTATCCCTAATCTCTCCAATACTTTTATCATAAAGGGATGTTGAATTTTGTCAAATGCTTTTTCAGCATCTAATGAAATGATCATATTTTTTTTTCTTTCAGTTTATTTATATGCTGGATTATATTGATAGATTTTCGTATGGTGAACCAGCCCTGCATCCCTGGGATGAAGCCTACTTGATCATAATGGATAATTTTTCTAATGTGTTCTTGGATTCGGTTTGACAGTATTTTGTTGAGGATTTTTGCATCGATGTTCAAGTGTGAGATTGGTCTATAATTTTATTTCTTGGTTGAGTCTTTGTGCGGTTTTGGTATCAGGGTAACTGTAGCTTCATAAAAGAAATTTGGCAATGCCTCTTCTGTTTCTATATTGTGAAATACATTAAGGAGTATAGGTATTAGTTCTTCTTGCAAGTTCTGGAAGAATTCCGCATTGAAGCCATCTGGTCCTGGGCTTTTTTTGGTAGAGAGGTTTTTGATAACCTCTTCTAATTCTTCGCGACTAACAGGTCTATTTAGATTGTTCACCTGGTCCTGGTTTAACTTTGGTATATGGTATTTGTCTAAAAAAGTGTCCATTTCCTTTACATTTTCCAGTTTTGTAGCATATAGGCTTTTGTAGTAAGATCTAATGATTCTCTGAATTTCCTCTGTGTCTGTGGTTATGTCCCCCTTTTCATTTCTGATCTTATTTATTTGCGTGTTCTCTCTCTGTTGTTTGATTAGTTTGGATAGGGGTTTATCAATCTTGTTGATTTTCTCCAAGAACCAGCTTTTTGTTTCATTGATTCTTTGTATTGTTTTCTGTGTTTCTATTTTGTTGATTTCAGCCCTTAGTTTGATTATTTCCAGTCTTCTACTCCTCCTAGGTGAGTCTGCTTCTTTTTTTTCTAGAGCTTTCAGGTGGGCTGTTAAGTCTCCAATGTGAGCTTTCTCTGTTATCTTTAAGTGGGCACTTAGTGCTATGAACTTTCCTCTTAGGATTGCTTTCATAGTGTCCCATAAGTTTAAGTATGTTGTTTCTTTATTTTCATTGAATTCCAGGAAGACTTTAATTTCTTTCTTTATTTCTTCCTTAATCCAGGTATGGTTCAGTAGTTGACTGTTCAGTTTCCATGAATTAGTAGGCTTTCTGGGGGTAGGATTGTTGTTGAATTCTAACTTTAATCCATGGTGATCTGATAAGACACAGGTGGTTACTAATATTTTTTTGTAACTGTGGATGTTTGCTTTGTTACCGACTATGTGGTCGATTTTTGAGAAGGTTCCATGAGCTGCAGAGAAGAAGGTATATTCTTTCCTATTTGGGTGGAATGTTCTATAGATGTCTGTTAAGTCCATTTGATTCATTACCTCCATTAATTCTCTTATTTCTCTGTTAGGTTTCTGTCTGATTGACCTGTCCATTGGTGAGAGAGGAGTGTTGAAGTCTCCTACTATTAGTGTGTGCAGTTTGATGGCTGCCTTGAGTTTAGCAATGTTTCTTTTATGTACATGGGTGCTTTTATATTAGGGGCATAGATGTTCAGGATTGAGACTTCATCCTGCTGAACTGTTCCTGTTATGAGTATAAAATGCCCCTCTCCATCTCTTCTGATTGATTTAAGTTTGAAGTCTACTTTGTTAGAGATTAGTATGGCCACACCTGCTTGTTTCTTAGGTCCATTTGCTTGATAAGCCTTTTCCCAGCCCTTTACTCTCAGTAGGTGCCTGTCTTTGTGGTTGAGGTGTGTTTTTTGTAAACAGCAGAATGTTGGATCCTGTTTTCGTATCCAATCTCTTAGCCTGTGCCTTTTAATAGGTGAGTTGAGTCCATTGACATTAAGTGATATTAATGACCAGTGGTTGTTAACTCCGGTCATTTTTTTAGTCATAGAGTTTGTGTGTTTCCCTTCTTTGATTTGTGTTGGTGAAGGGTCTCTAGATGTCTGACTTATTGTGGTCATTGTTGGACTCCTTGGTTAGTGATTTTCCTTCTATTACTTTCTGTAAGGCTGGATTTGTGGTTGCGTATTGTTTAAATTTGTTTATATCCTGGAAAATTTTATTTTCTCCATTTATAGTGAACGAAAGCTTGGCTGGGTATAGTAATCTGGGCTTGCATCCATGGTCTCTCAGTTTCTGCAGTACATCTATCCAGGACCTTCTGGCTTTCATGGTTTCCATGGAGAAGTCAGGTGTAAGTCTGATAGGTTTACCTTTATAAGTAATTTGGCCTTTTTCCTTTGCAGCTCTTAATATTCTTTCCTTATTCTGTATGCTTTGTGTTTTGATTATTATATGGCGAGGGGATGTTTTTTTTTTTGATCCAGCCTATTCGGTGTTCTGTATGCTTCTTGAACCTTCATAGGTATATCTTTCTTTAGGTTGGGAAAGTTTTCTTCTATAATTTATTAAATATATTTTCTGGACCATTGAGCTGCACTTCTTCTCCTTCTTCTACTCCTATTATTCTTAGGTTTGGTCTTTTTATTGTGTCCCATATTTCCTGAATATTTTGTGATGAGAGTTTGTTGGACTTGCTGTTTTCTTTGATCAGTGTGTTTATTTTCTCTATGGTATCTTCAGAATCTGAGATTCTTTCTTCTAACTCTTGTATTCTGTTGGTTATGCTTGTTTCTGTAGACTCTGTTTGTTTACTTAAATTTTCCATGTCCAGCCGGCCCTCTGTTTGTGTTTTCTTCTTTGCCTCCATTTCAGTTTTCAAGTCTTGAACTGTTTCCATTATCTGTTTGATTGTTTTTCCTTGGTTTTCTAGGGTATCATTCACTGATTTATTCAATTCTTCAAACTTTCTGTTATATTTCTCATCCATTTCTATAAGGGCGTTTTTTACATGCTGTTTAAGGGTGTCAATCACTTTCATGAAGTCAGTTTTTTCTACTTCTTCTTTATTAAGGTGTTCATGTCCTCCCATTGTGAGGTTTCTGGAGGCTTCATGTTGCTTTTCAGCTTGTTGGGCGAATTCTTGCCTTGGTGTCTGCCCATCTCTTCTTCCAAATGCTCCCTTATGGATCTTCTTTTACCGGATCAGGTCTCCTTGCCTACCCAACGCTGGCTCTCCCCAACGTTGGCTCTCCTGGCGCCGAGAGATCAGGCCTCCATGCTGGTGGGCAGGTTGCAAACAAAGCGCCTACCCTGCTTGGTGCAGGCAGGCGATAGAAACAAGGGGACTCCCGCCTGCTTGGGTGCCCCGAGGATCGGACCCAGTGCCCAGACAGGCTGGGCTGGGTGACGTTATGTGCCGAAAGAGGGCGGTGGGGCTGAAGTGGGGAGGGTTCTGGATGGGAGCTGGGTGGGCTAGGAAGAAAGAGGCGGTATGCAGGGAGTGGAGGCCCTGCAGAGAGCCCAAGAAGGATCCAGGTTTCATTTTTAATGGGACTCTAGCTGTGGCTTTTGCTGCCATTTTGGAAGAAATCACAAGAGGCCTATATGCCTATGGGGGTACCTCAATTTACTTGTTATTACATTTTAGTTTCCTTCTTAATACTATATCGTTATGGAAGTGCATGGCATTAATTGATAGGCAAAATTGACTCCTTATCTATGTGTACTAGGAACTTACCTGAAAGGGTCCAGACTGTTGAATTTGACTTTTAGAAGTTATCACAGAGTTTTGATAAGGTAACAGACAGGATATACCTCCAGGATGGCAACTTACACGATATTCAGGGGCAGTTCAAGGAGGAGATGTTATCTTTGAAAGGAAGCAGTAAGACCTTGGAATCACAGGTGCAGAATAGGGACGAGAAAGTTAATACCATAGGGAAATCACTAGAGACCTTTGCAGGTCAGGAGATTCAGGCCTTATGTAAAACAATGATTAAGAGATTTGAAATGATTGAAGAAATTATTGGAGCTGATAAACCGGGTGAGAAGATACAAAGGCAGAATACAATGCCACTACCAGCTGTTAGAACTGGCTTACTCAGGGTTTTAGGGACATATCTTGTAATTTATTCTGACAAAGCATTAACTTCTAAAGGCTCAAAGGGAGCCAAAGAAGCTAGATGGATGCCAGTAGGAATGAATGACCTAAAGGAAATTAAGCAAGCCATCATTAATTATGGCTTGCACTCTACATTTATTAAGGAAATGATAAGGACTTGGGCTTCTAATGTCAGTGTTATCCCCCATGATTTCTCACAGTTAGTCTCAGCGGTGCTCAAAGATGGACTTTCCTTGAAGTTTGGAGTTTATTTCAGGGAAGAATCCAAACATATGGAACAGCAGGAATTGCAAAAGGTGTGGAGGTTTCGCAGGATCAAATTCTTGGTGTAGGAGCTTATGCTGATCCACAGGTCCAAGCTCTTTATGATGATGAAGTATTGTCCCTATGCCACAAAGCAGCCTTGAATGCTTGGAATAGGTTACCAGAGCTAGGAAGAAAGATAGAGTCATATACTATGGTTAGGCAGGGACAGGGAGAACCCTATACTGACTTTTTGCAAAGAGTAATTAAGGCTCTAAACACAGGAATAACAGACCCAGAAGCTAGATGACAAATTTTTGAATCACTGGCTTTTGGAAATGCAAATTAGACTTCAAAAAATAATTGGGCCTTTAAGGTCTAGATCAGCACCTATGGATGAATGGATCCAGCAAACCATGAATTTTGAGACCTTTAATTATGATGACGAATAGGAGAAGCGATTTCTAAATTGATGAGGGGACATCAACCTGCCAAATGTTTTAATTGTGGTAAATTAGGACATCTGAGAAGGGATTGCAGGCAAGGTATTTCTAGGAATAATATTTCATCTGGGAATGGCAGGAATAGGAAACCTTGGCCTTCAGGTATATGTAGGAGATGTGGTAAAAGACAACATTGGATGAATGGATGCAGATCAACAACAGACAGACAAGGCAACCCAATAACATCAGGAAATTGCCTGAGGGGCCTCTCGCAGGCCCCCAAGCCAAAAGTGGCCCAGTCATTCCCAGTAACCATGGAGGACATGTCACACCAGGAAAACTAAAAACTCTAGAAGCTTCTGTGCAAGACCATAATGTTCTAAATGATGTAAATTTGGAGAATAAGTTAGATTTTTGTATATGGATACAAAGTTAAATTATATTGAATATTGTATGCATGCATGCTTCTACCTCTGTTTAAAACATTTTTATGTATTGATAAATATATATATATGTATATTGTATTGATATATATATATATCTACCATATTGCAGTATACATTTCTACCTCTGATTAAGATATTTATATATTGTTTATGTATTGATATTCATTGTTTATATTTCGAGGTCATTGTCCTCATTTATGGCACAGTTGTTTATTCTCTTAGTCTTTAAGTTAGATAGGTATTAAGAATTGTAGATGAATAGTCATCTAGGTCTGTCATATTTATAGTTAGACTGAGCAGGTTCTTTAGATACTTAGAGATTATATTCTGTATAAATAACCTTCACCTCTTCAAAGAGCTGTAGAAATGGCATTTAATTTAATCTTAGAGTTCTGTGGTAGTGAGACATAATCACTCCTGGCAACACCGATCTATTACCTATTATCTATTATCTATTGTTGAGCACCAAAGACACTCTACTTGGAGTTTGTCTTCTTGGCAAAACCAGCCTCTGGGCAAGGAACTGCCCATACCTCAACTACTGACAAAATACATAGTATCAGGAAATGGATAAGGAGAACTGTCAAATCTTGACAAATTTTGAAAAATTTCTTGCCTGTTAAAAATAATCTGTCAGTTATTCTAGGCCTTAGCCAAAGTTGGTTGCTTCAATGCTGAAAACATGAGTCTGGGTGATTGCCCAGGTAGCCAGTTGTCTCTGTGATTTGTTGCATGTTTTGGAAGTTGTTTGATTGCACTTCCTAATTACTCAGGTAACATTAATTTCCTTCTCAGATCTTCAATGAGGTTGAAAAATAGATAATTGTAGCAACTTTCCTCTCATGACTTGGCCAAGTTATTTATTATGCAAGACTTAAGCTAGTTAGGATAGAATATTTTTATTTTTTCTTCTTTTTTTAATTTTTTTTGTTTATCTTTTTAGTTGTTGAAAAAAAATTTCCACCTCCTCCCACACATTACTCCCTCCCCCACTTCCCTTCCCCTCTCCCCCTCCCCCCCACTCCATACTCCCTCCCTCTCGAGAATGAAGAGCAGTCCAGATTCCCTGCCCTGCGGGAAGTCCAAGGTCCTCCCACTTCTATCCAGGTCCAGGAGGGTGAGCATCCAAACAGGCTAAGCTCCCACAAAGCCAGTTCATGTATTAGGATCGAAACCTAGTGCCATTGTCCTTGGCTTCTCATCAGCCTTCATTGTCCGCCATGCTCAGAAAGTTCGGTTTCATCCCATGCTTATTCAGTCCCAAGCCTGCTGGCCTTGGTGATCTCCCAATAGATCAGTTCCAGTGTCACAGTAGGTGGGTGCACCCCTCGTGGTCCTGACTTCCTTGCTCATGTTCTCCCTCCTTCTGCTCCTCATTTGGATCTTAAGAGCTCAGTCCGGTGCTCCTATTTGGGTCTCTGTCTCTATCTCGATCCATTGCCAGATGAAGGTTCTAAGGTGATAAGCAAGATATTCATCAGTATGGTTATAGGATAGGGTCATTTCAGATTCCCTCTCCTCATTTGCCCAAGGTATTATCTGGGGACATCTCCATGGACACCTGCGAGACCCGCTAGAGTCAAGCTTCTTGCCAACCCTAAGGTGGCTCCCTTAATTAGGATATATAATTCTCTGCTCCCGTGTGCCAACCATCCCATTGCCCCATCCCATTCCCCAATCCCATTCGATTTCCCAAGCTCCCCAAATTCTCCCCTTCTCATGTTTCTCACCCCAATTCCCCTTAGCCCCATGCCACCTCACCCCCAAGTTCCAATTTTTTGCCTGGCAATCTTGTCTACTTCCCATATCCAGGTGGATAACTATATGTTTTTCTTTGGGTTCACCTTCTTATTTAGCTTCTCTAGGATCACAAATTATATGCTCAATGTCCTTTATTTATGGCTAGAAACCAATTATCAATGAGTACATCCCATGTTCATCTTTTGGGGTCTGGGATACCTCACTCAGGATAGTGTTTTCTATTTCCATCCATTTGCATGCAAAATTCAAGAAGTCCTTGTTTTTTACCACTGAGTAGTACTCTAATATGTATATATTCCACACTTTTTTCATCCATTCTTTCATTGAAGGGCATCTAGGTTGTTTCCAGGTTCTGGCTATTACAAATAATGCTGCTATAAACATAGTTGAACAAATGCTTTTGTCATATGATAGGGTACCTCTTGGGTATATTCCCAAGAGAGGTATTACTGGATCTTGGGGTAAGTTGATCCCGAATTTCCTGAGAAATCACCACACTGATTTCCAAAGTGGTTGCACAAGTTTGCATTCCCACCAGCAATGGATGAGTGTACCCCTTACTCCAAAACCTCTCCAGCAAAGGCTATCATTGGTGTTTTTTATTTTAGCCATTCTGACAGGTGTAAGTTGGTATCTCAAAGTTGTTTTAATTTGCATTTCCCTGATGGCCAAGGAGGCTGAGTATGACCTTAAGTGTCTTTTGGCCATTTGAATTTCTTCTATCGAGAATTCTCTGTTCAGTTCAGTGCCCCATTTTTTAACTGGGCTAATTAGCATTTTAAAGTCTAGTTTCTTGAGTTCTTTATATATTTTGGAGATCAGACGTTTGTCTGTTGCAGGGTTGGTGAAGATCTTCTCCCAGTCAGTGGGTTGCCTTTGTGTCTTAGTGACAGTGTCCTTTGCTTTACAGAAGCTTCTCAGCTTCAGAAGGTCCCATTTATTCAATGTTGTCCTTAATGTCTGTGCTGCTGGGGATATACGTGCCCATATGTTGTAGAGTACTTTCCACTTTCTCTTCTATTAGGTTCAGTGTGTTCAGCCTGATATTGAGGTCTTTAATCCATTTGGACTTGAGTTTTGTGCATGGTGATAGATATGGATCTATTTTCATTCTTCTACAGGTTGACAACCAGTTCTGTCAGCACCATTTGTTGAAGATGCTTTCTTTCTTCCATTGAATACTTTTAGCTCCTTTATCAAAAATGAGGTGTTCATAGGTCTGTGGGTTAAAATCCGGGTCTTCTACTCTATTCCATTGATCGACTTCTCTGTTTTTATGCCAGTACCAAGCTGTTTTCAATACTGAAGCTCTGTAATCGAGTTTGAAGTCAGGGATGGTAATGCCTGCAGAAGTTCCTTTATTGTATATGATTGTTTTGGCTATCCTGGGTTTTTTGTTTTTCCATATAAAGTTGATTATTGTCTTCTCCAGAGCTGTGAAGAATTTCGATGGGATTTTAATGGGGATTGCCTTGAATCTATAAATTGCCTTTGGTAGAATTGCCATTTTTACTATGTTGATCCTCCCAATCCAAGAGCAAGGGAGATCCTTCCATTTTCTGGTGTCCTCTTCAATTTCTTTCTTCAAAGACTTAAAGTTCTTGTCAAATAGATCTTTCACTTCCTTGGTCAGAGTTACCCCAAGATATTTTATGCTATTTGTGGCTATTGTGAAAGGTGATGCTTCTCTGATTTCCCTCTCTGTTTCCTTATCCTTAGTGTATAGGAAGGCAACTGATTTTTTGGAGTTGATCTTGTATCCTGCCACATTACTAAAGGTGTTTATCAGCTGTAGGAGTTCTTTGGTAGAGTTTTTGGGGTCACTTATGTATACTATCATATCATCTGCAAATAACGAAAGCTTAAGTTCTTCCTTTCCAATACAAATCACCTTGATCCTCTTATGTTGTCTTATTGCTATTGCTAGAACTTCAAGCACTATAATGAAGAGGTATGGAGAGAGTGGACATCCTTGTCTTGTTCCTGTTTTTAGTGGGATGGCTTTGAGTTTTTCTCCGTTTAATTTAATGTTAGCTGTCGGCTTGCTGTAGATAGCTTTTATTATATTTAGGTATGACCCTTGTATCCCTAATCTCTCCACGACCTTTATCATAAAGGGGTGTTGATTTTTGTCGGATGCTTTTTCAGCATCTAATGAAATGATCATATGATTTTATTTCTCTCAGTTTATTTATATGGTGGATTACATTGATAGATTTGTGTATGTTGGACCAGCCCTGCATCTCTGGGATGAAGCTTACTTGATCATAATGGATAATTTTTCTAATGTGTTCTTGGATTCGGTTTGACAGTATATTATTGAGAATTTTTGCGTCGATATTCATGAGTGAGATTGGCCTCTAATTCTCTTTCTTGGTTGTCTTTGGGTGGTTTTGGTATCAGGGTAACTGTAGCTTCATAAAAGAAATTTGGCAATGCCTCTTCTGTTTCTATATTGTGAAATACATTAAGGAGGATAGGTATTAGCTCTTCTTGGAAGTTCTGGTAGAATTCTGCATTGAAACCATCTGGTCCTGGGCTTTTTTTGGAAGGGAGATTTTTGATAACAGTTTCTAGTTCTTTGCGACTAAGAGGTCTATTTAGATCATTCACATGGTCTTGGTTTAGCTTTGGTATATGATACTTATCTAAAAAATGTCCATTTCTTTTGCATTTTCCAGTTTTGTGGCATACAGCCTTTTGTAGTAAGATCTAATGATTCTCTGAATTTCCTCTGTGTCTGTGGTTATGTCCCCTTTTCATTTCTGATCTTATTTATTTGCGTGTTCTCTCTCTGTTGTTTAATTAGTTTGGATAGGGGTTTATCAATCTTGTTGATTTTCTCCAAGAACCAACTTTTTGTTTCATTGATTCTTTGGACTGTTTTCTGTGTTTCTATTTTGTTGATTTCAGCCCTTAGTTTGATCATTTCTAGTCTTCTACTCCTCCTAGGTGAGTCTGCTTCTTTTTTTTCTAGAGCTTTTCAGGTCTTCAATGTGTGCTTTCTCCGTTTTCTTTAAGTGGGCACTTAATGCGAAGAACTTTCCTCTTAGCACTGCTTTCATAGTGTCCCATAGGTTTGAGTATGTTGAGTCTTTATTTTCATTGAATTCAAGAAATACTTTAATTTCTTTCTTTATTTCTTCCTTGATCCAGGTGTGGGTCAGTAGTTGACTGTCCAGTTTCCATGAGTTTGTAGGCTTTCTGGGGGTAGCATTGTTATTGAATTCTAACTTTAATCCATGGTGATCCAATAAGACTCAGGTCGTTACTAATATTTTTTTGTAACTGTTTAAGTTTGCATTGTTACTGAGTATGTGGTCAATTTACGAGAAGGTTCCATGATGGAGGAAGGTCATTGGCTAATAAAGGAACTGCCCTGGCCCATTTTATTGGTTAGAAGATAGGTGGGAGGAGAAAACAGAACAGGATACTGGGAGGAAGAGGAAGTGAGCTCAGAGACTTGACAGTTCTCCTCTAGGGAGCAGACGCCTGAGAGAGACGCCATGCCCCACTCCCGGCAAGAAGCTCCGACCCAGGATGGACTAGGCTAGAATCTTCCCGGTAAGACCGGTTCTCACAGATTATTAGAGATGGGTTGATCGGGATGTGAGAATTAGCCTGTAAGTGCTAGAGCTAAAGGGCCAAGCAGTGCTTAAAAGAATACAGTGTCTGTGTAATTATTTTGGGGCATAAGCTAGCCGAGCGGGCGGCTGGGGTGCTGGGGAAGCGGCCCCGCCGCCCTTATTACTACAGTTGGCGCCCAGACGTGTGGACAACTAAACCCATTTAAAAAACCTGAGAAGACTTAAAAATAAGGGAACGAGAGTTTTACACAGATTTTTGCTGTTTGTTGGTGGTGTGCTGTAGAGAGATTTCCTGATTCGGCAACAGTAGCAGAAAAAAAAAACGCTGTGTCATTTTAAAGCGCGACTTCCTGGGGCTGTGCCGCCATTGCGATCTCTGTCTGGCTCCTGCGGGAGACAGAGCTTTTGAATAGAGCATTTGGAGTAAAGGGCTATGATTTGTTTGATGGCAACTAGACTCGCTGTGTTCTCGGGTCTGCTCTGCTTGTTAGAGGCAAGCAAGCACCTCATCTAAGAGAGGCTTCTTGACTCAGCTTTAGCTGCAAAGCCTGCAGCTCATTAAGAGGTCCTTAAACACTTAAACGGTGTTGACGAAAAGCTGAACGCATGCTTTTCGGTTTTAAGCCTTAGCAGGAAAAAAGCTGCACCATTTAAAAATGCTGGCTTTCTGGGCTGTCCTGCCAGGACAAACTCTGACTCTTTTACGCAGGCGGTTTGTGCAGTTTGCAAGCACAGGCTGCTGAAGCTCGCTTGCTGGCTACCGCCAGTACCTCAGCCACGAGGCTGGAAAGCTAAGGAATGGGCTGGATCCAGCCGGCAAAGCCACGCCTTTAATCCTACTGATATTGCTTGGTAAATTAAAGATTCATGTGGTCAGAAAAAGAGAAATATACACTAAAGAGAGATTCAAAGATAGAGAAAATTTCTAAATGGTTTAAAGTGTGTTAAAAATATATGCAGACTAAAAGTTGAAGTTCTTAAAGTAAAAAACATAAAAAAAGGAAGAGAGTTGTTGTGTGTGGTAGCACACGCCTTTAATCCCAGTACCTAGAAGGCAGGGACAAACAGATCTCTGTGAGTTCAAGGTGTAGTAGTGTACACCTTTAATCCCGAATGCCTGGGAGGCAGAGACAGGCGGATCTCTGAGAGTTCAAAGACAGCCTGGTCTACAGAGTTACTTCAGGTCAAAGATACAGAGAACCTGTCTCAAAAAGCAAAGAGTTAAAAGTAAAAATAAACAAAATAGAGGTTAAAATAAAACGAACAAAGATGGAAAATACACAAAGAATTTTGATACTGTATGCTATTATGCTCTCTTTGAATTGTTTGAATGCTGAGGAAAGACCAAAAGCTACTAAAAGATATTTGTTTATAAATGCTGCTGAACTAATCCAACATAGATATTTTGAATTTGGATCTAAGGATATGATACTTTGGAAAAGAGTTTCTTATTTTGTTTTCACAGAGGATGAGACACTGTTCACTTCTTCTATTCCGATTTGGTATGATGGACCACGCCCTCCTGAAGGGTTGGTGTGAACATCTTCAGAAAATTGCTTCACTCAACTGCCAACTGAGATGAAACTAGCACACAGGTTATACCATGAAAGACCTAATTAACGACGCCCCCATTCAGCAGGAAGCAGTTTGGAGAGAAATAACTGCGCCCATATTCCCAAAAAATGTTTATAAGTGTTCTTTTACATTTAAAGGGGGATATGATATTGGTATGAATAATTTGCATTAGTATAGATTTTGCTTTATTGATAGAGATTTACGGTCAATTTTGTTATATATAAGTGTTTCTGATTTTGATTAAGGTATTGTGATTGTATAGTTCATTTAAATATGTACTGTATAATTAAGAAATATAGGTTGTTAATGGATAATCATCAATAATAGTAAAGCTTGTAGTCATGTTAGTTAGATTTTCTAGATATATAGAGATATATTTTAGATAGACATTCTTCATGTCTTTCAAAGATTACAGAATAGGACATTTAATGTTTTAATAACTGAGGACTTTTCATGACAATGAGACACTGCTCCTGGCAGCACCAATGTACTTCAAGAGGAAGATGGGCATCGAAGAGGCACCTTATGGAGTTTGATAGCCATTTGAGCAAGAAACTGCTCTTGCCTGGACTATTGCATAAACTGGACACAGAGAACCCGCAGAGAGGGGACTACTGAACTTACCTAAGGTGAGATGATCTTTCGGGGTTCCTGATTCATGAAAGAGTCTGCGAGACATTCTGCAGGACACAACAGATAGTGACTGAACTGACTTTGAATTTTCCTGCTTTATGAAAATGTCTGCTGGATACCATGGGCCTGAAGGCTGAAGATGGATGCCCCAACGGTACAAAAGAACTTTGGGTGACTGTCCAGGCAGCGAGATGTCTTTGTCATTTCTAGAGTTTGAAATTTCTTGGTTCTTGTTTACTTAGGTAATATTATATCTTTCTGGAGTCTTTGATGGAGTTAAGAATAGTTAGTTATAGTTATAGTTTTCCTTAGTTATGATAAAGATTATTGTAACTTTTACTTGATAACTGTTTTGTTATATGTAATTTTGCTATGTTAAAGTTAAAGCCTTTTTTTTTTTGTTTAAACCGAAAAAGGGGAAATGATGGAGGAAGGTCATTGGCTAATAAAGGAACTGCCCTGGCCCATTTTATTGGTTAGAAGATAGGTGGGAGGAGAAAACAGAACAGGATACTGGGAGGAAGAGGAAGTGAGCTCAGAGACTTGACAGCTCTCCTCTAGGGAGCAGACGCCTGAGAGAGATGCCATGCCCCACTCCCGGCATGAAGCTCCGACCCAGGATGGACTAGGCTAGAATCTTCCCGGTAAGACTGGTTCTCACAGATTATTAGAGATGGGTTGATCGGGATGTGAGAATTAGCCTGTAAGTGCTAGAGCTAAAGGGCCAAGCAGTGCTTAAAAGAATAAAGTGTCTGTGTAATTATTTTGGGGCATAAGCTAGCTGAGCGGGCGGCTAGGGTGCTGGGGACGCGGCCCCGCCGCCCTTATTACTACAGGTTCCATGAGCTGCAGAGAAGAAGGTATATTCTTTCCTATTTGGGTGAAATGATCTATAGATGTCTGTTAAGTTTATTTGATTCATTACCTCCCTTAATCCTCTTATTTCTCTGTTAGGTTTCTGTCTGATTGACCTGTCCATTGGTGAAAGAGGAGTGTCGAAATCTCCTACTACTAGTGTGTGTGGTTTGATGACTGCCTTGTGTTTTAGTAATGTTTCTTTTACGTAAGTGGGTGCTTTCATATTAGGGGCATAGATATTCAGGATTGAGACTTTGTCCTGATGAATTGTTCCTGTTATGTGTAAAAAATGTCCGTCTCCATCTCTTTTGATTGATTTTAGTTTGAAGTCAACTTTGTTAGAATTTAGTATGGCCACACCTGCTTGTTTCTTAGGTCCATTTGCTTGATAAGCCTTTTCCCATCCCTTTACTCTGAGTAGGTGCCTGTCTTTGTGGTTAAGGTGTGTTTCTTGTAAACAGCAGAATGTTGGATCCTGTTTTCGTATCCAATCTCTTAGCCTGTGCCTTTTAATAGGTGAGTTGAGTCCATTGACATTAAGTGATATTAATGACCAGTGGTTGTTAACTCCAGTCATTTTTTTTCTTTTTTTTCTTTCTTTTTTTTTTTTTTTTTTTTTTTGGTTTTTCGAGACAGGGTTTCTCTGTGGTTTTGGAGCCTATCCTGGAACTAGCTCTTGTAGACCAGGCTGTAGTAATATGAGCAGCGGGGCTGCATCCCCAGCACCCCAGCAGCCTGGCTAGCTTATGCTCCAAAATAACAACACACAAACTGTATTCATTTAAACACTGCTTGGCCCTTTAGCTCTAGCCCTTACAGGCTAATTCTCACATCCTTTTAGTGAGAATACATAAAACATTTTTTTATGTATTGACATATATTATATTGATATATATATATATATTGTATATATTTACCATATTGCAGTGTACATTTCTACCTCTGTTTAAGATACTTATATAATATTTGTGGATTGATATATATTTACCTACTACAATGTATATTTGTACATTGTTTATATTTGGAGGTCATTGTCCTCATTTCTTTCACAGTCGTTTATTGTCTTAGTCTTTAAGTTAGATAGATATTGAGAATTATATAGATTAATAGTCATCTAAGTTTGTCATTTATAATTAGACTAATCAGGTTCTTTAGATAGATAGAGATTATACTCAGTATAGATAGATAATCTTCAACTTCTTCAAAGAGCTGTAGAAAATGGCCTTTAATCTAACTCAGAGTTTTGTGGTAGTGAGACACAATTGCTCCTGGCAACACCACTCTATTCCCGAGCAAATGTTGAGCACCAAAGACACTCCACCTGGAGCCTTTCTTTTTGGCAGAACTGACCTTGGGGCAAAGAAATGCCCATACCTCAACCACTGACAAAGATACAGAGCATGCATCAATGGATAAAACAGGACTGTCATATCCTGCCAAGACAGGGTAAGATAGTTTTGAAAAGTTGCTTGCCTTTGAAAATGGTATGTCAGTTATGTTAGGCCTTAGCCAATGTTGGTTGCTTCAACGCTGCTAACGTGACTTTGGGTGATTGCCCAGGTAGCTAGTTGTCTCTATGATCTGTTGCATGTTTTGGAAGTTGTTTTACTGAACTTCCTAATTACCCAGGTAACATTATTTCCCTTCTCAGATCTTTGATGGGGTTGAAGACTATATAGATGTAGTTACTTTTCTCTCATGACTTGGCCAAGTTATTTATTATACAAGACCTAAGCTAGTTAGAATAGGATATTTGTACTTATTGTATATAATTTCATAGTAGGTTTAGAACTCTCTTATTTAAACAAAAGGGGGAGGTGTTACGGGAGGTCCTCCCACTCCTCCAGCCTATCGCCGCTGAGATACCAGCCCATTGGGGCGTGGTCTCTCTCTTTAAAAAAGCGGCCACTTCCCTCTCCTCTCTCTCTTCACTTCCTGCTCCGCCGGCGACTAGATTCCCTTCCTGGTTGTGTAGAGGGCTGTTGTCTGGGACGGCGATCTGTAAGTTTTTTCCCCTTTAAATAAATACCACCTTATTAATCACAATAAAACTGAAATAAAAGCTGAGTCAGGAAGCTTTTCTTAGAAGAAAGTGCATGCTTGCCTCTAGCAAGCAGAGCAGACCCGAGAACACAGCGAGTCTACTTGCCATCAAACAAATCGTAGCACTTTATTCCAAATGCTCTATTCAAAAGCTCTGTCTCCCACAGGAGCCAGACAGAGATCGTAATGGCAGCACAGCCCCAGGAAGTCGCGCTTTAAAATGACACAGCGTTTTTTTTTTGCTATTGTTGCCGAATCAGGAAATCTCTCTACAGCACGCCACCAACAAACAGCAAAAATCTGTGTTAAACTCTCTCTCCCTTATTTTTAAGTCTTCTCAGGTTTTTTAAGTGGGTTTAGTCCATCACGTTGGGTGCCAATCTGTAGTAATAAGGGGGCGGGGCTGCATCCCCAGCACCCCAGCAGCAGCAGCCTGGCTAGCTTATGCTCCGAAATAACAACACACAAACTGTATTCATTTAAACACTGCTTGGCCCTTTAGCTCTAGCCCTTACAGGCTAATTCTCACATCCCGATCAACCCATCTCTAATAATCTGTGAGCACCGGTCTTACCGGGAAAGGTTCAGCATGTCTAACCTGGCGGCTTGCTTCATCGCGTGCGTCTGCCCGGGAGAGCGGAGCATGGCATCTCTCTGAGGCGTCTGCTCCGGAGAGGAGAGCTGTGGAGTCTGAGCTCACTTCCTCTTCCTCCCAGCGTTCTGTTCTGTTTACTCCTCCCACCTATCTCTAACCAATGAGAGCCAAGCAGTTTCTTTTTATTTAACCAATGACCTTCCTCCATCACCAGGCTGATCTCGAACTCACAGAGATCCACCTGTCTCTGCCTCCCAAGTGCTGGGATTAAAGGCATGCGCCAACACAACCCGGCTCATTTTTTCTTTTTTTGGTATTAGAGTTTGTGTGTTTCCCTTCTTCAAGTTGTGCTCGTGAAGGGTCATTAGATGTCTGAGTCATTGTGGGCATTGTTGGACTCCTTGGGTTGTGATTTTCCTTCTATTACTTTCTGTAAGGCTGAATTTGTGGCTATGTGTTGTTTAAATTTGTTTTTATCCTGGAAAATTTTATTTTCTCCATTTATAGTGAACGAAAGCTTAGCTGGGTATAGTAGTCTAAGCTTGCATCCATGGTCTCTTAATTTCTGCAGTACATCTATCCAGGACCTTCTGGCTTTCATGGTTTCCATAGAGAAGTCAGGTGTAAGTCTGATAGGTTTACCTTTATAAGTAACTTGATCTTTTTCCTTTGCAGCTCTTAATGTTCTTTCTTTATTCTGTATGTTTTGTGTTTTGATTATTATATGGCGAGGAGATTTTTTTTTTTTTTTGGTACAGTCTATTCGGTGTTCTGTATGCTTCTTGAACCTTCAAAGGAATATCTTTCTTTAGGTTGGGAATGTTTTCTTCTATAATTTTATCAAATATATTTTCTGGACCGTTGAGCTACACTTCTTCTCCTTCTGCTACCCCTATTATTCTTAGGTTTGGTCTTTTTATTGTGTCCCAGATTTCCTGAATGTTTTGTGATGAGACTTTGTTGGTTTTGCTGTTTTCTTTGATCAGTGTGTTTATTTTCTCTATGGTATCTTCAGTGTCTGACATTCTTTCTTCTATCTCTTGTAATCTGTTGGTAGTACTTGCTCTGTAGTTCCTGTTTGTTTACCCAGATTTTCCATCTCCATCCTTCCCTCAGTTTGTGTTTTCTTCATTACTTCCATTTCATTCTTCAAGTCTTGAACCACTTCCCTTACCTGTTTGATTGCTTTTTCTTGTTTCTCTTGGGTATTTTTGAGCGATTTATTCACTTCCTCTACCTTTTTGTTTCTAATCTCTAATTGTTTATGGCAGTTTTTCACCTCCTGTTTAAGGTCCTCTATTAATTTCATATAATTCACTTTTGAGTCGATTTCTTCTAATTCTTCTGGAGTAGGGTGTACAATTCTTCTTATTTCGGGATCCCTGGATTCTGGTGATGTCATGTTGCCTTTCAGGTTTTTAGAGGAATTCTTGCATTGGCGCCTTCTCATCTCTTCCTTCAACTGGAGCCAGGAGAGGTCTGGCGTCTTGGTCCAGTCTTTGCTGTGACTGACTCTCTGGTTGTATCTCCTCAGTGTAGAAGCAGGAACCGTTCCTGTGCAGATGGAACTCCTCAGCACCAAAACATGGACGACTGGTAGTCCAATGACCCGCGGATAAAAGGGCAAACTTGGGGGGCAGGGTGGGGTCGAGTAGAGCACAGGAGGCCCTGCAGCACAAGCTGAAGGTGCTCGGGCTCCCTTGCCGGGGTCCTAGAGGCCTGACCGATAGACAGGCACTCACCGCTCTGGGTGGGTAGAATTAGTGTAGGAGCAGGAAACTGTTCCTGAGCAAAGGACCTTGCAAACAGCACAGGCTTGGGGGCAGGTTCGTGTGTGAAAAAGGCAGCCCTGCAGAAGGAGCTGGGGGAGGGGAGTTTGTGCTCTCTTCTGGGACAATCCGCCCCTGGATAGCATACACTCACCCGTCCAGATGGAACTCCTCAGCACCTAAACAGGGATACCTGGTAGCCCAATGAGTGGGGACAAAAGAAAGAATGTGGCAGGCAGGGCCAGATCCAGTGGAGCACAGGAGACCCTGCAGCACAAGCTGAAGGTGCCTGGGCTCCCTTGCAGGGGACCTTGAGGCCTGCCCGGTATGTAGGCACTCGCCCCTCTGGATGGGTAGTCTTAGTGTAGGAGCGGAGAACTGTTCTTGAGCAAAGGACCTAGCAGACAGCAGGGCAGGCTTGGGGGGTGCTGGGGGGCTGGGTCGTGTGTAAGAAAGACAGCCCTGCAGCAGGAGCTGGGGGAGGGGGGTTTGTGCTCTCTTCCGGGACAATCTGCCCCTGGATAGCATACACCTGTCCAGATGGAACTCCTCAGCACCTAAACAGGGGTGCCTGGTAGCCCAACGAGCCAGGGACAAAAGGAAGAACATGGCAGGCAGGGCGGGGTTCAGTGGAGCACAGGAGACCCTGCAGCACAAGCTGAAGGTGCCTGGGCTCCCTTGCAGGGGATCTTGAGGCCTGCCTGATATGCAGGCACTCACCGCTCTGGGTGGGTAGTCTTAGTGTAGGAGCAGAGAACTGATGGAGGAAGGTCATTGGCTAATAAAGGCACTGCCCTGGCCCATTTTATTGGTTAGAGGATAGGTGGGAGGAGTAAACAGAACAGGACGCTGGGAGGAAGAGGAAGTGAGCTCAGTCTCGACAGCTCTCCTCTCTGGAGCAGACGCCTGGGAGAGACGCCATGCCCCGCTCATGGCATGAAGCTCCAACCCAGGATGGACTAGGCTAGAATCTTCCCGGTAAGACCGGTTCTCACAGATTATTAGAGATGGGTTGATCGGGATGTGAGAATTAGCCTGTAAGTGCTAGAGCTAAAGGGCCAAGCAGTGCTTAAAAGAATACAGTGTCTGTGTAATTATTTTGGGGCATAAGCTAGCCGAGCGGGCGGCCGGGGTGCTGGGAACGCAGCCCTGCCGCCCCCATTACTTCAGAGAACTGTTCTTGAGCAAAGGACCTAGCAGACAGCAGGGCAGGTTTGGGGGGGGGGGCTATTTGTTCTTATTGTATATAATTTTGTAGTAGGTTTAGAACTCTCTTACTTAAACAAAAGGGGAAGGTGCTGCCGGGAGCACCTTCTACTCCTTCAGCCAACAGCCACTGAGATATCAGCCCACTGGGTGTGGTCTATTTCTCTTTTAAAAAGGGCAGCAGTCCTCTGCTTGCTCTCTTGGTTCCGGCTCTTGTTCCAGTGACTAGACTCCTTTTCTGGCTGTCAGTGTTCTGTAAGTTTTTCCCCTAAAATAAATACCCCTTTGAATCCAAACTGGTGTGGGATTGTTTCGCACATTAATTTATGACTGCAAACCAGAATGTATTTCACGTGTTCTACAATAAATTTTATATTGTTATCAAAAAGTGATTTATTGTGCATGATAAGTAACCGATAAATAACTGAGAGCATGAAAATTAAAAATGAATAGAAATAAGGGTGATAAAAGGCCAGCTGGCCTGGGACTGAACGAGCATGTGATCAAACTGGATTCTCTGAATGTGGCTGAGAATGAGGGCAGACTGAGAAGCCAATGATAATGACATCAGATTTGATTCTATTGCCATGTACTGGCTTTTTGGGAGCCTAGTCTGTTTGGATGCACACCTTCCTAGACCTGGATGGAGGAGAGAGGGCCTTGGACTTCCCACAGTGCAGGGCACCCTGACTTCTCTTAGGACTGGAAAGAGAGGGGGAGGAGGAATGGGGGGATGGGAGGAGGTGGAAATTTTTAATACAAATAAAAGAAAAAGAAATGAGTGATACAGCTTATTCTAGAGATGAACTGGGAAGGTAGCTTGATACCTAGGGCTCTGAAGAAAAAGGTACCCTTATTATTAGAAGTCAGGCCATACCTACAGCTGTCAAGGGAAAGTGTACTGGATACCTACAACTATAAGGAGAAAAGGTATCCTTGTGGAGACCCAAAACTGTGAGCCTATTTCCACCATGTCTGAAGGTCAGATTTTGATGTTGCTCAAAGTTGTTAACAGGTGTGGCTACAAACCCTGACCTAAGGTGTGGTTGTTTTGTGTTTTGGACTTTAAGAGAGCCCATACAGGTAAATCCACTCCCCCTTGAGCAAAAATGAGAGAATTCAAACATACTTCTGCTACTTCTTTTGAATTAAGAGGTTTGGCCTAGGGAATGACTGCCTTTAGGATTCTTGGTCTAGGATAGTTTCACTGCCTGAATAAAAGAATGTTTTTCTCAATAATTAAGGACTTGAAGGCTCAAAGTATTGAAGCAAGTAACTGTTCTAGTTGTCCTTTGCATCATGTTAAAGCAGTCTTTTGTCTTCTTCCTCCCTGTTTTATTGGGCTATAAAAATATGTGGAAAATTAAATGCAGGCAGATTTACAGTAGTCACTGGAACTCCCACCCAGTACTATCCTATGCTTCTATTTTATTATTTTCACTTGTGTCTTCATTCTCTTTACTTATTTTTCTAATCTCCATGCCCCTATCCTGGTAGGTGGTATACATGTCAAAGATGGTCCCTGACATATACTGACTATCAGGAAGTCTGGCTATACCCGAGGCTGTGTTCCAGTGGGAGATGTTCTCCTTGCAGGATGTAGCAATACTGCTCCTATCCAAAAGAGAGCCTATACAGCTGGGCCCTGCTTCAATCTACTAAGAGAGCTTCAAAGCAGAGATGTCCATTGCTGTTCTGCTCCACTTCCCTAAGGGAGTTTCCTAGCAAAGGTATCCAATGCTTCTCTGTTCTGACACATTAGGGAGTTTCCTAACAGAGATGTCAATTTTTTTCTCAGCTTTAGCCCAAATTGTTACTTCTCTGCTTCACTGGGAAATTATTACAGTCTCTGGTGAAGAGTTGCTACCTCTGCTCTGCTCCTTTATGGGAGTTTGCCAGCAGAGGTGACCAAAGCTTCTCTGTTCTAATCCACTAAAAACTTTCTTGTCACTCCAGTGAAATATCTTCAACCAAAACTCATTCAAGAAATTTATTGGGAAGGGGCTGCCTCTGTCAGGACAGAAATGGGCAGATGCCAAATGAGCATGTACAGAACTTATATAGGACTTCTTAGGGGCAGAGTTTTCCCAGGGACAAGATTCTCAGGGTGGGAATTGGATAGATGTCAATCCCTGATCTTGAACAATGCAGAGATTGGAAGGAATTCATGCTCAGGGGTTAGTAGATCTTGAGCTTAGGGATTAGCTGCTTTTGTGCTCAGTTGGTCAAGGGTAGAGTGTGTTTCTTTGACTCTTGTTTCAGGGCAAAAGTGTGTTCTTTCACTGGCCCCTTATAACCTTTTGAGTCTGGTTTCAGGATCAGGTGTTTTTTTCATTGGATGGGGATTCAGGAACAAAGTGTTTCCTTGTCTTGGCTTTAGAGTCAGGATGTATTTCTTTGGCTCCAGTATCAGAGTCAAAATTATGTATTTCACAAGCTCTGGTTTCAGGGTCAGGATGTTTCTTTGGCTGGTCCCTTTAACCTACATATAGGGTTTCCTAAAATAATAAATTCATTTTACCATGATTTTCTAAGTACAAACAGTATAAAAAGGACATCATAATGCTCAAAAAGATTGTTAACACTGTCAAATTAATTTCTACAGAAGAAAAATAGCCTTGTGTTGTAGGCAGATGATTCTTTTTCATTCCTGGCTGCCCAGACCCAAAATAATCACACAGAAACTATATTAATTAAAACACTGCTTGGCCTATTACCTCAGGATTCTTATTAACTAACTCTGACATCTTAAATTAACCCATTTTTATTATTTTGTATTTTACCACAAGACTGGTGAATTACCAGTAAGGTTCCAGGACATCTGTCTCCTTCAGCAGACACAAGGAGTCTGACTCCACTTTCTTTTCTCCTATATCTCTGCTTGGAATTTCTGTCTTGCTCTATTTTGCCCTGCCATAGACCCAAAGCAGCTTCTTTATTAAACAATGGTAACAAAATGCATTCACTGCATACAGAGGGGAATCCCAAGTCATTGTGTAGCTGATTATAAGTGTTTTAGCTAAAGAACTTACCAAAAACTTTATAATAAGAACTCCTCAGTATCTTTTTCAGATAGTCAATGTTTATTGTAATAGGCAAACATTTTAACAGATTGTTGCAAACAAAAGTTTTACTCCTATATAAAGTATAAAACTTTATCCCACTGAATACATTTATAGGGTTTCTCTGCAGTATGATTTTTTTCTCATGATTTAGTCACACATGCAAATGCTTTACCACAATGATTACATTCATAGAGTTTATCTCCAATGTGTAATCTTTTATGCACTTGTAGAGTACTATGAAGTGCAAAAGTTTTACCACTCTCATTATATTCATAGGGTTTCTCTCCAGCATGTGTTATTCATGTCTTTGAAGATGACTATGATACACAAAGATTTTACCACACTAATTATATACCTAATGTTTCTCTCTAGTATGGGTTCTTTTATGCTTTCGGAGGTTAATGTGACATGCAAAGGCTTTATCCCATTGATTACATTCATAGGGTTTCTCTCCAGTATGGCTTCTTTCATGCCTTAGAAGATGACTTGCTGTGCAAGGGTTTTACCACACATATTACATTCATAGGGTTTCTCTCCAGTCTGGGCTCTTTTATGTGTTAGGAGACTACTGTGATGTGCAAAGGCTTTACCACACTGATTACATTCATAGGGTTTCTCTCCAGTATGGGTTCTTTCATGTATTTGAAGAGTACTGTGATATGCAAAGGCTACACCACATTGATTACATTCATAGGGTTTCTCTCCAGTATGGTTTCTTTCATGTTATCAGAGACTACTGCATGTGCAAAGACTCTACCACACTGATTACATTCATAGGGTTTCTCTCCAGTATGGGTTCTTTCATGTCTTCGGAGACTACTGTGACGTGCAAAGGCTTTACCACACTGATTACATTCATAGGGTTTCTCTCCAGTATGGGTTCTTTCATGTCTTCGGAGACTACTGTGACGTGCAAAGGCTTTACCACACTGATTACATTCATAGAGTTTCTCTGCAGTATGCATTCTTTCATAAATTTGTAGATGACTGTGACGTGCAAAGGCTTTACCACACTGATTACATTCATGGAGTTTCTCTCCAGTATGAGTTTTTTCATGTTTTTTGAGACTACTGTGACATGCAAAGGCTTTACCACACATATTACATTCATAGGGTTTCTCTCCAGTATGGGTTCTTTCGTGTCTTCGGAGACTACTGTGACACGCAAAGGCTTTACCACACTGATTACATTCATAGGGTTTCTCTCCAGTATGAGTTCTTTCATGTTTTCGGAAACTACTGCAATGTGCAAAGACTTTTCCACACTGATTACATTCATAGGGTTTCTCTCCAGTATGGGTTCTTTCATGTTTTCGGAGATTACTGTGACACGCAAAGGCTTTAGCACACTGATTACATTCATAGGGTTTCTCTCCAGTATGGGTTCTTTCATGATTTTGTAGACGACTGTATTCTGCAAAGGCTTTACCACACTGGTTACATTCATAGGGCTTCTCTCCAGTATGTGTTCTTTTATGCCTTTGAAGATTACTGTGATATGCAAAGGTTTTGCCACACTGACTACATTCATAGGGCTTCTCTCCAATGTATAGTATTTTATGCATTTGAAGATGACTGTGATGTGAAATGGCTTTATCACACTCATTTCCTTCAAAAGTTTTCAATCTAGGATGTGTTTTTCCATGCCTGTGAAGATGACTGTCACATTCAAAGGTTTTAACACATTGAGGATATACAGAAGTTTTCTCTCTAGTTTGACCTTTTTCATGCCTACAATGATAATGGTACATATGAAAGCATTACTACATTTAATACATTGGTGAATATTTTTATCTGTTTAAATTAATTTTACAACTTAATACTATTTTAAAGAGGAATTATATGTTAAAGTTTATCGCCATGTTTACAATCTTGTTTTTCCCCTTCATTAATGCTTGCATTTCATCTTTGAACATATCTGATAACAGCCTTTAATACATAGTTAACATTTACAGAATTTTTTTTCTGTATGAGAATTTTCATGTATTTGAAGAGAATTAAAAAAAACTCAGAGTTTTACCACTCTTATTGCATTCATAAAGTTTCCTATACTGTGAGTGATACTACATTTGCTAAGTGAACTAGGACAAACAGAAGTATTTATACAGTCCTAGTACCCATGGTGCTTTTCTGCAATGTGAGATTGTTGATATATTAACAATGAGGCTATAAAACTAATTACTTGTATACTTTTACATCAAATTCAACAAGTATACTCAACATGAGAACTGCTATATATCTTCTATTTGTTCTGAGGGAGAGGTATGTTATATCTTTTCACATCCCTATGTTCATGTGGCTTGTATCCAGAGTAACATATGATATACCTAGTAAAGGAAGAATAACAAACATAAGGTTTTCCCCCATTGAGTTTTACCATTTTGACTTTCTGTCCTCATAGAATTTTGGTATCTGGATTAAGGACTCTCCACAAAAGCTGCCCCTTGATTCATGATTCTAACTGTTCCCTCACTAAACTTAACACAGTCACAAGTATATGGGTTAAACTACTTTTTCAATGGACTATTAATGTAATAGTTTTAGAGGCATACTTATCACCTTTTCAAAATATCTGTCTTTTATAATATGAATATGAAATAAATGGATTGACAACTTCATAGTATAGCTCTCATATTATGATTCAAAAGGTAATATAGGTTAAGACATTGTTTCCTTGAATTCTTTCTTAAATGCAGTTCACCTATCTGAAATTAAGGTATATGATTTTGTGAGAATTTAATAATCATCAACACACTTTATTATTTACACTGTGGCTTTTGTTTAAAATATATAGGATACATTACAAATTCTTCAGAGTTACATTTGTATCACCTTATACATGAAAATTACCTTTCATGTCTTCTAGAACTTTGACAATGTTCTTGAATATTATGGTCTTCCCAACCGTATCCTAAAATATAGTGCCAGAAAAATGTATGTTATATATTTAAAATTGTAAAAAATTTAGTTACCATTCAAAGCAAACCTTACAACAATGCCTGATTTATTTACCCCATTCTTCTTTCTCAATCATATTACAAAATAGTACCATTAACCAATGAACGGTTGTCCCCTTATTTGAAACATGAAAGATAATTCAGTCTTACTTATAGCAGTGAGGTTTCTGTAGGTCTCCAGCATCACATATTTGTAGAGACTCTTCTGGGAAGGATCCAGCAAAGTCCACTCTTCCCAAGTGAAGTCAACATGCACGTCATCATAGGTCACTGAATTCTAAAATATACCATACATGTGCACAACAGAATGCATGATTTTGACAACACTGTAAATGTATACATCTTTGACAATATAGTCATATAATTCTGATGCTCCCCATACTTATTTCATGACATAGACATCATAATTTAATCACCAAGTCACTTTAGAAGCAAACTGAATTGGAGGTTCACCTATGTCATTTTTGAACCCTTTGAATGGGATATCACCTTGCAAGAGAAATGTCTACTGACCAACAATGAAAGATACATAAACAGAACAGTACAGAGTACAGATAAGAGAAATGGTATGAATGAGTAATTCCTAACTACAAAAAAGAAAAATAAGATGAAAAAGCTGGATGCATTGAATCATGCCTCTAATTCTTGCACTCAAAAGGCAGAGGCAGGTATATCTATCTGCCTCTGAGTTGAATACCAGCCCAGTCCATGCAATCACTTATAGGACAGTGAGATATACACATTAAATACCTGTTTCACATGAAAAAAAATCAATCAAACAATAAAGATAGAAATAACTCACAGGTTTTTGCTGAAGTTTCTACAAAGAGTTATGCATGCACTTAAACTCTTTATTCATCTACAAGAAACCGGAAGTGCCACAATTTAAACTGCAAGATATATAAGATTTTACTAAAAAGCACTGTGTGTTTAAAAAGTTATGAATGGACAAATGAAAACAATAGCAATTAATGTGCTGATTACAAATAATCAACACAGAGCAGGAAAGATGGCTCAACACTAAAGAGTCCTTCTGTTCTTCTATACAGGTGAGCTCACTAATATGGGAAATCATAACTATCCATTATTCCAAGTTCAGGGTTTCTAGTAGCATCTTTTGATCAATGTAAGGACCAGGTACTCACATTGTGCATATCCATATATACAGGTAAAATTCTCTTTTTAAAATAAAAATTCAAAACAAACAAAACAGGCAGGAAGAAGGTTATGCACCTGCAATCCAATTACTCAGAAGGCACAGATAGTATTAATGTCATGAATACATACCATGCTAAGAAACATAATGATACCTCTGTCAAATTTTAAAATTGAAAATATGGGTGAAGTTCAGTACAACAACATATGCTTTATAGGAACAAAAGCATCATACAACAATATAAAAACAAAAAAATCAGGAATATTGGCCCACCTTTCATCCCAGCACTTGGAAGTCAGAGTCAGAGGATCTCTGAGTTTGAAGCTAGCCTGATATATTGAGCTACTTTCAGGACAGCTAGGGCTACACAGACAAACCTTGTCTTCAAAAATAAACAAACAAAAATGAAAAACAGTAGGCTACCAAACCACCTTAGCACCAAATGGCAATTAATTCTACTGATTCTTATGTGACTTAGTGATAGAGTTTATGATGGTGGGGAAGTTATGACAGCAACAGAAGTAAGCTGACTGATTAGTTTCAAGTACAACACAGTAGGCACAAAGAACAGGAAATGGGTTGAAGCTATAGAAACTCATATTGTGGGATTCCCCTCTGTAAGCTGTGATTATCACTGGTTAATAAAGGAACTGCTTAGGTAGGTAGGGAAAACTAAACTGAGTGTTGGGAGGAAGAAGGTGGAGTCAGAAAAAAGTCATGTAGCCCTGCTGGAGACAGACACTGAGAACTTTACCTGGTAAGCACAGCCACATGGCGATACACAGATTAAATTAATATGTAAGAGCTAGCCAATAAGAAGCTAGAGGTAATGGGCTATGCAGTGATTTATTAATACAGTTTCCGATTGATTATTTGGGGGCTGAGTAGCTGGGAACTAACAAGTGGCTTTCCACAACAAACTCGTGCCCACATGGCCAACTAAAATCCACTTAAAATCTTAGAGAGCTTGGAAAGGAATTGTAAACACTAAAACATGAAGTTTAGCTGCATTTACTCCCCCAAATGGCTTTGCTTACTGGTGACAAGCTGCAACTCCTTTAAGAGAGGTTTTCCTGATTTAGAGGTAACAGAAAAAAAGCTAATCCATTTTGAAATGCCAGCTTTCTGGGCTGTGCTGCCCATGCAAACTTTTGACTCTTTCTGGAGGACTGGCTGTGTGGTCTGTGAGCAGATTGCTAATGGCAACTTAGACCCCCTGTGTGCCTGAAAACGGGGCAACATACATAGCTCTCAGAAGAAGCAAACATGCCTCTGTCATGTTGGACTGGGTGAAGCAAGCAGGCAGGCCGTATTTGCCCTACCAATGGCACAGCATAAGTTCATAAGAAGTGCTTAGCATTTTAAGAAGCATTCCTGAACAGTAAAGAATTACAGATACACAATAGGACAGATTCATACATAACAGACCTCTAAATGAGACATAGTGTGTTTAAAAACTATACATAGGCTTGGGAGAGAGAAGAAAAAAATAGTTATATAAAGAAGTAAATGGATTATAAAAAAATGAAACAAAGTCTTTAAAGAGACAGAGTACACTCATAAATTAAAGGAGTAAAGATAATAAATAAATATTAAAAAGTAATAGAATAAAAATAAGCCACATAAAGAAGGACTATACACAGAGTGTGTGGATTATGTATATTATTGTGTTTTCTTTTAACTTTTTGACTGTAAAGGAGCTAAGTAACCAACATATATACTTTAAAGGTATCATATCTTCAGAATTTGGGTCTAAGAAATAGTTGCTTTGGGAAAAAGGTACTTTTGTTTCGACAGAGGATGAGTACCTGTGGCTTGATGAATCAAGACCACCCAAAAGGTCACTGTGAACACCCCCAAAAAATTACTTCACCAAATAAAAAGCAGGAAGCAGTTTGGAGAGAACTATGCCCATATACCCAAATATGGTTCATAGATGTTTGTTTATATTTAAATGGAGATATGCTATAGAGATTTGCATTGGCATGGATCTTGGTTTATTCATACAAATTTAAGAACAATTTTATTATATGTATTTCTGTTCTTGACTAAGGTATTGTATTTGTGCAGCTCATTTAAAAATGTAATGTGTAATTAAAAATATAGGTAAATAGAGAGTCATCTATATAGTAATAGTCAAGTTTGTAGTCATGTTCATTGATTTTCTAGACGTACAGATATGTATTTCACATAGATAGGGATTTGTCCAATCTTTCAGAGATTTTCATAATATGGCATTTAAAATGTTTTAAGAGATTAAGACTTTTCATGACAATGAGACACATCTGCTCCTGGCTGATGTGGGAGTGTCATATATCAATCTGTTGATTTCATTGGTTAAGCAATAAAGAAACTGCTTGGCCCTCATAGGTTAAAACATAGGTAGGAGGAGTAAACAGAACAGAAGGCTAGGAGAAAGAAGCTGAGTCAGAGAGTCACCATGATTCTCCCACTCCAGGCAGACGCAGGTTAAGATCATCCCTGGTAAGCCAGCTCGTGGGCTACAACAGATTATTAGAAATGGGCTAGTCCAGGTGCGAGAGCTAGCCTAGAAGAGGCTAGATAGAAATGGGCCAAGCGGTGTTTAAAAGAATACAGTTTCCGTGTAATTATTTCGGGGCATATGCTAAAGTTAGCCGTGCGGGCGGCCGGGTGCCGGGAAAGTAGCCCACCGCTCTTATTTCAACAGAATGGCGCCCAGACGTGATGGACTAAATCCACTTAAAAACCTGAGAAGGCTTAAAAATAAGGGAGAGAGAGTTTAACACAGCTTTTGGTTGTTAGTTGGTGGTGTGCTGTAGAGAGATTTCCTGATTCGGCATTAGCAGCAGAAAAAAACGCTGCATCATTTTAAAGCGCGGCTTCTTGGGGCTGTGCTGCCAGCGTGAACTCTGGCTTTAAAGAATTTCAATGGATTTTATGGGACTGGATGTTTGTGTTCCCACTTGGGATCAGAAGGAGAGTGCTCTGAGACTGTGCTGATGGCTCAGCACTCCCTGCCTGCACCTGGGCAGACAGCCGAATCAGGCCTAGGCAGGCGGGAGAGCATGGAGGATTAGGACTGCACAGTGCTCTGTGTGTCAGATTTGGCTGTAACTTGGATTAAAAGAATTTCTGTGCTGCATGTTCAGTCTCAGAATTAAAGTGCTGAGTGCCACTCCTACCTGGCGGCCCCAGAGCTAGAACAAAATGGTACGTCCTCCATTTTGAAATTTTCCTGACTCAGCAGCAGGAAAAAAACTGGCTGTTTTAAAATGCCGGCTTTCTGGGCTGTGCCACCATTGCAATCTCTGTCTGGATCCTTCGGGAGACAGAGCTTTTGAATGGAGCATTTGGAGTAATGTGCTACAGCTTGGTTGATGGCAATGTGGAATGCTGTGTGCCTGGAACTGTGTGTAGCTCAGGGGCACCAAATGGCTCTGAGGCAGGAGCTGCTCCGCTCCTCCATGATGAACTGTGCTGGTCTCAGGCAGGAACTACCGTAATTACTGTGATAACAGCGCAGTTAAGGTTTCAACTGGGCAGGACACAGACGGTACCGTATTATCTGTACATGGTGCAACTTAAGTTTTTAAGAAGTGCTTAACATTTTAAGAAATGCTCCTGGATAGTAAAAAAATTACAGATTCACAATACGACAGATTCAGACATAAAAGACCTCTATGGATCACAGTGTTGGATGAATGTACGTAGGCTTGAGAGAGAAAAGAAAAAGAATATAGAAAATAAAGTTAATGGTTTAAAAAAAAGGTAAAGTATTTAAAGAGACAAAGTACAGATAGTTAAGAGATTAAAAGAAATAAAGAAAAATAAGCCACGTAAAAATGGAAAATTCACAGAGAGTCTGGATTATGTACATTATGTTTTCTTTAAAATTTTTGACTGTGAAGGAGCTAAATACATAGAGACATTTCATTATATGGGCTGCCAAGCTAAACCAAAATGGATATAAGGATATTACGATTTCAGAATTTGGGTCTAAGGATATGATGCTTTGGAAAGGGTCTTCTTTTGTTTTCACAGAGGACCAGACCCTGTGGATTTCTTCTATCCCAATTTGGTATGATAGACCGCGACCTCCCGAAAAGTTGCTGTGAACATCTTCAGAAAATTGCTTTGCTCAACTGCCAACTGAGATGAAACTAGCAGACAGGTTATACCATGAAAGACCTAATTAACGACGCCCACATTCAGCATGAAGCAGTTTGGAGAGAAAAAAACTGCGCCCATGTTCCCAAAATATTGTTTATAAATGTTCTTTTACATTTAAAGGGGGAAATGATATAGGTATGAATAATTTGCATTGGTATGGATTTTACAGTCAATTTTGTTATATGTATATGTATTTCTGATCTTGATTAAGGTATTGTGATTGTGTAGTTCATTAAAAAATGTAATGTATAATTAAGAAATATAGGTTAATGGATAATCATCAATAATAGTCAAGCTTGTAGTCATGTTAGTTAGATTTTCTAGATATATAGAGATACATTTCAGTTGGATAGGCATTCTTCATATCTTTCAAAGACTGCAGAATATGGCATTTTAAATGTTTTAATAACTTAGTACTTTTCATGACAATGAGACACTCTGCTCCTGGCAGCACCAATCTACTTCAAGAGGAAGATGGGCATCAAAGAGGATCCTTATGGAGTTTGATAGCCATTTGGGCAAGAAACTGCTCTTGCCTGGACTGATGCATGAACTGGACACAAAGAACCCGCAGAGAGAGGACTGCTGAACTTGCCTAAAGGTGAGATGGTCTTTTGGGGTTCCTGACTCATGAGAGTCTGCGAGACATTCCGCAGGACACAGCAGATAGTGACTGAACTGTCTTTGAAATTTCCTGCTTGATGAAAATGTCTGCTGGATACCATGGGCCTGAAGGCTGAAGATGGATGCCCCAACGGTACAAAAGAACTTTGGGTGACTGTCCAGGCAGCGAGATGTCTCTGTCATTTCTAGAGTTTTCTTATTTCTTGTTTACTTAGGTAGTATTATATCCTTCTGGAGTCTTTGATGGAGTTGAAGAATGAATAGTTATAGTTTTCCTTAGTTATGATAAAAGATAAAATAGATATATTGTAACTGTAATTCTTGCCTGATAACTGTTTTTGCTATATGTAATCTTACTATGTTAAAATGAAAGCCTTTCTTTTTTGTTTAAACAGAAAAAGGGGAAGTGATGTGGGAGTGTCATATATCAATCTGTTGATTTCATTGGTTAAGCAATAAAGAAACTGCTTGGCCCTCATAGGTTAAAACATAGGTGGGAGGAAGAATCTGAGTCAGTGAGTCGCCATGGTTCTCCCACTCCAGGCAGATGCAGGTTAAGATCATTCCTGGTAAGCCAGCTCGTGGGCTACAGCAGATTATTAGAAATGGGCTAGTCCAGGTGCGAGAGCTAGCCTAGAAGAGGCTAGATAGAAATGGGCCAAGCAGTGTTTAAAAGAATACAGTTTCCATGTAATTATTTCGGGGCATATGCTAAAGCTAGCCGTGCGGGCGGCCGGGTGCCGGGAAAGTAGCCCACCGCTCTTATTTCAACATATAGATAGGGATTTGTCCAATCTTTCAGAGACTTTCATAATATGGCATTTAAAATGTTTTAAGAGCTTAAGACTTTTCATGACAATGAGACACATCTGCTCCTGGCAGCACCAATCTACTTCAAGAGGATGATGGCCATCGAAGAGTCTCCTTATGGAGTTTGTTAGACATTTGGGCAAGAAACTGCTCTTGCCTGGACTGCTTGATGAACTGGACATGCAAAACCGGAGAAATGACTGCTGAACTTGCCTAAGGGTAAGATGATTCTTCGGGGTTCCTGATTCATGAAAGAGTCTGCTAGACATTCTGCAGGACTCAGAAGAAAGCATCTGGTGGACTCTTTCATTGTAATGCAGAACAGGTCTTCATATTTCCTGCTTCATGAAAAAGTCTGCTGGATACCATAGGCCTGTGGGCTGAAAACTGAATGCCCCAACAATACAGAAGAACTTTGAGTGACTGGGCACAAAACTGTCTCTCTCATTTCTAGAGTTTCAGACATTATTACAACATACTTCCTGTTTACTTAGGTAATATTGTATCCTTCTGTGGTCTTTGATGGAGTTGAAAATTTATAGTTATAGTTTTTCTTAGTTATGATAAAAAAAAAAGTAGATATATATTTTTTTTTTTGATTTTTGAGACAGGGTTTCTCCATAGCTTTTTTTTTGGTTTCTGTCCTGGAACTAGCTCTTGTAGACCAGGCTGGCCTCGAACTCACAGAGATCTGCCTGCCTCTGCCTCCTGAGTGCTGGGATTAAAGGCGTGCGCCACCACAACCCGGCTCAGATATAAATATTTTAACTGTAATTCTTGCATGATATCTCTTTTGTGATTTGTAATTGTACTATGTTAAAATTAAAACCTTCCTTTTCATTTATACAGAAAAGGGGAGGTGATGTGGGATTCCCCTCTGTATGTTGTGATTATCATTGTTTAATAAAGGAACTGCTTTGTGCCTATAGCAGAGCTATAGGGCAGAACTTAGGTAGGTGCGTAAAACTAAAATGAATGCAGAGTCAGAGAGAAGTTATGTAGCCCAGCCAGAGACAGATGCTAGAAACTTTACCCAGTAAGCCACAGCCACATAGCAATACACAGATTAATAGAAATGGGTTAAATTAAAATGTAAAAGTTAGCCAATAAGAAGCTAGAGCATATGGGCCAAGCAGTGATATAATTAATAGTTTCTGTTAGATTATTTTGGGGCTAAGCAGCTGGGAACAAACAAACAGCTCTCTTTACTATGTCATATCACATCCTCAATGAGAAATTTCATCCAGAAAGGCTCCTCCTATTAATGGTTTCACACGCAATCAAATAAAAGTTACCAAGAAGAGGCACATGTTAAAATGCATCTTCCTATTTGGGAGGTTTTTCATTCAATCAATTACATTCTGACCTGGATCACTATAGGCTCCTGGTCATCCATGAAGAAAATTAATTTAGTCACTTCAATGATACTCATAGTCTACAATAGCCCCTAACTGTTCAAATGTTCAAAGTCTCTTCTGATGCTCAAGACAATCTCTTGACAGTGATTTGTTGACAGAGGTTTCTCTCCAGTCTGGTCCCACAGTTATTCAGTCCCAAAGAAACACACAGAGGTCTACGTTACTTATAAACTGGTTGGCCTATTAGCTCAGGTTTCTTATTAACTGATTCTTACATCTTACATTAGTACATAATTTGTGTCTGTGTTAGCCACATGGCTTGGTACCTTTTATCAGTGAAGCATTCTCATCTTATTTCCTCTATGTCTGGGTGACAACTGCAGACTGAGCTTTCCTCTTCCCAGAATTCTCCTGTTCTGGTCACCCCACCTATCCTTCCTGCCTGGTTACTGGTCAATTAGCATTTTATTAAACCAATACAAGTGACAAATCTTTACAAGGTACAAGACCATTGTCCCGCAGCAAGTAACAGCTTGTAAAAATCAGAAAACAACTTACATCTTTCCAACATACAATGGTATAGAATACCACTCACACTCCAAAATAGAGAAATGGAGACACAGTGAGGGAAGATTGAACCAAGCCAAGACTGAAGCACGACGGGACAGACATCAAATCCTGTAGCTCTGCCTCAGATGCACAGGGCTTCAGTTTCAAAGGGCTCAGATGGCCCTATCCATGCATCTTCTCATACATCTCTCTCTTTGGTTACTTCCACTCCCTACATTCAGCTAGTTCTCCATAGAATATGTCTTATAGTTTAGGCATCTCAATATCATGTGGTATAAAACTGAAACCTAGTTTGTATCAAAATACAACCCTGGCTATTCTGGAATATTATTGTAAGATGTGTTATATTTTTGTTTATGTTGTGAAACAATTGTTTCAATGATGCAAATATGTGTTGCATTCTTTTATGCTGTATTTGTTTAATTCTGTGAAGCTGTGATACTGGGCTGGTCTAAAATACCTGTTCGGCCTAATGATCAGTCAATAGCTTGGTAGGAAAAAATAAGAAGGGCTGGCAGACAGCGAGAATAAATAGGAGGAGAAATCTCAGAGGCAAAAAGGAAGGATGACCAAGAAAAGGAGAGGAAAGCATGGGTCAGCCACTCAGCTACACAGCAAGCCACAGAGTAAGAAGTTTAAAAATGTATTCAGAATAGAGAAAGATAAAAGCCCAGAGGCAAAAGGTAGATGGGACAATTAGTTAAGAAAAGCTGGCTATAGCCTGGCCACCAGGACAGGAACCAAAAGCTATGGAGAAACCCTGTCTCGAAAAATAAAAAAATAAATAAATAAATAAAAAATAAAAAAAAGCTGGCTAGAAATAAGACAACCTAAGACCAGGAATTTATAAGAAATAATAAACCTCAGTGTATGTCATTTTTTTGAGAGATGGGTATCAGGCACCCAAAAGAGTAAAAACAACAACAACAATAGGTTTCATCCTCACAGCTTCATGAAATGAACTCTCACAATCTCTTCACTGGGTTTCTGACTCTGCTAAACATGGATGCCAGTAACAATGCTGAATTGTAACCACAAACTAAAAACCCATTACCTTAAATTTTGACTCCTGTTTCCAGGACCAGCACATGATGAATGGTCCTGAAAAGTTTAACTTCTTAACTGATAGACACTAACACACTTGGCCACAGGTGTAGCAGGATTTGTAAGAAGTTGCTTCCTAGGACTAGGAATCACTTTGCTTACTTTTTACATAAATTGAAAGTTTATGTGGATGGAGTTTTACTCTTGGAGCACCTTGCTAGACTTCCATTCTATGGCAAGGACCTTCTCTATAATAGTAATAAACTCCTTGAATATTCCTGCTTCTTCCAGTAATTGGCTGCCACCTGAAACTACCTTTTCATTTTCATTTATTTCAGCACCTCTTGTTTTCTTTTTACTGTAGACCTGAATGAATCATCAGTAATAAACATCCAACAGATTCAATATTTCATTTAAGGAATTAGCCCATTAGTTTTCAATTGTGCTTTACTAAATTTCCAGGTCATAGGCAGATAAAGAAAGATTTTGTAGCCAAACTATCATATAAATGACCTCAAACTTAATCTGCTATGGAGTCTATCATTTCCAGCTGAAATCCTATGATCTCAATTGTTGCAAGGAGAGGGCCGCTTATTCATCCCGGCAGCCCAGCTATCTTAGACCTAAAATAACCACACAAAAACTGTATTAATTAAAACACTGCTTGGTCATTAGCTCTAACTTCTGATTGGCTAACTCTTACATATTAGTTTAACCCATCCCCAATAATCTGTGTATTGCCACGTGGCAGTGGATTACCGGCAAGATTCTAACCAGTGTCTGTCTCAGGTGGAGGATCCATGGCTTCTTTCTCTCTGCCCTTCTTCCCAGTATTCAGTTCTGTTCCCCCCCACACACACACACACACAACTAAGTTCTGCCCTATCAAAAGGTCAAGGCACATTCTTTATTCATTTAGGGTAATCTCAGCACACAGTGGGGACTCCCATATCACTCAATCTCTACTCTCTGGTATTCCTCTTAAGATTTATATCTACTTGGTCCTACAAGAACAGAAATTAAATAAAGACTTCACAATTATCACAAAATTACCACAAAGTGACCCTTAAACTGTTGTTTCTGACCCTCCAGCTACTAGCCCCATGCTCTAGAGCCCTCTCTGAAAAAAAAAAAAAGAGATGATCTACTGCTATGGTTCTGCAGCCCCTTAGACTTCCTGGTGTTTTCAGGTAAACCCAGCCCCACTGATGCCCAATCCCAAAACAATATAGAACAATATCTGCTTCCTGCCAAATGGATTATAGCACAAGATATAGATTCTTCTCTATCTAGCTGCCCAAAACCATACACACCTACGAAACCTCTGCAGTTCAGAAACTCCCTTTGTTCCCTGGCACTAAGCATCACTGAATCATACCATTGCAGCTGGCTATAGCAGAAAGTTAGAAACATTTTAATCATGCATTGCGAAAAGACAATCAACATCATGATAGTTCTACCAGCTTTTAAACTATTTGAAAATTTATAAGACAAATTTGAAAGTAGACTGCAATATTCAGAACTTCTAGAAACCAGATTATCAGTTTTCAAATCTGTCTTCCCACTGCACACCAAAAGTATCACTCTGTGTGTACACTGGACAGTGATATTACAAGCATAATAGCCTACCATGCCAGTGCTGCAGAGTCACCCTCACCCCAGGAAATCCATACATGGGGAGGCTCAGAGGACAAGGAGCACTTCCCAGGTGATTACATAGAGCAATAGAACCACAGCCTGGCCCATGGTCCATCCAAATCCCAGCAGAAATGGCAACTCAACAGACCTTCTCTGAACACCCTACACTTGCTATAGCATAGCTTGTGGTCTTCCTTAAAACTCATCATGACAAAAGTAGAGAAGAATTCTGGAAAGAACCTGCAAGCTACCTGCCACTATTATTCCTGATTGCTAAGCCTTTCCAGAGTGCCTCATTGGCTAAGGCCACCCTACTGGGCCTCAGAATATTATCAGGTCCCATAATGGGTGATCAGAGATCAAATGTCTCTGACAGAACAAAACTTCCTGTTCTGCCCTTCCAGGCCAGTAGACAGGGCCCTAGTCCAGAAAGTTTGTATTTTAATAGAGATTCATCTACTTCCCTAGAGCATACCCTGTTCCTCATCCAAAGCACAGGGTCCTTTGTATGAACATTCCATTACACACTCAATGTGCAGTATAGCCAACCGATTGCCTCATACCTGGGAAATCCTGCAGCCAAACACAGGTCACATTCACAATTTTTGTTAAAAAGAAGCCATGAATTAGGTAAGGCTTGGAGACAGGAAAGAGAATGTGGATATGATATAGTTATAATCTCAAAAAAATTATTTTGAAAAGTTGAAACAGGATTTATGGCCATGTGCTTCAGAAACTAGGGATTTATATTAGAGAATATCAAAGATTTCTCAAACCTTTTATCTCAGGGTATATATTCAAAACCAGTAAAATAACAGTCATGTTAGGCAGGGCCACATTTTACTCAGGTCTATTTTGGTTAAACTACTCTAACAATAGCAATTTGGTTTCATTATAAGTCTGGTTTTTTATCCAGATTCTGGATTGCCTGGTCTGTGGACATCAAGAAATGACCATCTGGACATTTATGTAGCACCTACAATTGATTACCTGGTTCTGCAATGCTAATCTCAACTACTGTTGAAGTAGGAAAGTTATATACTACTATCCTGTCTCTCCCTTCTGCACTGCGGATCTACCAGCTTCAAGCTTTGTCTCTGCACTCAGTTCTTGCACAAATGCCTCTTCATCTATAATCATACACTAAAAGTCAGAGAGACTGGAGGTCACTCATTAGCTGGTTTATTTTTCCTTCTCACTGAACAGTCAAGGCCCAGTCCTGAAGAAGTTGAAGGACTACCTACCCAGCACTGGACAACAGAGGCAGGATTAGGTTTTCAAAGCAATTCTCAATTACACAGTGTGAGGCAACAATATCACAAGCTCATAGTCTCCAATGCCAAGATGTCAAGAGCCTCTCCCATACTCAATAAAGCTCAGAGGCCAAGCGCAACTACCCAGTTACCACAAAGAACAATAGAACCTGTTTGTCTCATGGTCCATCCCTGTCCAAGCAAATATGAGAGCTCTTTTTGTTCTGGAGACAGTCGCCTTTGGGCAAAGCAATGCCCATGCCTCAACCACTGACTGACAAGATATATAGTATCCGGAAATGGATAAACAGGACTGTCAAATCTAGCCAAGACAATGTAAGATGGTTTTGAAATTTTTCTTGCTTTTGAAAATGGTCTGTCAGTTATTCTAGGTCTTAGCCAAAGTTGGTTGCTTCAATGTTGCAAATGAGACTTTAGGTGATTGCCCAGGTAGCCAGTTGTCTCTGTCATTTGTTGCACATTTTGGAAGTTGCTTGATTGAACTACCTACTTACTCAAGTAATATTATTCACCATCTTGGATCCTCGATGGGGTTGAAGACTAGATAATTGTAGTTACTTTCCTCTCATGACCTGGCCAAGTTATTTATCTTACAAGATCTAAATTAATTAGCATAGGATAATTATGGAATATATTTGTTCTTATAGTATATAATTTTGTATTAGGCTTAGAACTCTCTTATTTAAAGAAAAGGGGAAGGTGCTGTAGGAAGTATTACAGCTTGTATTTGCCTGCCTACTGGGGCATGGTCTCTTATACTGTTTATGGGGAAGTCAAAGGTACATGTGCCCCTGCTCTCTAGTTTCCCTTGCTCCTTTCCCACTGGCTGTTGCTTTGGATTTTGTGATTCAACCGGTCAAGTGAAGAATTATGATTTGTGAATTTTCCCCTAAAGAAATAACTATCTATTCCTTGATTCTGAGCTAATGTAGAGTTTCTTTGAAGCAGGTTCCCCATGACACTTGTGGCAGATTCCCCGTGGCACTTTCTGGTGGACTTAGGCCAGTCCTGTGATAGGTTCATTTCACCTTCCACCAAAAGGAGTCATGACCCACCAGGTTGAGGATCACTGCTCTAAACTGATATAAATAGATGAATAAATAAACAGTACTTAAAAAATTTAATGAAATTCAAAAACTGGGAAACAGTAGAAAATAGAAACAAAAAGATTTTAGCAGCCATGCCTTTGAAGAAAATGAAATCTAAAAACAGTAACTAATAATTGACTTCTTAAAATGATAAAAAAAAATAATTGAACACTCATTTATACTGATTTTCAAAGTAGGCACTTCCCTGGTAGAGAAAATGCCATTAAGAAGAAAATGCATGACTTTGTTCCATGTAAAATGTTAGCTGCTGAGTATTGTAAGCTGACACATGAAGTTACGGCCAAAGGATTGTATCTCAGACATCTGAGCTGACTTCCCTGTGTCAAACAGGACTGAAGATATCTGCATGGGAGAGTTCACTAATTGGGAACTAAATACTTAGTGGTTCAGGCTATCCTCCTTAAACTGTACACCCACCAGTGTCTGTCTTCATGCACATGGAAGGAACTGATGTACAATGGGAAATTACACAGAAAGTCACACACTGTGCCCCATCAGGTCCTTCTTGTAATGGATATCCCTGCAGCCCACAGCCTTAAACTTCAGTCTAAGATCTAGCTATTGTCCAGTGTGTTTACCCCCTCCACTGTACACAGTACACTGTTCCTACTTTTCTGGGTTGAAGGGAGAAGCTATGCTCCACATGCAAATCCTTTTACTGTTATCGCAATGGACAGTCCCACTGTATGACTCAAACTGGTAATTGTAGAGCTCTGTGATGCGGCATACTTATAATCCAAAAATTTACGGTACTTAGCCATGAAGATAGCAAGGACAATGTCCTGTGGGGCTACAGACAGGATTCAAGTTCACCTCAATCATCACAGGGGACACTGAGTCACATCTGCTTTCCTAAGAGCTGAAAAATGCAGCTGTTCTATAATTATTATACTCTCCTGGCACACAAGGTTGTGACCCCATAATGGCCCCGGAGCAGCAGGTCAGATGCCTTTGATAGGGAAGTGGGTCTTCTGGCTGGTTTTAAATTATGGTTGTCTCATTTGTTATAGGAATGTACCTTAATGGCTGATTAATCCTAGTGAACAAGCATTTGCATCTCATGCTAGTAATCTCTAACAGGCATGGTGCGCATGCTATACATTTTTGGGTATTTGGGATGCAACCCTCCCTCACTTAAATTCTACTTTGTGTGACTTAATGACTCCTAAGAACCAGTAAATCCTCATACCATTAATTTTTTTTTTTTTTTGGTTTTTTCGTGACAGGGTTTCTCTGTAGCTTTGGAGCCTGTCCTGGAACTAGCTCTTGTAGACCAGGCTGGTCTCGAACTCACAGAGATCCACCTGCCTCTGCCTCCCGAGTGCTGGGATTAAAGGCGTGCGCCACCACCGCCCGGCTCATTAATTTTTTATCAACTATACTCTTCTACATCACAGTTTAGCAGCAGAGTGCTACTCTACACAGGAGAAACCATTTACAAGCCGTACAAAATTAACTACAGATGAATCCCAAACACCACCATCTGCGGTTCCTGATGCACTGCTCTGTGCAGACACAGCCCAAGCAGTGAAGTGGTTCAGAGGCTGCCAGCATAGAGTTGCAAGGATTATTTAGGACTACTGAGGCAGGAAGACGCTAAATTCTGTGTCTATCCGCTGGCTCCCACCCAATTGGTGGAGGGCCAAACTAACGCTGCGAGCTTCAGTGGGCCACTTCACTTGGTTTGACAACATTGGCCCCTTGCTTGCCAAACCCAGGCACTCCTCCCATCTGTGGAGAGCAACCCCTCACTCACCATGGTGCAGCCACCAAGCTAACTAACAGGCTCTCTGCCAGCAAGGGATCCCAAGGCGCAGTGCATGAGAGAGCTGAACCAGAAAGGAAGTCTGGCTCCAGGAAGAACCCTCCCATCTGACTGGCAGGTCTGATGGAGCGCCTGATTGGCTGGTGAGGTCTGAGTGACAGGACCAGGTGGGGCAGAGGGGACTAAGCACTGTGGTGGAAGACTAGAGAGAAGGTAAATTCCACATAAGTGGCTATGGGAAAGATGTTGTACAGGCTGGGTGGAGACATTTCTGTGTGGCTGCTTTTGGTAACTTCTATTGCACTGAAGAGACACATGACCACAGCAATACTTTTTTTTGTTTGTTTGTTTTTTTCGAGACAGGATTTCTCTGTAGCTTTGAAGCCTGTCCTGGAACTAGCTCTTGTACACCAGGCTAGCCTCTAACACACAGAGACCCACCCGCCTCTGTCTCCCAAGTGCTAGGATTAAAGGCACGTGCCACCACCAACTATCTGACCACAGCAACACTTATAAAGAAAACATTTGATTGGAGCTGGCTTACAGCTTCAGAAGGTTTTGTCCGTTATCATCATGATGGAAAGAATGGTAGATGCAGACAGAAATGGTGCTGGAGAAAGAGCTGATAGTTCTCCATCCACATCAGCAGGCAGCAGAAAGTGACTATGACATACCTACTCCAACAAAGCCATATCTCCTAATAGTTTGATTCTCCAAGGAACTTGGGGTTATTTTGATTCAAACAACCATAGAATCAAAACCCTTGTATCTTTTCAACCATGCTGAATAAGTAATCTCAGTAAACTCATTGATTTCCCAGGATGGACTTTGGTGAAACTGTATTTTTTATCTTCATTGGGACTTATGGTTATGAGATAGACATTGCTTCCTCCCCATCCATGCTAGAGAAAATTCTCACAACTGATCATAAACATATTCGTTAGTGTTCCTATTTCTCATGGTATTATAAAAAGGAAGCAGTACATAAAAGAACATATTAGAAGAATATAAATGTGTCAATTACCTTAGTTTTTAAAGAAAGGACTTATATAAATAACATGAAGACTGGATGGCTTCAGAATAAAGAAGACTAGAAAGGTTTTGCAAGCTATGAAGGTCTGAGTAAGTTGTTTAAGGTACATCAAAAACAGGATTTAGAGGTCATATATTTATTAAAGATGACAAGGTCAAATCTCAACTGTTTCAAGGACTGACTAAAATGTATGTCAGGTAAAGTTTATTGAGTTGTATCTGGTTATTGAAAAATTAAAAGTAGTTAAAATTACACAACTGGTGAAAAGCCAATCTTCTAGGTGTTTAATCATCATTCTTAGAGGCTATTCTAATGTGGTTAGAGGGATAAAGGGGGGACTATTTCTCCCATTTCCATACAAGATCAGTGAGGTCCCTAGGAACAAAGACCATTGATAATTTATTCTCCTGTTCATGGAGGCCATGGAGAACATACTCAATGAATCTGAAACATTATCAAGTCTACAAAATAAAGATCAATGTGGGAAAGATTTCCTCAATGTGTCAAGGAAGCCATAGTACATAAAGCAAAGCTTTTGAGTCATCCTCACATTGATGGACAACTGATAAAAGAGAGTCTTGAAGAGTCTGAAATTCCTTCCAAACACAAGTGACCTCGAAAGACTTGTTGCTCAACTGGCCTGACAACACAGAAAGAAAGATTAACTTTTGCCACCTGCATTGGTCTTCAGTACTCAAGAAGAAAGTTCATCAAAGGATAAGAGAATCGGTAACAACACAAGGGATCACACTCTACAGACATTAGATGTAAGTATACATGAGATGATATTTAGATAGCAAATCTTACTAATATTTTCTTCTTGATAAAAAGATGTTGTCCAGATATGAGACATCAGACCTTGGCTCCTGGGACACCTTCCCACAGCAAAGGACAGGGCATTTATTGTTTTAATATTCAAATTAAATTATGCTAAATACCTCCTCTCTATATATCTAGAAGCCATGTGGGAAGGACATCATGCTGACTTTTGGCTGATAAAATGGGTATACAAGGGTGTGAAAGTTGGTTGTGGGCTCATCCCTCTGGAAACCGACTCTAGAAGTTAAATGGAAACCTCTAACAGATGGAAGCTATTGTGAGCCCATCAAGAATGTCATATGGACTTTGGACATTTTAGTGCTTCCCAAACAGTAAAGAATTCCTTTTCTGTCTTCATCTGAGAGTTTGGTCTTTAAGAGAGGTTCAGTGGAAGGGTATCACAGTACTGCCTCCTGACAACCCAAATTCAACTGGAAGAAACCAGATCAAGTCGTTGCTTCAACCCCATAATGGTAGTTAGTGTTACCTCTTCAGAGGGAGGTGAAATAAGAACTGGAGGGAGAAATCAACTATACAATGCAGGGTAACAAAAAAAGCTAACACTCATGGCTCTCTATTGGCTTCCTCATAGCTCGCAATCTACTTCCATCTTGTGCTCCTGATTGCCAGGCTTGCCCAGAGTACCTCAGTAGCTAGAACTGCCCAGCTGAGCCTCAAGACTGTAACAATTTCCCTAGTAGATGAGCAGAAATTAAATGACTAATACCCTGTCTCGAAACACCAAATAAATAAATAAATAAATAAATAAATAAGCCAGCACAGCTCTTCCTAGCTCTGTCATTACACCCTAGGGGAACACAGAGCTCTAGTCTGCAAAATTTATATTTTAGTAGAAACTCTTCCAGTCTCTCAGAGCACTTCCTGTTCCTCTTCCATGATATGGTAACCCTTGTGTGTGTGTTCCATTACAGAGTCACTGACCAGTGCAATCAATGCTTTTCCTCATAGCTCAGATGTCCTGAAGCCAAACATAGGTCACATTCAAAGAGTAACTCTTGATAAAGCAAAATTCATGATTTTTCTAATTTCTGGAAAGTCTTAGAGGCAAGAAAGAGATGATGGAAATGATGTAATTATAAGCCAAAAAACTAATCTAAAATGGTCAAACAGATCATGTGCTCCAAAATTTAGTAATTTATATTAGAGTACACCAAGTATTAGTTTCACATTTTATCTCAGGCTGTCCATCTTAATATGTAAAATAACAGGTTTTTTTTTTTTTTTTGGCAAGGCCACACCATTTTATCCAGTTCTATTTTGGTTAGATTAGTGTAACTACTGTAATTGGTTTCATAAATTTGGTTCTTTATCCAGATTCTTGATTCCTTACTCTGTGGATGCAAGAAATGGCCAGTCAGAACATTCAGCAATCATCTATTATTTATTACCTCACTAGTTATTTCTAATGTGAACTACAGTCTGGGGGGGGGGGGGGTAAGCTTTCATTTTCCTCCTTTCCCATCCCTCTCTGTGCTGTGACTACACCTGCTTTATGTCAATGAACTCAATTCTTACATGGGTCCTTCTTCATTTGCAATAAAATCCAGAGAAGTTGGAGGACACTCATTTACTCATCTATTTTCCTTCTCACTAACCACTTAAGGCCCAGCCCTGAAGCAGTTGCAGGACTTTCTTTTCAGCACTGGGCAGAAGAAGGAGGATTAGGTGTTCAAAGCAATTCTCAACTAAATAGTGTGAGAAAGGTAATCTCTATAAATTCAAGAGCCACTCTGCTCTACAAAGCTAGTTGCAGGACATTCAAGACTACACAAAGAAACCCTGTCTTGAACAACAAAAAAGTACTAATTTAGTTGTCTGTGATGTGCCAAACTATAATTCAGGTACACTGGAGACAAGGTGGCCAAATCTCTTTGATATTCTACAAGATCCTAGTCTGTACAGTGAGTACCGGGACAGTCAGAGATTCATAATGAGGCTATTCTTTAAGATAAAATAAAAAAATATTAATAAAGTAATAAACTTGATATTTTTGGTGTGACTAATTTGGTACAGTGATGAAGATATAAGGTGTTTAATTTATCCTTGGGGTCCTAACAGGTTTAGATAGATGGCAAGGGATATACACAACTAAGTTAATATAACTAAGTAACATAATAAAAGCTTTCCCATCTCTAAAACACTCCCCAAACCTCAGCTCCTGTCTCTCCTGTAAGGTGGCCAGATAAGGAGTAAATGTTTCTTCAGTAGAGACAGTCTCACCTGGAGAAGTCAGTCTTTTTCCACAGTGAAATTCCCAGGAAAACTCAAATTTTATAGTGTCTGTTATTTCACTAGTTGTTAGCCAAAGGGAGAAATTTAAATGTATCCTGGAATATCCTTATTCTTGCCAGGCAGGCAAGTGTTGAGGATTGATGGGGTGGAAACTAAAGAGCTTTATGTTCCCATGGAGACTGCAAAATGGGGGCTGTAGAATATTGCCACTGACAGTTACATGAGTTGCCAAAAAAGTAAATAGTGGAAGACCTGGAGGTGGCTGACCCACCATAGTAGAGTGGATACAGAGCACAGATGGTGCCAACTTGCCCTCAAGCACACCCTATGCACTGCACTTAAGCATCTGACCCTTGGGCTTTTGCAAGGCTCCATCCCTAACAATTCTTTCAACCTCCACAGCTCTTTGTAAATATCTGATTAGCTTAGCCTTACAGTGACTTCAGTTCAAGTCTCAGGATCTCCCCCACAACATGGATGTCATCCGGTCACCACCATTCAAAACTCCTAACTGAAGGTTTAGTAGGCCTCAGGGAAGCACAATATGAATCCTATTTAGATAAGTCAGACTTCATGCCTGCAAATTCCTTTCCTCTCCTTCACAGGAGACAAAAACTCAAGCTGGGGTCTGACTGACATGTGAGCTTACGGCTCAAATTGTCACCTATTTACCACATTGCAGACAAAACATTCTTTTGGCTTTGGGTAAATGGTCAACCATCTTTTAAAAGACTTTTATTGTCATTTTCCCTCCTGATCATTTTAGTATTTTACCCTCATTTTATGGAGTTTTGGATTCAGAAAATTCTTTACGCACCAAGTCTAAGCTTCTGATGTAATCAATCTTTTATTTCTTCTGGGTCATCAGGACTGAGGTAAAGATGATCTTAGATCAATCATTCACACCTTACTGCTATTAATAACATGTTCATGGGGGCTGAGTAGAAGGCTCAGCACTTAGAACACTGGCTGCTCATTACTAGGACCTGACTTTGATTTCCAGTACCTACAAGATAGCTCATAACTGTCTATACCTCCAGTTACAGGGGATCAGACACCATCTTTTGGTTACCACTGGTACCTGGCATGCACTTGGTATGCTCAATGGCAAAATTTATACACCTATATTAAATTTCATTCTTTTTTAAGATGCATGAAGAAACATTTTTACCATATGGAATTACGTACATATCTTTCTTTTCACCATTTGCATATCTGGTGCCCTAAGAGGCCAGAAGAATGCACCAGATCTCCAGGACTTGGAAATACAAAACTTGGGTACACAAGAGAAGCAGTGGTACAGAGTCAACTATCCAGGTCCCAAATATGTCATTATAATACTGAAGGTGAAGAGTTGCAGTGCTCCTTCTGTCTCCTGTCACTTGAATGTCAGGAAAGTGCCTCTGGATGGTTGTCAATGGATTTCTATACCTCTGTGAATGGACTTTCTATATTACTCCTTATTTTTATTGTTAACACAGTTCTTTTGATGTGAGCAAAAATAACAAAAAGTTTGTTGAAACCTATCAGAGTCTATTCACACTATATTAAGAAAATTTCCATAATGAGATATGATTTTTTTTCTTTTTGGAATTCTTTTGAAACAGGATATGTTCACATAGCCATGGCTGCCCTGGAATTAACTATGGGAACAAATCTGGCCTCAAACTCACAGAGATCGGCCCAACACAGTCTCCCAAGTTCTGGGATTACAGCCATGAAACTGTAATTCCAGCTGAGGTGTGTGTTTTTAAAGACCTATCATTGAATTAGAAAATGAATGGAAAAAGTAAGATTTAAAAGGGAGCAACATTGTTTAGATGGACAGTAATATTTCTTGAAATTCTACAATTTAAATGTGCAAGCCATTTATTATATGATTGATAATTGGGTTATTTTCTTTGTTTTATTAATTTTATCTAACCAAGTCTAGGAACTCCAATGGAGGAGATCAGAGCCAGAGAGCTTTACAACCCCAAGCCAGGAACCTCTGCAAGAGCAGATCCAGACCAGGGACATTTACAGAAAGAAGTCTGAGCAAACAACCTAGGCTAGAGCAGGCCTAAGACAACAAACTCCACAGGAGTGGAGCAAATTCTGGGAGCACTGAGTGACCTCCAGGAACACAGAGTGACCAATAGGGTATTTAGAACCATGGAACTGACTGTACCATGAGAAACAACCATTTGAGCCTTGAATTCACTGGTACCTAGAAGATTACCCACTGGAATCATAGACAGCCCCAACCACACCAATTAGAGGAAAAGATGAATACAAACGGTAAAAACAAATGCAACACCACAAAGAGCAACACAACACCAGTAAAATCTAGAGTCCCTACAACAGCAAGACTTGAACAACCAAATATAGATGAAGAAGAAAATGACCTGAAAAATAACTTCAGGAGAAAGTTTGAAACTCTTAAAGAGGAAATGAGAAATTCCCACAAAGAAAATGAAGGAAAAGACAAAAAAAAAAAGGAACATATCAGCAAATCCCTTTAAAAAATAAACCAAGAAGAAGGAATCAAACATATGAAAAAAAAAACTATTCAAGACTTGAAAACTGAAATAGAGACAATAAAAAAAAAAACACAAACCAAGGGAATTATAGAAACAGGAATCATGAGAAAACAATCAGGAACCACAAATGCAAGCATAAACAGCAAAATACAAGAGATGGAAGAGAGAATCTCAAGATAGTAGTAGACTCATCAGTTAAAGAAAACAATAAATCTAACAAAAGCTTAATCCAAAATATCCAGGAAAATTGGGACCTGCTCTTCCTGAACTGGGGATAGTCACCTTTGGGCAAAGAAATGCCCATGCCTCAACCACTGACTGACAAGATATATAGCATCCAGAAATAGATAAACAAGACTGCCAAATCTTGCCAACACAGGGTAAGACAGTTTTGAAAATTTTCTTGCCTTTGAAAATGGTCTGTCAGTTACTCTGGGTCTTAGCCAAAGTTGGTTGCTTCAACGTTGCAAATGAGACTTTGGGTGATTACCCAGGTAGCCAGTTGTCTCTGTCATTTACTGCACATTTTGGAGGTTCCTTGATTGCACTTCCTACTTATTCAAGTATTATTATTCACAGTTTCGGGTCCTTGATGGGGTTGAAGACTAGATAATTGTAGTTACTTTCCTCTCATGACTTGGCCAAGTTATTTATCTTACAAGATCTAAATTAATTAGCATAGGATAATTATTGAATGTATTTGTTCTTATTGTATATAATTTTGTATTAGGCTTGGAACTCCTTATTTAAAGAAAAGAGGAGGTGCTGTAAGAAGTATTACAGCTTGTATTTGCCTGCCTACTGGGGCATGGCCTATTATACTGTTTATGGGAAAGCCAAAGGTGCATGCACCCCTGCTCTCTAGTTCCACTTGCTCCTTTCCTGCTGGCAGCTCTTTTGGATTTTGTGATTCAACAGGTCAAGTGAAGAATTCTGATTTTTGAGTTTTTCCCTAAATAAATAAATAAATAAATAAATACCTATTCCTTGATTCTGAGCTAATGTGGAATTTCTTTTAAGCGGGTTCCCTGCAGCACTTTCTGATGGTCTTAGGCCAGTCCTGTGATAGGTTCATTTGACCTCCCCAAAAGGAGTCATGACCCACCAGGTTGAGAATCACTGCTCTTAACTGATACAAATAGATGAATAAATAACAGCACTTAAAAAATGGAATGAAATTCAAAAACTGGGAAACAGTAGAAAATAGAAACAAAAAGATTATAGCAGTCATGCCTTTGAAGAAAATAAAATCTAAAAATGAAAACCAATAATTGACTTCTTAAAGTGATAAAAAAATAATTGAACACTCAGTTATACTGATTTTGAAACAGAGTAGGCCCTTCCCTGGTAGGGAGAATGCCATTAATAAGAGTATGCATGACTTTGTCCCATGTAAAAGGTTAGCTGCTGAATGTTGTAAGCTGACACATGAGTTACAGCCAATGGACTGCGTCTCAGACATCTGAGCTGACTTCCCTGTGCCAACCAGGACCGAACATATCTGCATAAGAGAGTTCACTAATTGGAAACTAAATACTTAGTAGTTCAGGCTATCCTCCTGTAGAAGGAGCTGTGGGCCGCTTCTCACCACCCAGCTCCCAGCCACCGGCTAGCTTAGCCCCAGAATAATTACACGGAAACTGTATTCTTTTAAACACTGCTTGGCCCATTAGCTCTAGCCTCTTACTGGCTAACTCTAACCCACTGCCATCATCCTCCCTAAACTGTACACCTACAGGTGTCTGTCTTCATGCACATGGAAGGAATTGATGTACAATGGGAAATTACACAGAAAGTCACACATTGTGCCCCACCAGGTTCTTCTTGTAATGGATATCCCTGCAGCCCACAGCCTTAAACTTCAGTCTAAGACCTAGCTATTGTCCAGTGTGTTTACCCCCTCCATTGTACACAGTACACCATTCTGACTTTTCTGGGCTGAAGGGAGAAGCCATGCTCCACATGCAAATCCTTTTACTGTTATCACAATGGACAGTCCCACTGTATGACTCAAACTGGTAATTTTAGAGCTCTGTGGAGCAGCATACTTGTAATCCAAAATTTATTACGGGGCTACAGACAGGATCCAAGTTCACCTCAATCATCACAGGGGACACTGAGTAACAACTGCTTTCCTAAGAGCTGAAAAATGCAGCTGTCCTAGAATTATTATACTCTCCTGGTAAACAAGGTTGTGACCCCATAATGGCCCCGGAGCAGTCAAATGCCTTTGATAGGGAAGTGGGTCTTCTGGCTGGTTTTAAATTATGGTTGTCTCATTTGTTATAGGAATGTACCTTAATGGCTGATTAATCATTTGCATCTCATGATAGTAATCTCTAACAGGCATGGTACGCATGCTATGTATTTTTGGGTATTTGGGATGCAGTCCTCCCTCACTTAAATTCTACTTTCTGTGACTTACTGACTCCTAAGAACCAGTAAATCCTCATACCATTAATTTTATTATCAACTATACTCTTCTACATCACAGTTTAGTAGTGGAGCGCTACTCTACATAGGAGAAACCATTTACAAGCCGCATGAAATTAACTACAGACGGATCCTAAACCTAAATGTTAAAAGTGCAGAACATCTGAAGACCCAGGAGAGATCAGGAGTCTCCGCGTTTGGCGAATGTGGTGTTACGACGATATAAGCTCAACAGACACCACCTTCTGCGGCTCCTGACGCTCTGCTCCTTGCAGACACAGCCCGGGTAGTGAAGTGATTCAGAGGCTGCCAGCAGAGAGTTGCAAGGATCACTTAGGACTACTGAGGCAGGAAGACGCTAAACTGTCTGTCCTCTGGCTCCACCCAGCCAGTGGAGGACCCCACACAGGCCGCGAGCCTCAGCGGGCCGCTCCACCTAGTTTGGCGACACTGGCCCCTCGCTAGCCAAGCCCAGGCACTCCTCCCGTCTGTGGAGAGCAGAGCAACCCCTCACTCACCATGGTGCCGCTGCTGAGCTGACAGGCTCTCTGCCGACAAGGGAGCCCAAGGTGGAGAGCTGAACCAGAAAGGAAGTCTGGCTCCCGGAAGAACCCTCCCATCTGACTGGCTGGTCTGCTGGAGGATCTGATTGGCTGGTGAGGTCTGAGTGACGGGACCAGGTGGAGTAGGAGGGACTCAGTACCATGGTCAGCAGTGGCTTCTAACATAAAGACAGACCTGTCCCAGATTGGCTAGAGATTTATGCCAAATTCAACAGCAAGTCTCTTACTAATGTAAATCAATGGGTTCGGTTTTCAAAGGAAGTATACAAATTCAGAAAGAGGCCAATCAGACAAAATAGCACAAGAGGAACATTGGGTATATTAAATTTCATTTTTTAAGATGCATGAAGAAAACCTTTTTATTATATGAACTCACATACATACCTTTCTTTTCACCATTTGAATTTCTGGTGCCCCAAGAGGCCAGAAAAATGCACCAGATTTCCAGGACCTGTAAATGCAGGAAGCTCTGACCAATCTGAGGTGGGTGCTAGGAATGAAACTTGGGTACACAAGAGGAGTAGTGGTACAGAGTTAACTATCAAGGTCCCAAATATGTCATTAAAATACTGAAGATGAAGAGTTGTAGTGCTCCTATCACCATTTAACATGTGCTCAATAATTGGGTTATTTTCTTTGATTATCTTTGCATGTAAAAATGTTTGAACTGTGTTTGTGTGAATACACCTGTGCCATGATGTGTATGTAGCACTGAGAGGATAACTCACAGGTGTTTGTTACCCACTTCTTCTATGTGAGTTGTAGTGATGAAACCTAGGAATTCTTTTGACTGCAATTGACCTCAATTGCACTTATTCAGGATTAAAAATTATTTATATATATGCTCATGTAGGAGTGTGCATATGTCACTGCCAAGTTTAGAAATAAGAGAAAACTTGTAGAGTAATATTGCTCACCCAGAGATAGAACACAGGTCGTCAGGCTTAGCAGTAACCAATTTTAATGAATGAGGCAATTAACTATCATTCAATTGTGGTTCTAAGAAAGTGTTGTAAACAAATGTTGTTTAATCCCCAGAAAAAACAAATTTAAAAAAATGTGTGGTCATACAAATATCTTCCTTTGCAAAGGGGATTTATTATTCAAATTATCCTATGTTCCTCTATCCTTGTGTGAAATTATTTACAATTTGAAGATAAGACAATTGTTTCCTATTATAATATTACTAATAATCTTATTTGAGGACTAGTGAGATGGCTCAGTGGGAAAGATCTGTGGCGTGCAAGGCTGGAAAACTGATCTTGATCATCATATTAAGAGGACCAAAAGTAGAAACGGCAAAGTTGTCTTCTGGTCTCCACATATCTGCATTGGTCCTACAAACGCATAATCATATCACACACACACACACACACACACACACACACACCATAAATCTTTGTTACAAAATAAATCTTAGCACCAATACATTATCTGGCATCTCTGGATGATTTCCTTAGAAGACAGTTCTTCAAGATGAAACACCAAATGATTAAATATAGGGACAGGGAGAAGCATGAAACATCTAGATATGTATATATCCTAATATATATTTATATGTACACACACAAATAAATATATAATATATAAATAGACAAATAATTATATTTATATAAGAATATTTATATATAAATATGTGAAATAATATATTTTTTTAATTTTTTCATTTTTATTACCTTATAAAGAATACCAATCAAAATTTCCACATCCTCTCCTCCTAACACTTCCCTCTCACTCCCCCAAATATTCTCCCCCTCCCCCTCCAGTCCTAAGGAAGGACAAGGTACCCTGCCCTGTGGGAAGTCCAAGGCCCTACCCACTACATACAAGCTTAGGAAAGTATGCATCCAAATAGAATAGGATCCCAAAAAGCCAGTACATGCAGTAGAGACAAATCCAGTGCCATTATCATTGCCCCTCAGTATGCCCAATTGTCAGCCCCATTCAGAGAGTCCAGTTTTATCCCATGCTCATTCATTCCCAGTCCAGCTGGAGTTGGTAAGCTCCCATTAGCTCAGGCACACTGTCTCAGTGGGTGAATAAAACCCCTCATGGTCCTGACTTCCTTGCTCATATTCTCCCTCCTTCTGCTCATCAACTGGACCTTGGGAGATCAGTCCAATGCTCTGATGTGGGTCTTGGTCTCTATCTCCACCCTTCACCAGATGAAGGTTTTATGGTGATACCCAAGATAGTCATCACTCTGACTACAGGACAAGGCCAGTCCAGGCACCCTCTCCTCCACTACCCAGGGTCCTAGCTAGGGTCATCCCCGTGGACTCCTGGGAATCCCTTCAGAGCCAAGGCTCTTGCCAACTCCAAAATGGCTCCCTCATTTAAGATATCTCCTTCTCTGCTCCCATATCTGTCCTTCCTCCATCTCAACTATCCCACTCCCCCAAGCTCTCCCAAACCCTTTCCATCTCCCCTTTCCCCCCACTTCCCCACCCCCATGCTCCCAATTTTTGCCTGGTAATCTTGTCTGCTTCCAATTTCAAGAAAAATCTGTATATGTTTTTCTTTGGGTTCACTTTATTACTTAGCTTCTCTAGGATCATGAACTATAGACTCAGTGTCCTTTGTTTATAGCTAGAATCCACTAATGAATTAGTACATACCATATTTGTATTTTGGAGTCTGGGTTATCTCACTCGGGATAGTGTTTTCTACTTCCATCTATTTGCATGCAAAATTCAAGTTGTCATTGTTTTTTTAACACTGAGTAGTGCACTAATGTGTATATGTGTAACACTTTCTTTATCCATTCTTCCATGGAGGGGCATCTAGGTTGTTTCCAGGTTCTGGCTATTACAAATAATGCTGCTATGAACATAGATGAACAAATGCTTTTTGTAGTATGGTTGAGAGATGTCATGTAGCCACCAGAGGGGCAAGAAACAAGCCAGAACCTTGCCAATAGGCCACAGTCCTTGTGGTACAATATAAAATAATGGAAATTGGTTAATTCTATATGTAAGAGGTAGCTAGCAATATGCTTAAGTGATTGGTCAAGCCATGATTTAAATAATATAGTTTCTGTTTAATTATTTTGGGATTGAGCAGCTGGAAACAAACAAGTGGCCTCCTACAGCAACACACTTTGAAGATTAATACAAAAACTTCATGCTGATGATAATATACACTCATCTCTGGATAATGTTCAAAAAGGAGACAGCCTAGACAATTTTGCATTCCTCATATGCTGTCATCATTAAGTTTCTTTTAGGTTCATGCTTTATGACAGACTTGGAACAATTTCAATTCGGAGAGGAAACTGCAAGTCTAGTCAATTAGGCAGATGGGGGACTTATACAGCAAATATATTACCAGAATTATTTTTCAAGTACACCAGTGATCTGATACAACAAGTCATTCTTCAGTTACAGAGTCTTGAAGTAAAGGTACCAGGATGAGAAATATAGGAAAAGTAGAAGACAAAAAAAGGTAACAGCTGGGTTGGAGAGTTCTTGTACCAGCTATGTCTTATGTCAACCAAGTAAGTGTTTTAAGGAGAATATCATCTTATGTACTACTTCCATGGGGGAAATGGAAAGAAATGAGAGAGTTCTATGAAGTCAGGAGAAAGTGTCATGCAATGGGACAAAATTAGGAGGAAGCTAATCAAACAATGGTGCATAAGGGGGAAAGGGTATTCCAAGAATATTACTGACTAAGCCCACAGTGCCCTTGGGACTGATAATCATACATCATTGTTGTGGGAAGAGTTGAATTCTCAGAATCTGAAGCAATCCCTCCACAAAGGCCTTGGCCACCAGCCCATTACCAGTTCTCTCAAGCACATCCCTGGTTTTATTGTTAACACATCAGGTCCTTAGAGAAAACTCCCAGGGCCTAGGTCCAAAGGCCTAGGTCCCCTGCTGTTACTAGCTCTCCCAAGAATACTCCTCACTGCCTGAGGGCCTAAATGAAAGCCTTGCTTGATCAGGCCAGACCTTAACACAACAATGTTTTACTTTTTTAATACTTGTCACCTAGTGTCATATTTCCCATCTGACAGAACTATGCTTTTCTCAAGAAGAAAACTAACTTTATGGCCCTTCAGACCTTAAGGTATGTTGTGTGACCCTGTAATGCCTCAATGAGCATCTTGTTAGAGTCCTGTTTTTTTGATGTAAAGTTGAGCCTAATGGCTGGTTCTAAATCAGGGGTGTCTTCATTGTAATGATTTGGAGCCAAATGTCTGGACAGTCCAGATGAACAAGTGTGTATCCTAGCATCCTAATCTTTAACTAGCCTGGTTAGCATATACTTATCTTTGGGGCATTTTAGCAGAAGGCCTCTGTAATGAGCATGGAAGCAGATTTCTCTGAATGAATAAAAAAGGGGAATCCGTAGTGTAGATAGAGCAGGAAATTTATAGAGCAAGAATGAATGTAACTTGGTGTAATGTAAAAGCATTTCTTCTTGTGTGTGCTGTGGAAAATTACTAAGGTGAAATATTAAGAAAACATTTGCCCACTTGAAGGCTGCCAGGCTGCACCCAGGAACCATGGTAATGAAATAATCTTGCCACACAAGAGGGACCCCCACCCTTCTGTGACCAGTCGATACTGATAACCTAGGACACCTGGTTATCAGAAGGATCAAACGAGGGGCAGTTTCGAACTGACTTAAAAAGAGAGGGCTGAAAGAGGATGGTCATTCTCACTTCTCACAATGGCCTGGGCACCAAGTCTTGTAGAGAGAGATCCTCCAAGCCTGCCTCCTGGAAAGCAGAAATATTAAACGCCTTGCCTAAACATTTAATGCTCTGTCTCCTGAGTGCAAAGCTTCATCTCCCAAAAACAGACAGTTAACGCCTTGCATCCTGAATGCAAAGCCTCATTCCCTGAGAGTGGGCATTGAAGGTCTGTCTCCTGAGAACAGACAAGATACTCTGCCTTTCAGAACACTTTGCCATTCCGAGAGCAAAGCTTTATCTTCAGGAGTAGAGAACTAAAAGCCTTGTCTCCTGAGACCTGGTCACCCAAAAGCCAAGTCTAAAGGCCACAGACTACGAGGTCAAGAATTGATCCAGCACCTGGTATCAGCCTGGAACAGGACATCGGAACCTTATTTCCTGAGCGCAGACTACAGGGTCAAGAGTAGATCCTTGCTATCCAGTCCCCAGCACGGTCAGACGTCCTGCCTGAAGAAATTCAAAAAGCCCTTTTTAAACTGAGGAATACCAGGTCGTATGATGCTATTTCATGTATGTATGAGATGTTAAGAGAAGAGCATAGATGTGTTAATACATACGTTTAGTGTGTGAAATGTTAAGAGATATCTTATGGATAATTGATAAGATTAGGAAATGTTAATGCATAAGTTAAGGTTAAGAAGTGTTTTATAGATAAGTAATGGATAAGTTGTATTAAGGTTAAGAAGTGTCTTATGAATAAGTGATAAGTTAGATTAAGGTTATGAATTGGTTTTATGTATTAGGTTTAGTAGGATTAATAATTGTGATATTGAATTGCCTGTGTGTTGCCCATTATCAATCCCCCATGCCTATTAAGATTATAAACCCCATTGATGCATCGGATATTGAAGTTGCTAGTAAAGAATCATCATAAAAACAATTCTCTTGCTTGGTCTGGTCACTCATCGCTCTCTGAGGAGAAGGGCACAGAGTCTTCATAGATATTACTAGAAAAGAATATGGAGCTTAAGTCCCCCAGCTCGTAACATCCTCCCTCAGCTAAATTCTATTTTGTGAGACTTATTATCTCCTAAGCATTGGTAAATCCTTTATATCACCAATTCTACTCTTCTACATCACAGTTTAGTAGTGGAGTGCTACCCAACATGAGACACCTTTTACAACCTTAATAAATTAACTGTAAGTGGATCTTACACATAAAGGTTAAATGCCAAGTGCTGAACCTCAAGAAGATCCTGAAGAAACTAGGCCTCTCCAAGCTTGGTAACCTGCTTCCCATGGTTGCACAAAAAGCATATTTGAAGTTGACTACAAAGATGTTTCTATGGGCCTGGAGAGATGGCTCAGAGTTTAAAGAGCACTGGCTGTTCTTACAGAGGTCCTGAGTTCAATTCCCAGCAACCATATGGTAACTCACAACCATCTGTAATCCAATTGGGTTCCCTCTCCTGGCATGCAGACAGAATATGTATACATAATAAATAAATAAATTTAAAAAATTTAAAAACAGCTCCTTGCTCTAACACCCTGAGCAAATTCAGCCCACAGAGCAAAGTTATTCAGAGGCCACCTTCAAGGACCACATGGAACCTCACAGCACAGGGAGTCTGGTTACAGATTCCCACTGAGATCTAGGGAAGATCGAACACACCAGCTCCCACACCTTACCATCTGCTACTCTCCATCTGGGGATAGCAGCCCCTTTCTCACTATGTTGTGGCTTCCCAGCTCACCCATGATCTCTTCTCAGTTACCTGAACCAGAACTCACAGCACAGCACATGAAACTGCTGTTGCCAGCACCTCATCAAAGCCTATCCTGAATCCAGCGGCCAGAAGGGTCCTGGAGCACTTCTGACTGGCAAGCTGACTAGTGGGCCTGATTTGTTAGTGAGGCCTGAGTGGCAAGAGCATCTCCCATAGGGTTATACTGCTTAAAGACACAGCAAAATGGTTCCCAACCCTGCCTTCTACCCTAGACAAAGCCCTTTTCTAGTCCAGCAGAGATATGCATTTCAATAGCATTTTCCTCTGGCCCCAAGAGCAGACCCTGATATCATCCCACACTCCTTAAGTACTTCCCCTTCTTCCTCCAGGACACAACGTGGCTAGCTAGCTTTTATAGCCCACTATACTGTGTGGGTTGTGAGGAGTCCAAGAATAATAATATAGAAATGTAGGTTCCAGGAATAGAAATATAGAAATAAAAAAATATAAAGTTCTAAGCCTAGGGGAATGAGAGCAGATTGTCAGCAGCTTCTTCAGCAGTTTAAGGATTAACTATTAACTTTGCTTTACAACACATAGCTCCATCTACAAGTCTGAAGTGGCCCTCTGCAAACTGACAGTCCCTCTGAAACTGAGTTTTTGGATAACCCCTCAGCCACTCATGACCAGCAATGAACATGAGCTGAGCTAACTTTTAAATTGTGGGTTGTATGTGGCATTTTGATTGTGCATTGCCCTATATCCTTCCCTGCTATGCAAAACTGACAGTATCAGGGGAAGTGCAGAGCTTCAGTAAACACCATCAGGAAAGTACTAGAGAGAAACAATGGACTAAATACAAATACCAGTTTAACTAAAAAAAAACCCTGTTAATGGAAATTGCAAAAAAAAAAAAGGCAATTTGTATCTGAGTTTTACCTTGATATTGTAAAAATTCTTTTGTTCAATGCTTACTTCTTGCTATAAAAAGGCATGTTCAGAAACAGCCATATTGCCACAGCTATAGAAGCCTGATCTCTGGCTGTGGTTACAGCTATAGCTGATTTTGTGCCCCCATGAAGATATTTTTTAAATTTTTCTGCAATAAAGTTTGCTTCTAGCTTAATAGATTTTGGTGGGCTGTCCCCCATCTTTGCACTATGCCAGGAGTAAAACAGATTGGAGTGATTCTGTCACATAAGTGGAAGGGTGCCCCAAATATTAACAGTAAAGAGAGATTTAAGGACACAAAAGGAAATGTTTGCTGTGTGGCTTTACACTGCAGTCAGGTGAACTGAAGGTACTTTTTATCTGGCTAACAAAGGGACTTCAGACAACCAAGAAAGAAAAGCAGGAACAAGATCACAAATAAGATAATAGGTCTTTCTCCCATCAGAAAGCTTGATGATAACTCATTGCCTTAAGAGTTTTATTCCTGAAATCTAGAGCAAACTGCTGGCAAATGAATAATAATAAAAAGAGTAGTCTTCATGGAAACTTAAGTAGTTAAAGAATAAAGGGAACTAGGAAGAATGTTCATGAGCACTATTGTTAGCCAAAACATCTTCTTCAGTGGTAGGTGAAAAAAATCCAACTGTATTTATTATGAAAGGTTCTCTATATGATTGGGACTGTGAAACTGGGAAAGTGAACTAGATACAGCTTTTGAACTCACCAAGACAGGATAGATATGGAGTATTTTCTCTGAATTTGTCAATTGTTAATGGACTAAACATTGTTGATGTATTTATTGCCTGTATATATTACATATAGTTAGTGTAGTTACTGTATATAATTTTTCTTATGTTAGTTATAACCTTCTTTTAAAATATTTAGACAAAAAGGGGGAAATATGGTGATATCTTGTTTGTACAAATAAGCCTTGCCTGAAGATCAGAGGATGGAGTTAGCCACTAGCTAACCATAAAGGTCTGGAGGTCTATACTGATAGACAGGAAGTGATATAGCTGGGTGGAGAGAGGAAATTATAAGGTGGGACTGCTAGTATTAAAGGCATGTGACTCCCAAGTACTGCTATTAAAGGTATAAACCATCACTGCCTGGCTCTGTTTTTCTTTTAGACTGGATCAATCTCGTGTAGCCCAGGGTGGCCTTGAACTCACAGAGCTCCATCCGTCTTTTCCTTCCAAGTGCTAGGATTAAAGGTGTGTACCACTACTGCCTAGCCTCTATGGCTAACTAGTGGTTTAGCTCTACATTCTCATCTTCAGGTAAGCTTTATTTGTTATAGCATAAACAAAATATCAGTTGTCTCTTGGTGGGCCCACTTCATGTGAACTTTCTTTTTCCATCCTTAGTGAAAATGGTGACTGCCCATGTGACTGTACTCAATTAAAGTGGTGGCAGACCATGTGTTGTTTCTCAGAACAGTTCCAATTTTGAGTTACAAGTTTTTGTTACATATTTTTTAACCATACTGAATTCCTTAGCTGTCTTTTTAAATAAAGTAGAACAGTATAAAATAACTTTCTCTGCCATCGTATCAGATAATGGTCACAAATCTCAGAGGCAAATTCTGAACCCAGGCAGCTAGTCGTAATAACAGTTGAGCTATTTATCAAGACACATGGGACATGTAAACTCAGGTATTCAAGACCAGTCAGAAATAAGCATGCAGTGGCCACATACATTTACATATCCAACTGAGCCTGAAGTAATCATATAGGCACAGATTCATCCATACACACAAAATAGTAACAAGACAAAACTTTCTGTAGGAAACAAACTTTGATTACAAATTATAAACCATTTTAGATGAGCAACTTCAAATCCTGAAATAAGAGGTTACAGTTCTATCAGCATATAAGAAACCATAGGAATTCCTCATTTAGGAGTGAGGAATCTGAGAATGAAAACAAGGTACAGGACCGCAGGTGGAAACTGAGAGCATAGGATGTCTACAATCTGACTGCAAAGTGAAAGAAATCCAGGAAGGAGCAGAAGATAAGGAAGGTATAGTGATAGCAGTGGCAGGCCGCTTCCCACCTCCTCCCCCCCCCCCCCAGCTCCTGCATGGCTAGCTTTACCCGAAATAATTACACTGAAACTGTATTCTTTTAAACACTGTCTTGCCCATTAGTTCCAGCCTCTTATTGGCTAACTTTCACATCTTGATTAACACATTTCTAATAATCTGTGTAACACCACAAGGTGGTAGCTTACCAGGAAAGCTCTTAACCTGCGTCTGTCTCGGAGAGGAGAATCATAGTGACTGGCTCACTTCCCTTCTTCCTAGCATTCTGTTCTGTCTATTCCGCCTACCTGTCCTATTTTCTGTCCTATCAGGTCAAGCAGTTTTCTTTATTAATTAACCAATTAAAGCAACAGATAGATACAAGACCCACCTCCATCAGGAAGGTATCCACCTGGGTCTGTAGACCACAAGAGCCAGAGCCACATGGAAAATACAGTGGGTCTCTCAGGCTGCTGGGAGAGTGAAGCGAGCAGGAGAGATGACCACATGAGTGCAGTGGGCTGCAACACACAAGTGTCCATGTGGAAAGTAATGCAGGCCAGAGGGAAAGAATGAAAACCACCTCAGAGCTAAGGCATGAGAGGTTGATAGATAGATGAACAGAGAACAGGCAGGGGGAAGGACAGGGTGAAGACAAACAGAAGACAAGAGAGGGGAAAGGGTGGGTGTGCAGAATCCAAAAATCCTGTGTGAGGGAAATTAACCCATCTGTTGTATGGTGTGAACAGCCCCAATTTGGACAAATTTTGTAGAAGATACCCCAAGTGTGTCTAGGGTTCAGACTTGGACCCACAAGTACCCATTCACAAGTCTTACTGAAGACCAAAGGATACAGAACTGAGTCTGGTTCTAAAAGCCTATGGCCAGGAACAGTATGGGGATTGTCTCTGCGCAGAATGTTTCCTGTACAAAGGAACCCAATGGACAGGATTCTCGCTGCTCTGGAAACTGGCCAGGATAGCATGGCACTTCAGTGGCTTTGGCAGGTAACCTGGAAGCCTTTGACCCAGAAGGGTTAAAAGACTTGGAAGAGATCCTGTATCCCTTATAGGATTTTGGTTTGGAATTGGGTGACTTGCCAAGCCAAAAGTCAGTCCAGTGTGTTGGAGGGGTTGGGGTTGGGAAGCAGGTAGGGAGATGTTGTCTGAGTTTCTGTTCTGTCCAGTTCTCACAATCGCTAAGTCCCAAAGAAATCACACAGAGGTCTACATTAACTATAAACTGATTGGCCTAGTAGCTCAGACTTCTTATTAACTCTTATAACTTATATTAGCCCATTATTTTTATCTATGTTAGCCACATGACTCAGTGCCTTTTTCAGTAGGGTAGTCACATCTTGCTTCTTCGGTAGTTGGGTCAGGACTGCAGAGGAATGGGCTTCCTTCTTTTCAGAATTCTCCTGTTCTCATTGATCCACCTCTACTTCCTATCTGTGTCCCGCCTATACTTTCTGCCTGGCTACTGGCCAAACAGCATTTATTTAAAATATAATTGACAGAATATAGACATTTGTCCCACACCAAGGAGAATGGCTTTCCATATGGTTGCAGGAAAGACTCAACTCTACCCAGCCTCCACACCAAGATGATAAGTATTTTTCTGTCTCTGGTAGTAGGTTTCTCCACCAATGCAGTAAACCAAATTGAGCTAAATTTAAAAAGTAAAGGACCAGGTTTAATCTGAACAAAGCACTCCAGGGTGACTCTCAGAAAAGGGAACAGGAGAGAAAACCCTGTAGGCATAGTCCTGAGCTTTGGGGGAGGAGCCTGGGCTTTTGTAGGTCTTTCTGAGAAGGGTAAGCTTTGGAGAGGGAGGAGTGAGGCTGAGGTAGAGTTTTCAGCCAAACAGTTTCTACATACAGCTTCCTGATCCCAATGTTCTGCACAGATGCAGGCCACCAGTAGAAGTTATTCAGAGATATCCACTCAGGGAGTTGCAAGGACTTCATGGGATCTCAAAGGGCACAGAAACTGGCCATAGGTTCCCACCAATTCCAGAAGAGGACTTGCCACACCAACTCCTTCAGTTCACCATCTTCTCCCCACCTGGAGACAACACTCCCTCACACAAAGTTATGTCTTCTGAGTCACCCATGGGCCACTCACAGCCCCCTGCAGCAGCACTCACAGAACAGCACCCAAAACCATTGGTGTTTGCCCTGCACTGAAGAGCACTGAACCACTTCTGACTGACAGGTTAAACTGGAGGTCCTCATTGGCTAGTGTGGCCTGAGTGACAAGCGCAATCTCCCTTGGGTTACAGTGTGCTGAATGGACACAGCAGAACTGTTCTGGCTCTGGCTTCTACCCTAGACCCAGATCTTTCCCATATCTTCAGATATGCATTTCAATAGTGTTTGCCCCTGGCTTCAAGAGCTGACCCTGCTATCTTCCTGCACTCCATAGATACGTCCCCTTCTTTCTCCTGAACACAATATGGCTTTCATAGTTCATTATAAAAAGTGGAGTGGAGTGACCTCTTCAGTCCCCCAGTTGGAAAAGCATGTTAACAATTAAAAAGAGATTTTAGGATACAAAAGAGATATATATCTGGCCTGCCTGGTTTCTGTCCTCCCACCAGGTCCCACAGTCATTCAGCCCCAAAGAAAATTATACAGAAGTCTACATCAATTATAAACAGATTGGCCCATTAGCTTAGGTTTCTTATTAACTCTTATAACTTATATTAACCCATTATTCTTATCTGTGTTAGCCACATGGCTTGGTACCTTTTTCAGCAGGGTAGGTCACATCTTCCTTCTTTGGTGTTTGGGCAGGACTGCAGAGAGAAGAATGGGATTCCTCCTTCCCAGAATTCTCCTGTTCTCATTGCCCTACCTCTACTTCCTGTCTGGTTGTCCCACCTATACTTCCTGCCTGGCTACTGGCTTATTTAAAAAATAATTGACAGAATACAGAATTGTCCTACACCAGTAACACATGTCCTAGTTTCCATTCTGAATTCAGCACATCTTTAAAGTATATCGGCTGATTTAATGCTGTTGTTTTTTCTATTATCCAATGTCTTTCCACATATGTTGTTTTTTTCTCATTAGAATTTAGAAAATTCAAAGTTAATAAAGCATTTTACAATCTATTTCTGGGGTATTTATTATTTTTTCTGACTATTTAACATATCCTTTAGTGTTTGATATGATCTTTCTATAACTGTCTGGCCTGTAGGATTTTGAAGTATATCAGTAATATACTTTATATTATACTAATCAAAAACTGTTTAATTTTCTTAGAGGCATATACTGAAGCATTGTTTGTCTTTATTTATACAGGTATAACTGTGATGGTCATAACTTCTAGCACATGAGTGATTAGTGAATAAGCCTTTTCTGAACTCAAAGCAGTTGCCCAGTGAAACATGAATACGTATCAGTGGTGTAGTGGATATACTTGAATTTTATAAATTCTACAAAATGGAGCACATCCATCTGCTAGATTTCATTCCTGTGAGTACCCTTTGGGTTACTTCCTGCAGGTAGTGGTGTTTGGTTATATAAAGAACAAGAATGACATTGCCTTATAATTTCCTTGGCTTGTTGCCATGTGATGGAAAAATCTTTTTTTAAACCATTACTATTGACATGGCATTTTTATAAAATTATGAGGCATTCCTTCAGCATTTTTCAAATCAATAATTGATCAATTTCTGAATTATCTTGTTCTAGAGAACCTGGCAGACCCATATGGGATCAGATGTGTGTTATATATGTGGAAGGATGACTATTCCTGATTATATCTTGTAACTGAATAAATAATGAAGCAAATTCTGTATCATTTGGTATAAATTCAGCAGTTTCAACATGCAAAACAACTCTGTGACTTGATAATTATGTTGAGAGATTCTTTAAAATCGTTTAGTACCATGAGAATAGCATATAATTCTTGCTTTGGACATAATCATAAGGGTTTTGATTCACTTACTTAAATTTTCTTATTTGTAACCTACCTTTCCTGATTTATTTGCATCAGAATAGAATGTAGGGGCTCCAGTTATTGGTGAGTCCCATACAATGTGAGGAAGGATCTAGTTAGTTCTCTTTATAAGTTGAATTTTCTTGTTTTGAGGATACTTGTTGTTAATCTCTCCAAAACAATTACTATAACATCTTTGTCGGAGTTCACTTTCTGCCCATAATTTGACAATTTCATCATTATTCAAAGGCTCTATAATTTCTGCTGTGTTTATTCCTGATAACTGACAAAGTCTCAATTTTTCTTTTGTAAATTCAGAGACCTTTTCCACATAAGCTTTTAATTTTTACCCAGTTTATGTGGTAAAAAGATCCATTCTAAGATATCTTCCCTCTGCATTAAAATTCCTGTAGAGGAATGGCTGGAGAGGAATTTAACCAAAATGTGGTTAAGATTTGATCTATAAGATCCCTATGTGCCTTCTGTAATTTCTCTTCAATCAAAGCCAATTCTCTCACAGATTCCACAGATAATTCCCTGGAACTATTTAAGTCTTTGTCACCATCTAAGAGTTTGTTTAAATTAATGAAGTCATCAGGACATATCCCAATAGTGGTCTGTAGATGGGAAATATCTCTTAGCAATCATTAAGAGTCTGCAATCAATCTCTCCCAATTTGCACCTTTTGGGGTCTGATTTTTTTGTAAGCCTATTTTATAACTTAAATAACTAATAGAGTCTCCTCTTTGTATTTTCCAGGAGCAATTTGTAATCCCCAACAAGACAAATTTTTCTTTACTTCTTTAAACATTCTTTCTAAAGAATCTACATTTGAATCAGATAGCAAAATGTCATCCACATAATGGTAAACTATAGATTCAGAAAATTGCTTGTGTATTATTTCCAATGACTGACTTACAAAACATTGGCACAGGGTGAGGCTATTAAACATTCACTATGGGAGAATCTTCCTTTGATATCTTTTAGCATGCTGAAAATTATTATAAATAGGTACCTTGAAGGCAAATATTTCTGTCTCTTTCTTATAAAAGTATAGTGAAGAAATAATCTTTTAAATCAACAGCTGTAAGAGGGCATCCTCTAGGCAATAGAGAAGGGAAAGGAATGCCAGACTGTAGGGAGCCCATTGACTGAATCACCTTATGAACAACTCTTAGATCTGTTACCATTCCCCCATTTTCCATATTTCTATTTAACAAAAAAATACAGAATTCCAAGGGCTGGTTGATTCTTCTATGTGCAAAGCATCTAGTTGCTCCTGTACCAGCTGTTCTAAAGTTGGCAGTTTCTCTATTGTTAAAGGCCATTGCTTAACCCATACAGGTTTCTCTCTCAACCAGTTTATAGATAGACTTGTTGGTGCTTATGGAAGAGCAACAGCTGTTGTGCCCTTTTCTTGTATAACCTGAATGGTCAATAACTATTCTTTGCAGATGATATGATAGATGATAGTGTAAATAAGTGACCCCAAAAACTTCACCAAAGAACTCCTACAGCTGATAAACACCTTTAGTAGCGTGGCAGGATACAAGATCAATTCCAAAAAATCAATTGCCCTCCTATACACAAAGGATAGGAAGCAGAGAGGGAAATCAGAGAAGCATCACCTTTCACGATAGCCACAAATAGCATAAAATATCTTGGGGTAACTCTAACCAAAGAAGTGAAGGATCTATTTGACAAGAACTTTAAGTCTTTGAAGAAAGAAATTGAGGAGGATACCAGAAAATGGAAGGACCTCCCTTGCTCTTGGATTGGGAGGATCAGCATAGTAAAAATGGCAATTCTACCAAGGGCAATTTATAGATTCAATACAATCCCCATTAAAATCCCATCAAAATTCTTCACAGATCTTGAGAGGACAATAATCAACTTTATATGGAAAAACAAAAAACCCAGGATAGCCAAAACAATCTTATATAATAAAGGAACTTCTGCAGGCATTACCATCCCTGACTTCAAACTCTATTACAGAGCTTCAGTATTTAAAACAGCTTGGTATTGGCATAAAAACAGAGAAGTCAATCAATGGAATCGAGTAGAAGACCCGGATTTTAACCCACAAACCTATGAACACCTGATTTTTGATAAAGGAGCTAAAAGTATACAATGGAAGAAAGAGAGCATCTTCAACAAATGGTGCTGACAGAACTGGTTGTCAACCTGTAGAAGAATGAAAATAGATCCATATCTATCACCATGCACAAAACTCAAGTCTAAATGGATTAAAGACCTCAATATCAGTCTATTCTTTGTAATATCTTGTAATGTTTTCCCCAGAAACATATGTTAATTTATAATTTGTTTCTAAGATTGGGGGAATGTTAATTTGAGTGTTTCATTGCTGTAACAAATCATGTTCTCACAAATTCATTGCTTTGTTAGTGACATCTGGTTTTATTAGTCCTCTCTGTCCTTCTGACCCTACGCATTTCACCATCTCAGACTCTGCTTTACCTGAGATAAAGTTCCAATCCATAAAAGCTGAACATTTACATCCTGAAGAGGCCAATTTGGATAGCAAGATTTTGATGAAATTGTTGTTACATCTGTTGGAGCCCACAAGACAATACAGTAAATGCACAGCTGATTGATCAATAGGCAGATCCACAGGAAATGTATACATACTTGTCCACATGGAACAACCCATTATACAGAGCTGCAGGAACACTTGTCTTTTGAAAAAGTCACTGTCATATCTGTAAAAAACTTGTGAAATTATTATTTTTCCCTTCAAATGGAATTCATTCCCAGAACACCTCAGTAGTGTAACCTCTGCAGAGGTAGTGGAATGACCTTGCTCCATTTGCCCACACCATGAGGCCTTGGAGCTAATGACATTGACTCTTTGTTCTAACAGTCAAATTTACATAGAGAAAATCTCACAAAATTACCTGCTAATATACCACATAGAATTTTTATTAAAAAAAAAAACAGGCACTGAGGAGGAAGGCAGCATGCCCCACCTTTCCTAGCAAACAAATCTGGGTATCCTCAAAGCTGGTTATCACAAAAGAAATTAGATGAAGAGAATGGATAAATCCAGGATTCAGGGATATTTAGCAATTTATCTAATGGTTTGGAATGTCAGGTACTTCCTCTTGAATGCTGGCTCTTTCCTGGGTTGGGTCATCCATTCCAGAGTATTGTTTTGTCAGGTTCTACCTGCCCCTTTTTGTGATTTTGATATGCATATTATCATTGACCTTGCCTATGGAATTTTCCAAGTATGTCTGTAAAAAACTAGAAACCTTGTGGAGATCAGCCCTTACTCTTACTCTTCTTCTTCTCCTTGCTACTTCCACTTCTTCCCCTTACTCTTATTCTTTCTTCTCCTTATTCTTCCCCTTACACTTCTTCTTATTCTTCCTCTCCTCTGCACCCCCTTCACTTCATTTTCCCCTTGTGTGAAAAATAAAGGAGATGCAGAGGTAATGTACTTGAATTAATTTTTTATCCTCAAATCTTCACCTTCCATAGACATCCAACTCTGAGCACTGAGAGCTGGTACTGAAGCTGATACTCAGGGCCCCTGAAAACATCCATGCCTGTGTCTACCAGATCTTTAATGACAATGTCATTTATTCATATTTTTAATTTTGATTTTTGTTCATTTATAGAAGTTTGCCAAAATATTTGCTTTATGGTTTCTTCTAATTTTTGTTCTCTCTTTCATAGCTGTTCTATTACTCAGAGCAGAATGGTTTCCTACAATAGGTATTAGGTTCTTTAATTGTGCTGGGAAAGAGTTCCTTCTATGATGGCAGGAAATGACTGAATGGGATTTGACACATGAGCCTGTGAGAGGCTCTCACAGAGTTTCCCAGTGGCAAAGGATTACTTTGAACATTCTTCATTGACCTCCATTCATTAGTCCAATGCCTGTTTTTGCCACAGTTTCCACATAGTCCAGAAGGGAGGGATGCTCTGAATGGATTATTTTTAGAAAAAAAAACATTTTTTTCTAGGCATGCCTTGTCTACAATCCCTGTTAAGGTGACCTTGTTTGTCACAATTGTAATATTTGATATTTTGATTTTTCTTCAAACCTTTGAAATCACCTCTCCTATGTATGCATTATCATGGTCATGAGATTCAATACTAATTGTATCTCAAACCTATTCCTCTGAAAGTGCTGACCTTGCCTTTAACAGCCTAATTATCCCTTTTCACAGAGAATTGGCATTTTCAAAAGCCAGAGATTCAATTATTATTTGTCTAGCTTCTTGATTTGGTGTCATTCTATTTACTGCTGAAGTCAATCTTTGTAAAAAAAAAATCCATAAAAGATTCCTTTGGGCCTTTCATAACTTTAGTAAATGTCTCGATCTTCCTTCCTATTTCTCCAATTCTCTCCCAAGCATTCAAAGCTGCTATGCAGCATAAATCCGGGCTGTGGTCATCATATATATCCTTCTTTTCTATAGTAACATAGTCTCTTTCTCCAAGAAATTGATCTTGGAAGGTTGCCCTACCTCTAGTTTTACTCTATTGTTCAATAATCTTAGCCTCTTCTCTGAACCAGGTACTCCATTACAATTGTGTACCAGTCTCTAAAACTCCATTAATCAAATCTTTCCAGTTGTTAGTGATAATTCTATTGTTGGCAAAGTTACTTGTTGGTTCCCAGATGCTCAGCCCCAAAATAATCACACAGAAACTGTATTAATTAAATCACTGCTTGGCCTATTAGCTCTAACTTCTTATTGGCTAACTCTTACATCTTAGTTTAACCTATTTCTAATAATCTGTGTATTGCCACATGGCTGTGGCTTACTGGTTAAGTTCCCAACATCTGTCTCCAGAAGCTCCAGGGCTTCTCCCTGATTCTGCCCCAAAAGGAAACTGGAATCTTTTCTTGGAGAAATAAAGGGCCCTTCATCTGCACCAATGTTGTTGCTTCCATATAAGATGGGAGTCCTTGCTACACACACACACACACACACACACAAACACACACACACACACACACACACACAGCTTGAAGTTCCTCAAGACATCAAAAGGGACAGCTCCTGTAGTGAGAGCAGCTGAATACATAATGACACAGACACAGAGAGACTAAGAAACTTGAAGACACAAAGTTACACAAATGATAAGTGAGGAAGACATAGCCAGAACTTAACTGTGGAGTAATGATAAAATGTCATAGATGAAAATATTTAGATTTTAGAAAATGGTAATGGTCTGTTTTGTGTTGCTATAACAAAAATGCCTAAAGCTGGGTAAACTATAAAGAGAAGTTCGCAGTGATTTATGGTTTTGGAGGTAAGGAGTTCCAAGCTGAAACTGTCACATCTAGTGAGGTCATCACACTATGTCATAAAATAGCTGATCATAAAGCACATAAAATGGCTGGTGTGCATTCCAGGTAGAAAGTGGTTCATGGAGAAGAAAGATCACATGAAAGGATATGAAGTATGATAATGAGCAGAGAAAGTTCAATTTATTTGCAGCAGCTATTCTGGAGGTAACCAGTCCAGTCTGGCAGACCTAACCCACTCTTTTTATATAGTGGCATTTCATTTGTATTTTTAGCAAATAAAGCTTGCCTGAAGAGCAGAAAAGTAAAACAGCAACACTGGCCAGCCTTACAGACCAGGCAGCAATGATACACACCTTTAGTTCCAGTAGCTACAATGACACACATCTTTAATCTCAGTAGCCACACTAGCTTGCCCTAGAAACCAAGCAGTAGTGGTACATGTTCTTAATCCCAGAACTAGAAAGGCTTATAAAGCAGAAGGAGACAGCTCTCAGTCTCACTCAGCCTCATTCTGAGGTTTCCTGGAGCAGGATCACCATTTTCAGACTGAGGTCAAAATAAGAGCCAGTGCCTGGCTGCTTTGCTTTTCTGGTCTTCAGGTTGAACCCCAATATGTGTCTCTGAGGTTTTATTAATCATGCTTCACTTTTATTTATTTGTTTTTTGCATTAATATTATTTATTATTATTAATTATTATATGCATGTGGATGTTTTCTCTGAATATTTTAAAAGCCGAGCCATGTCCCCAGACCTTAACACACACCAAAGAGTGGCATTAGTCCCTTCCAACATGGTGCCTAGGTACCTAATATCCATTCACTAGGTCCACCACTTCTCAATACAATTTATTACAATGGGGACCAAGTATTCAGTACGCAAACCTTGAAGTAACAAAAAAAAAATCTAAAACAACAGGAACATTAGCAACTTGCCTCAGTTCATGGAGCCAGTGGTTTGCAGAACCTGGTATTAAAGTTATCTTGGCTCAATGCCCCACCTCAACACCACACTGAACCGCTAATCTTTCTTCTCTCTGGCCAAGAGTGGGCTAAGCAGGTTCCTGCTTCTGCATTTGCCTTGGCTTGCAGGACACTGACTGGGGTTTTCAAGTGGAACTTTACTAACAACCCACAAAGACCATAGGAAAATAAACAAGGGAAATAATTATGACATATAATAAAGTATTGAGCTTATAAAGAATAGTGTTTTCTCTTTTAAAGGAGTACTAGTACTGTATTGGTTTCTTGCAGCTGCTCTAACAATTACCACAAATTTAGTGGCTTGCAAAAACACAAATTCATTCTCTTGATCTGGAGGTCGGATGCCTAAAATCAAGTTGTTAGCAGTGCTGTAGAATAGAACAGGGAGGTGGAGGGCTACTGAGATGTCTCAGTGGTTAAGAGCATTGGCTGCTCTTTCAGAGGATCCAAGCTCAATTCCCAGCTCCTACATGGCAGCTCACAACTGTAACTCCAGTTCCAGAAGATCTAACACATTTACACCAATGCACATAAAATAAAGTTAAATAAATTATAAAAAAAGAACAGGGAGGTGTAGAGGTGATTTGGGAGCTACAGGATTTTTTATTTATAATATACTGATAAAACACAACTAAGAATGAAGATAAGCTTATTTTTAGGAGACCCTCAGTTGTCACGGTCCTTTATCTAAGTTCCTACACATCAATCTTTCTGGTTTTCAGAGAGTTGGAAGGAATATGAAAAAGCATCCACAGGCTAGTGTTAAAAACTAGCCCATTGCTATGCCTTGGGAAACAACATAGACACCATGTGGTTCTGGCAACATCATGGGCACCATGTGGTACCGATTCCCTTTGTGCTGTAGAGCATCAGGTTTGAGACCATAACAGACCCCTCTCTTGGTTTGAAAATAAAATAGCTCTCTGTTGCAGGGTCCTGATGGGTGTCCCTTGGGGAGAGAGAAAAATAGGCACAGTACCAAAATGATAGGCGCTGGGAACAGGTTGAAACAAGTTCAGTTTATTTTAGGAAGGGGTAAGCCTTATATTCTCCCCACTCTACCCCGAAGGGTGGAATCCACTGAGCTGAAATCTGTTGAGGTGATGTGGTCACTGTTCGTAGTCATCTCCTGTCAGACTAGGTTGCTGTTGTCAAGGCCCTCTGGCAGACCCAGGACAGCTTTGAGGAAATAGCTATTGTGCATGCTCTTTACTGTTGGTCCACGCTGGCTGGTTCTCAGACCCATTAAGGCTTTGTCATCCCATACTCCCCTGAGGTGGTTTAAATGAGAAATGGGCCCCATATGCTTATGTAGTTGAACAAGACTTGTTTCCCAGATGGTGATGCTGTTTGGGAAGGTTATGGTACCTTTAAGGGGTGATGAAATATGTCATCAGGGTTTCGCTGTACAGCCCTGGCTGTCCTAGAACTCACTCCGTAGAACAGGCTGGCCTCAAACTCACAGAGATCTGCCTGCCTCTACCTCCAGAGTACTTGGATTAAAGGTGTGTGTCATCACCACCCAATTAGGGAACCTTTTGAAATTACAGCTAAATTGCAGGCCATCTACACGTATTATGAGTAGAAAATATTTGAATACAAAATTATGTTTATTCTAAACACAAACAGACTCTTTTGTTGCACTGCTTAAGCAACATAGTTTAACAACTCTATACAAGCACAGACACTGTAATATGGCAAGAAAGATAGAGAAGATTTAAGGACTGTAAGAAAAACAAGTATAAGTGATATGTAAGTTTTATCCTATTAAGATAAGGGACCAGAGGCACCTTAGGGTTCTATCTCAAAGAATGTTGAGTGAAGAGTGCCATTCTCCAGGATCCCCATGATGAAAACTGGTACTACTATAGCAATGCTGAGAAAGCGTCACCTTTTTATACTCTAGCTGCCAGCCAGGGTTCCACAAGCAACAAGTAGAAGAGAAAGAATACAGTCCGGCCAATGACAAAGGTAGGCAAAGTGACGGCATTGCTGACACCTGTGGCTCCTGTTGTAGACTCTGACTGGAACTGGAAAGGGAGGTTTTCATCTATGTTGGGCAGGAGAATCAGTCCATGGTATCCTCTGTCACTTTGACCCCGTCTCTGTATACAGACCATGTGAGAGGATGATTAGCCCAGACTGTTGAGGTGGAGGAGGAAAAGCTACTTGTTTACGTCACAGTGGTATGGACAGACTGAAGGAAGGCAGAATGTGTCCATTTAGCATGAGGATTGTTTGGAGTTCAAGGCATTGGAAAAGCAGCAGGTTTAAGCACATCCTTATGATTTACCACTAAAAGCAGGGCTAGGTTTGTAAGTGCCACTGAGCAATCTCCATTTTTCCACAGGATGGGGTTTGTAAAAATGTCCCCTTTCTGTTCTTCCATGGACATCTTTGCACCCCAGAGGGCACCACCAGAGGAATCATGTCAATAAGCATTGCCAATTAGCCTTTACCCACATTAGTTTGCCAATTTATTTGCTTCCTCACACCTCAAAGTGCCTTTCCTGGGCTTGTCAAGTCTCTAAAAATTAAGTGTTCTCTGGTTAAGAAGCTTTGTGAAGCCAAGTTCTAAGTTACTCATTTGAGTGCTCCTGTATGTATGGTGATCTGCCTATATTTTTGTCCATGATTTTCTCTTGTTAATCTCTCTTTCCTTGATCCAGTTCACAGTCTTCATTAGAAAGTCTAGGAGAGTTAGATGGAAGAATTGTTTGAAGCTTTTTTTCTTTAACAAGTTCACAAGAACAAAAGCTTCAACTAAGAAAGAAGTTCTCTCTGGACATTTTTGAGCCTGAATTCCCAAAAGGTAGTCTGGACAGTAGAAGGCCCAGCACCTCCTCCAGCACCATGGGGAGAATCATAGAAAGGAAAGCCTCTGCTTCAGTCTAGAATGGCCTGTCCACTTTCGGGACCTCTAGTAGGAGACCACGTCCCAGATTCTGCAGACCATTAGTATAGGCCTCACCTCTGCTCTTGAACCGCCCAATATCCAGAGGCTGCAGAACTGTCAACACTGGTACCGGGATTTTCCATTTCCCTTCCAGCTTTGGCCTCCAGAATGGTGACACAGTAAATGCCTCTTGTTTAACCTACTCTGACATTAATAATGTGTGGTAGTCAGGAACTCATTTGAAATGCTTCCCAACTGCCAAACACTGATAGATATGTTATTGGGTATATATACTGTATGTATGTGGATATAAGCATATGTGTACAGATGTGTGCATGTTGAAGCCAGAAGTCAACACTGGATGGCATTCCTCATATGTCAGTCACCTTGTTTTATGAGACGAAGTCTCTCACTGACTTGGAGATAACCAAGTAGGCTACTCTGGCTGGTCAGTGAACATCAAAGATGCTCATCTGTCTCTGTTCTTTACCACTGGAATATAAGTGGATGCTTCTGCCTAACCAGTTTTTCCAGGTGGGTTCTGGAAATTGAACTTAGGTCATCATGTTTGCACAGAAAGCACTTTATGAACTGAGTTATCTCCCTGGCCTTTAATAGACAGCTTGTGTAAATTATCAAAGTCCCTCTATTGCTAGTAAAAACAAATGGTTACTATACCCCTGGACAAATTAGGAAATTGAGACATAGAACAAGTATGCAACTTGTCTGAGCTGTCCCAGGTGCACAAATTGAAAAACTAGAATCTGAACTTAGACCTTGGAGTTATGGAATTTGCATTCTGAACTTATCATGGAGCAGAAAAAAATTTAAAATAAAGAAATAGTTTGCTTATCAACCACAGGCATAGACTTCAGAAAGTCAAAGGGCTTGCTGAGAAAATACCAGACCCCAAAGTTCATCAAGGCTTTGCTTGTGGATTTTGTTCAATAACATCACTTGATAGAAAACCCAGAGGCCACTTCAAATATGAGACTGGGATTACTACTTAGAGTGCACTGGCCGATGGTAGATAACTCTGAAGAGAATTATTTTCTCCTTCACCCTCTACTTTACTGCTGTGAAACAGCAGCAGCAGAAGTGATCAAGGGCAGGAGCCAAACCAGAAACCTTCATTACAGGGTTGGGCTCTTTGGAGTGGAGTTCTTCTTGGCTCTGTAGTCCAAGTTTCTGCTAAGTCGAAAGAACGTTTGTCAGTGGTTTCAGCAGAACATCATCTGAATAAACAGGCTGCCAGTTACCAGAGGGCAAGTATACCGCATGTTTGGCTCTAGTGTTGAGAGGATGCAGGGTGGGGATACTGACTGTGGAATTTTGATGCTTTCTCTCCTATCCCATACCCTTTGGGATATATGGCCCAAGTGGTAGATGCAGATCCCTTGGATTTCCCTGGGGACTGAGGAGGTGGGGTAGCCTGGCAGATATGTCTCAGACTTCTCCAGAGTAATCCCTAAACCTTTCCCCTACTCTATTTTTGTTTATATTGTAGAATTATCTAGAAGAAATGTGATATAAATGGAAGGAATAATAACATTAGCAGCTACTTTAAATTTTTTTAAATTATGTTTAATACGTGTTTGTGTATGCATTGATGCATATATGTGAATGCATGAGAAAGCCAGAGGCTGACATCAGGAATATTCCTGTTACTCTCCCCTTATTTTTGAGACAAGATCTTTCACTAAACCTGGAGCTTGAAGATTCAGTTATACTGGCCAGTGAATCCCAGGGATCTTCCTGTCTCCATCTCCCTGTCTTAACACAGCTTGCCACCAGGAAGCTACACCCACAAGGCAACTAAACCCAGGCCCGCCCACTATTTAGTTCAAAGCTCTGTTCATGGTGGTACAAGAGCCTCCCTTGCTGTGGTTTGAGAGTTCCTAGCACTCAAAGTTTCTTGCTTGTCACCATCTCAAGGGGTTTAGGTAGATCTCACCCAGAGCCTGACACTCCCTGGTGTCCCAGGAAGGGCTGGGTATGGGAGGAGAGCACCTCTCCTGGGCAAGACCAAATGGAGACCATTCAGTGCCCTCATCTACTGTGCACAGCTGTTTATAGTGAAGAGCATAATAGAGGTGTGGATCATCACTTCCTCCCACCTATCCTCCTTGTCTGCCCAGACAAAGTAGGGTAATGAGGTAGACAGTCTCGGTGGGCAGGGCCATGGGACCCGAGTTTCTTCCTGATATCCTGTCAGGAGGTTGGCTGTGGCAGTGGGCTTTCTAGATTGGTAAAAGTCTCCCAAAATAATACATAGCCTTCAAAGGGTTAGGGAAGGTTTCCACTATCTCTAGTGAGGTTCCTGTCTCTTGAGTTGGAAGGCTTCCTGTCCTTGGTCCCTCCACATTCTCTTGCAAGTCTTCACACATGATTAGCAACATGTACCTGTTGGTTGTTTCCTCAGTACTGCTGCTCAGCAATTCTTCTCTCATTCCAGGAAAGACAATGAACATCCCATTCCATTTCATTGCCAGGCAGCACCTACACAGAGCTTCTGTCTCAGTTTGTCTTTTCAATTAGGAAAAGTGTCTGCTTTCCAGGAGCCAGGGGACTAAAGTCTTCCACGGGGCATATGAACTCCAGAGCTCATGCTGGAAGACAGGAGCCTCAAGTATCCACTCTCTTCTGTGTCCTTCTGCTCTACCAAATGCTTGCTGGGGAAACACAGAGTGTGTAAACAAATGTGGGGACTGCCACTGTATTCACCCCATCTCAAAAAGAATCTAGAGTTTGCCAGGGGACCAGGTCCACCAGAGCATAGGCCTGGGTTCTGGGTATCCCATGTCCTCATGAAAGTTGAACAATGTTCTTTAAAGAGCCTGCCTCTGTGTAAAAGGCTCATCAGGCAGCAAGTATGGGTGCCTCCTGGCATTCCTGTCCTAGTCTACTTTGTCTCCATGACTAGAAACTGCTGGGTTTGTGTTCAAACTCTGATGACCTTGTAAGAGTTCTGCTGGCCTCCTTAGGTACTAACGTGATGGCAGTTCTTGGTGTGGTCAGTGCAAGGGCCAGATTTGGTTTGGGTGGAATCGACTTGAGAAAGGATTAACTGAGGGGCAATTACAGTCAGTATGAACATGTTTCAGGCAAGTATCACACAAACAAGAGGTCAGTGTTTCCACAGAAGAAAAGAAATGCAGTATTATATTCATTAAGGAATTTATTTATCTTTATAAAACAACAGTGGTTGTGGCTAGACATGGTGGCACTGTAACATAGTGGATGGAGCATGAGAGGTTCAGAGCAGCACAACAGAAGCTATTATCATTGAGAATAACCTCCAAAATGAAAACCTTTGGATACTAGAGTTATTATTCTAACAATGCCAGCAGCCACAATGCCCTTCTAATGGACAATATTTATTTGTGATCAATTATAGGAATGGTAGGTCAATAAACTGGAAAAATGCCCAATACCCAGCATCTTCCTTTAGGTGACCCAGCTTCTTTCCTAGGATGACCTAGCTTGTCACATGTTAAATCATTGTTCTGAGTCATGACTTTTCAGTCTGAGCCAGAGGAGATACTTTATGTGCCTGTGCAGGATCTGGCCTACATACCTGCCAGTTTCACCAGCTGGGTGGCTGGATGTACAAGCAGGTATAGAAAGTGGGCCAGGGTGGGGCTTCCCAACTGTAGTCTGGAGGAAGAGACTTTATACTGCTTTTCCATAGCAAAACCTACGTTAGAAGGTCCTATTTCAGGGTATTGGTTTATGAAGACACTTGGAAGGGGATGAGGATACAATCAGAAAAGAAAGCACACGATTGCCCAAGAGAAGATCCCAGTGTTGCTTTTTTCTTTCTCTTGGGACCTCTAGCTGTCCAAGAAGCTGCCATCATTCCCTTTGTCAAGGCTTAGAATGCCAGACTCCGGGAGGCTGCATGGCCTGCTCTGTGTTGAGGTTAGTGGCTCATTTAATTTGCTGGAAAGTAAAGCCAACCTTTCAAGAAAGTACTTGGTCCAGAAGAAAAAAAATAGATTGTAATATTGGGCTGAGTTCCTTGGAGAAGCATGGAAGCTTCCCAGCCTCAGCTTTCTCAAGGGGTTGGTCTCAGCTCTGAGGCAGACTCTCATTTTACTTGTGCCTCTGATGCAAAGAAGTGCCGTGCACATGTTCCCATGCGTGAACTCATCAGAAACATCATGAGCCAGTGCCTGTCAGGCATACATATGACTGGGGCTACCTATGATCTGGGTCTGTGTGGCAGGTTTCTTGCTGCCTGCCCTCCCAGAAAACAAAATATATCAGAGACCAGTCCTGTGGCTACAGCCAGGCTCAGCCCCTAGGCAGGTAAGTAAATTTGGAGCCTTGTGTTTTTAGTTCAGGTTCAAGAATGATTAGAGGATACACACCATCTTCCTGGAAGGTGAGGATCAGACATTCTTGATATTCTGGGGATGATATTCACAGTCCACCTTCTCCCTACTAAAGTGTATAACGGACAATTTTAAGTCGGAATGGTTACAGCAGAGACCACCCTACATACTGCAGACAGAGGCCTATTTCCCAAACAGCAAAAGCAGAGAAGCTTCTCACTCCAAATCAAGGGACATTCAGTTAGAACCATGCCACACTTGAAGCAAGAAAGGTTCTTCTGCAAAGAGTTCACGTGCACAACAGAGTGTCCACATACACTTTCTCCTGGACATGGCAGAGGGCTTATTTTCATTTTAAAACAAAAAAAATACCTTTAAAATGCAGCTATAGAAACAAAGGCAGGAGGAAGACTTAGTCAGGGAGGAGGGACACTTTTCAGGCACTGTTTCTTGCTATGAAGCCATGAGTAGGCCAAAACAAACTGAAAGACTGAAACATGTGTCCATCCCTGCCTCCCATAGGCACTCAGGTACATTTCAGTGCACTGGTCTTTCAGGACCTCATGATGCGAACACATGGTAGACAGATTTGTGTTTTCCGTTTAGCTTCCTGGCTATTCTTGATGTGGTATGTTCCTCTGTATGCTGTGAATATGTTTTATTACCATTGGTTAATAGAGAAGCTGCTTTGGTCTATGGCAGGGCAGAATATAGCAAGGCAGGAAATCCAGGCAGAGATACAGGAGGAAAGAAGGCAGAGTCATGGAGATGCCATGTAGCCACCGAAGGAGAAAGATGCCAGAACATTACTGGTAAGTCACAACCTCGTGGCCATACGTAGATTAATCGAAACGGGTTAAGATGTAAGAGCTAACTAGGAATATGCCTAAACCATTGGCCTGACAGTGTTGTAATTGATATAGTTCTGTGTGATTATTCAGGTCTGGGTGGCTGGGAAACAAAAGTGCAGTCTCTGTTCACAGATTCTTTGCTGAAAATGGACATTGCCTTGATTTTGAGGCCTAAGGAGAAACTTTCCTAACCGCTACCTATTTGACATGAGTTAAATGACTTTGGGTGGGGAAATAGGAACAAACCTGTGAAAAGGAGTCAGAGGTTGTGTGTGGCTGGGGCTTATAACCACACCAGAAAGATGACAATTCTTTTTTTCCTCAAGGAAGAAGCATGAGCAACAGCTTGAGGATCTGGAAGTACTGAGTGTCCTGCTCCCCAGCAGAACCTGGATATGGTCATTTGCATTTGATTCATATTCAGCCCTTCAAAAGTTCAGAAGCAGTCAAGGGGCCAGGCTTGAGGTTAATCATGCATCATAGAGCCTGGCTGTTTCTTCTCTCATGGTTAACTGACTTCAGGATGATTAGTCCCAAAGACCAGGCTCCGTTCTAGCAGTGAGCCCTGGAAGAGCTTGGAATCAAAGACATGAGACTAAAATGCTTGGGATTTTCCTCCTGACAGGCTGAAGTCTCAAAGCTGTCAGGTGCCTCAGGAAAACACATTCGGAATGGCCATACACACAGGCCTGGGGGATGGTTCTCACACTATGGGGCATCAGAAGGGTCTGAGCAGCTTAGGAAAGATGCATTTTTCATAGTAGTATGTACTTATAATCCTAGAATTCAGGAGGCTGAGGCAGGAGGATATTTAATTTGAAACCAGCCTGGACTACAAAATGAGATCATCAAGTATTGGCTTGGGGTGTTGTCCAGTAATCTGCATTTTAACAGGAGCTGATTCCAGTAGCACCTGGCTCACCCTGTAAGAAACCCCAGTAGTTGGTAGCTGAGACAAATTTTGAGGCAGAGTCTCACTCAGAGTCTCATCCTCCCAGGGGAGCAGTGAGACCAGCTGCTTACCCTGTCCTGGTGAGAAGGTGAGGGCCAATCTGTACCTTGTCACCTCCTGGGATTTCAGGGGCTGGACAACAACTCCCCGGGGCTGGAAAGGTAAGTCCATCAAATCTTCCATGAGTGACTTGTGCCTGTGACTTTAAGATGCCCAATTAGAACGAGCCTTTGGCCAAGATCTCCTTGGGAAGTGACAACAAGATTGTCTTGTTATTTCACCAGTACAAGTTTCTTCTTAGGCATCCCACTTGCCTAGAAAGATGACTTCCTTCATGCCACATGAGCCAACAAATCTGTGGGACCCCATGAAGGTGTCATGATATGGTGATCACTTTACTGACCTGCAAAGGCCTAAACAGGCATGGAGGTAGTCACTCATGATGGAACCCCCAATTCATACTTTTCCATAGTCCCATGGTTTGGAACACTTGGGTGTCCTACTGGTCCTTATTATCAGTATAAACTACTAAAAATAATATATAGGAGAAATCCCCAAATACAACAGAAATCTCTTGAAAACCACTGGCTTTAGCTGCCAAGATCTGCAGCGCAATGACTTGGGATTCCCTGCCCTGCAATGCCAGACACCCAACAGCAGGAGAACAAGAGAAGCTGCAGTGTCAAATGCCTGCCCATAGAAGTATTCTTACCAATGATGCCCCACCCCACAGAGAGTGCTTGGCATTTCATTCTGATTGTTATAAGTCAACAAGAGAGTGAGAGCTACACTGAGGAAAAGATCAGAGAGATGAATACAGGTAGATGCAATCAGGGCTTAAAAGGTAAAAGGTGAAACATTTTCTACATTTAATAAAAAACATTTTCTCTTCTGAAGCTCTGGAAGTCTAGAGCCACTTTTTTTTTTTGTAAAACCCCCCATTTAAATGGCTTAAAACACATGGCTTAAAAGTGGCTACACAGAAAATATACACCCTCAAAGTCTTGACTTTCAGTTAAATACAAATATACAAAATGTAAACTGAGACAATAGAGAAATTTACAAAACTTTCCTTTAAAAATGATAAAGACAAAATTCAGTTCTAATTAGGATGCTATTAAAATCCATGCAAGTTGCATATCCCATTGGGTTTCTATTGCAATATTCAACAAGGACAATTCTAGTTCACCCCAGCTTGGGGCCACCTTGAAAAGCAGACCTGAGTGGAAATTTCTTTGAGAAACTTGGAGGCTTGTTGTTGGGATGAACAGTATCCTATCCCAGTTCCCAGGGGAGCTCTCCTGGCTACCCAGCCATAGTAGAAGCTCCATCAGCTACAAGTTCCGCTTCCAAGTAGAAGGGTCTGAGCTGGTTCCACTTTGGACTTCAAGACCAGAGCTGAAACTAGCTGCTTCCAGTAGAGTTTGAACTGATGTGGTTTGAATTTATGCGGTGGTTACAACTGGTCTTAGGAGTGGGTGAACTCTTGGAATTGTTCTGATGCTGGGAAGAGAGAGGAATAGAATCAGTTCTTGGTAAATTCAAAGCCCATGGATTTGACACATTCATGGTGGCTCTGGAAGTAGGGCACTAGAATCCAGAATGTTCCAACCTTCTCTGTGTTTTGGCTTTTTGCATTCTCCCCAGAAGACCTGAGTTTACAGGCTGCTCCTTGAGCAAAGGGTTTTATCTGGTGCCCAGGAAGAGCCATGGAATTAAGAAATCCTAAATCTGTGAGCAGAGGAAAAGGGTGATTTCTTTCTAGAACTTGTAGTTTTACTTGATGGAACTGTTTAAACATGTCTTTGTATTATAAAAACACAAATATATCACAGTGTAGGATGTGAAACTTAAACTTGGCAGGGGGCAGACCCCATGAGTCTGAAGATGCTTCCTGCCCTGTGTCCCAGATAACAGATAGTCTGTGGGGTCACCAGAGGTGTGAGCTAGGGCTAAGTTCTTTGAGTCCATCAATCTCAGTCTCCTTAGCTGGAATGGAGCAATGGAAGCCCACACATGTGTTCACACTTCACCAGGATGCCCACAGGTAATGAGTCTCCCCCTCTCTTGGTACATGGGAGGTGCCTAAGATATGGTGGTAGAATGAATTAGTTATTGGAGAGAAGCTGGGGTATGGGATATCAAGTACACAGCCTAGGGCCTAATCCATAATGCATCTCTGTAAATAAGCACCTTTATTTTATCCTTGCTATCTGAGGGAGAGAGCTGAGAGTTCAGGTCAAGTGACCACAGCTGACCTAGGGGAGGAGAGACAAGTAGAGAAAGACTTCCAAGCTCTAAGATGGGAATCCTGAGGCTCCTCCTTCTTGAAGGGCTAGGCTGACTAGACACAGCTGCAGCTGCCTTTGTAGTTGTGGAATAGGGCTCCTGGGTTCTCACACTCTGGATTTTCAGATTTTCCCAAGGGCTGTTCTTTCATTTGGTCTATACCAATCCTTCCTTCAGGGATAAGCTTTGATGGAACAAAGTCTGTTCCCAAGGGGAAAATGCCAGCTAGTATGAGGGGATTGAACAAGGGAACAGTGTTTCCCAGTCTGAGGTGGGTTTGCCCTGCAGGGTGACCAATAGTGCTGATCACTGATAGAGGAGGTGCTAAGTTGTTTCTTCCTCTGTGTTTATTGGGCAGAGGTTGGTAATGCTTTTTCAACATCCTTCACTCTGTGGCACAGCCCTGTGATGAGAATCAGTTTCCCTGTGTCAACAATGCTGACATGGGACCCTGTATCACCAACAAGGGGTGCTGGGATTTTGGACAAGCTGACTAACAATTCCAGGCTACCAAGCCATACAAACAAAGGGCAGTCTGGATCTCTGGTGTGTGAAGTGGGCTGGAATCCCAGAGCTCAGGCCAGGTTGGCCAGGCTGACTCTCACCTGGCGCCTGAAGAGTCTATGAAACAGCCCTTTCTTTGGAGGTTCTGGAGGCTGATTTCTGTTCAGGTCTGGTGAGAGGGTACCATTGGGTCCAAACACATTCAGCTCCTTGAAGCATTCTGTTTCTATCATCTAGAAAGGCAGAATAGAAACAACACTGTCACCCTCGGGGGCCTTCCCTGAGACATTAGACCCTGCCCTACTGGCTCTGCCCCTTCCTCTAACAGGGCTTCTCTGCAACTTTTGGGGGTCTCCACTAAGAATATAACCCACCAGAGGCACACTCTTCCCCCTCCAAACAATCTCCTACAGCTTACTTGACCATCATCCATACCGCATTTGGTCAGCTGACTTACTCAATTTAATATATGTACTTTTAGAAGATGCCCCATTTCCTTCCATTTCAAGCAGACCTCTTAGGGAGGCACCTGGCTGCTGCCCACCTGTTCTCTCTCAGCTACCTTGTTGGCTTCCAACCCAAGCCCATCTGTGCTGCCTACCCAGTGACCCTTCTGTTGTTTTTGCACTTTCATCTTCTCTGACAACCCATCCCTCTTAGAGAAAAGCTGGTGGCATGCCCTGCCCACCTCATTTTGCCATGGGATTGGCACAGATCCTGTGGAGAACTTAGAGTAGAAGTCATCGTCCGTATGGTCCAAGTTGACACCTTTCACAGTAGAGAACTGCTCAATGTCCAGCACGTCCTTGCAGTACACAGCCCGGGGCTATAAGAGACAAAGGGCTCCATCACATGGGCCCTTCCTATGCCTGTCAGGTCCCCAAGCCTGTCTCTTAGGTTTTGATAGAGAACAGTGGGACATCTTCCTGAACTTCTCACCTTTTGGGTCCTCAAACCTGAGGTTCCCTCTCTCAGATCCACCAAGGGGATCTGATCCAAGTAAAATGAGAGCTGGGGACGCCCAGTCCAGAGTTCCTTTTTACCACTGCTTATTCACATAGACCATAGACCTGTGATCTCTTTCGAGACAGGTCCAAGAGGCTAAGAGGTTATCTCTGTCTTTAAGTTCGTGATCTCTGGAATCTCTGGGCACCTCATCCATCAGCTGCCTTGGCTGCTAGGAAGCCCACACCATCAGGAAGATAGCACTGTTTCAGAGTGTTATATTTTGGAAGAGAGGTGGCACTGGATACAGTTTGGGGTTTGTGGTCTGTGGGGATGCTGTGGACCCAGAACCAGAGCAAAACACAAGAGGGTTTTGACAAAAAGGGAAAGTGTAGTGATATTTCATTTGTATTTTAATAAATAAAGCTTGCCTGGAGGTCAGAGAGTAAAACAGCAGTAGTGATCAATCTTACAGACCAGGCAGTGATGACACACACCTTTAATCCCAGTAGCCACCCTAGTTTGCCATAGAAACCAGTGGTAGTGGTGCACGCCTTTAATCCCAGCACTAGAGAGGAATATAAAACAGGAAGAGACAGCTCTCAGACAGTCTCATTCTGAGATTCCTGGAGACAGGATTGCCATTTTGGACTGAGGTAGAGGTAAGAGCCAGTGGCTGGCTATTTTGCTTTTTCTGACTTCAGGTTGAACCCCAATTTCTGTCCCTGGGTTTTTATTAATCATGCTACAAAATGGTTAATAACTAGTTCTTGGAAAGGGGTCTTGAAAAGCTCTGATTTGTAATATTTGCCAATTGCTGTGGTGTCAATAGTCCCATCCTGGTCTACTGCAGGCTCTTGTCCTGACATTATTAAGCAGGGGGCTGGGAAGAGATGTGTACCACATCTGCCAACTTTGAAACAAGCCAGTTTCCAACTCCAATATTCTTGTACCTTCCGCAGTCCTTGGCTCCATCCTCCAGACCCCAACAAGGGTCCTCAATCTTGAAAGTACAGAGGCACAAAAAAGCCTTGCTGGGTGGGCCTCCTTTGTGAGTGTGAGCTAAACATGAGCCTGGGCTATGCAGACCCAGTAGAGCACCTTTAAGGAAAATCCTAATTTAACTGGACAGTAGATGCTCAGCTAAACTGAACTGAATGTGGTGGTCCTTAATACTCATTACAGCACTTTCCATTTAGGTTATCTCAATCTTCCATGTACTGGAAGGTTCAGGGAGGGGAGGTGTCTTGGACTGCACTGGACAGGTAAGACAACTGAAGGTTGTCTAGGTCTCCTACACTGGAGAAAGTACCTAAGTCTCTGAACAACCAATGTAGAGTTCCAGGGCTCACACCCCATCCGTACATTCTGACAACATGATTTACAGCCCTGTCACAAAATAGCCAGAGTGCAGTCTATAATGCTCCAGGAGGACAGCTGGACTCTCAGTCTACCAGAAAGCATGTCTGGGAAAGGTGAGTTTAGAGCTCCTAGGAGCAGTGGTGGCTACTCACATCTGGAATGAAGGGAGGGTCCAACATCCCAGCCTCCAGGCGCTTGAAGTTCATGTTCCTGAAGAAGGGGTGCCTCTTGACCTCAGCAGCCCCTTCCTCCTGGCAGCCCAGCCTCTGCTTCGAGTCTTTGGTGAGCAGCTGCAACAAGAGAATCCCATGAGGCCATGTGGTTGGGCCTTTCCATCTGCCCAGAGGACAGAAGGGCGAAGGAACATCTGTGGCTATAGCTCTCACAAGTGTCTCTCTTCTAGCCTCCCCAGTGCTGCCTCCTAGAACTCACAGTCTAGATGAGGAATTGAAGTGGCAGCAAAACAAGCACCAGATCACATCTTTGTAACAAATAAGGCATGTTCTCAGTTACCCTGTGGCACATTACCAGGCTGGTGGCTCAGATTAGTGCCCACACCTGGGCTTCTCTTTTTTAATTTGTTTTGTTTTACAATGTTTATTTATTATTATTGTGTGTGGAGATCAGAGGACAACTTTGTGTGGTCCGTTTTGTCCCTCTACCTTTCAAAGGTAGACTTGAATTTAGGTCACCAGGCTTGCACGCACACACACACACACACACACACACACACACACACACACACAAAAGCAAGCTTTACCTACTGAGCCATCTCTCTGACCCTGAGTTTCTCTTTTCCATATATAACTGAGCTATGTTCTCTCCATTCCAAGAAACACCAAAGAAGCAAGGCTATGAAGTGGCTGTCAATACAAAAAGCCTGTAAATGCAGCTCCACTAGTCCACAGTGCTGGCAGATGAGTAGCATCATCAAGGATAAGATGAAAGAAGGATGAGAAGTAGGGCTATGTTGCTTATCGGCTACTACCAGGCCAAGAATGATCCAGGAGACAAAGAAGTTAGATGTGGGGACTTCTAGACCTTAAGAGGCATGATTTACAGGTCTGGCATTTCAGTAGAGCAGAGTGTGTATTGCAAAGAAGAGGGTGTCTAAGTCCAGAATCCACGACCACAAGAGAAGACTTCTGGTGGTTCTTCCAGGTGACAAAGATGAGGGTTCAACCCTTTGTTTCTTTTCAGCTACAGACCAGAGTATAAAGCTTAGCCAGCATCTTTCCCAAAGTGGCCACAAGGGGGCAGAAGAGGGACATCAATGTCCCTAGTTACCGGAAGAGTTCCAGCTCAAAGACTGGGGTTGAAGCAGAAAGTTGGTGGGGGAGGGAGAAGGTGATATGCTGGGTGCCTCTGTTTTACTTCATCTGCCTGAGGCACCCTCTGATAGGTTTAATAAACAGACGAATGGCCAATAGCTAGGTAGGAGGGGTTAAGTGAGACTTGCAGGCAGAGACAGAACTCTGAGAAAGAATCTGAGGTCGGAGGTTTGCCAGCCAGACACCAGGAAACCAGATGTAAGATACTGAGGAGAGGTAATGAGCCACATGGCAGAATATAATTAATATAAACAGGTTCATTTAAGTTTTAAAAGCTAGTTAGAAAAAAGTTCAAACAAAAGCTGACAGTCTGAAGAAAGACCAGCTACAGTGGTAGTGGTGTTAGAAGTAGGGGTCATGTTTGCCTCATCCTCTCAGTATGTACATGTCCCTGTTGAGGTCTCTTGAGACCTGCTTCTTAGTATTGCTGCCCCTGACCTAAGACTGTGATACCTCCTCCAACGGCCTTGTCACACCACATAGATAGCTGAAGATGGCATAAACAAGCATCACTGGCAACCATCTCCCTACACCCTGACCTTTGCTGCCAGTACCTCTGGTACCCACTCTGTCTGCTGCAATGCTTCTCTGAGGTTGATTAATGGGCTGAGGGTCTATTTGTTGCATGCCATTCTTCATCGTGTCTTTTACACATGTCAGGGCAGAGGAACACTTCTTCTTCTTTTGGACTTGATCAGATGGCAAATCCAGTCATTCCCTTCCCATAGCACTATGACACAGAAGTGGCCAGACAGGGGTAGTTGCAGAAAACAATGATGTGTCTAAGCCCCAACCCAGACCCTGGGATTAACGTAGGAGTGGGAGATCACCTTTTGGAATTTTCAATTTAGTGTCAGGGGCCTGGTGCACCATAGTAGACATTGTCAACAAGGCTCGCTTTGTTAGAATCCAGAGCTGAGAGAAAAGGAGGTCCAAGTTCAAGAGCAGAAACTTGCTTGTGAACCAGCTTAGGCTATCATCCTCATCCTTTGCTTACTTCTCCACAAAGGATAGACCTTCATGGATGTTCACTCAATCCCCATTTCTTGTTCATGGGGTAATCCTGCCCAATATGCCAGACTTCCCCTAAGGCATATCTGACATCTCAGATCAAGGAGCACATGCGATTCTAGTGTAAGGGCTATACCACCCATAGATGTGTATTAATGTTCCTGTCCTGTCAGCCTGTCTGAGATGAGCTTACCATGTTGCAGATGGACTTGGCCTCTTCAGAGAACTTGGGGGAGTATACCTCTTCAGTCTCCAGCACCCGGCGATCCACTTCTTCCCGCTTAACCTTCTCCTTGCGGCCTCGAAACGGCGACTGGCCCTCAATCATTTCATAGATGAGACAGCCCAGACCCCAGTAGTCAGGGCTCAGGCCATATCGCTGGTTGTTCAGGACTTCTGGGGCTGAGGACAGAAGGAAGGGAGAAAATGAGGGACAATAGGCAGCAGGATGCAGCCCAAGCACACAGCCGGTGCTGCTCCTCATCTTAGCAGTACCCAAGGGTAATGTATTCACGCAGAAGGACTGGGGTTTTGGACTGGGGCTACCTTCTTTCAAAGCCCCAACTTCAACCCAGCAGGTGTGCAAATACCATTTTGTCTAGAAAGCCTTCCTGGACATGATGCTTCACTGTGCCCAAGAGCTCTGAAGGAGGTTTCAGAACTCTGATTATGGAGCAGGGAAATGTGTCCTCAGATAGAATACACACCACAGTTTTCACTACTTTGTCCCCAGTGACAGGTATGACTTCCACATACAGGATGCACTGCATACATATTTATTTCAATGGAGAAGGTACCCACCTAAATTAAAGATTCTATTCAATCTACCTGGACTTCTAATAATTTCTTGGGAGATGGGTTTGCTGTTCTAGAGCACCTCAGTTTGATTCCTAGCACCCACATGGCAGCTCAGGACTACAAGTGATTCCATTTTTAGGGGATCCAACAACCTCTTCTGACCTTTATGGGAACTAGGTACACAGATGGTACACAGACCCATACACATAAAATAATAAAAATAATAATTTTTAAATCCTTTATTGTATCTTTCCTACCACTCTGATAAAAATGACACACAGATTCACCACAGAAGCACAAAACAGTTACATGTCTTGAGGCCAGTCAGAATGAAAAGCACACACACACACATGACATGCACCAGTGGACACGTGACAGAGACTGTGTGAGAACAAAGCATTCAGAACTATGTCCAAAAGGAGAGCAATACAAATGTGTAAACAGATGTCCAGGCAGGCACTGAACAAGTGTATCTTTATCTCTTTGCTTATCTCCCCTTATGTCCATTGATCTCATCCATCCACCCATCCATCAATCCATCTATCATTCATCTACCCACCTATCTATCTATCTATCTATCTATCTATCATCCATCCATCTATCCCCTATCCATCTATTTGCCATATATCCCTCAGATCTCTCAAATATAACTATCAGAATTCACATGGTCACATACACACATACTCACACAAATATCCCACAGCTTGCCACGTGTTATGTAGTGTGAAAAAGAGCATCTAGTAGCAGAGACAATGCATTGAATCTCACACATCATCTGCAGGTACAAGCCTGGGTAGATGGCAACAGGTCCCTAGCCTAGAGTTTTCAGGGAAACCCTACACCCCAGAGTTACTGGGGTTACATATACACGGAATGTGCAAGGAAGCAAAAAATGTTCCTAACTGGTAGGAGATTCTAAGAGTTTAGCTCCAGGTCTACTCCCAGCATGTTAGTCTCGGAACAGGCTGAGAGGACGCAGGGTGGTCCTTACTTAGAACTATGCTTGGAAACATGATAGGCTCCTCTAATTTTAGAGCTCTTCTTTAAAAAAAAAAAAAAATTGCTTGAATTCAGGTAAGTGCCTAACTAGAAATTAAACTTCTTGTGCATACAGCATTAGTGTCCCAGTGCACATATGCAATAGTCTCTGGAACTCTCTGAATAACGTTCTGTGTGTTTTCTGTGAAAACAATCATATGCAAAACTGACTTGTTCTTGGCGATCTCCAGACACTGCTTTGTCTTTGCTCAGGGAGCGATGTGATTTCTCATCACATGCTACTAAAACTGCATATTTTGGAATATTGCATTGTATTCTTTTAGGTACAAGAAATTATTTCACCTTTGTTTGCATCTTAAAAACTGTTATTTCAGAATATTGGATATAAAAAATAATTTTCTGAAGAAGGAGTTATAAAAAGGTGACAAATAAATTTTGGTGCAAATTAAAAAAAATGCTTTTAAGTTATATATTTTTCTCCTCCCATCCTCCCTCCCCTTCTGCCCTCTCCCACGGTCCCCATGCTCCCAATTTACTCTAGAAATCTTGTCTTTTTCCATTTTCCATGTAGATTAGATCCATGTTTGTAACTCTTAGGATCCTCTCTGTTGTCTAGGTTCTCTGGGATTGGGAATTGTAGGCTGGTTTTTCTTTGCTTTATGTCTAAAAGCCACTTATGAGTGAGTACATATGATATTTGTCTTTCTGGGTCTGGGTTACCTCACTCAATAGATCCATCCATTTACCCGCAAATTTAAAAATGTAATTTTTTCTACTGTGTAGTACTCCACTGTGTAAATATACCACATTTTCCTTATCCATTCTTCAGTTGAGGGGCATTTAGGTTGTTTCCAGGTTCTTGCTATGACAAACTATGCTACCATGAACATAATTGAGCAACCTTTGGGTATATACTGGTATTGCTGGGTCTTGAAGTAGGTTGACTCCTAATTTTCTGAAAAGTCGCCATACTGTTATCCAAATGGGCTGCACCAGTTTACACTCCCACCAGCAATACAGGAGTGTTCCTTTTACTCCACATCCTTTCCAGCATAACTTGTAATCAGTGCTTTTGATCTCAGCCATTCTTACAGGTGTAAGATGGAATCTCAGAGTTGTTTTGATTTGCATTTCTCTGAGGGCTAAGGATGTTGATCATTTCCTGAAGTGTCTTACAGACATTTTAGATTCCTTTGTTGGGAGTTCTCCGTTTAGGTCTATACCTCATTTTTTTATGGATTATTTGTCCTTTTGAGGACCATTTTCTTGAGTTCTTTGTATATTTTGGAGATCTTTGTGTATTTGTTTGATGTGGGGTTGGTGAAGATCTTTTCCCATTTTGTAGGCTGCCGTTTTGTCTTGTTGACCATGTCCTTAGCTTTAAAGAAGCTTTTCAGTTTCAGGAGGTACCATTTATTAATTGTTGCTCTCAGTGTCTATGCTACTGGGGTTATATTTAAGAAGTGGTTCCAATGAGTTCAAGCATACTTGTTACTTTCTCTTTTATGAGGTTCAGTGTGGTTGATTCTATGTGGAGGTCTTTGATCCATTTGGACTTGATTTTTGTGCATGGTGATAGATAATGGACCTATTTTCATTCTTCTATATGTTGATATCTAATTATGCCAGCACCATTTGTTGCTTTCTTTCTTCCATTTTATATTTTTTTGCTTCTTTGTAAAAAAAAAAAGTGTTTGTAGGTGTGTGGATTGATATCTGGGTCTTTGATTTGGTTCCATTGTTCTTCCTGTCTGTTTTTATGCCAAAACCAGGCTGTTTGCAGTACTGTACCTCTGTAGTTGAGTTTGAAGGCAGGAACTGTGATGCCTCCAGAAGTTGCTTTATTGTATAGGATTGTTTTGGTTGTCCTGGGTTTTTTGCTTTTCCATATGAAGTTGAGTATTATTCTTTCTAGGTCTGTGAATAATTTTGCTGGCATTTTGATGGGCATTGCATTGAATCTGCAGAGGTTTTTTTTTTTTTTGTAAGATTGCCATTTTTACTATGTTAATTCTACCTACCTCTGGAGAAAGTGCTGTCGGAAGCACAGGGGAAAGGGGAAGTCGAGGAGGGAGCTACTTCCTGATGGAGACAAGAAAAGGGAAGGAATCACTCCCTGGGCATCTTTCAAAAAGATGGTGACACCAAAGAAGTGGGTCTTAAGACCTTCTGAGAGTGACAAGGAAGAGAAGTGGACAAGGTCAAGAGAGTCAAGTTGTCGTCCACAGAGAGAGCACAGTGTCAGGAATGCTGGGAGAAAGAAGGGTGGAGTCAGAGAAATGCCATGTAGCCCAACCAGAGACAGACGCTGGAACTTTAGCCGGTAAGCCACAGCCACGTGGTTATACACAGATTAACAGAAATAGATTAAATTAAGATGTAAGAGTTAGCTAATAAGAAGTTAGAACTAATGGGCTAAGCAGTGATTTAATTAATACAGTTTCTTTGTGATTATTTCGGGTCTAAGCTAACCGGGAGGCCGGGAACCAACCAGTGGCCTACCTTCCTCCAACACCTACCCAAGAGTGTGGGAGATCTTTCCATTTTCTGGTGTCTTCTTTAATTTTTTTTCTTCAAATATTTAAAGTTCTTGTCATAAACTTGTTGTAGGAGGCTGCTTATTGGTTCCTAGCTGCTCAGCCCCAAAGTAACCACACAGAAACTGTATTAATTAAATCACTGCTTGGTCAATTACTCAAGTATACTGCTAGCTAGCTCTTACATCTAGAATTAATCCATCTCCATTATTTTATATTTTACCATGAGGCTCGTGGCCTACCAGCAAGCTTCCAGCATATCTGTCTCTGGCGGCAACTCAATGGCTTCTCCTTGACTCTGCCTTCTTTCTCCCAGCATTCAGTTTAGTTTTCCTTGCTTAGCTCTACTTTTCCCTATCTCACAGGCCAAACCAGTTTCTTTATTCATTAACCAATAAAAGTAACACAGACAGAACTTCCCACATCATTTACCCTTTTCTGTTTAAATAAAAAGGAAGGCTTTAACTTTAACATAGTAAAATTACATATAACAAAATAGGTATCAAACAAGAATTATGATTACAATACTTATATCTACTTTATCTTTGATCATAAGTAAAAACTATAATTATAACTATCTATTCTTCAACTCCATCAAAGACTCCAGAAGGAGATATTATTACCTAAGTAAACAGAAAGTGCATTGTAAGCAACTTCCAAAACTCTAGAATTGACAGAGACATCTTGCTGTCTGGACAGTTACCCAAAGTTCTTCTGTATTGTTGGGGCATTCATCTTCAGCCTACAAGCTCATAGTATCTGGCAGACCTTTCCACAAAGCAGTAAATTTCAAAGACAGTTCCACCTATATTTGCAGTTTGTCAGTCACTTTCTTCTGTGTCCTACAGAATGTCTGCCAGGAACCCCGAAGAATGATCTCACCTTTAGGCAAGTTTAACAGTCATTTCTCCATGGGTCCTGCATGTCCAGTTCACACAGCATACCTTCAAGCAGTCCAGGCAAGAGCAGTTTCTTGCCCAATGACTAACAAACTCCATGAGGAGTCTCTTCAGTGCCCATCATCTTCTTGAAGTAATTGGTGCTGCCAGGAGCAGATGTGTCTCGTCATGAAAAGTCCTATGTTCTTAAACATTTTAAATGCCATATTCTGTAGTCTTTGAAAGGTTTGAAGAATGGTTATCCATCTGAAATACAACTCTGTACATCTAGAAAACCTAACTAAAATGACTACAAGCTTGACTATTATGGATAACTATTAACCTATATTTCTTAATTATACATTACATTTTTAAATGAGCTGCACAAACACAATACCTTAAGAGCAGAAATATATATAGTTTTCCCTGCCTAGCTCTACTCTACTCTATCACACAGGCCAAGTCAGCTTCTTTATTCATTAGCCAATAAAAGATACACATAGAAGGACCTCCCACATCAGTTTCCTCTTGCTTGTTTAGAGGGAGTGACTCCAAGATATTTTATGCTATTGTGGCTATTGTGAAGGGTTGTGGTTCTCTGATTTCTTTCTCAGTTCATTTATCATCTGTGTATAGGAGGACTATTGATTTTTTTCAAGTTAATCCTGTATCCTGCTACATTACTGAAAGTGTTTATGAGTTGTAGAAGTTCCTTGGTAGAATTTTTGGGGTCACTTATGTAAACTATCATATCATCAGCAAATAGTGAGAGTTTGACTTATTTTCCAATTTGTATCCCCTTGTTCTCCTTTTGTTGTCTTATTGCTCTAGCTAGAACCTCAAGAACTACATTGAATAGATATGGAGAGAGTGGGCAACCTTGTCTTGTTCCTGATTTCAGTGGGATAACTTTGAGTTTCTCTCCATCTGGTTTGATATTGGCTGTAGGCTTACGTATATTGCCTTTATTATGTTTAGGTATGTTCCTTGTATCCCTGCTTTCTCCAAGACCTTTATCATGAAGGGATGTTGCATTTTGTCAAATGTTTCCTCAGCATCTAATGAGATCATTTTTTTCAGTTTATATGGTAGATCACATTGATTGATTTTCATATGTTTAACTGTGCCTGCATCTCTGGGATGAAGGAGACTTGGTCATGTTGGATGATTTTTCTGATGTGTTCTTGGATATGGATTGCCAATATTTTATTGAGTATTTTTGCATCAATGTTCATGAGTAAGATTGGTCTGTAATTCTCTTTCTTGGTAATGTCTTTGTGTGGTTTGGATATCAGGGTAATTATAGCCTTATAAAAAGTTTGGCAATGATCCTTCTGTTTCTATTGTGTGGAACAATTTGAGGAGTGCTGGTATTCTTTGAAAATCTTGTAGAATTCTGTGCTGAAACCAGCTGGCCCTGGGCTTTTTTTGGTTGGGAGATTTTTGATGCATGTTTCTATCTTTAGCAGTTATAGTTTGTATAATGTGCTTATCTGGTCTTGATTTAATTTTGGTAAGTGATATTTATCCAGAAAATTGTCCATTTCCTTTAAGTTGTTCAATTTTGTGGAGTACAGGTTTTTGAAGTATGACCTGATGATTCCCTGGATTTCTTCCATGTCTGTTGTTATATCTGATTTTGTTAATTTGGATATTCTCTCTCTGCCTTTTGATTACTTTGGATAAAAGTTTGTCTATTTTGTTGATTTTTCTCAAAGAATGAACTTTGTCTCATTCATTCTTTGTATTGCTTTCTTTGTTTCTATATTGTGATTTCAGCTCTCAATTTGATTATTTCCTTCTGCCTAGTCTTCCTGGGTGAATTTGTTTCTTTTTGTTCTACAGTTTCTAGGTGTTCTGTTAACTCACTAGTGTTGGGTTTTTCCAGCTTCTTTTACATAGGCATCTAGTGCTATGAACTTTTCTCTTAACACTGCTTTCATTGTGTCCCATAAATTCAGGTATGTTGTGTGGTCATTTTTCTTGAATTTTAGCAAGTCTTTAATTTCTTCCTTTATTTCTTCCCTGAACCATTGATGATTCAGATGAGCATTGTTTAATTTCCATGTGTTTGTGGACTTTCAGGAATTAGTGTTGCTGTTGAATTCTAATTTTAAGCCATGGTGATCCAATAAGATACATGGCATTATTCCAACTTTTTTAATCTGTTAAGTTTGTTTTGTTACCTAGTACGTGCTTAGTTTTTTTGAGAAGGTTCCATGAGGTTCTGTTTGAACAGAATGTTCTATAGATGTCTGTTAAGTCCATTTGAGTCATATCTGTTAGTTCCCCTATTTCTCTGTTGATTTTTTTGTCTGACAGACCTGTCCAGTGGTGAGAATGAGGTATTAAAATCTCCCACTATTAGTGTGTGGAGTTTAATATATAATTTAAACTTTATAAATGTTCCTTTTACTTATGAGAGTGCCCTTGTATTTGGGGCATAGATGTTCAGCATTGAGATTTCCTCTTGATGGATTTTTCCTGTGACTAATATGAAATGTCCTTCGTTGTCTCTTTTGATTGATTTTAATTTGAAGTCTATTTTGTCAGATATTAGGATAGCTAACCATCTTGCTTCTTAGGTCCATTTGATTGGAAAAAATTTTCCCAACCCTTTACTCTGACGCAATGTCTGTCTTTAAGGTTGAGGTATGTCTCTTGTATGCAGCAGAAGGATGGGTTCGGTTTTTGTATCCAAACTGTTAGCCTGTGTCTCTTTATAGGTAAGTTGAGTCCGTTTATATTAAGGGATATTAATGACCAGTGATTGCTAATTCCTGTTATTTTAGTTTTCGTTGTTGGTGATGTTATTGTGTGTATTTTTCCATTTTGCTGGATTTGCTGCTGTGACATCTTCTAATGTCTATGTTTTTGTGGATGTAGTCAACTTCTTTGGGTTGGAGTTTTCCTTCTCATACTTTGTGTAGGCTGGGTTCATTGCTAGGTATTGGCTAAATCTGGTTCTGTCATGGAATATCTTGTTTTGTCCATCTATAGTGATTGAAAGTTTTGCTGGGTATAGTAGTCTGGGCTGGCATCCATGGTCTCTTAATGTCTGCATAACACTTGACCACAACTTTCTGGCTTTTACGGTTTCCAATGAGAAGTCAGGTGTAACTCTGATAGGTCTGCCTTTATATATTACTTGTCCTTTTTCCTTTGTACCTCTTAATATTCTTTCTTGATTCAATATGTTTAGTGTTTTGATTATTATGTGGCAAGGGGACTTTTTTTTATCCAGTCTATTTGTTGTTCTGTAAGCTTCTTGTATCTTTCTTTAGGCTGGGAAAAATTTTCTTCTATGATTTTTATTGAATATATTTTCTGTGCTTTTGAGTTTGACTTCTCCTTCTTCTATCACTATTATTCTTAGGTTTAATCTTTTCATGGTGTCCCATATTTCCTGAATATTTTGTGTTAAGCTTTTGCTAGATTTAATGTTTTACTTGACTGATGAGTCTATATCCTCTATTGTATCTTCAGTGCTGGAGATTCTCTCTGCCGTATCTTGTATTCTGCTGTTTATGCTTGCATTTGTAGTTCCTGATTGTTTTGCAATAATTTATGTTTCTATAATTCCCTCAGTTTGTGTTTCCTTTATTGTCTCTATTTTGATTTTCAAGTCTTGAATAGTTTCTTTCATCTGTCTGATTGCTTTTTCTTGGTTTTAAGGGATTTGTTGATTTTTTTCCAATTTTTTGTCTTTTCCTTCATTTCTTTGAGGGAAATTTTCATTTCCTCTTTAAGGGACTTAACCATTCTCCTAAAGTTATCTTTTAGGTCATTTTCTTCTGCTTTATCCATATTTGGTTGTTCAAGTCTTGCTGCTGTAGGGTCACTAGTTTTTATTAGTGTAGTGTTGTTCTTAGTGATGTTGAGTGTGTTTTTACCTTGTCTACCCTTCTTTTCCTGATTGGTGTAATTAGGGTTGTGTCTCTGATGATCAATCTTTCAGGTGCCAGTGGATCCAAGGCTCTGATGGATGCCCCTCGTGGTACAGTCAGGGTCACGGTTCCAGTCACTCCAGAGGTTGCTCTTCAATCCCAGGTGTTATTAGGGCTTGCTGCCACAGAGATTGCTGGCTCTGACCTGTTCCCACTGAGGTCATTGCCTTGGGTCTGCTCTGGCAGAGGTTGCTGGCTCAGGCCTGCTCCCTTGGAGGTTGCCAATTCATGCCCACCGGGTCTGCCGAGGTCTCTGGCTTGGGCCTGTTCCCTCAGCTGCCCCACCTGTTCCTGTGAAGGTCATTGCCTCAGGCCTGCTCCTGTGGAAGTCACTGGCTCAGGCCTGCTCCCACAGAGGTCTCTGGCTCAGGCCTGCCCGCCTCCATGGTTGCTCCCTTGTACCTGCTCCTGTGGTGGTCCCAGAGCTCTTCTTAATGGCCACATTCTTCTCAGAGGTCTCCCCAAAGAATATCTATCTGATACCTATTCTAGGTAGGTCCTTCTTCAACAACAGCTCCCCTAGAAATGCTAGTGCCAGTCTCTGGTCCCAATCCCCAGGATGACTTGTCTTTGAGACTTAGGTTGGCTGGTGGTAGGGGGTTACAGAGAGCTCAGTTTAGGTTACACCTTGGGTCCCACTGGCCTACTCCACCTGATTGGGCCTCCTACCAAGCATCCCTATGGAAAATCAGTACAATACTTTTAAACAGCAAAACAAAAAGAGACAAGAGGACTATTAATTGATGGCCTTGGGGAGGCTCAGTTGTGATGGGCACAAAGTATTACTCACCCATGTAACCAACAGTGCCCACACGGCCACGAATAAGGTCTCCTTCAGGGATCTTCACGGCTAGTCCCAGGTCTGAGATCCGAATGTGGCCTGTTGGGGACAGCAGGGTCAATGGGTTCATAGTCACATGAACATCCTGGTCAAGGACATAGACACACAAGGCCTCTGCGCAATGAAGATGTGACCTCGGCCTGCTCTTACAAGGTAACCCTGTGACCTTGGGAGACTGTAGGTGAGATGTGTAGAAATTGTACATAATGAGGGAAACATTAATAAAAATGCAGAAGGATGTTTGGACAAGGCTAGTCACTGACTGACCTATCACATTTAATGTCCCAATAGGCTTTCTGGAAGGCTGAGGTCACAGAGTTTAAAATATCCTGGCTGACTCTCAGATTGCTTCACAGGAAAAATATGAAGTTCTTGACATTTTGCAACAATTTGCCTAAGGAGAAAAATTATAAAGCAGTTTGAGAAGCCACTCCCTGCCTTCCTGATTGGTCTTTGGAGTTTGTTTGTTTTCTTCAAAGATATGGAAAAATGAGAAGAGCAAGATCTGGCCTGGAATCTGAGTTCAGAATCCAAACTGACCCCCAAGGCCCAGGCAGCACTGCCTACCTCTACCTATATTTCACACTCAGGAAGGAGCACATGCCCTTGTCCATAAATGCCTGTCAGGCCTGAGTATCTCAGATGGCCTCCAGCTCTGTAGTCTCTTACAGGAAAGGGGAAGAGAGCCCCTGTGGGTCTTCAGTGTGAGTAGTTCAGAGATTGCACTGTGGCCTGGACCTCTTGGAGGATCCTGTGCTCCTTGTTTCTCTACATACAGCTGTCTCCAAGTCACCAAACTGGGAAGGAGGAGGGGGGCTGTGTAACCCAGGAATATGCAGGAGACTTGGTAGTATCTTTGTCATGGTGAGGCTGGCCTGAGTCTCAGGCTTATTATATGTAAGATGGATACTTGGAAGCACCTGTCCCTCTGTGGCAGGAATAACTAGGAAAACCTAGTTAGGTGCATGAGAAACTACTCTATAGATATGAGGGATTGAACTGCATGAGGGAATACTACCCATTTGCTTATACCCAAGGGCAAGTACAATGAGAGTACACAGCTAATGACATGTTCACAGCTGGCTGGAGTCAGCAGGCTGTTTTCTGTGGGCCATCATGTAGTGCCCTCACTACACAGTCCTCTTCACAGTGTCCATCACAGTCCTGATGTTTCTGCTTCACAAACAGGACAAGGAGCAGGACAAGTGGCATGGATGTCCAGCACTACCTCCAAATCTTTGCTTCTTTGCTTTTGGTCATCACTCTCTGTCACTGACACTGGCTCTGATGTCAGAGTCAGCTGAGCTACACTACTTCACAAAGAAGGATCCTTCCTCAAGCCCAGGAGTAAGAAGCAGTAATGGGGTCTTCTGCCCTATGGACCCCCAACCCTTTCCATGGTCCTGGTCTAACCAGGCCCTCCATTCCCGAGAGTGTCTGCAGGCCCTTGCTCTGGGTAACATGAAACATTAGCCTCAGACACTGTAACGGAAAAGGCCCCCATCTTCCAGTCCCTGACTTACCATAATCATCCAGCAGGATATTCTCTGGTTTCAGATCTCTGCAGGGTGAAAACAATAGGCATCTGAGCATGGCCATTCCATGCAGCAAAGACACATTGCATCTGAGCTGATCCTCTGGTGTCAAACAGGCCCAGGGGCCACAAGATGTCTACCTCCCACCTCTGGATTGAGATAGTCTGGTCTCTATGGGTCAAGACCATTGTCAGATCATTTCTCTCCTCCCAGTAATTTAACACAAATGCTGAAGTTTGCCTTTGGCTTCTTATCTTTCCTACAGAGTAACTAGGAGGTCAGAAAAGGCCAATTCTAGTGCCTATCCTCACACAGGTGGTCCACGGGGCAGAGGACACTGGCTAGTATGACTAGAGACTTGCTGGAGGGCTGGGAAGACATGATATCACAGAATACCCTGTAGGCAGAGCAGGTCCTAGAAACAAAGAGAAGACACCAAGACCAGAGCACCATTAGGAAGAAAGCTGCATGGTGAAGATGGGCCAGAGGAGAGATGCCTATGGAAGAGGTCCCAGGAGGCTGGCTTATCTCCTAAATCCTACTGTGTCAAAGCCCAGGATTAAGCTGCTAGTGGTGCTGTTTCATCTTATCTATAATGTCTCAATTCACTGACAGGATCTTGCTTATAAAGAATAACTTCTGCCTTCCCAGAGAGGGGAACAGACAGAAGACTGGATATCCCAGCAAAAGCTGGGTGAAGTTGTAGCTTAGATTGGGATCCCAGGGCTGACAAAACTGGCATCTGGACGGAGGCTCCAGTTCTGCACCAGCCAGCTTTGTTTAACCGACGGCAGTTGTTCTTGCAGGAAGACTACCCAAATCCTGGGTAGTCCCACCAAAGGAGATGGGTATTGCGTGCCCTTCTTTATTACAGACCAGCTTTGCTGCCTTTTATTATTTACATGGGTTTCTTTTGATGTGCTGACATTTCCAAGGAAAGGTAAAAACTCTCAACTCAAGAAACCAGTGGCAATGGGTTGGAAACAACAGATTGCCACGAACCACGGGACAGGATCAAATTCACAGGCAATCTAGGGCAGGTAGAACAAGAAGGAATACCTTACTTATGTCAGTGGTTCTCAATTTGTGAGTTGCAACCCCCTTGGTATAGAATGACCCTCTGAAAGAAGAGGTAGCCGAAGACCATCAGAAAACATATATATATATATATATATATATATATATATACACATTATGATTTATAACAGCATAACTACACTTAGGAAGCAGCAACAAAAAATAATTTTATGATTGGGGTCACTACAATATGAGGAACTATATTAAAAGGTCGCAGCATTAGGAAGGTTGGGAATCACTGCCTTAGGTCTTTGCTGCTATAGAGGAAGGGAATTTGGGACTCTAGAGTCTGTCCCCCCACATCTCACGACACTTTTAAGTGAAAGGCAATTAAAGAGGTTCTTTTAGCTCTTAGGGTAACTCTTCTGACTTCTTACTATAATAAAAAACAAAACAGAATTACAGGCAGGGGCTATCATTTGGGGCAGGAGCTCTCAGGAACATTCTTTATTGCTTCTAAAATCCTCTTGGGTTCCAAAGACAATCTTTACCCAGAAATCCCATGTAAAGACATGAACTGAGTGTGTGGGTGCCTGGGGTGTCTGTGAGGACTGACAGTATCCCATATGCTGGCAGTGTCCGGGGTAGAGCTATCATCAGTCCTTAACTTTCAGGAACTTATCACAGTTTTTTTTTTTTTTAAAGACACATGGTGGTGGAAATCAATTTGCTACAAAAACTAGATTACAGTGGGTCCCTTGAGAAATGTAATGCAGCTGGCCAATATCAAAACATCAGTCCCTTCTTCTGAACACATAAGGAAATAATTCAGTATTTGCTCAAAATGCAGAAGGGGAGACAGAAGAGATGGCTCAGTGGTTGAGAGTACTTAAAACTCTTCAAAAGGACCAGAGTTTGGCTTCCAGCATCCATATCAAGATGGTTCACAATCACCTGTAATCCCAGCTCCAGGGGAGCCACTGCCCTTTCTGGACTCAGCAGGCACTGATACAGACAAATTCACAAACACACATAAATTTAAAAAAAAAATAAAATAAAAATCTTTTTTAAAAGTACAGGAGAGGCAACGGAGTCTGTTAAAATCCTGTGCACTAGGGGGAGAACATGAAGTGCTGTTCACTGTGAGAAGCATCTTGGTATGGGGCTCTATAGAGTCCAGGCCATTGTGATATTAAGATGGGGGGGAGGTGAAAGTTAGAACAGGCTCAAGGTTGGGTGGGGCAGGTCATGTGGCAATGTGATACCATTAGACAGTGACTCTTCCCATATCTTACTGGGACTGATTCAAGGATCCACTGAGCATCCCTGGGCCATATACTAGGAGCACCGCTCACCTATAGACAGTGTTCTCACGGTGTAAGTCTTCCAGGCCACAGAGGATCTCAGCTGCATAAAACAAGGCTCGCTCTTCTTCAAAGCCAGGGTTCCCCATGTTGTAGATGTGAAACTTCAGATCACCCCCATTCATGATGGTCAGGACCAAGCACAGCGCATCTTTGGTCTCATAGGCATAGGCCAGGTTGACCTGTGAACACAAGAGCAGCACTATAATGCAGTCACAGCAGCTGTCACTGACTAATACTGCCTTCTCTTGGATCATTAACACTAGGAGGAGAGGGGAGTGGAAGGGACAAAGCAGCTCATACCCTGTGCCCAGTTCTCCCCTCGCTGACCCTGCCAGCTTTCCCTCACAGCCAGCAAAGAACTCATGCTCAGATCTTCTGACAAGCGGCTCAAAGTAAAGGGCTTACAGCTTCCAAACTACAAAACATGTGCAGACATTAGTTTTGTTAAACCGGATGTTGCCTAGTTGGCTGGTCAGAAAAGCAAAGCATAGTGGCCCTTTATGCTGTAGGAGGGGCAGTAAAACTTTGGAGCAATAAGGGCCTGACAAAAAAAAATCTTCTATGAAAGATATGTCAACAGATGTGGATCTGGTGGATTCCATATACCTACGATGTAGAGAATGAGGCAGGTAGTGCTGGGTTAAGGCACCTTACACTATGCTGTCGTCTTCACTTTGGGAATTTGTACAAATGAAATCGGCCACTGATGGCCAGGCTGGGGATAGGATGTAAACACCAGGAAGAACAGGAGTTATTTCTGAGGAAAGGAGACAATCAATAGTAGAGGTGGCATGAGCGCTGGGTTCTATCGCCAGCGGCTGGAGCTGACCCTCTTCCCTCTACACCTGCCCAGGTGAGCCCCAGGAAGGCTCACGAGGAGTGTCATAGTTTGAGTGAATATTCTCTAAAGGTCCACATGTTCAAGAACTAGGACCCACAGCGGTGCTACTAGAAGAGAGGACCTCAGGTCATTGGGGGTGTCCTAGAAGGGGACTGTGAGACCTGATGACCTCTTGTCTCTCAATTCTACTAGGAGAGGAGAGGACCTTAGGTCATTGGGGGTGTCCTAGAAGGGGATTGTGAGACCTGATGACCTCTTGTCTCTCAATTCTACTTTGTTTATGGTATAAATCCTACAACAGGGCTACTTGATGTTGGACAGGAAGCTCCAGAATTGGGAGCCAAAATAAATCACTGTTTTTTATTAGTTAAATGTCTCAGGTATTTTGTTATAGTGACAAAAGTTGACACCAAGTATTATTGTGAGAACTCTCTGCCACAGGTAGTGGATGGAACCCACTTAAGGAAGGTGGGCCATCAAAACCAATGGACCTTGAAGATGTGCCAGCCCAGGCTTGTCAGACATACCATGCTTTTCAGAGTAGGACCCACCAACACCCCTGTCACAGATAAGGGTTCCACTGAGAAGCATCAAGATGCCACAGGCAGGGTCTGTGCTGATGCCCATGGCACCTGATAACATTGGCCATGCCGATGCCAGGGGTCTGGGCTGCCACCTGGAACCATGCCAATTTGGGTGGCCTGCATTGCCAACTGAGGCCATAGTGACATCCAGTCCTGGGCTGCTACCAAAAAACTATGTCTGGGTCCATGGTCCTACCACAGCCAGGGTCTGTGTTGATGTTCATGGCACATAGTAACACCAAAGTTCACATAGACATCCAGGACTAGGCCACAACCCATAGCAATGTTGGTGTCTGAGGGCTATGCTGCCAGTGGGGCCATGCTGATCTGGGTGGCCTATGCTGTCACACAAGGCCATGGTGTTGTCTGGGCCCAGGATGCTGCTTATGGCATGTCTGGGTCCATGGCCCAGCAGCAGTAAGGGTCTAAGTTGATGTCCATGGCTCCTGTTACCACCAAGGGCTATGCGGAAGCCCAGGGTCTGGATAGTTATTGAAACCACGTTGGTGTCCAAGGGCCTTGCTGCCACTGGGTCCATACTGATCTAAGTGGCCTATGCTGCCACCAGGGCAGTGATGATGTCCGGGAATGAACTGCTGCTGATGGCCATGTCTGGGTCTGTGATGATAGCTTATGCTGGAGAGGATGTGGAGTAAGGGTCATCCATTGTTGGTGGGAATGCAAACTTGTGCAACCACTTTGGAAATCAGTGTGGTAGTTTCTCAGAAAATTGGGAGTCAACTTACCTCAAGATCTAGCAATACCACTCTTGGGAATATACCCAAGAGATGCCCAACCATACTACAAAAGCATTTGTTCAACTATGTTCATAGCAGCATTAGTTGTAATAGTCAGAACCTGGAAACAACCTAGATGCCCCTCAATGGAAGAATGGATAAAGAAAGTGTGGAATATATACATATTAGAGTACTACTCAGCGGTAAAAAACAATGACATCTTGAATTTTGCATACAAATAGATGGAAGTAGAAAACACTATCCTGAGTGAGATAATCCAGACCCAAAAATACAAATATAGTATGTACTCACTCATTAGTGGATTCTAGCCATAAACAAAGGACATTGAGCCTATAGTTCATGAGAAGCTAAGTAATAAGGTGAACCCAAAGAAAAACATATATAGATCCACCTGGAAATTGGAAGCAGACAAGATTGCCTGACAAAATTTGGGAGCAAGGGGGCAAGGGGTAGAAGGAAGAGAAGAAGGGGAAGTGGAGAGGAGAAGGAGAATATTGGGGAGGGCTTGAGGGAAAAGAATAGTTGAGATGGAGGAAGGACAGATATGAGCGAAAGGAAAGAGATATCTTAATTGAGGGAGCCATTTGGGGATTAGCAAGAAGTCTGGCTCTAGAAAAATTCCCAGAATCCACAAGGATGACCCCAGCTAAGACCCTAAGCAATAGAGGAGAGGGTGTCTGAACTGGCTTTGCCCTGTAGTAAAACTGATGATTATGTTATATAACACCATAGAATCTTCGTCCAACAACAGATGGAAACAGAGGCAGAGACCCACATCGGAGCACTGGACTGAGCTCCCAAGGTCCAGTTGAAGAGCGGAAGGATGGAGAGTATGAGCAAGGAAGTCAGGACCATAAGGGGTTCACCCACTGAGACAATGTGCCTGAGCTAATGGGAGCTCACCAACTCCAACTGGACAGGGAATGAACAAGCATGAGATCAAACTAGTACCTCTGAATGTGGTTGACAGTTGGGGCAGACTGAGGGGCACTGGGATTTGTCTCTACTTCATGTACTGACTTTTTGGGATCCTATTCTCTTTGAATGTATACCTTGCTCAACCTGGATGTAGTGGGGAGGGCCTTGGACTTTCCACAGGGCAGAGTGCCTTGCCCTCTCTTAAGATTGGAGTGGGATGGGGTGTGTGTGGAAGGAGTGGGAAGGGACTGGGAAGGGAGGAAGTGGGAATTTGGATTGGTATTTTTAAAAGTAATAAAAATAATAATAAAAAAGAAAAAAAAACAAAAACAAAAAACAAAACAAAACAAAAAACCCAAAGCAGAGATGAATAGTTTTGTTTTGTTTCGTTTTGTTTTTTAAGGGAATGGCTAAGCTGTTGGTCTAGACAGAGGAGAAAAAAGTCAACTTCAGGGTAAAAACTATCATAGTATAATATGTATAGGATAGTCCTGTTAGCTAAAAAATAATAAAGCCTATATATGAATAAAGTATGCATGGAATGATTACCCATAGAGGGGGTTATTTGTATTTATTGTATATCTTTTTGTGCCACTTGAATTTTACCTCTCACATATTTTAGTTTTTATAATAACATGTAGAAGAAACATTTAGAGCTTACCAAATACCCATATACCTCCATACTCCCCAGCCTCTTCTGCCTCATCCTGAGATGACCAGCTGTGACCAGCGGAAGCATGGAATACTAATCAAGCAGGGATAGTGAAAGGTCCCAACAGAGACCCCTCGGCATTCTTTCCTGGCTTTGGTTAGGATTGTCAGTAAGTGAAGAGGGTGGGTCAATCTGACTGGACTTGATGTGGCTGAAAGATAAGCTTTTGTTGTGTCTAGCTAATTAAAGTTAGGGCTAATTTATTACTTGGGCAGAGTCTTGTCTAGACTGACCTGGAGACATACAAACAAAATAGCACCTCTCTAGGAAACTCCACCAGGATGGTCTCCACCACAGTAAAACCAGACAACAGCATCCATAGAACCCAGAGATCCTTGTTTGAGTCGATAGTAATCTTGTTTTGTTCACTGAGGGGTTTATAAGGTGGCCTTAGAGAACAGGGATCCCAAAAGTGGGGACTCGCTGCATTGGAGGACCATCATTCCTAGCAAGGGAAGGAAGTCCCAGTCACCACAAGAGTGGGCCTGTGGCTGGGCCCTGAACACTCACCACAAACTGGCTGTTGACTTTCTCAAGAATCTGCTTCTCATTGAGTGCCATGGACTCTCCTTTCCTCTTTTTGATCCTCTTCTTCTCTAAGCGTTTGCAAGCATACATTTTACCTGTGGCCCGAACCTGGCAGGCACAGACCTGCAGTAGAAGAAGACACTAAGGTCATAGGATACTAAAGTGGTTTACCCAACTCCAAGGCCAGGATGTCAGGTCTCTGGAGCTGGAGCTGGTGGGTCCAAAGCCAGCAGGTGTGACCTGTGGTTGTTGGAGTTCAGGACATCTGGCTCTGTACCCAGTGCTGCCTGAACTCTGTCTTCATGAACTAGCTCTAAGACACCTCCTCCCCTGAGAAGGCTCCTGGCCTTGAAGGTACTGAAATGACCACAGCATAAAGTCAGGTGACTGGCTGAGGCTTCAAGTGCTACCCCTGATCCCCACATCAGGTACAAGTGAATTTTTTTCTGCCAGCTAGAAGAGCTTGTTTTGGGAGTACAGTGAAAGAAGACCTTCACGAACCCTAACTTTACAACTCAGAGAAATGGGAAGAGCATTGAGAGTTTAGCACCAGTTCTTTCTTTACTGGTTGTATGACCTTGCCTAAGTCACCAGTCTTTTCTGAACAGTTTTCCTTGGCTCCAAAATGGAAACAAGGCTGACCTCAAATATTGAGAAGACCACATAGTATTATTAAATCTCTATTCCTGAAACAAGATATACTAACAGTATCACGTGGACCCCTCATTGGCCAAGGTTGTTCAGTGCCTTCATACATCCTCAAACACAACCCAGGGGACCCATCCTTTCCTTGAAGCTCCCACTTGAGGTTGTGGAAAGAACCTCCACTTCACCTGCCCTCACAGGGCAGTGAAGGCTCTTGTTACTCTCCTTTCTCTCTCACAAATATGTCCGCGCCCAGGCCAGACCCCTTGCTACCAGACCTCTCTGCTAGCAGAGGGCTAGGGCAGAACAAGAAGATCCTTCTAAAAGCACTACTGATCTAAAAGGGGTGAGGAAAGGGAGCAGAGGCCAGACCCTTTAACGAAGATTTTCACTCACCTCTCCAAAGCCACCTTTGCCCAGGACCCGGTACTGCCGGAAAGTATTTTTGGTCACTGGTTGCCTGAAAAATATCAAGAATCTGACATTGATATCCTGAAGGTAAGATTTAAGACCCATAAAAAACAGATAAGGTGGCTGGCAAGGAACAAGCCAAGGACATGCAATGCCTTCCTCTGAGGCTGTACTAAAGACTCAGACCTTTGGCTCCCGATCCTGGGCAGCTAGGGGATGAGCCACCCTGGCTTGCTCAGAAGGACAGAGAGAAGCTTTGGAAGAATAAGCCCACAGGGCTTAACCAAGTTGAGTCAGGACTTCTCTCTGGAGGAATTCAGTGCAGCCCACGCAACTAAATGCTCCCTAGTTGCTGCCCTTCCACTGACAACATCCCTTTGCTCTCTCCCAAACTTACAGTCTGTGGCCAGACCTAAAAGGGAACTCTGCTTCATATGGTGTGTGTGTGTGTGTGTGTGTGTGTGTGTGTGTGTGTGTGTGTGGCAGAGGCCACATAGGAACATACAGATCTCCCCATACCTGTAGAGCTCAGTTTGTCCAGCGGGTGCCCATACTTGCTATTCTGGGCACTCATGAGCGAGTACACCTTGCTTAGAGCAAATGTTGCTAGTTATAGGTCTGTTTCAGGTACTCTGTGATCGTCAGCTCTTAAACTTTCCTTCACAGGACTGCTTTGCTATATTTCCATCCATCCAGGACACTAGAATACCATGAATGGCCAAAGAAGTGGTGATAAAATACCCATCATTTTCTGTCTTCAGCTTCCCAGTTCCCAAATAGATGACAAATAAAATACTCTAGCTTTTGCCAAGAACTCCAGGGTGAAAAGCTTGTTTTTATCCCTGTCCTGGTTGGCAAGGACTTATCAATGTAACATGGGAAACCACCTCTTGGAGCAAAAGGGCTATTCTCTCTCTCTCTCTCTCTCTCTCTCTCTCTCTCTCTCTCTCACACACACACACTCTCTCTCTCTCTCTCTCTCTTTCTCTCTCTCTCTCACACACACACACACACACACACACACACACCCTATAAAATTCCTGAGCAGGAGAGGGGCTAGAGGAGACTGAACTGGGTCAAAGAACTGGATCCATTTGAGGAGGAGGACTGACAAGGCACCATGTCACAGAAACCCTCAGTTTCCTACTTAGCACTAGGGCATCTCAGGTGTACAGAGAAGAGCTAGCATCTGACACAGGGCAAGAAGCCTTTCCTACAACCACTACATAAGGGCAGAAAAGTTTATATTGGCATAACCATTTACAATGTATGGAGAATAAACAGTCAGTCACCACTATTGTAGAGGTCCTCTACTATAAAATGATTGTTCTGCAATTTCCTAGGAAATTCTTGGTTAACCCTGGGAGAGAAAAATTCCCCTTAATATTCCAGTAACACAGTTTAAATATGTCATGATTGAGGGGGAAACATTGGAGAGGTGGGGTGTCATCAGTGATGTGGGGCATTCCTAATCTAGGATCCTATCTTATTGGCTCTAAGAACTTAGTACCTTCCAAAGGGTATATTCTTAACTTTGTAGTAATCAAAATGTCCATTTCATGAAGCTAGTGCAGATAAATAAAAAGAAAGCCAGTGGCCTCAGCCAAGAATCAATTAGAATTGGACTGCTGGGTATAATGAGAACGAAGGGCTTGAAAGACTTTGTATTCAGATTCTGGCCTTCGCCAGTTCTTTGCTGTGTAGCCTAGAGCCAACCCACCAAACTCTCTAGGCCTTCCATCTTCAATAAAATGGATTTAATGAGAAGGAAAATGTATCCATACCAAAGCTTCTCATAAGTTGCTTTTGTAGTAGATGTCATTATTTGTAATAAAGAACAGGGATGTTCTGGGGATCTTCAAGCTGACCACACCTATAGCTAGATGTGCCTTGCTTGTGAGTGCTGTCATTGTTTGAATGTAAAACTGTGTCCCCAAGGTTTGTATGTTGAAGGCTTGGATCCCAGTGCTGCCATGAATAAAGTTGAGACCTGGTCAGGTCATTCTCACTGGTCAGGATAGAAAAATAATGGCTTTAAGCAGGTTGCTTTCATGATGAGCGTTCTGAAGTATGCATAGAAGGCAGGTCTTCTCTGGGGCCTTGAGATGGCTCCTGGCCCACAGCCTTTAACTATCTGTGAGGGACTTGGCCCGTGAGTGCTGTACAGTACAATCCATAGAATAATATGGCTTCCTTCTCTGAGTGTGGAGCATACCCCTGGATACCAAGCTTCTGTGGAAGGGACTCCTGACCTGAGGGGACACTTCCATTCCCAGTCTATCCAGGAATGCTTTAAGCCAGGTATAAACTCTGCTAGTCATAAAATGAGGCTGGAATATTTCTCCTAGCCCCTCAGAATTGACTGGCCTAGTCAGAGACAAGATCAATCATGTCCCTTTCATGACTTTTGCTTTCTTGTCAGTCACAGAGAGGCTACATGTGCCCAAGAGAGAGTTACCCATGAGAGAACTTTGAAGAGACTTGGGCAGCAAATAAACTAGACAGATGCCCAATCTCACTTATAATTAGTGAGGGGAAAATAACGAGAAAAGATGCCCCGCTGCTCACTAGTGGGAGGAAAACATGAGAACAGTACAGACAATAAGGAGCAGGGGCTCAGGCACTGGCAGGGCTAGAAACTGGAGGTGGCTGTTTTGGAGGGCAATTGAACAAGCCCCTCACAGATTATAATCAGTGCCTTTTGAGAGTGTACTGCCAAAAGTACACAGAGTTTTATGTTCGAAGCTATTCATCCTTTAGGGAAGGTAGCACAAAATCCTAAAACTGGGGGCTGGGGGTATAGTCAGCATATATTTAGCAGGTGCAGGGTTTGATCTTCAGAATGAGAGAGAGAGAGAGAGAGAGAGAGAGAGAGAGAGAGAGAGAGAGAGACAACACAGTATACAATAGAGAAAAACAGAGAACCAAAGAAGCATAAACAAGTTGATGTGTATGGGAGCACAACCCAGTCAATACTTTCTTTCATAAGTCCATAGCATTTCTAGACTACCCAAAACATTAGTAGAAGGAGAGTGGTCAACTTGATTATCACCAGGAGTTTACAGAAGGTATCTTATCTCTGTATGAATTATCATACAGATGAACTCTACCCTACCCCTCACACTTGCACACTTCCACATGTTGAGTGCATGGTACTCACCTTTCTAACCATTTCCACTGCAGAAAACGATCGAAGTACATGCTGTCCAGGTACTCATGGAAGGGGTCTCCCTTCAAGTAATCATGGACAGACCTAGTCCAGAGTGACAAAAAGATGAACCTGTTATAATTTCCACCTTGAAGGAGCTAGACAGAGTCTAGTGGGTTACTGCCTTTAGAATGCAAACAACCCAAGCCTTGCAATGGATGCTCTACATCTGGCCAGAGGCCTGTTTGTTCTTCAAATGGTTGCTTAATTGGATTGACCTTGCAAGCAATTGTTTCAGGTCCTGTAGTAAGGCAGGGAGTATGGGGTAGATACACAAATGGGAACATAAAACAGTAAATCACAAACATTAAGTCAACAATCTCAGAGATGAGCTATATTAAATTACAACTCAGGAGGAGTTCTCTGAGGAGACCATGAGCTGAAGTGAGAATAAATGCTGACTTGCTGAGGTAAAGAAGGGGCTATGATTCATAGGTGGAAAAAGACAGAGTGGGATACAGTCCCCAAGAACCCAGGATTTGGGTTTGGTCTAGAAGAAAAAACACTATCTTTCAAGGAGGACAAAGATTTGCCTACATAGGTAGGAGTCTGTCCAGATAGATAAGGGTCAGCTCAGGTAGGCACAGGTTTGCCCAAGTAGGCAAGTGTAGACAGAAATTTCTGTTCCACCTGGTCCCCCTGCCATTCAGTTCCAAAGAAACACACAGAGGTTTATATTCATTATAAACTATTTGGACTATTATCTCAGGCTTATTATTAATTAGCTCTTACAACTTAAATTAACCCATAATTCTTGTCTATGTTTAGCCACGTGGCTTGATAACCTTTTCTCAGTGAAGCATTATCATCTTGCTTCCTCTGCATCTGGGTGGTAACTGATTCTCTCCTTTCCTCTATCCAGAATTCTCTTAGTGGTCTCCCTGCCTATACTTTCAGCCTGGCCACTGGCCAGTCAGTATTTTATTAAACTAATACAAGTGACAAACCTTTGAAGTGTACAATAGCATTATCCCACAGCAGGCAAGACCTATTCAAATAGGCAGGACTCTCCCAGGTGGGAGGACCCTGATGGGTAGAACACTTACTGAGCACAAGCAGAGAAGAGTTCCTTGCAAGGCCTCTGCAGGAGCTTCGTCTCTGTCTGGGAGACCAGGTCCTGGCCAACTTGGGCGATAAAGAGTGGGGACTAGAAGAAGAAATGGATTGTTGTCAGTGAGGAGGGAGGAACAGGGTGGTTGGAACTGCCTCATAGATACAGGGTCAAAGACAAGCCAGATGCCAGGTGACGGTACAAAGATGTGGATACCTGTCCCAACATTTGGCTGCCTGCCCTCTGTCTGTGCCCACTACACACACATCCAAACAATACACACACAATTGGCCTACAATGCATGGACAGTGTTCAGTGTGGCAGAGAGGTTTCTAAAATGGACGGCAGTGAATGAGCCCAGACGTAGTATGAGATTTCCTTCTATGTGACTTCATGGAGGGCTCTTTGCATCTCAGAGTTTTGCTTCCCCGGCTTCACCCATTCCCTCTCTGCCATTCACCCTTGCCAACCACCTCCCAGGACTTGACACACCATCTGAACTTCAAGTGGAATTTTAGTAAATCACAGGGAAATTTTTAGAAAACTGCAACAAGCGGAATCCCAAAAAAAAAAATGCAATGTGAATTATGAATGGTTTGATTTTTCTCCCAGCTACAGAGATGTAGCTATAGGGCTGGGACACAAGCTAAGGTCCATCAGGCAGTGCCTACAGGAAGCTGATCCTGGGGGGGGGGGGAGGTAACATCTAGTACATCCCTACTGAATAAAGGAAGTGGCTGACTTTCTGTTCCTCATGGTTTCAAATGCTGAAATCTATTTCTTCTTTCCCAGACCTGCCCTCTGTGTGGGCTCACCCCCCTTGGGGACTCCCTCCTCAGCTGGCTGGAGAGGCCCCAGCCCTGGTGGAGGTGGCCTGTGGTGTGGCTGTAAAGGCATTTTCACCAAGAGCACATTTTCCACCATGAGCTGTCTTAGGTGGTAGCAGTTCCCTCTGCCTTCTGTGAACTCTGCCTGATCTATTCCTGTCCTCTTCCCATTCTCTGCCCTAAGAACTTAAGATTGTATCCCAAAGAGAAGATGTCTACTCTCCTACTGGAGTCAGGGGCCTGACCTTAGCCATCCTGTGGCTCCATCTCTTTCTCTGGAAAAAGGTACTCCAGAGATGATGAAGGCTTCTTTGAACTTTGAAAATTCAAGAATTTTTCAAAGTTTCCCCCTAAGAAGAAGAAAAATTTGGTTGGGGGATTCTGGCCGTTTAGTCTCTTCAGAGCCAGTAACTGCAGGCAATGAAATTACAGGTTAATAGCTGTAGGCAAATCTTACTCAGGAGAAAGAGGGCTGGCTGGTAGGCCACCTGGGTTGGGAAGGTGGGTTCTATGCCTGGCAGAGGGCTGCTCACTGCATAAGTGTCAATCACAAAATGCCTTGGGTCAGGGTCTGATCTTGATCTTAGTGTGAGAGACACTGGATGTGGGAGTTGTGGGGAAGTGTTGTAAAAAGAACGGCGGGGCTGCATTGCCAGCACCCCGGCCGCCTGGCTAGCTTATGCCCCGAAATAATTACACGGACACTGTATTCTTTTAATCACTGCTTGGCCCATTTCTATCTAGCCTCTTCTAGGCTAACTCTCGCACCTGGACTAGCCCATTTCTAATATTCTATGTAGCACAGCTAGGTGCGCTTACTGGGAAGATTCTAGCCTAGGTCCATCCTGGGTCGGAGCTTCATCGCTTGTGTCTGCCCAGGAGCCGGGAGCATGGCGTCTCTCTGAGGCGTCCGCTCCCGAGAGGAGAGCTGTCCAGTCTGAGCTCACTTCCTCTTCCTCCCAGCATTCTGTTCTGTTTCCTCCACCTACCTATGTTCTAACCAATAAAATGGGCCAAGGCAGTTCCTTTATTAGCCAATGGCCTTCCTCCATCAGGGAAGAAGGAAGCCATTCTTTAGCTTCACAGAGGAGGGGCCCAAGTTGACAAACTGTCTGTACTAGGCACCAGGGTCTATCTGTTTTTCACCTACACAAGACCCAGCTTATTCCTTATTAGCCCAACTGGCAACTGGCATGGGGAAAGTAGGAGAGAAAAAGTTAAAGCCAGTGTGGTATTGACCTCAATTGTTTATCTCCATACAAATGGCATGCCATAAGGTGACAGACACCCTACCAGAAAAGTCCCAATGTCCCTTGGTTACATATGGTGATTACACAAAATGAACTAAAACCAGAACTTGATGGCTTCACATTTTCTTAGCCCCTGATCTTTCTTTACTAACAAATGAAAGTTACTTATAGATCTAATATTGGAAAGCAATAAAAAAAGTCTATTACCATGTTTTACATACACTAACACCCAATCTTGCTCAATAATGAATGGAACGCCTGACACACATTACTATTTAATATACACTGTGGTTCTATGAGATAGGGACTACTATGTCATCACCTTGCAGAAGATGAAAGTTCAGAAAGGTTAAGTAATTTTCCCAAGATAATGCAGTCAAGAAAGGGTAGAGAGGAAATTTGAACCCAGGTTGGATTACTTTTGGTTGAGATCTGACTGGAAGTAATGGTCATCTGGTCCCCTCCTCTATCTACTAGTGTAGAGAGCAAGACACTGTAAGGTCTGCCAGCAGCCTGTAAGTTCACAGGAAGAAAAGACCAAAATGGGCTGGACTCATCTCAAAAGACTTTTGGGAAGATGAAGTCAGAGACAAAACAGAACCTAGCCTGAAGCCTCTTCACCCCCTCTTCAGCCTTTACTTGTAGGTGAAAGTAACCAACAGGGTTCTTTTCTCAGGGACAGCAGGACTGCCATGAGTCTAAAGGTAACCCATTTATGAACATAATATCAGGCAATTCTCTTACTTGGGATTGGCTGCCCACAGGCAAAGAGCCCTGGCAGGATAGCCACAGAATAGACAGATAATAATGTTTTGGTTTAATAACTATGGGTTTAAATTCAGCTTCTGGTTCAACTAAAAGAAATTAAGTGATTCAAACCAAATCCTCTTTCCAGTGATTCCAAGAAAAGAGAGATCTAGACTGGAAGCCTGAGTCTGCCAGAAGAGTCAGACAGAAGACACCAGATCAGGGTGCAACTCTCCTGGGAACCTCCTGCTATGTTCTTCACTGCCTTTTTGCCTTGTTCATTACTCTCCCAGAGGCTTCCTCTTCTTGTTCTTGGGGATCCTAGCAGTTCTTGAAGTCTAAGTTTACCAGAACACACCTCTCCATGCAGAAAGAAAGAAAAAATTCATGTAAGAGTTTTCCTAGGCACTGTCACACATTTAAAAAAAAAAATCCTCCACGCCATTCTGAAGCAGAGCAGGCCTTGGAATGTGTAGAAGAGATGGTTGAGGTAGTGGTCTGGTTGAATGAAAGATTTGGGGGAATCCTGAAGCTGTATAGGTAATGAGTATAGAGTAAGTATAAGCTTGGTTGGGGTGGCTTAGTGTCTTGTATGTGAAAAGTTGCAATCTTTCTCCTGGGAACAGTACTGTACAACGCTTGGCCCTCCAAAGTCCTGCAGTGTCACAGAGCCTTCAGTGCTGAACTCATAAAAGAAATAAGCCTAGGAATTTGGGGGACGGAGGCAGACTGAGGAGGGCAGAGGAGGCATGGGTCTGTCTTGGGACAAGGCCAGCAATCACACCACGAAGCATGTGTACCTCACCTCAACACACAAGGCCTCTGCTGATGCTTACAAGCTCACTGTTGGAGAGATGGAGTCGAATCCGATCAGCCTTTGCCAATTCAGCCATCAATTAAGCAGTTGGTCCACAAGATGGCACTATTGAGCCCCTTCAGTACTGCTTCCCAATGAGAGGGAGAAGGCCAGGGCACACCACAGGGCCAGCTTTCTGTCCTCAAGTGTGGGGAGGCCAGAGGGGAACAGTTGAAACAGTCAGCCTAGATGACTTTCACCCAGTAGTATAGCCTTTACTACAACAGTGAAACGGAAGAATAACTGATCAATTCGGGAAGGAAACCTTGAGTAGTTTAAGATAAGAGCAGGGCCTCGAGGGAGACAGAGGATGTAGGGGATGAAGAGAGAGTTCTTGCTGAAGGCCCGAAGTTACATAGTAAGACCAGTCTAGAAAATGCAGACTTATAAAAAGAATAGTGGGTAGGTGGAGACCACAGAGTCATGAGCCTGTAGAAGACATCTTTAAAGTGGAGCCACTGATGACCTCAATGGTGTCAACTATTCCTAGAGACCCTGTGTAACAGAAAGAAGAAAAGCCCAAATATCTTGGGCTCTCATAACCAAAGCTTTGTCTCTGCATCAAAGTATTTCAAGAAGTTGAAGTGAAAAGTGGATCAGTTACACAAGCAGGTTTACTTGGACCTTCAGGCTCCTCCACCCACATAGCTCCTCAGTGGTCATCGACAGTCCTCTGCATCCCCTTTGAGCCATCTTGGAAATATACACCCTATAAATTGGGTGAGATATTTAGAAAGAACCCTCGAAGGAGGATCCTTAGGTGATCACTTTTCGACCCATCATGGCACAGATAGGAAAACTGAGAGAAAAGGCCCCTAGTGCTCTGATGTTGCTTATTGGAGAGATAAGGAGCATCTGAGTCAGTTGTGGACTTGAACCTTATAAGTTCTGGTCCAGTTCCATGGGGAAGACACAGCTTTGACCTCATCAGCTCCACTCAAAACCAGGTTGTCCGCATTTTACATTCCTAGTCATCTTGGATCCTAAAATCTCTCCATCTCCACGTCATCTCTCTGCTTTCCAGAAGTCTCTCCCAGGAGTTGCCTCATAAATTCTTCTAATCTCTTCTCTATTGGTGTGACATCATAACACTCAAAGCAGTTTTACCACATAACACAATTCCTATGATCCTTGCTGCCTTCAGGATCAAGTCATAAACTTCTTAGAGCTGTCCCTCAAATACCCTTCCAGACCTGCTTCCCCTTTCTGGCCTCTCTCCCAATGCTCTGGACATGTCCTTAGTAAACTTTGGAATTCCAGCCACTGGGCCCTTGCTTGCTCCCATGGACAGAACCCTTCTTCACCCATCATGGTACCCATGACACAAGAGATGCTTCAGGACCCACAGCCAAAAGAATCCTCTTAGCAACTAGGGCCTTCTGCCTTACCTCACCTCCCAATGGTAACAGCCATGATCGCTGTCCTCATGGCAGTTGCACGATGAACACCTCCTTATCACAAGCCAGGTATGAGGCTGTCCAGTGTGGTCTTGTCCAACCTCTCAAGGCAAGTTCTATTATTGACATCTCTAGTTTACAGATACAGAGACAGCTCAGAAGTTAAGTGATTTGCCTAAGGTCACACAACTGAGGTTTAAAAACTAAGATTCAAACCTTGGCAACTTGACCAGAGAGCCCCATCCCTAAACAGCGGCAGGAGGTGAAGGACACCAAGCTCCTTCCTAAGTAGCATGTAAAACCGTGACTATGACCTCAAAGAGCAAACCATGGATGTTGGAAAAGGAAACATAGCATATTATTCATATTTTGATCAATGTTGCTTATATGGTCCTGTCACATGTAGTGCATACATGTGCAGGTGAACAGACATGCATGCATGCACACAAGCTAATGTCCAACATATGTTTTGCTTCAACATACAAACATCCCCCTGAGGAATTTAATGCTCTTTAGAAGTGGTTCTGCCAGTGGACAAAAGGTCAGCTGGGGAGACTGTCTGCTCTATCTCCAGACGCAAGTACTTAGGTCTTAATGATGTGTATATTTTCATATGTGGGCAGCTGACATTCTGTATGTAAACTATTTGCAATCTCCAACTTTCTCAGGAAAAGTGAAACAGCAGAAAGGCAAGATTCTAGAACAAAGGAGTCCTCAGGGGTTCCCCTTTTTCTAATTTTACAAAAGGTTTGGCTTGTCCTGCTGGACATGGGTGAAGGCAGATGTTCTGAGGATCCTCGTTTTTCCTCAGGGAGGGGAATAAGGAATGAACACTCCTACAAATATACCCTGAATACCCATTTACATGAGGGGATTTGTATCAGCTACAGGAAGCCTGGCAATAGGAGTAGGGAAGGAATGGCAATCAGACACCCAGCAGGACCCAGGATCGGAGGCAGCGGCTATGGGCACCAGGGGAGAGGGCTGGCTTGACAGTCGCTGGTGCTGAGCAGAGGCCACAATGTCCTAGACCCTCCCTGTGAGTTTCCTATCATTTATACTTCTGCTTCTCTTGGAAAGTGTGATGTAAAGTGTAATTCATGGCTCCAGGGAAATAGGCATATATGCTGAGACTTAGAGAGCTGGGGGAAAATAGGTTGGTATTTCACTCCAGTTTCCCAAAATGGAGTATTTCCTAAGAGACTAAATAAATATTCAGGAAATGGTGGACTTGACCCTTGATTCAGGTCTACCTAAATTTCAAACCTGAAATCTCTCAACTCTACTTGCTGAAACAAATGGATGAAGTTCAGAACACAGAAGGTGCTTAATATGCTTGCTAAATAAAGGTATGTACACATATGTGTTTAGGCTATGAGTTATCCAGTGGTAGTGTTGCTTGTTACCTGCAAGGTCCTAGGTTCCAAGTATGATGCTACATTTTTTGAAAAAAGAACCCTTCTTCAGACACCAGAAGTTAGCTTCGTGGAGTCATCTGATCTATCTCTGCTTTGGTGACAAGCTAGGGACAATTTTCTTAGAACTAAATAGAAAGTCAAGGGGAATTTCAGACAGATCCTTGTGGCTGAAGGCCAGAAAAGACGCAGTTGCTTTTGGGAGACATTTCTTGGGTCCAGGTGCTCTCAAGCCCAGTCAAGGTAGTACCATATCTACTATGGGTTCATCTGTTCATACAAGGAGTCCCTTCCCAAAGCTTTTTTAATAATTTCCCCTTTGAGCAACTGGAAGATACCACCCTGTCATTTGCTAGAACAGGAGACCTGGGTGAAGAAAGCAGAGAGTGGCAGGAGCATATAATGGGGACCAGTTGCAAGCCTAGACTCCTGGCTCAAAACTGCACATGCTGTCAAACCACAATCAGAAGACAGGGGGAAGGTTGCTAGACTGCAGCCCATGGAGAGCATAGCCTTGCTTAGGTGATGTAAGGCCTGGCTGACAGAAGAAAGTATGCCACTCTTTCACCTTTTTTTTTTTATTAAAACCTCGGGGTCCTATATTAGAGCTGCTGCCACCTGTCCATCTGGGGCAGTTCCTCTCTACCTTTGGTCATGCAGGAGATACCATCCACAAACCCCAAACAAGAACAGATCAAAAGAGAGTAAAAGGTTTTGTTTTCTAGGTCACTGGGGAGAAATAAATCAGTATGGCTCACAAGCAAAATACCCTCCACACTGGGTCTAAGGTTGATATCCAGTAGTTCATAGCAGAAATATCTCTCTTCTCACTCAGGATCCCCAAGGTCAACCCTGCAGGTCAGCTGCCAAGTCCTGAGCAACACGATGGTGCCTTAGTAGCTATCAATCACTCAGAGGAAGTCTAGAAAGGTAACTTTCCTTTATCATGCTTCTGAAGTGCTAAGGGAAAAACTTCATTGCTTGCCAAAGAGGAGTCTCCAATCAGGAACAGAAGCACCTGCAGTGATGTGGGATTCCCCTCTGTATGCTATGAATACCATTGGTTAATAAAGAAATTGACTTGAGCCATGAGAGGGTAAAACAGAGCTAGATGAGGAAAACTAAACTGAATCCTGGGAGAAAGGAGGCGGAGTCAGAGAGAAGTCATGGAGCCACTGCCAGAGACATGCCAAAACTTTGCCAGTAAGCCACAGCCATGTGGCAATATACAGATCAATACAAACGGGTTAAATTAAGATGTAAGAGGGGAGAGCTTGGGAGAATGGGACAGTTGGGATGGAGGAAGAGTGGATATGGGAGCAGGGAAGTATATATCTTAATTAAGGGAGCCATTTGAGGGTTGGCAAGAGAATGGACACTAGAGGGGTTCCCAGGTGTCCAAGGAGATGTCCCCAGCTTGTTCCTTGAGCAGCTGAGGACAGGGCACCTGAACTGGCCCTATTCTATAGCCATACTGATGAATATCTTACATATCACCATAGAACCTTCATCTGGCAATAGATGGAGATAGAGACAGAGACCCACATTGGAGCACTTGACTGAGCTCCCAAGGTCCAAACGAGGAGCAGAAGGGGGGAGAACATGAGCAAGGAAGTCAGGATCACGAGAGGTGCACCCACCCACTGTGACAGTGGAGCTGATCTAACAGGAACTCACCAGGCCAGCTGGACTCGGACTGATGGAGCATGTGATCAAACTGGACTCTCTGAACGTGGCTGACAAGGAGGGCTGACTGAGAAGCCAAGAACAATGGCACTGGGTTTTGATTCTACTGCATGTACTGGCTTTATGGGAACCTAGTCTGTTTGGATGCTCACCTTCCTAGACCTGGATGGAGTGGGGAGGACCTTGGACTTCCCACAGGGCAGGGAACCCTGACTGCTCTTTGGACTGCAAAGGGAGGGAGAGGGGGAATGAGGGGAGGGGGGGAATGGGAGGAGGGGAGGAGGTGATAATTTGTAGTAATAATAATAATAAAGAAAAAAGATCTAAAAAAAGATGTAAGAGCTAGCTAAAAATATGCTTAAGCTATTGGCCAAGCAGTGATTCAAATGATATAGTTTCTGGGTGATTATTTTGGGACTGGGAATGGGAACAAACAAGCAGCCTCTCCAACAACAAATTGATGTAGTAATGTAGTCAACTAAAATCCACTTAAAACCTGAGAGACTTTGTGAAGGAATTCTAGGCAAACAAACAAACAAAAAAAAAAAACAGAGTTAAGCATGGCTTAACACGATGGCTCCTTTAAGAGAGGTTTTCCTGATTCAGCAGTAGTAGAAAAGAAAAGCCACACGATTTTAAAATAATGGTTTTCTAGGCCATGCTGCCAGTGCAAACTCTGGCTTTTTCGAGAGGCTGAGCATTTAAATGGGGTTTGTGGGCAGCATGCTGCTAGTTACTTGGTGGCAGCATAGGCCAACATAGGCCAGCATAGGTTATCAGAGTTGAGGTGGTAAGGATGGCTCCCACCCGGCAGTCTCAGGCACTAATGGACTTCCGCCATGTTGTACTGGGCGGAGCGAGAAGGCAGGGCCATATTAACCCTAGCAATGATTCTGCTTAGGTTTTTAAGAAGTACTTAGCTTTTTAAGAAGTCATCCTGGTCAGAAAAGGATTACAGATGTACAATAAGGAGAGATTCAGAAATAAAAGACCTCTAAATGAGACACAGTGTGTTTAAAAATGTACATAGGCTTAGAAGAGAGAAGATAGAGTATAGAGAGTCATAAAAGGAAGTAAATGGTTAAGAAAAAATATAAAAAAAGTCTTTAAAGAGACAGTACAGACAGATATACATTAAAGAAGTAAAGATAATAAAATAAATATTAAAAAGTAATAGAGTAAAAAATAATAAGCCATGTAAAAATGGAAAATAGAGAGTCTGGATTATGAATATTATTGTGTTTTCTTTGATTTTTTTGACTGTGAATGAGCTAAGTAACCAACAAATATGCTTTAAAGGTATCTTGTCTTTAAAATTTGGGTCTAAGGATATGTTGCTTTAGAAAAGAGGTTCTGCTTTTGTTACGACAGAAGATGAGAACCTGTGGATCAATTCTAGACTAATGTGGTTTAATGGACTAAGACCCCCCTGAAAGTCGCTGTAAACACTCCTCAAAAATTACTTTGCCCAAAAAAAAGCAGGAAGCACTTTGGAGAGAATTATGTCCAAATTCCCAAATATTATTTATAAATGTTTGTTTACATTTAAAGAGGGATATGATATAGAGATTTGCACTGGTATGGATCTTTGTTTATTGATACAAATTTTAGTTCAATTTTGTTAAATGTATATTTCTGCTCTTGATTAAGGTATTGTGTTTGGGCAGCTCATTTAAAAATGTAATGTATAATTAAGAAATATAGGTTAATAGACAGTCATCCACAATAGTCATGCTTGTAGTCATTTTAGTTAGGTTTTCTAGATGTACAGAGTTGTATTTCAGATGGATAAGCATTCTTCAAACCTTTCAAAGACTACAGAATATGGCATTTAAAATGTTTAAGAACATAGGACTTTTCATGACGAGACACATCTGCTCCTGGCAGCACCAATTACTTCAAGAAGATGATGAACATTGAAGAGGCTCCTCATGGAGTTTGTTAGTCACTGGGCAAGAAACTGCTCTTGCCTGGACTGCTTGAAGGTATGCTGTGTGAACTGGACATGCAGGACCCATGGAGAAATGACTGTCAAACTTGCCTAAAGGTGAGATCATTCTTCAGGGTTCCTGGCAGACATTCTGTAGGACACAGAAGAAAGTGACTGAAAAACTGCCAATATAGATGGAACTGTCTTTGAAATTTCCTGCTTTGTGGAAAAGTCTGCTGGATACTATGAGCCTGTAGGCTGAAGATGGATGTCCCAATGGTATATAAGAAATTTGGGTGACTGTCCAGACAGCAAGAAGTCTCTGTAAATTCTAGAGTTTTGGAAGTTGCTTACAATGCACTTTCTGTTTACTTAGGTAATATTATATCCTTCTGGAGTCTTTGATGGAATTGAAGAATTTAAAGTTATGATAAAAGTTAAAGAAGATATAAATATTGTTGCTTGATAATAATTCTTGCTTGATACCTGTTTTGTTATATGTAATTTTCCTATGTTGCAGTTAAAACCTTCCTTTTTATTTAAATAGAAAAGGGGAGGTGATGTGGGATTCCCCTCTGTATGCTGTGAATACCATTGGTTAATAAAGAAACTGCTTTGAGCCTTAGCTCTGGAAGAACAGAGCTAAGTGGGGAAAACTAAACTGAATGTTGGGAGAAAGAAGGTGGAGTAAGAGAGAAGTCATGTAGCCCTGTTGGAGACAGATGCTGAAACTTTACATAGTAAGTCATAGCCTCATGACAATACACAGATTACTAGAAATGCATTAAATTAAGATGTAAGAACCCGAACCGGGAGGACAAAGGGGTGGCCGGTAGCTCCTTTGTTCCCATAGCCTGCCCGCAGCGAGCAGGGTGGGCCCTTTGTTCGCGAGCTAACCAAGCAGCACAGATTTCGATCTGGGCACCGAGTGAAACATCATTGTGGTGAGTGAGTGCTGCGGCAGCTGGGAACATACCTCAGCCCGCCTACACTTCCTGCCCATCCTACAGGGGCTATACTGCCCATACCTGCTCTCTCTTCCTATCCCATTCAGCTTACATTTAGATCCCCCCCACCCCCTGTCTCCCTCCCTCCCTCCCTTCTTGGGTGGCATAGCGCCTCCCTGCTCAGCCTGCTAGGGCGCTGGGACCGAACCCGAACCGGGAGGACAAAGGGGTGGCCGGTAGCTCCTTTGTTCCCATAGCCTGCCCCAGGCGAGCAGGGTGGGCCCTTTGTTCGCGAGCTAACCAAGCAGCGCGGAGTTTCGATCTGGGCCCCAAGTGAAACATCATTGTGGAGAAACATCTCTGGGGAGTGACATCACTGGGCAGGTACATCAGTGGGCAAGAAGACCTGATCCTGTAAAAGAAGATCCAAAGGGGAGTATTGGGAGGAAGAGATGGGCAGACGCCAATGCAGGAATTCTCCCAACAATCTGAAAAACAACACGAAACCACTAGAAGCCAGTGAGTTCACAACAGGAGGACATGAACACCTTAATCAAGAAGAAGTAGAAAAAACTGACTTCATGAAAGTGATTGATACCCTTAAACAGCATATAAAAAACGCCCTTATACAAATGGATGAGAAGTATAACAGAAAGTTCGAGGAATTGAGTAAATCAGTGAATGATACCCTAGGAAACCAAGGAAAAACAATCAAGCAGATAATGGAAATAGTTCATGACTTGAAAACTGAAATGGAGGCAAAGAAGAAAACACAAACAGAGGGCCGGCTGGACATGGAAAATCTAGGAAAACGAATAGAGACTACAGAATCAAGTATAACCAGCAGAATACAAGAGATAGAAGAAAGAATCTCAGATTCTGAGGATAACATAGAGAAAATAAACGCTCTGATCAAAGAAAACAGCAAGTCCAACAAACTCTCATCACAAAACATTCAGGAAATATGGGACACAATAAAAAGACCAAACCTAAGAATAATTGGAGTAGAAGAAGGAGAAGGAGTGCAGCTCAACGGTACAGAAAATATACTTAATAAAATTATAGAAGAAAACTTTCCCAACCTGAAGACAGATGTACCTATGAAAGTTCAAGAAGCATACAGAACACCAAATAGGCTGGATCAAAAGAAAACATCCCCTCACCATATAATAATCAAAACACAAAATATACAGAATAAAGAAAGAATATTAAGAGCCGCAAAGGAAAAAGGCCAAGTTACTTATAAAGGTAAACCTATCAGACTTACACCTGACTTCTCTATGGAAACCATGAAAGCCAGAAGGTCCTGGATAGATGTACTCCAAAAACCAAGAGACCACGGATGCAAGCCCAGACTACTATATCCAGCCAAACTTTCGTTCACTATAAATGGAGAAAACAAAATTTTCCAGGATAAAAACAAATTTAAACAATACGTAGCCACAAATCCAGCCTTACAGAAAATAATAGAAGGAAAATCACTAACCAAGGAGTCCAACAATGACACAATAACTCAGACATCTAGAGACCCTTCACCAGCGCAAATCAAAGAAGGAAAACACACAAACCCTACTACTAAAAAAGTGACCGGAGTTAACAACCACTGGTCATTAATATCACTTAATATCAATGGGCTCAACTCACCTATAAAAAGGCACAGGCTAAGAGATTGGATAAGAAAACAGGATCCAACATTCTGCTGTCTACAAGAAACACACCTCAACCACAAAGACAGGCACCTACCCAGAGTAAAGGGCTGCGAAAAGGCTTATCAAGCAAATGGACCTAAGAAACAAGCAGGTGTGGCCATACTAATTTCTAACAAAGTTGACTTCAAACTTAAATCAATCAGAAGAGATGAAGAGGGACATTTTATACTCATAACAGGAACAATTCATCAGGAAGAAGTCTCAATCCTGAATATCTATGCCCCTAATATAAAAGCACCCACGTACGTAAAAGAAACATTACTAAAACTCAAGGCAGACATCAAACCGCACACACTAATAGTAGGAGACTTCAACACTCCTCTCTCACCAATGGACAGGTCAATCAGACAGAAACCTAACAGAGAAATTAGAGAATTAATGGAGGTAATGAAGCAAATGGACTTAACAGACATCTATAGATTATTCCACCCAAAGAGGAAAGAATATACCTTCTTCTCTGCAGCTCATGGAACCTTCTCGAAAATTGACCACATACTCGGTAACAAAGCTAACTTACCTACACAGTTACAAAAAAATATTAGTAACCACCTGTGTCTTATCAGATCACCATGGATTAAAGTTAGAATTCAACAACAGTGCTACCCTCAGAAAGCCTACAAACTCATGGAAACTGAACAGTCAACTACTGAACCATACCTGGATTAAGAAAGAAATTACCTCAATATCAGCCCGAACACACTGAACCTGATAGAAGAGAAAGTGGGAAATACCCTACAACAGATGGGCACAGGAGATCGCTTCCTATGTATAACCCCAGAAGCACAGACATTAAGGGCAACATTGAATAAAAGGGACCTACTTAAACTGAGAAGCTTCTGTAAAGCAAAGGACATTGTCACTAAGACACAAAGGCAACCTACTGACTGGGAGAAGATCTTCACCAACCCCGCAACAGACAAAGGTCTGATCTCCAAAATATATAGAGAACTCAAGAAACTAGACTTTAAAATGCTAATTAACCCAATTAAAAAATGGGGCACTGAACTGAACAGAGAATTCTCAACAGAAGAAGTTCAAATGGCCAAAAGACACTTAAGGTCGTGCTCAACTTCCTTAGCAATCAGGGAAATGCAAATCAAAACAACTTTGAGATATCATCTTACACCTGTCAGAATGGCTAAAGTCAAAAACACCAAGGATAACCTTTGCTGGAGAGGCTGTGGAGGAAGGGGTACCCTCATCCATTGCTGGTGGGAATGCAATCTTGTGCAACCACTGTGGAAGTCAGTGTTTCGGTTTCTCAGGAAATTCGGGATCAACTTACCCCTGGACCCAGCAATACCACTCTTGGGAATATACCCAAGAGATGCTCTATCAAATGACAAAAGCATTTGTTCAACTATGTTCATAGCAGTATTATTTGTAATAGCCAGAACCTGGAAACAACCTAGATGCCCTTCAATGGAAGAATGGATGAAGAAAGTATGGAATATATACACGCTAGAGTACTACGCTGCGGTAAAAAACAATGACTTCTCGAAGTTTGCATGCAAATGGATGGAAATAGAAAACACTATCCTGAGTGAGGTGTCCCAGACCCAAAAAGATGAATATGGGATGTACTCACTCATAATTGGTTTCTAGCCATAAATAAGGGCCACGGAGTCTACAATAGGTGAACCTAAAAAAGCTAAGTAAGAAGGTGAACCCAAGGAAAAACATATAGTTATCCTCTTGTCTAAGGGAAGTAGACCAAATTGCCGGGGAGAAAATGGGATCTTGGGGGTGGGGTGGGATGGGGGTAAGGGGAGATAGGGAGAGAAAAGGTAGAAGGGAAGGACGGGGGACCTGGGGAAACAGGAGAATTGGGATAAAGGAAAGGTGGATAGGGGAGCACGGAACCACAATTCTTTGTATCCCCCATACGGTGCTCCCTTCCTCCCTTCCTCCCTCCCTCCTTTCCTCCCTCCCTTCCTCCCTCCCGCCCTCCTTCTGTCCATCCCCTCTGAGGCAGAATTTACTGAAGAATTATTTTATTTTATTTTATGTGTATGAATATTTAACCTGCTTGTATATATGTGTATCATGTACATGTCTGGTGCTCTCATTATAAGAGAGAATCCAGATTCCCTGGAACTAGAGTTAAGATGGTATGAGCCACCATGTGGGTGCTGAGAATCAAACTCAGGTCCTAAGTAAGAGCAGCAAATACTCATAACAGTTTAATCATCTCTCTCGCTCCATGAGGCAGGATCTTGCTTATACTTCAGGCTGACCTCAAACTAATGGTGCTTCTACTGCCTCAGCCTCCAAAGTGCTAACGTGTGCACCACCATGCCCAACTGCTATTTATTTTCTTAAATGAGGATATTTCCCACATCCTTTAAGCTTCAGCCCCTATAAAACCAGATCCTTCCTTTGCCTCCACTATAGAGTATTTGTGGCCAGAGATCTGTCCAGAGCCTAGTTCATGCCTCAGCAGTCTCCAAGCTTCTAGGAAGATAAGCCCAACCTGTCATCTTTCTACTTCATGAAGATCTCAAACACCCAGAGTCTGAGCTCTATGTGGTTGAGTGTTTGAGCAACTGAAAGATAACACCCTGCTATTTTCTGTCTGAAAAGGGGCTAGATTTTTCTCCAGTGAAGATTTGTTTGTTGATTTTTTTTTAAGACAGAGTTTTTCTGTGTAGCCCTGGATGTACTGGAACTTGCTTTGTAGACCAAGCTGGCATCAACTGAGACCTGCCTATCTCTGTGAAGGAATTAAAGGCATGTACCATCATGTCTGGCAACTCCAGTGAAGATTTTAATCATTGGGAGGTGGTGATGAATGAGGGGAAGCAATCTTCTAAGATTAAAGAAATTCAACCAGAACTTCCCACCCCCATCAGATGTCATACTTATGCCCAAGACCCACAGGTGGGAGTGTTATATAAGAAACACTCTGACTCTGGTTTGGAAATAACAATATTCTATATGAAGTCCACAATTCCACCACAATGCAGGCACATGACTCTCTAGGTGGTGACCTCTTGAACCTTATGGATGGGGGCCTGAGGACAGATGAGAATTCTGATAGGTCAAGAGTAAGCAGAGGTAGAGGACACAGTGTGATCAGTCAGATGCTTCTCCAGCTGGGGTCTAAGTCAAGTCTATCATCAGCCACAGACTCCCTGAGTGTCCATCCTGTGTCTATATCACAGGATTCAGCCCAAGAGCTTAAAGGTCAACTCAGTTCCCCAACAGCAATAGTTACAGACAAATGAAGACTGTGGGTGGCTGACTGTGGGCATCCTCTTTGTCCTCAGGAAGAGCTAGAGAGATGGTCTCATCAACACAGGTGGTTCTACAGCTGAGGCAAGGCACAACCATGCCTAGAGATGAAGTGGTTGAGTAGGCAGTAAAGAGTTCCCTTCATTTTTCCATTTCTAGTGTCTGTGCTCTGGGAAGGGTTCAAAGAAAAACGAAGTTCTGGATGAATTAATTTTCTCCTTAGGATAAAACTGATGTGTTTCTGTATAGCATTCAGAGAATAGGATAACCTATAAGAATCCTGAGAGCAGGTGATGATGTGAAGGCAACAAAGAATGAGGAACAAGCCCTACTGACTAGGCCACTGGGACCTATGCTGTTCCTTTGGATAACAAAGAAGAACACAGAACCCCCGGGAAATAGACATGGCTCTCAGGAGAATACTCACTGGGTTCAACAGATCTAGACACACATTTTCTTGGCTTTTCAAGTGTCTTCACAGAAATCAGAATGAAAAATTCTTGAGCAATGGGAAAAGAGACAGAGAACATTTTAAATAGTACTGGAATTTAACCAGGGGCCCTGGGATATGGATAGCACTAATGAGAAGGAAAGGAAACCACACTGACTCTGACCCAGACCTTGACCCTTTACGTCAGAGGCAAAAGAGGATAATTAACAAAATGTAGTGTGCCCAGACATGGAATGAGAGGCCAGCTGAGCTCTGTCAATTTGATAATACCCAGTTGTGACCTGTGAAGCCAAGTGTGCAACCAGAGATGTTTACACAGGCTTTGCACATGGGGCTCGCAACCCCAGAGAAGTTGCTGGGGCAGAAGGGGTTCTTCCTTGTGGTTTGTATTCAGCCAGTTTTGTTCTACGTGAGCCAATGCCACCTTATGCAGGTTCTTCACAATTGGCAGTCTGGTCCCAAGGGGCTGAAGTGTAGAATGTCCCTTCAGGAGAGTTCCTTAGGCTTTATGTGTGAGAGGTGAGGGCACAGCCAGCTGATTTTCTGTCTTCTAGAATAGTCACTGTCCTCCGGTTCCAGAGCTTCCAATCCAGTCTCCATCTGAAAGCGGGCTAGTTTTTTCTAGTAAAGATTTTAATCTGTGGATGTTAAGATGAAGGAGGGACAGTAATCCCTATGCCTATTAACGTCATGTCTGTGTTCAAGGCCTGCAGACGGGTGCGAAGGTGAGATATACAGTGAGTCAGCCAAGCACAGGTACTACTAGGATCAGTGTCCTGCCCACCCAGGACAGCTGGAGGAAGGGATGCTCAAGAAGCAGATACCCAAAATGGAATTCTAGACAGGAAAAGCACAGAGAAGAAAGGAGGGCAGAAGCAGAGCTGGCCGTATGAGTATCAAAGGGATGTCCAATTTTCTGACCTGAAAGGTCATAAGAAAGGAAAAAAGCCCTAAGGGACCTGCTTCATCTTGCTATGAGAAGCTGAAATGAAACAAGGCTGTAGACAAAGACAATTCTGTTTCCAGGAAAAACTGTTCAGGAGTCAGAGGTATATCTGAATGAAGAACAATTTGTGCAGAAGGACGTTTACAAGAGAAAATGATCAAGACGCGCTGCAAGTGGAACAGAAGTCCAGACTCAGGGACAGGGGAGTCCAATCAGCACGGGTACGAGTGGAACAGAAGTCCAGACTCAGGGACAGGGGAGTCCAATCAGCACGGGTACGAGTGGAACAGAAGTCCAGACTCAGGGACAGGGAAGTCCAATCAGCATGAGCAAGCTAAAGACAACAGCCCCACCTCACATTGAGACTTGATCATTCTTAGCGCCTTGTCACTCTAGCTACACCCAGGAAACTGATTCAGGGGACAATTTTGCTGTGTGTTAAATTCTGAGAAGCCCAAACACTGAAGAGCCCAGACTCTACAGAATAAGGCTACATCCCAGCCTCACTCTTAATCTGTCACTCTTCTACTTTTACAAATATGCTATCTTAATCATTTTTAAGTGTACAGTTCAGTGGTGTTGAGTTCACTCTTTCAATCATCTTTTCCTAAAATGTTTTGTCACCCTAAACACAAACTGTACCCATTAAGTGGACACTCCACATCCTTTCTGGAAAACTTGAATGTAATTTCTGTAAGTCTGTCTATCCTGAGCTGGCCAGATGGTTCAGGAACTGAGGGCACCTGTTACCAAGCCTACAAGTTAAGTTCAATCCCTGGGACCCACATAGTAAAAGTAGTGAACTGACTCCCATGGTTGTCCTCTGACCTCTACATGTATACTGTGGCGTGTGCGTGTGCACACGCACACACACACACACACACTTTTAAATCTGGCATCGTTCACTTAGTTCAAGGTTTTTGAGCTTCAGCCATGCTGTAGTATGTATCAGAATTTGGTGGACTTAAATATGTCACTATACGTATATGGTATATTTTATCTATTTATTTATATGTTGATGGACACTTGGATTCTAGTCCAATTGTAAATAATGCAATCTGGACATTTGCAGGCACATATTTGAGTCCCTGCTTACAGTTTCCCCTTCTTTATCATTACTAAACAATGTGTTTTAGGGTAAAACGGAGACAACTGTTGTTTTTCATTGAGAATTATACGGAAACTGGAATGAGCTAAAAGCATAAAGTCCCATGTGCTGTACAGTAATTAATGCTTCTCCTTCCCACCTCCAACATGAAAACCCGCTTTTGGTAAGAGAGAATAAATTCAACATGTAGATGAGGATGGGGTGGCACCAACTGCCTACTCCAATAAGCTCAAGCACTACACATGGTACAGTATCTAGACATTTACTGACCACAAAAGAACAGTCTACGGGGAATCTGGGTCTAGATGCAGGCCACCTATGGTGAAAGACGAAAACAAAGCCAAGCAGTGCACTTTTGATGTTATTTATCCGTGTTTCTTGCCCAGAGTCTTGCAAAGTTCTGCAAGGGTGATTCTAGTCTTCTTTTTCAAGCTGTGTGACCAGTCCTCCTCTGGGCCTGTTTCTTCATGTAGGAAATAAACAATCTGGCTTAGATCAGTAATTTTCAACAGGGTTAAGTGGAACCCTAACTATTCTTACAGTCAGATCCTAAGGAGTGAGAAAGAAATGCAAAAGGGAAGCCTGGTTAACTACTGAAGATCTTCTTTGTCTGCCTGTACTCTGGAAAACAGGAGGAAGTAGCCTACTTGGCACTTGTATAGAAAGTGACTTCAAAAATCCCACCCTCAAGCTTTCTTTCCAATTCTTTTCTGCCCTCAATTCTCCTCACAGTACTGTGGCAAGAAGCTGAAAAGCCAGGCATATGGTTGCACCAGCCTGCCACTTGGAGAGACCCCTTATTAAGGCAAAGGCAGACTCTGAACTCATTACATTCGTTGACAACAGGGTGAAGATTCATTCTTGTTTCTAGGAGACAGGAATCAATAATCTCAGTGGAAGAGAAAAGCCAGATTCAGGCCCAGTGTATAGAGTTCGTGGTCTATGAAGAAGGTTGAAGAAAGTACTTTTGTAGGGGTAATTCCCATGTCCTTGGTTGCCCTGGAGACCACAGGTTGGCTAGATGGTGTGATAGCTAATCTTACAGGTCAACTTGACTAGACTTGAGAAATCTATAGGAAAATCTACCTCTGAATGTTTTTTTTTTTTGAGTGCTTTTCCAACAACTGGACCATGAGGGTTCTGACTTAAGGACTCATCAATTGATAGACCCAATATTCAAACAGATTACCCAGGAGATGGGGTTACTGTGGGAGGTAAGGCCTAGTTAGATAATGTTGGATACTAGGAGTACCTTTTTATAAGCCATAAATTTTCCTGGTCCCTTCCTGTTGCTTCCTGTCCATGATGATGTAAAGAGAAGAGCCACATACTCACAACACCACAATGCTCTTGTCCAAACACTGTAAAACGGTGAGCCAAAATAAATCCTTCCTTCATCAAGTTGGGGTTTTTTGTTTTTGTTGTTGTTGTTGTTTAACCAGAAATTGGTCACAGCAACAGGAAAAATATCCAATACAAACAGGTTGGTCAATTCTACACTACCTATATCAGAAAGTTGTGTCACCTGGTTCAGAGATCTTTGTTCCAGGCCACACTATCTTTATCATCAAGTCAGCATCCCATAATGCATCACTAGCTAGGAAGAATAGAGCATTTCTGAAGATAATTAATGGTCTTAGGAGAACCAGGGTGACAACACCGAGGTACTCAGAAAAGTTTATCCTGTTCAATTCTTCTTCAAGTCCCATCAAGAAAATCTCAGCAGTGTGCTAGTATATGATTAGCTCACCTCTGACACATACTAATCACCGTACAGTGAGAAAGGTTCATCATGTCCAGAGCATTACTCTCTAGTTATCCCTATATACATACTGGTTTACCTTGCAGCTCACTTTGTTTTAGTTAAAACATGATTTGACTCAAAAGAAAAATGCTGATCACTGTAATTGTGGTCTGCAAATATGATATCTATGAAAACTGATGATACTGAGTCCAGGCCTGCACTCGCTCTCTTCAATTCCATACTCAGATGAGCAAACTAAGGTGCTGTTGTTTGAATCTGAAATGTCCTCAATAGGTTTAACGATTTCAACGCTTGTTTTGTATCTTGTGAATATTTTGAAAGTTGTGGAAGCATTAGAGTAGAGCCTAGATGTAAAAAGTAGGTCATAAGTGCCTTGAAGGTTATACCCATGCCCTGATACCAGCCTGCACTCCCTGTTTCTTGGTATTCCACCACATAAGTAGTTTCCTATTAACATTAGCTGTCAACTTGACACAGCTTAGAAAAAGCTTTAAAAAGGTTTCCATTGATCAACTGTCTTTATCAGGTTGGTCCACAACCTTGTCTGTGAGGGACTGTCTTGACTGTTAATTGATGTAGAAGGACCTGCCCACTTATGGGTGGCACCATTCCTGGAGCAAGTGATTCTGGGTTGTGTAAGGAAGCTACCTGAGCATGAGCCTAAGTAAACAAAAGAGAAAGCACAGCAAGCAGTATTCCTCCACGGTTTTTGCTTCAGAGTTCTGCTTGAGTTCCTACCAACTTCCCTCAGTGATGAACTGTGACCTCAAAGTATGAACCAAAACAAACAAACAAAAGCAAAACAAACAAAACAAAAACCCTTTCCTTTCTTAAGTTGCTTTTGGTCAGAGTGTTCAATCAAAGAAACAGAGAAGAGATCAGAGCACACCTCAAGATTCTGTCATCAAGAGACTTGGCTCTAGAGGGGATCCCAGGTGTCCACGGGGATGTCCCCAGCTAGGTCCTTGGGCAGCAGAGCAGAGGGTGCCTGAACTGGCCTTGCCCCACTATCACACTGATGATTATCTCGAATATCACAATAGAATCTTCTTCTGGCTACGGATGGAGATAGAGACAGACACAGAGCTCCCAAGGTCCAGTTGAAGAGCAGAAGGAGGGAGAAGATGAGCAAGGAAGTCTGGACCACAGGGGTTGATCCACCCACTGAGACAGTGTACCTGTTCTAATGGGAGCTCACCAAATCCAGCTGGACTGGGACTGAATGAGCATGTGATCAAACCTGACTCTCTGAATGTGGCTGATAATGGGGGCTGATTGAAAAGTCATTGATAAAGGCACTGGGACTTGTTTCTACTGCATGTACTGGCTTTTTGGGACCCTAGTCTATTTGGATGCAAAGCTTCCTAGGCTTGGATGTAGGGGGAGGGCCTTGGACTTCCCACAGAGCAATGTTCCCTGTCCTCTCTTAAGGAGGGAGGGAGAGGGAGTAGGGTGAGTAGGGGAGCGGGAGGGGAATGGGAGGAGGGGAAGAAGTGTAAATTTTTGAATGGAAAAACAATTAATTAAAAAAAAAAAAAGATTCTGCCACCATAGATGGAGCTGCTTTGCCATGTCTTTCCTACTGTGATGAACTTTGAAACTCCCTAAAACCTTTCCCTCTGAAGTTGTTTCTCCCAGGCACTTGATCACAGTGATGTTAAAGTTACTAATACAGGCTCCAAGGATGCTTGCAGGACTAGAAGTTAGCAGGACTGGTCTTCTATGTGGTCCTGACAAGGAGTGAGGCCAGAGCTGAGAACCAGCCTGACCAGCCTTTGCTCAACATCCTGGTGCTACTGTCTGGGGCAGAAAAACCTACCACTGAGAGGGTACAATAGGCAAGAGAGGGGTCAAGAAATTAAGAAGCAAACTAGGAATCATTATTTCTTTTCATACAACCCCTTTTCTTTTTCAAGGGTGGCTACTTTCCCAGAGAGCTAAACATACATTAGGGATGAATTTCTTTTGTGCAAAAGGAGGCTGATAGATCTACCATAATAGCAACAAACTTCCATTTTACCCTGTCATTTTTAATTTTTATTTTTTAAAAAAAACTTATTTCCCTCATTTCACATATCAATTCCAGTTTCCACTCCATCCCCTCCCCCTCCCTCCCTCCATCTAACCTCCCATTCACTCCTCAGAGAGGGCAAGGATTTCCATGGGAAGTCACCCAAAGTATAGCACATTGCTTTGAGTCAGGACCAAGGCCCTCCCCACTACATCTAGACTGAGCAAGGTATCCCTTCAAAGAGAATAGGTTCAATAAAGTCAGCACAAGCAGTAGGGATAAATCTTGGTCTCATTGCCAGTGGCCGCACAGTCTACCACAGCCATACAACTGTCACCCATATTCAGAGGACCTAGTTTGGTCCTTTGTTGGTTCCCCCACTGTCAGGTTGGAGTCATTGTGCTTCATTAACTCAGGTAAGCTGTTTCAGTGGGTATCCCAGTCATGGTCCTGACCCTCCCCCCTCCGTTGCTCATATTACCATTCCTCCCTCTCTGCAACTGGACTTTGGAACCTCAGTCCAGTGCTCCACTGTGGATCTCTGTATCTGTGCATCAGTTGCTGGATGAAGGTTCTTTGACGACATTTAAGATAGCCATCAATTCTGACTACAGGGAAAAGTCAGTTCAGGTACTCTCTCCACAACTGTTTAGGGTCTTAGCTGGGGTCATCCTTGTAGTGCCAGGTTTCTTTCTAGCCCCACAATGGCTCCCTCAATCAAGATATCTCTTTCCTTGTTCTCCTTCTTTGTCCTTTCCCCATCTAGACCATCCCATTCCCTCAAGTTCTTTTCCCCTTTCCTCTTTTTCTTTCCTCCCCTTTCTGTCCTTCCTTCTCTCCACACCCCCATGCTCCCAAATTTCTCAGGAGATCTTGACTATTTCCCCATCCCAGGGGAATCTATTTATATTTCTCTTAGGATTCTCCTTGTTACCTAGCTTCTCTGGGGTCTTGGATTATAGGCTAGTTATTCTTTGATTTACATCTAATATTCACTTATGAATGCGTACATACCATGCTTGTCTTTCTGGATCTGGGTTACCTCATTCAGGATGGTTTTTTTTTCTAGTTCTATCCATTTGCATGCAAATTTCAAGATGTCATTGTTTGCCACTGAGTAGTACTCCATCATGTAAATGTATCACATTTTCTTTAACTATTCTTCAGTTGAGGGGCATCTAGGTTGTTTCCAGGTTCTGGATATTACAAATAATGCTTTTATGAACATAGTTAAGCAAATGCCCTTATAGTATGATTGCACATACTTTGGGTATGTGCCCAAGATTGGTATTGCTGGATCTTAAGGTACAATTTTCTGAGAAACCGCCATACTGATTTCCAAAGTGGCTGTACAAGTTTGTACTCCCACCAGCAATGGAGGAGCATTCTTTCTCCTTACTCTGAATTCTCTCCAGCATAAGCTATCATTGGTGTCCCTGATACTAGCCATTGTGACTGGTGTAATCTTAGGGTAATACTAACCAAAGAAGGGAAATACCTATATGACAAGAACTTTAAATCTTTGAAGAAAGAAACTGAAGAAAATATCAGAAAATGCAAAGATTTCCATGCTCTTGGATAGGTAGGATCACCATAATAAAACTGGCAATCCTACCAAAAGAACTCTACAGATTCAATGCAATCCCCATCAAAATCCTAACACAATTTTTCACAAAAAAAATCTCGAAAAAACAATATTCAACTTCATATGGAAAAACAAAAAAAAACAGGATAGCCAAAACAATAACATACAATAAAGGAATGTCAAGAGTCATCACCATCCCTGATTCAAGATCTGCTACAGAGCTACAGGAATGAAAACAGCTTAGTGTTGGCATAAAAACAGAGAGGTTGACCAAGCGAATCAAATGGAAGACCCAGATATTAATCCACACACCTATGAACACCTGATTTTTGACAAAGAAGCTAAAATTATACAATGGAAAAAAGAAAGCATCTTCAACAAATGGTGCTGGCATAACTGGATGTCAGCATGTAGAAGAATACAAATAGACTCAAGTCCAAATGGATCAAAGACCTCAACATAAATCCAACCACAGTGAACCTCATAGAAGAGAAAGTGGGACCTAACATTCAACACATGGGCAGAGGAGACTACTTCCTAAATATAACACCAGTAGCACAGACACTGAGAGCAACAATAAATAAATTGGACCTTCTGGAACTGAAAAGCTTCTGTAAAGCAAAGGACACAGTCAATAAGGCAAAAAGGCAGCCACATCAGATAGAGAACTGATCTCCAAAATATATAAAGAACTCAAGACACTAGACATGAAAATACCAAATAAACCAATTAAAAATGGGATACAGATCTAAACAGAGAATTCTCAACAGAAGAGTATCAAATGGCCAAAAGACACTGAAGGAAATGTTCAACATCCTTAGCCATAAGGGAAATGCAAATCAAAACGACTCTGTCATTGTTTATAGAAACAAAGAGACAACCCTATGTCTGCAGAGGGCAGGGAGAACAATATCCTGCCAGAGGTCCTTTGGTCCAAAAATAAACTCCAAATACTGCCTGGGCTGGGTATTCTCGCCATCCCACAGGGGAACACTACAGTGACTCTGTCAAATCTGCTGATCCCACCTGTCTACCTTTCCTGTCTAGGAAGAACCCCATGCAGGGCTTGCTTGAGTTTCTGCTCTGACTTCCCTCAGTGATAAACTGTGATCTGGTAGTGTAAGCCAAACAAACCCTTTCCTCTTGTAAGATGCTTTTGTCAATGAGTGTGTGTGTGTGTGTGTGTGTGTGTGTGTGTGTGTTGGGAGGTTGAGGCAGGGGGCATCAATGCACCAGCACTGAGCTTCACATGGATCCACTTAAACTTTCTAGCAAAATTAGATCTAAAGTGGGAACCACCTGTCAGGCCTTAGTCATTAAGATTTAAATAAAATGAGCCACAGGAAAATGCCCTACAGATAGCACTGCTGAGGCAAGTCACTCGATAGTCCATTCTGAACTAGCTTCTCTTCCCAAACCTCAGCTGCCTGGCCTGTAAAGTGGATGCACAAGTGCCCTCTTAGAGAGTTACTGGGAAGATCTGTAAGAAATCATGACAGTGTAGTGTTGTACTCCGAAGGATCTAAAGGCTATCACAGAAAACAACAGAAGGATGCTCATGCAGAATGGTTATGAAGGGTCAGGCTTGGTCCTGACCTTTTTCTGACAGACATCAAGGTTTTGGTTCTCCAGCGGAAGAGTGGCTCATGACACATCATGTACACCAGGATTTGTTCTTTTTGTTTCTGTACACACCCTGTTCCCAAAGGAACAGAGGACTTCTTAGAAAAACACTTAAGGCAAGGCAAGCACAAGTCATTTGAAAGTAAGTATGAAGTATGAAAATAAGAAATGAAGCATGAAATTCATCAAAAAATTGTAAATGTCTCAAATAATACCATCAAGAAAGTGAAAAGATGAGATCCACAATGGAGAAAATAGTTGCAAATCATACATTTGAGAAATGACTTGTATCTAGAATTCTTGTATACAAAGAATTCTTGTAAATCAACAGACTTACAACTATCTTTAAAAATGGGCAGAGCATTTGAATAGACCTTTTTCAAAGAAAATATACAGATGACCAATAAGCACAGGAAAAGATGAAACACTATCAGTGACTAGGGAAATGCAAATCAAAATCGTACCAAGAAACTAACTCATACCACTAAGGTTGATAAAATAAAGACAGAAAACTGAGGGCTGAGAAAATGGCTCAGGGGGTAAAGTACTCACTGCATGAGTATGAGGACCTGCATTCAGATACCTAAGACCCACATAAAATCTGAATGTGATGGTGTACCTACAACTCCAACACCGAAGAAGCAGAAACAGGCAGGTCGCAGGATCTGCTGGCCAGCAAGTATAGCCAAAACAGTGAACTCCAGGTACAAGGAGAGGCTCTGTCTCCTAAAATAAGGTTAAGAACAATAGGGGAAGATACCTAAAAATCAACCTTTGGATTCCATACGTGCATACACATGTGAAAGCACCCACATAAATGTTCTCAATAGCTCTCTCTCTGCTCATTTGTGTTCATTCTCTCTTTCCTCTCTTTCTCTCTCTCTCTCTCTCTCACACACACACACACACACACACACACAGAGAGAGATACACAGAGTGAAAAGGGGGAGTGAGAAAAGGGAGAAAGATGAAGATGTAGATAAATTAGAACTTTCAAGTGATGATTATAATATCTAATGTAATTTATTATATATATATATATATATATATATATATATATATATATATATATATATGAGTGTTTTTCCTGCAATGTATGCATGTGTACCACTTGTGTGCCTGGTGCTCACAGAGGTCCACGAAAAATTCTTCTCCTTTTTCTTCTTTTGCACCAGGTTTCCTCCTCCTCCTTTCAGATCTGCTTTGGCAACATGCCCTCCTAGAAACTCCCCTGGTTCATTGGCTGGACTGTCAGTTTCTTGAGACTCACCATGGAAATACCATGAACTCTAACACTGCTGTCATCATAAACATTCAACTGATTTTCATCTGGGCTCTAGAACATTTTACGCAGTATTGACTTGTATCATCCAGCTTATCATCCAATTGAGGTCCTGAGATCCCCACCTTGAGGCACAGAAGACCCAACAAAAAGGTAGGGTACTCAGAGCAATGGACTGGCCAGTGGCAAAGGAGGCCTTGGACAGTGGAAGGCATGAGAACCAGGCAAAGGCAGACACAAGGGTAGCAGAGATGGAGCAGAGAGTGGTACATTCTTTAAACAGCAAGGACAAAGACCAACAGGGCCTGCACATCAAGATGGGCCTGGAAAGTCATAGGGCTGGAGCTAGTATGGCTGCAGAAAAGTAACAGGGAAAAGTAAGTTAGCCCAAAAGGTGTGACCATGACAGCCCTTGGATAAGTCTTCTTGCTCTGTAGCCCAAGAGTGCCAATAGGTCATAAAACAGAAAAGTTGGTAAACAAAGTTTAGAAAACTCTTTATCAACAGGTAAACAGGTTTCCTCATTTCAGGCCTTCTCAGAGCTTTTGATAAGTTCCCTAGTCATTAGCCATGAGAGATCTGCAGTGTAACACTTTCTACACGGTACTGATCACAGGGTCTCTGAACTAGTCAGTTGTGGGTGAGGGGGAGATGGTACTTGGTGTGCATCCTGAAGAAAGGCCTATGATGAGGATAATTTAGTTTGGGAGCATTGGCTCTGGAGCTTCCGTGAAGCCATCAGTGTCTAGTTCAGGCCCTCACCCAGTCCTTTGCTTCCCCTGTACCTGAGCCTCTGCATTGCTGAGAAGTGAAGCAGGCTTTTGAGAAAGTTCCTCCAGGAAAAGCTAATAAGCAGTTCAAAATTTATTGTAGGAAAACACTCAACCCAGGGGATGGCCTCCCCCAAGCCCCTGGACTGCAGCAGATGGTGTGGTTTAAATTTCAGAAACTGAGGAGTACTTAGGAAAAACAAATGTTGGCAGGCACCAAGGCACTTATAAAACCATCTGAGCTGATGAGGGAATCCAGGCCTCATGCCTCTAGAAGATGCGACAACATGAACAGAGGTGAGGAACCCGAATACTAAGATGAGGGTCTTCTGACAGAGGCTCTGGACTGGAGAAAAAGAAGGGGCAGCAAAGAGAGAGAGGGGATCAGGCCCAGTGCTTTCTGACACCCTACACTGAGACAGACCACAGAGCCTACTCCCTTTGAGGCAAAGGAAACTCTCTACTTCCACCAGATGATTGGGGGGGGGGGGGGTACTGAATGGGAGGAATAGTAAATGGTGCTTCTTGGGATTAGGATCAAGTCCTGGCCTTGCCACGTTCTAGCTGTGTGACCTGGGATGCGACAGCTGGCAACTCTCCCTTTCTTCAGCTATAGGGTGGAATATCAATAGTAACATAATAAAAAGGACTCTGAGTTAGTGCTTGATACAGCAAGTGAACATTTTCAGCTGCCATTGTTTTGGGCAGACACATGTAGGTGGCAGCTTCAATGGTGGTGCAGATGAAGAGTAGGGCCAGACCTAGTACACTGTGGTAGGGAGGTGGTAAAGAGTCCATGGGTGGTAGCATGAGTTCTGAGGTCTGCAGGCCCTGGCTGCCTGTATGTGTGCATACTAGGATTTCGGTCAGGGAGCTGTCGTCACCATCATCCCGCAGCATATTTCCTCCCCTTAGGAACACTGCCTCTAGTCGTGAATCATCTATGCACATTCAGAGTGCTTGCTGTGCTTTACATGGAAGCTAGACCAGAAATGCAGTCACCTTCAGCTGCTTCATATGCCATGACTGTGAGTCAAGAGGATGAACCACTTGCATGTTGGCATTGATAGCATGCTATACAATGGCTCACAGATGAAGGGAGTAGCCATATTGTTGGGTCATACACTGTCCAGAGCAAGCTGGGCAGTTTTTGCTTTGAGAGATATTTTACCAGCATTAATTCTGCTTGTTTTATAAAGAATTAGTGATGTCTGCAGGTCCCATAAACAGAAGTGTGTGGCTAGGATGGAAGCAGAGTGAGGAAGAGCCAGGGCAGAAGAAAGAAAATGAGATCTGTAAAATGTCAGAGGCAGCCACTCAGTAGGTATGTGGAGTAGCAGAATGATACAAGACACACATTTGGCTATGACACTGCCCTCGGCATGGAAAGGACATGCCATGCCAACTGTAGTCATTGATGAACACGCGTGCTTGAGAACAAGTACTAAGTATTGGGAGAGAATGGGGCAAGGACTTTGTCCTGCAAGTGTGGTGATCTGATCTATCATTAACTTGGGACATTAATCAAGAAACTGTGCCCAATGTCTACGGGACTGAACAAGACAATCATTGGCCCTAAGGGGTAAGGAGCTGTTCACAAAGACACCACACTTGACCAAAAGGGAGGCTACTTTTCAAAAAAGAAATCTAAAATTGGTTATAATTGCACATGTCTATAATCTTACCAAATAGGATGCTGAGGCAGGAAGATTAAATATTTGAGGGGCTGGTGAGGTGGCTCAGTGTATAAAGACACTTGCCACCATGACTGATGACCTGGGTTTGAGTCGCAGGTCCCACATGGTGGAATTTCACTGACTGATGAAATTCTCCTCTAATCTCTGTGCATGTCATGACATACGCATGCATGCATGCATGTGTGCACGTGCACACACAAAATGCAAATTTAAAAAATGTTTGAGGTTAGACTACACAGTAAGGTTTTGGCCAGCATGAAATAGTGAGATTTTGTCTCGAAAAAGAAAAAAACGGTGGTAGAGATATTTAGGGTGGGGGAGTAGATGTTTCTGGGGTCCACTCAGCTAAAGCAGCTTAACCAAATAGGTAGAACAGCTATGACCAGACTATTAAATGGGTCAAGACAGTGTCCTGCATCACCACCAAATGAGTTTTTTTAAGATTGCTTACAGGACCATGGGTGAGGGTATCTTTCCTTCTCCCATCTGTGCACTTCCAACACCAACTTTGGTGAGACTCACCTTCCTGTCTAAATCTGTGGGCAGTGGGCAGTAAGAGGACCCTTACATGAAACCAGGTTTCCTACCCTATGCCAGGTCTATCCTGGACCACCCCTTTCTGAATCTATGTGGCTGAGGCATAATCTGGGTGGAGACGGCAAACGACCAGAGGCAGCCACCCTTCCTGTGTGTCAGGGTTGCACACATTCCTAGACAGAGCTCCCCAGTCCTCCCAATGAGAAGTCTGGGAGGACTCTTACCTTTGGAGTGAGATACTTGGTCATTATTTCCTTCCCCTTCTCTCCAAGTTTTTCATCTGGAGTAACTTCATACTCTGCCTAAAACAAAAGGAAAACAGAATTACTAATAGTTTTGCTACTGAAGTTGGAATAATTATGGTGCCTTTTAACCTCTTGATCAGGAACCACCTGACCAATCCCCTCTTTCTACAGAATAGGTAACTGTAGCACACAGAGAGAGGAAGACCTGGACAGGGAGCTCAAAGTACAATTAAAAAAAAAAAAAACAACACTCTACCCTCCATAGTTATTGATCCAGTCAACCATGAACTGAAACCTCTAAAACTGTGAGTCCAATAGTTTTCTGCCACAAAATTGATTTTTCTAATAGAAAATACAAACAGAAGTTTGACCAAAAAGAAACAGTGATTTTTCTAGATGTTCTTACTACAACCTTAAAAGAAATAGGTAATATGACAAGGGAACAGTAACTGTTATTTATTTATTTTTAAGGGAAAATGGGTTTACAACCTTAAGAATATAGTATAGCAGTTCTCAACCTGTGGGTCACAACCCCTCTGGGGTTGCATATCAGAAATTTACATTAAGGGCTTTCTTTTGATTTTTGAAACAGGGTTTCACTGTGCATCCCTGGTTGTCCTGGAAATCACTCTGTAGACTAGGCTGGTCTCAAATTCACAAAGATATGCCTGCCTCTGCCTCCCAAGTGCTGGGATTAAAGGTGTGTGTCACCACCTGGCCACATTACAATTCTTAATAGTAGGAAAATTATAGTTATGAATTAGCAGTAAACCATTTTTATGGTTGGAGGTCACCACATGAAAAACTGTATTAAACGGTCTCAGCATTAGGAAGATTGAGAACCACTGGTATAGTCCATCATAGTGGGAAGGCCATGGTTGAGTTCATGGTGGCAGGAATGGGGACCCAGGCTAGTCACATTTTGTTAGATAAGGAAGTAGAACACTCAGGCAGAAAACAGATTTGGGCTGTAACATGTAAGGCTTACCACTAGAGCAACATGTCAGCCATGGGGCCTAACTGCTATGTCCAAAGGTTCTATAGCCACCACAAACAGAATCACTATTCTAGGGACTAAGTGTTCAAACAGGAGACAGTGGAAATATTCAATACTCAAACCAAAACATTCTGTCCTTGGCCCCCATAGGCTCACAGTTATCTCATAATGCAAAATCTATCAAACCCAACTTTAGTTTTTATGGTTCTGAGAATGTTCAAAAGTCCAAAATCTTTTCTGAGACCCCTGAAACCAAAAATATACTCTCAGTTGTGATTCCTATAAAAAAAATTAAAAAGTTACATTCTTCTAATACATAGTGGTAGAATAAGCATTCCCATTCCAAAAGAACTAGAGAAAAGCAAGCCCGAACCAAAGCAAGCCTGAAATGCAGCACAGCAAACACCAAACCCTGTAGTTTCGTGCCCAGCATCAGACTTGGCCAGTACCACCCCTACAGTCCTGTCAACTACAATACACATGAATTCCCTGCAGGGACTGTGAACTGTCAGACATTTCTTGGTCTCATTGGATTTTTCCTGGAAGCTTAGTACAAGCCTCCATGACATTGTAGCTCTTGCATTCAGGCTGCCTGTGAAGTTAGCACTATGTGGATGGTGCTATCAAGTTCTAAGGCCAGCACAAGATATATCCAGGACCCCTTTTATTTCAGCTGCACTGGGTCTCTGCATGTCTACTCAGATACTCTTGGAAAGCATAGTAAATTGCCTTTGAAACATTAGTCTCAGGCACCCCCCTCCACATACACAAACACCCCCACATTCTGCTTTCAAATCAATTTCCATTTTTATGACTTGGAGCCTTCTATGACTAAGGTCTTACCCTCAAGACCCCTGTCCTATTGTTCCTGTGCTCCATGATGCTAATCTCTAGCAATTAAACCTACTTTTATCCTTGGCTTTTTCTGTGCCTACCCTGTCTACAATTTAAGTATGCCCACACTCTTTTCTTCACAAAATTCAACATTTTTCCTATCTTTCTGTTCTACTTTTTGCTATGGAATAATGAATGCTCTTGTACCCTGTAAAGATTTGTCACTCGTATGGGTTTAATAAAACACTGATTAGCCAATAGTCAGGCAGGAAATACAGGTGAGGTGACCAGACTAGGAGAATTCTGAGAAGAGGGCAGCCAGACACAGTTGCCACCCAAACACAGAGGAAGCAAGATGAGAATGCTGCACAAAAGGTACCAAGCCATATGGCTAAACAAAGACAAGAATTAAGGGTTAATTTAAGATGCAAGAGCTAAAGAGAAATATGCCTGAGTCATTGGTCAGTGTTGCAATTAATATAGTTTCTGTGTAATGCTGGGTGTCCGGGAAATGAAAGTGCAATCTCTGTTAGCAACTTTTTGCTCAGATTTTTTTCTATAAATTAAACTAAAAGGAGAAAGCAAAAACCAGGCCACAGCCCAACTACACTGTCATGAATTGGTCCATTACTTTAGGATTTAATCTCAGGCATACGTAAAATGTAGCCAGATCCTTTGTAATATGAGTGACCTCTAGCCCAATTTCCCAGAGAATTTGTTTCTCTCTGATACCTCCTGGGCCTAGCCTTTACTATCTACATTTTGACCAGCATTCTGAACTCCCACCAGAATGGCCCATTAAACTCTACTTACAAAACTCTAGCCTGCAGCTCTAAATGCTTCCACATTCCTTCTGCCAACCAGTTCTGAAGGCCTACAAACCTCATGATTAGGTCTATCACAGTAAAAATCCACTTTCTTAGTACCATTTTTTTTGTTTTAATTGCTTTATATGTTGCTATGACAAAATTCAGAAGCAAATTAAGAAAGGAAGAATCTATTCTAGCTTAGAGTTTTAAAGAATACTTTTCATTGTGGTGGGGAAGGCACAGAGAAGTTCATGGCAGGAAGAGTATGACATCACATCTTGACAGATCAGGAACCAGGGAGGTAGAGGGTGGCATTCTACACTCCTCAGTAGTGGAAAGCCACTAGCCCAGAGTCATGAAGTCAGAGGTGGCATGGCTGGGCTCTGACTTCCATACCCAGAACTCTTCCTTGGTATCATTAAGAAACTTAGGACTCCAGGTCACTGAACAATCCAGAAAATTTCAAGTTCTAAAGAAATCTTTTTTTTTAATTTATTTATTTATTAAAGATTTCTGTCTCTTCCCCACCACTGCTTCCCATTTCCCTCCCCCTCCCCGAATCAAGTCCCCCTACCTCGTCAGCCCAAAGAGCTATCAGGGTTCCCTGCCCTGTGGGAAGCCCAAGGACCACCCACCTCCATCCAGGTCTAGTAAGGTGAGCATCCAAACTGCCTAGGCTTTTAAAGAAATCTGAAAATCAAAGTTTTACATTTTCCATGAGCCAAGAAGGGCTCCTTCACTCATCCAACGCATTTGCTAAATGGATGAAAGGTCTCATGTGTAACAAGAAGCTTGAGTGAGTTTGCCTTTCTCATTTAGACAAAGCAACTAATTTCAGGTGGGGTAAAACCACTTCAAAACCTACACCTGATAATTTGTCATCCTCAACACCAAAGTACAGACCAAAAAGGCATAGGAAATGACCAATGCATACAGGTCTGCACTCTTCCAAGCATTAAATGATATAGTAGCTACTAGTCCCTCCTTGCCAAATTGAAGGCAGCTCACAGCTCAGGATCTAAGTTCTGGATCCCTTATGCCTGCCAAAAGACCATCCTGAAAATAAAAACAAACAAACAAAAACAAAACAAAAAAATAGGTCAGGAAGCCTGTGGAAGGGCCACAGAGGGAGCAGTACATTTTTATCCAAATCAAGTAAGTTCCCTTGCCTTGATGTCCCTCTTCTAATAAAAAAAGAGCCAAGAGTCACAACACTCCAATGTATAAACACGAAACCTATGACCATTTGGGCTAAGGCTTGGTTGTTCTAAAAGATATGCAACCTTTTATTTTATAGGCTACAACTGAGGCTCAGAGAAGCAAAGAACTTGCCCAAGTTCACATGGCCAACAGCAACAACGTAAGAACTGGCCCAGTAGGCCCTGATTCCCACTGTGTCATCAGGTCACAGCAGATTTCTCCTACAATCAATTCCTCCTCACTAGCAAAAGGAGACTTGGACTACTGAAACTTTCATGGTGTCTTGCTTTGACTGATGAATTTTTGAGATGCTTTAAGGAGAGGAGGTAGTTCTTTCTTCTTAATTCTTCCTGTTACTTTCTTTCCCTATATTCCCAACAATCCTCCCTAAAGTTCAGATGGGGGGGGGGGGGAGAGAGAGAGAGAGAGAGAGAGAGAGAGAGAGAGAAAAGGAGACAGAGAGACAGAGAGATTTTACATGGAGCACTGATGGATGACAGACTTGCCCAACATGCAGGAATAACTGTTCCCAATATACAGAGGAAAACACTGAGGTTCCAAGCTTCACATATTACAGAGCAGTTGCAACAAAGCTTCAACACTAAAGCCAGCCTCCCTTTTTCAGGGGGAGCAAAGAAGCACCCAGTATACTGTGTTACTGGAAGCCTCACCCTGTGGTCTGGCACATGGACATAGCCAGACTGCTTTATAGGGCCAGGACCCTGGGCAAATGACTGACCACCATTTGTGGTAACTCAATCCCACTCTGAACACTGAATTTGCACTGTCCCAAAATACATCTATAAAGGCAAATTTATTTAACCAGACGGAGGTCTGGGGCTCACTGATCAGGCTCAGTGACCAGCTGAAAATATTATTGCTCTGGGTTCTAAAATCCATGTTTTAAAAAAAAGAAAATAACATCACATTCAGGTCAGCTGTCTCCCAGCTGAGGCCAGATGGATGCAAACTTCACCAGAAGGCAGCTGGGAGCACTTGGGGACAGGCCTTCCCACTCCTGGATCAAAAGACCTTTTTTTGACGAGACTGTCAGGCCACCACCACTTGAGAAGCGTTAGTTTTGGGAGGCAGAAAACCAACAGAAAGATGCCAGCTGGTTTTTCCACACTGATTAAGTCACCTAGAGTGACAGGCCTTGTCTCCAGAATGATCCAACGAGGGCTGGAGCTTGTGGGGATGAGTAGTGAGAGGCCACTGAAAGAGAGAAGGAAGGTGCCATGATGCATGGGCCCAAGGCAGATCACATGACACAAGACTGGGACTAGCCCAGAAACAACCTCTCTGCCAATATCCCTGTCCAGTAGTGAGGAAAAGTTCTAATCAGTTTATACCAGCTCATACCAGAAAATAGAAGCAGCAATAGAAGTCTGTGCCAAGAGCCTAGAAATTTCCAAAAATGGCAGGCAGATGATGACTTCAAAGAAGAGAAATAGCTATGCGCTGTGGTATAAACTCATAATTCCAGCACTTGGAGGTTGAGGCGGAGAATCTCAAGTCAGCCAAGTTTCAATAGGAAGACCCTATTTCATAATTCTAAAAGACAAGAAAGGAAAACCTAATGCAAGGAATGTCCTTTGAACTCCATCTGAAGATGACACCTTCCCACCCGAGTGGCTAGTAGGCCATGTTCCCTACCACAACAGAAGAGGTTCTAACCATCTTCTTTCCTGTCCACCCGAGTCCTTCCCACTGCTCATAAACAGTGTCTTTGGAGGCTATTTCTCCTTTCAGATTCACTCCAGGTAAAAATAAGGCAGGCAGTATTTGTGATTAATAAGAAACAAAGGATGGCCTTGGGGAGCAGGTGCTACCTTGTCACAAGAAGCAAAATACTCTACTGAGTTCAGTCAACAAAGGGTTAGTCATCTATCTGTACCGCCAGAGAGCACCAACACCACTGGTCACCCAGCTTATAAACCTGCTAAGACTGCATCATTAATCTCAGAAAATGCTGGGAAAACAGGTCCTAGCAGGGAAAACCCCTTTCCCTCAGATGATTTTTTTTTAAGGACCATGTTCAAAGGAACCACTCTGGATCAAGAGTAGCATGTAAGCTGGATATTGTGGCATATACCTTTAATTCTAGCATTTGAGGCACAGAGGCAGATGGATCTCTATGAGTTTGAGGCCATCCTGGTCTACAAATTGAGCTACAAACCAGCCACGGCTATACAACTGAGACCTTGGCTTTAAGGGGAAAAAAAGTTATACTAGTTTCTGCTTCACCTCGGCAGACTTACTGTCTAGCACTGGCAGAAATATGAAGTCAGAAATGTCAAGAAACTTTGCTATCTCCGGCTTCCATAATTATTGATATGGTCAGCTATTCCAAAGCCTGTGATGCAGGTCTGTACCACGCCTGGGCGGCAGTGCTACTCCAAGCAGACCTTTTTGGAGAAATCGCAAGATCCACCCACACTGGTCCTGGTTATTTGCATGTGCTGACTACAGGCTTGTTCCTCCAAGCCCTTTCCACCCAGTAGAGGGGGAGGATAGTGTGACCATAAAGTAGCTTTCTCAACTCCCTTCCACTTTGGCATCTCAGTCCCCAGACTTTCTTCTGAAGACCAAGCTCTCACAGATCAGCCTATTTTAGTGCCTTCCCTCATCCTAGCATGTCAGAACATGGGGACAGCACAAGGGAAGCATAGCAGCTAATCTCCTCACCTGTGTTAACTTTATAAACTTCCCTGCTATGAACAACATTCACACTTCAAATAAGTGTCCACTTCCTGGGAGGACCCAGGTGATAGCCTGCAGCGTGCCACAGGGGGTAGGACCCAACCTGGCTCACTTTCTGCACTACAGCTACAATGCTGAGCCACTGCATGAGGAACACCCTCGGAGGTGCAGGGTTAGATGGATCTGGCCTACTCCAAAAGCTGCACCTGCCTGTCATATGTCTCTCACTGAACAGCCCAACCAGGCCCCTGGGTCAGAGATTCACTGTGTCATCTTGGCACAGCATATGAGATGGTACCATTGAGAGAAAGGAAGAACAGGCTCCTATCTTTGTGAGGGTATAGACTAAAACTACCAGGAATGACCTTTAATGTCTGAGCTACGTTTCCCCTCCCTCTACTCCTCCCTGTTCCTCCCCACTTCACCTCCCCTCTGGATCCACTCCCTTACTGTCTCCCACTAGAAAAGAACAGGCTCCTATGAGATAATAACTAAATGTGGCAAAATAAAATATAATGAGATAAAGAAAAAAATCACATCAAGGCTGGACAAGGCAATCCAGGAGAAGAAAAAGCCTCAAGAGCAGGCACGAGAATAAAATATAATGAGATAAAGAAAAAAATCACATCAAGGCTGGACAAGGCAATCCAGGAGAAGAAAAAGCCTCAAGAGCAGGCACGAGAATCAGAGACCTACTCAAATATGCTGGTTCCTACTCTTAACAGCTCTCTGAACTTATAGCTGGTGCTGCTTACTTCTTTAGGCATTTTCTTATTTGCTGATAGTTGATCTTTTCTTAACCCAAAAAGGTAAGCTCCCATGTGATAAAATGTTGTGGAATATTATTTTAACTGTATAAAGATATGTTATATTTGTTTCTGCTGCTTCTATTAATGATGCAAAGACATGTTACATTTGTTTGATTAAATAAAATTAACCTGGGGTCAGGAGGCTGAGTCAACCAGCTGACAGGAAATGGTAAGGAATAACAAAATGTAGTGAAGGTCTTTAGTGGGGGCTGAGCAGGAGGAAGGCCCTTTTTTTGGGAGACACAAGCAAGGAGAGAAGGTTAGCTATTTGCTGTTCAGCCTCTCTGAGCTAGTGGAATTTCACCTCACCTTTTGAATTCTGAGTCTAAAGAAGGATAGAGATTTAGCAGTGGCTGAGGGAACAGAATTCCTGCCTGGCTGCAGCCCCATGTGGCCAAACTGCTGCTGGAAGCTGCAGAGTTGCAATTGCCAGCTGGGACAGTAGTTTCTTAAGGTTCAGATCCACCAACCTTCCCTCATACCCCAAGAAGAGACTAGCAAACATTCCTACCTCCTCCATCCAGTCAAAATGAAAGAAAAAAATAATAATTTCACATGAGAAGTTATGTTGGCACTAGAAAACTCAGCAAAGTCCTTAAATATAAAAGATGGATCCGGAGGCTAATTATGACAACAGGTGGCAATGAAAGGGACTTGCTAATTCCCAACTAAAAGTACCAAGGCTTCAGATCAGCCTCTCTAAGTTGGTGCTCTGTCAAGGTGTATATAGAGCATTTGACTTGTTAATGCAAGAGACAGACTCTCATTTCCTTTCTAATAAACAGCTCTGGATATTGGCACCGTAAGAAGGGAAGGACTGCACAAGCAGAAACTGGGCATCCATTGAGTTTTATTTTTTCCCTTTTTGTGGACTAGATACACCTAACATAGTATATGACTGGAAAATTCCACCAGCTCCTCAGTTCAGCCTGATCCGGCTCTGCCTCACCAACTCTTCAGACAGGTCTCAAGGCTGCTGCCACCTCATCTTTTCCAGCAGCCTTGGTCCTGGACTCGCAAACTATGGTCATCACTGCTGCTCCAGCTGCCTCTATCTACTAGGCAAAGCAGCCCCCACAGACCAAAGCTTTATGTTTCAGCTGTACAGTGACAATTTCTGGTTTTCCATTCCCAGCCCAAGCGTTTCTCATGAGCCCCAGATCTAGATACTTATCTTCATATGTATATCTTATTAAAGGCTCAGAATATGAAAAGAAATTCTTGATCTTCTCTCAGCACGAGCTCCCCACAGCCTTATTCTTGCTTCATTCTCCCAGTTGCTTGGAAGCTGGCTAATACTGTCAATTTGACATGATTTATAATCATGAAAGATATAAGCATGCCCATGAGGAGCAATCTAGATGAAGGTCACTGAAGTGAGAAGACTTACCCTACTATGAATGGTTCCACTCATGTCCTCCAACTGTAGAGGGAAGGAAGGAAGGAAGGAAGGAAGGAAGGAAGGAAGGAAGGAAGGAAATGGGACTGGAGATATGCTCAGAGGTTAGGAGCACTGACTCTGCTATTCCAGAGTACCTGAGTTCAATTCTCAGTACCCACTATATGACTGTTCACAACTGTCTGTAACTCCAGCCTCAGGGGATCCAATACTGTCCTCTGGTCTTCAAGAGTACCAGGCATGTACATGGTATACAGATATTCATGCAGGCACAAATAAAACTTCTTGAGTAAGAAAGCCATTTTTTAGAAGGAGGAGGAAGAGGCAGAGGCAATGGCAACCTTCATTCATCACTCCCTGCTTCCTGACTATGGATGCCTCAAGTTCTTGACATCAAGACTTCCCCACCATGATGAACAAAAATAAATCCCTGTTTCCTTAAGCTGCTTTGGTCAGTTATTCTGTTGACTAACAGAGAAAACATCTTCAACAATTCTATCTCATCTCCAGTCCATCAGGGAACTCTGGAAATACATGCCCCCTAAGCCTAATCCAACCACCTGTCGCTACTGTTTTCACTGTGGCTTTCACCTGGGTTGCTATGAACTGGCTCTACCAGATTTACCTATACCCACCTAGATCATATCATGCCACCTACTGCTTTGCTAAAATCCCCCTTTGTTTCCTGAGCTTCATGCAAAATAAAAGCCAAAGTCCTTCAGAGGCATAAGGTCTTGCATGATCAATGCTTCTCCTACTCCCTGTGCTTCCTCTCTAACCATGGACACTCTTGCCAACAAGCCTTCTCACAGCAGGTTCCCTTTCTGAAATGCCCTTTCACTATCTCCTAGCTCCAACTGCTTCTAATCTTCAATCATATGTTACCTTTGCAAGATTACCCATGCTTACCACTCTTCTCAACACTACAACCAGGCCTCCTTTACCTTACTCCCAATACTGTAATCTGTTCTGATTATTTTTTCCACCCCAATTACCACTTTCTAGGACTTAAAAATCACTGTCCTCCTGTGCTTATGGCACAGGGCACATCCTTTCCTGGCTAGAAGGTAACATCACAAGTGTAGACATTTTAGGCTATTCTATCAATTTGTCCCAAATGTCTAGAACTCTACCCAGCAAAGAGTATTTTTGTTATATGAATGAAATGCTAAAGACTAGTGAGGAGCTTGGTACTAGGGCTTCTCATCCTGGCTCAAGTGAAAGCTTTGTTGTAGGTTACAGTGTCTGAGTCCCTAAAAAAAGGCAAATGAGGCCAAAGTGAGGACTCTCCAAAACATAGTCCAGGTGACTGCAGTAGGTGGGTACACACAGAGGGCCCTGGTTAATTCCTGACCAGTGGTCTTCAGGTTTGAGTGCCATAACCAAAGATCCTGGAAAAGAGGAGTCCCTCACACACAGAGGTTAATGCCTGCCCACAGTTTCACAAGAGCTAGATCCAGAATCCTATCTCTGGATCCAGCAATTTCTGTTACTAACCATCTGCCAGTACAGTGTAATAACGTGTGTACATAGGAAGCAAGGACTCGGAGAAGAGGGGAAATGAGGTGGGAAAGGTTCTAACAGGGCCAGGAGAATAAGCAGGCACCTGCCAGGGAAATGAGATCATGGAGTGGCATCGCAGAAAGAGGGGGTTCAGACAGTCAGGTCCAGGAAACTTAACTTAGTCTAGCAAGTCAGAGCTCCAACAAGCAAATACTTGGGCAGAACCAGAAGTGGAAAAAACATCTGGTGAAGGCTGGGAATTAAAGGGAAAGCAAAGGTTTGCTGGTGGCTAATCTGGTAAGCCATCCTCAGAGCCTGGGTATTAGCTTGACATCAATACTTCCCAACCCCAGATACACAATAAAGTCCCTGGAGATTTGAAAAACATTACTACCTGCTAGAAATGATGTTTTATCTGGTTACAACAAGCACCTCTAGTGTCAAGTTGTGGTTCCCAAATGTCACTTTCCAGGCAAAGGAACCAGGCTTCTTGGTATAGTACAAGACGGATCCAGAATTTTGTCACTGCAGACAGCAAGGGGGCTGTTAGTGAATCCTGGGTTCCACAAGTGCTCCAAGGGAGGTTCCCACTGGCCAACAGTGAGTCCAGGAGGAAATAAGGAAAAGAACTTCAGCGCACTGGGACACATACCACACAGTTAAAGCCACGAATCTCATACATTACTATGGATGGTGTTAGGGAGCCAATTTTCAAATTGGCTCTTGATTTGCTGTGTTTTGGGAAGAGTGTATGTATATGTATAAGCATATGAAGGCTAAAAGTCAATTTCGGGTGTTGTTCCTCAGGTATTTTTCACCTTGATTTTTGAGAATGTATGTCACTGAATTTCATACTCACCAAATAGGTTAGGCTAACGGGTAGTGTCCCCAGGGATCCATCCGTCTTTGCCTCTCCAGCATTGTGATTATAAGAGCACACGAGCTTTTTTTTTTGGTAGGTGACAGATCTTCATGTTACCAACTGAGCTATCTCCCAAACCCAAACTGGGCGTCTTGAAACATAAACATAGGAAAATCTTTCATCAATCAGTTTCTATTTGAACTTTACTGTTAGATAGCCGTAGAAGCAAAGAAAGTGCTACAGTTAGCATGAAGAAGAGTAAAATTAGAATGCTGCCATGTCGTAAACCTTCACCCCTCAACAGATTTAGGTGTTGAATATTGCTGTCTCATAAAGCAAGATGAGCAGATAACGTATACTCCCCGCTGGAAGGACTTAAGACTACTCTGAGCAATCAGGTACAAACATGAACACACAAATACACACAAAAGAAATCTACAAGGAATACTGAGGGCCCAGTAAGTAAGCAGCTGCTGGAGTAATAGTTCCTCTACTCTAGAAGAACAGACCCATCACAGAAGGTGCTGATGGGGGAGCCTGGAGCGAAGAGAAAAACCAAATGATATAAACCCAGGTCAGTTCTACAGATAGCAAAACACAAACTCATAAAGTGTACAAGAGAATCAGAAATTTATACATTCATATTTAATGATAATAAAGAAAATTTTAGTTATAATAACAGTATTATGGTGGGTTTTTTCCTTCTTTCTCTCTTTCTCTTTCTTTTTGTTTTTTTCGAGACAGGTTTTCTCTGTATAACAGACCTAGCTGTCCTGGAACTAGCTCTGTAGACCAGGGTGGCCTCAAACTCACAGAGATCCTCCTGCCTCTGCCTCCCGAGTGCTGGAATTAAAGGCATGCACCATCACCTCCCAGCTTTTTTTCTTTTTTTGTTTAAATATTTATTTATTATTTATACAATAGTCTATTTGTGTGTATGCCGAAGGCCAGAAGAGGGCGCCAGACCTTATTACAGATGGTTGTGAGCCACCATGTGGTTGCTGGGAATTGAACTCAGGACCTTTGGAAGAGCAGGCAATGCTCTTAACCACTGAGCCATCTCTCCAGCCCCCTTTATTTTTTCTTGTATGTGTTGTTTTTATGCATTGCTGGGGATGGAACCCAGGTCTTTTTGTATATACTAGGTCAGAGCTCTAACACTGAACCACATCCTAAACTGTTGTGGTTGAATAAGAATGGCTACCATAGGCTCATAGATTTGAATGCTTGGTCATTAGGGAGTGGCACTACTTGGGGGAAGATTAGGACATGTGGTCTTTGTTGGAGGAAGTGTGTCTCGTGTGTGTGTGTGTGTGTGTGTGTGTGCGCGCGCGCGCATGTGCGCGTGCGCGCACGCGCGTGCACGTGCTTGCTTCTCTCTCAGGATGTAGCTCTCAACTACATTCCAGCACCTACCTACATGCTTCCCTTCCCACCATGATAATAATGGACTAAATATCTGAAATTGTAAGAAAGCCCCCAGTTAAATGCTTTCTCTTACAAAAGTTGTCATGGTCATGGTGTCTCTTCCTACAATAGAACACTAACTAAGACATAAACCCTAAGTCATGTTTTTGGTTTTGCTTTAAAGAGCCCTTACTCTTTAACGATGCATACTAAAAACTCCACAGATGAAACAATTTTGATAGTTGATAATTGTTATAAGCCACCGCTGAGGGGAAGGTGGAAGTCTGGGCCAATACTGTTGAAGTGCGGAGAGAGGCACATGAGGATGCATTACATTATACAGCTGACTTTTACTTTTTAGTAGACTGAACATTCCATAATAAGTTTTAAAAAAACAGGCTCTACTCTCAGAGATTCAAATTTATTAGTCTGGGTTTCAGCTTGGGCACTGGTAGTTTTTAAGGCTCCCATGTGTTTTTAATCTCCAGTCATGGTTGAGAACTAGCTTGATCATTCAAGTGAAAGATGCTAGGGCCTGTGTCAGGACCAGGACTGAGGCAGAAGCCACTGCCTGAAAAGGGATCAAGAGGTCAAGGAGCTGAGCACATGGTCCCTGAACATGGGCAAAGAATGAGAAAGGCAGATGAATTAAGGCCACTGCAAAGACTTCAGCTTCCAGTAACTGGGGAGCCAGGTACATTCTTGGGGCTGAGAGTTTGGAGGACCTGGGAGAAATGGTTCCATGTGTTGAGTATGTTGACTTGGTAGAGGTGGTGGAACTTCAATGGAGATGTCTACCCTAGTTGCTTTGCTTATTGGTTTAGAGACAATAAGGAAACTCTGAAGAGACATAAAAACTTGAGCCCTGTGGGGAAGCAGCCTAAACAGAGATAGAAGCCATGTGAGTCTCTAAGAAACAATAGTATCTCGGTTCTGTCCTTGACAGGAAATCCAAGCTTACCCCACTCCCTTCACAGGGGTTCCCTATTGCTTTATCCAGCCACCTAAAGTCCCTAATCTCCATCCCCAGATAGAAACCCAAAGGGTAGTTGTCTAGGCGATGGACTTAGGAGTCTTGACCATCCTGATCAAAGGCGAATGAACTCCTGAGAATTTTCATAATCTCCTTTAAAACTTACGCTTTTGTTAAACAAATGAGACACAACACAGCTGAAGGAAGTCCTGGAAGCATCAGGCACAGCCACCTGATATAGTGAGGGCTGGCTGGAAAGAGCCAATGGGCACTCACTGAACAAGAGTTTACTGATGGTGTCTTTGTGTTCAGGAAGCTCTGCTGAATGGGGTGAACAAGAAACTCAAAAGCCAAAAGTTTGCATTTCCTGGAGAAATAGACAGTAAACTGGTAGACAAAGATACTAGCTGTGTATTTTACATGAAGCATCTCAGCTGGAGGAAGGGCAACAGCATCCAAGAGCTACCTCAACATTAAGAACCTTCTCATGCAACAAGAGTTTAAGTACTTCTGGTTTCAAAACCATCAAGTTTATCTTTATTTCCTTCTGACAAAACCAACTGCTGATCACTGAAAATCCAAGGGTCACTTGGCAGGGACTTACCACTAAGTCCAGAAACTGAATGTAGCACTCCAGTTCAGGCCTGGTTTCACAGAACTGTCGAAAAAGCAGTCTCCCAATTGGTTGCTTGTCACATAGACTGCAGTAATCTCTGTCTGGAGACAAGAAAAGTGTGGTGAGACCGGGGAGCACTAGGCAGTTACTCTACAATTGTGTCAAGAACTCTGGATAGATGAGGCCAGATAATGGTGGATGTAAGCCATTATCTCATAGGATCTGGACGGGGGGACAGCAGTCTAAAACAGAGAGTGGTGCCAGGCCAACCTAGCTGTTTTTCAGTATTATGACTTCTATACAGAGACATGAGTGGTTCTGGCAATTATGGCTCTTCTCTGGCCAAACAACAAGAAAAAAAAAGCATGATTCTGGTGACTGGGTGAAGGTGTCAGGCTCATGGCCTATATGAATGCAGCTAGTACTCCCTCTTGCTCCGGAAGTCGGTGCCTACAACAGTGTCCGGGACCTTGCGTGGAAAGCGGCTGTGAGAAGGGGGCTGAACCAGGAGGGCAGAAAAAATGACAAGAAGCAGAGTTGTTCCCTGGTAATGTCCAGATCTCTGGATCAAACCATGCCTGCAGCCCACAGCAAATCTGAAAAACTGATTTCTTAGGGCAGTTGGAAAAAAAATCCTAAATTACTTATAATTCAAAGCATCCTAGTATATATACAATTTTGTACTGGGTTTTTTGCTTTTTTTTTCTTCTATTTTTACCCAATTGGAGAAAAGCCCGCACTTTGAATAAAAGTGCTTCACATAAAACCTGCATTTCCCATATGAACAGGCATAGAAACAGGAAGTGACGAGCCTTCAGCCACTCAGCCACCAAGAGGGTCCTTAAGAAGAAACAAGGTGAACCACCCAACCCCAGCCAGGAGCTGGAGCGCTAGCACTGGATGTTTTATTATTTCAATGGCTCACCCCATCCTCTCTTTGACCCCTTTGTTTTTCCTCCTATGAAAAACAAAGCACATATTTGGGGCTAGGACTAGAATTCTTTCCCAGAAATAACACTTAAGATTCTTTGAGCTTTCCCTAGGCAGAGGATGCTTGGGGAAATGACCACTGAGCCATGCTGTCTCAGACACTCCAACCTTCCAATCCGCAGCTGTCCCTCAAACTAAAAAAGCTTGGAAGCAACTTGGTGGAAAGGAAGGGCTGAGTCCTAGGCAGTGATGGAGCAAGGACAACCATTCACTAGCAAGGGAACCTATTATTAGCCCAGATGTAAGTCTTCTTATTCTACACCATCTTCTCTTCTAGGGAACATCCTCTCCCCAAGTCCGAAAAAATCCCCACCAAACCTTCTGGTTTGGGGAGGCTGGTGCTTCTCAAGTTCTGAAAATGGTTTGTGACTCAACCCCAGCAAATCAGAGTCACCTGTCTTCCAGCTATAATGACAGGTTCAAGAATGAGCAAATGCACCCAGGAGGTGGTAGCACACACCTTTAATCCCAGCACTCAGGAGGCAGAGACAGGCTAATCTGTGAGTTTGAGGTCAGTCTGGTATACAGAGCAAGTTCTAGGATAGCCAGGGCTACCCATTGAGAAACCCTGTCTCGAGAGAAAAAGAGAAAGGAAGGAAGGGAGGGAGGGAGGGAGGGAGGGAGGGAGGAAGGAGAGAGAGTGTGCAAATGACACAGCCCAATCCAATCAGAATCTTCATACTCCCCACAATGATAATGATAAGGTCAAGCATGGGCACTTGACTCAGTAATAGCCAAATTGGAGGTCTATTTACTGGTTACAGCCATAGGTTCAGAAAGTGGCCCATGCACTAGACCTAGCCACCAAGGTTAGGGCATGTGTTCTTAGCCCTGGAGCTGCTTCTAGAACTTCCTGGAAAGAGGCTTGCTTATCTCTAGAGTGCTGAGGACTTAAGACTGATGATAAGTTTTTTTTTTTAATTCCATGCCACTAAAGCCCTGCCTGAGGCCTGGGCATTCATATCTGACAGTAACTACAAAGAGTAGACATATACCCATCAAACTCTCTTCAAAGGCTTCTTGCTTCTCTGCACTAGAAGGTTCTTTTAATTTAAAAGTCACTTCTTTAATTCAGGGCAGAGTATGTGACCACTACAAGATGTCACAGAGCAGACTTGAAGAGATGGCCTAAAGAACGGGATAGGAGCAAAGAAAAAAGGAACAAGCATCAACAAGTCATGTTGTGTAGGAGGATGAATTTACCTGGTGATAACTGTAGCTGTCTCAATATTTCTATGTTCAAACTCAGCACACCAAGCCTCTTTCCTCTCCATCTTTCCAGGCCAGCCTGACATTTGCCAAGACATCAACCAACAGAGGGTGTAACAAGACCAAAGGCCCTGTTCTCAGAACTTTCCCCTAGCAATACCTGACCCAGGCCTCTCACAATCTAAGGACACTATAGACAGAAGGTACTGGCAGGAGCAGTCTCACATGTCACTCCAAGTAATCATGGGCCTGAATTTGTAGGCCTCAGAATGACCAGGTCCTGAGAGTCCCTTCACAGACTGGAGCCCTACTTGATTGCCAGTTTCACAAATGATTAGAAGTCTCAAGAAGGACTCCAAGGCCAACACTGAAGCTCAATTTTACCCAGTCCAAAGCTCTGCTTTTCTCCACCTCTGGTGGTAATTACTAGTCTAGTGTCTGTCTCCCTCCCTAAATCTAAGGCAAAAGTTGGTAAACTTTTGTAAAGACCAATAGTAAATATTTTAGCTTTTGAAGTCTATATTGTTTGGGTCATAGTTGTTCAATAATGGAGTTGCAACAAAAGTCCCCTTGGCACTGAATGAATTATCTATGGGTATGACTATGTCTAATAAAACTTTATTTACAAAAGCAGGTAGAGGGACACATTTGATCACATTAATACGTTTCCAGCCCTTGGGCCTCCAGCCCCTTTACAATGTAATGTGATACAGAACTGATTCCTGTGTCATAACTGCTTCCTTCCTAAATCCAGGGAATGTCTACTGTCTTGAAAAACCTAAGGAGGAGCTAATAAGTAATGAAAACATCCTTGAAACTTGAGCATATGACTAATAGTAAGGAAAGCAGGTATGAAGTCAGGAAAGCCAAGTCTATTCCAGCTGGAACCAAGACCCTCCAGAGTCTGGTAACCCCTAGAAAGAACATACATCAATACAAACACAGAAAAAAACATGAGAAGCCACAATACTGCAATCAAATACAACTTAACACTCACACTGCACAGATAGACATCAGCAGCAAACACAGTATGGATGAAACCAAGGGTGACTGTGTGTGTCCAAGATCTGGAAGCGAAAGAAACACATGCACAGCTGATCCTATAAGTCTAAAACTCAAAAAAGACAAATCACAGTGACCAAAATCAGAACAATGATGAGAAAGCAGGAATTTCATGACAGAGGTGCATGAGAATGATTTGGGTATGGATAAAATGTTCCATGTCATGACTAAAGTGATTGCATAAAATGTCATTTAGTTATACACCTGAAATTGGTGACTTGCAGGTAAGCAGTAACATTTCAATAAAGATAACTAAAGGAAAGAAAAAGAAATTAGTCACACAACCTGAGTTCTCTGAGCTTGTTTCTTCGGCCACAAAATGAGAAAATCCTAACTGTGGCCTCACTTGAGGGCAGTGTTACTCCAAGCAAGGATATGCCTGCATCCTCCAGGAACTAGAGATCCCCAGGCTCATTCAGACTGACAGGAATTCCCAAGATGGAGCCCATCTGTGTTTGAACATGCTGCTCCAGTGTGGAATAGTTCTTCCCTCCTAAAGGGAGAAATACTCTTAAATTTCTAGCCCAACATGTATGGAGATGCATGTATATAAGTTTACACCACTCACACCTTCCCGTGTAAGCCTTTTGACACCTGACTGCCTAGTATTCATAGAATATGAGGTGTCTCATGAGCAAGCACCTGGATCCACACTATATGAATTGGTTGTGAGGGTCTAAGTATGTCTGTAGTTACCAGACAGCAGAATTACTACTACCAAGCTGGTCTCAATCTCAGAGATCCACATGCCTCTACCTCCCGAGTCCTGGGATTAAAGGTGCGCACCATCATAATAGGGCTTCTTTTCCTGAAATCGTAAAGGCTTAGCAGGAGACACACTTAGTGCTTCTGGTGCCTCCCTATTTTTTTTTAAGGGGAACATTTTTGACAAAGAATGAAGCTGCAGCTGCATCTAGTTGAGCAGTGTCCCAGATAACACACAAGTTCTAGATTCAGTCATACCCAAAGTCATGTGTTCTACTGCTGGACTTTTTAGTTAGATAAACCAATGGATTCCCCTTTACCTTTAAGCTAATTTATTTTAGCTTTTACTTTATTACAACAAAAATGGGCTGACTAATAAGCCTTTCAGCCCTGAACAGTAAGTATTTAGATGACTCAAAATAAAAGCCTATGTACAAAATCTTTGCATATTGAGTGATCTGTTACAGCAAGCTCCTGTACCACTCACAAGCAAGTACTGCTTCCTCCTCTATCACAAACCTGGATCTGCAGAGATTCCAGAAACTATATATCCACTGCTGACCAGTTTAAAAGATCAGAAATATCTAAGCTCCGAATCCTTCTATTCCGGAGGCAAACAGGGCTGCTTCCCGAGGTGAAAACTACTACGGAGCTAGTGATATATTGGGATCTGAGTGCTGCCTCTATCCTTTGGCTCACTGGTCCTCGGTCAGGTGTGGATATCTATGTCATGGCTGTCTTTCACAGCAGGAGGTTATGATAACAGTGTATACAGACCACAATGGCTGAGGCAGCTCCTCTATAACAGGATTACCCAACTACTACAAAAATAATGCTGACAGACATTAAGTGGCCCTGGGTAACTAGGTTGTCTTGGCTAAGTCCCTTTCTTGAGGCTCAGCTGCCCCATAGAACACTCAATCAGAGTTAACCTGCTGCCCCCAGGGCTACCAGCAACACATAGGAGCACCCCACCTAGTCCCAGCACACCGTCTGTCCTGTTCCAGGAAGATAGATGATAGAAATTATAGCTTTTACTGCTTTGAAGGCTCAGAAAGGTAAGTAAATGGAACCAATGAAAAGAGGCTTGACTTCCTGGTGACATGAAAGCAGGCTCTCAGGCAGAGTTACCTCTCTGTCCTTGAGCCACTGGGTCCAAATTCTGGGAGGGCTTGGCTCTATTACCAGCTTTGCTTGCACTGAAACCCTCTCTCTGAAAGAAGCTACATTCTCAATAGCTCATGCCTGAGGTGCAATACTGACGAATATCTTGCATATCATCATAGAACCTTCATCTAGTGATGGATGGAGATAGAGACAGAGACCCACACTGGAGCACTGGACTGAGCTCCCAAGGTCCCAATGAGGAGCAGAAGGAGGGAGAACATGAGCAAAGAAGTCGGGACCACAAGGGGTGCACCCACCCACTGAGACAGTGGAGCTGATCTACTGGGAGCTCACCAAGGCCAGCTGGACTGTGACCGAAAAAGCATGGGATAAAACCGGACTCTCTGAACATGGCGAACAATGAGGGCTGATGAGATGCCAAGGACAATGGCACGGGGTTTTGATCCTACTTAATGTGCTGGCTTTGTGGGAGCCTAGCCAGTTTGGATGTTCACCTTCCTAGATATGGACGGAGGGGGGAGGACCTAGGACTTACCACAGGGCAGGGAACCCAGACTGCTCTTTGGACTGGAGAGGGAGGGGGAGAGGAGTGGGGGAAGGGGGAAAAGGGTGGGAGGAGGGGGAGGGAAATGGGAGGCTGGGAGGAGGTGGAAACTTGTTTTTTTTTTTCTCCTTTTCTCAATAAAAAAAAATCATTCTTAAAAAAAAAGACTGAGAAAAAGGAATGATATTGATAGTGAAGATAAATAAATGTTGTCATTGTTTTCGTTCTTTTCCAGTTACATGAAATGGGAACATACTTTCTTAATTAAGACTCTGTGGTATGTGGGCACTTAGAGGGCAACCAGATCTCCCAACAGAAAGCAAGAACACAGGCATAGAGGAGAGCAGGGCTCCCCTCTGATGGCCACAAGACCTGAGTGCAACCCAGTGGCTACCCAACACCCTCCTTGGCTCTGGGAGAGTTGTTGGCAACCCTTCTGGATCAAGCAAGGAACACCGGTGGGTGGTGGCGTGGAGAGGAGTGACCATGGCTGAAACCTGCTTATAACTGTTTTCATTGTTGCCCCAGGCACTCCTTGAACTCGAGCCAAGGAAAATGTTCGTTCCATTTCAGGAATAAGAGCAAGAATGAAATGTGGCTTCCTGAGGAAATGGAAATGCTAACACCGGAGCCCTCTGAAATGAAACCACATGTTATGGCAAATGAAGGGGGAGGGGCTCTAAAATGGATTCCTGCAGCCATTTCTCCTCCAGTTAGATACCCAAGTCAATGTACTTCATTTGATTTTGTTTCCCTAACACATCAGGTTATTGGCATGGAGATAAGTTCCTCATAGTCCCTACAGGGGGAAACTCATGTGGAGAATGGATTAAAGTTCACAAGTCTCCATTCTGCCTTATGACAGGTATAATACAACAGAAAAGGTGATTTGAAATCAGCCTTCTCTCAGAAATTCTTGCCAAAACTAGAAAAAGTGGTCTGGCTTTTTCTCTGAGGAAAAATAGTCTATGATGTTGGAGAGGCATGATAACTTCCTGCAAAAGTGCAGTTCCTCGCAGTCTACTTCTTGAAAGGAGCATGAAAAGGGAAAAATTTGGTAATTAGTCAGCAACAACTGAGCAAGTTCTGATTACTTCAAAAACGATGTTTTATATAAATAAAAATGACACATTACATAAACACACTCTCACCGAAACTCATCTTCCTGTGACTCTCATTCCAGCCTCTAGTTTTACTAATGCCTGTGCTTGGCACATATCTTCAAAATATCATAAATATAAAGCCCAAGTTTTACAGGGTTGGTGGCACTTGGACAAGCCATGTGTCAAGATCAACAGCTTTTGGAGCAGGTGCGAACAGGCAAGGGAAGGAAGAATGCCTGCCTGTACAAGTACATCAGGAAGGTACCTGGAAATCCAGGAAGGGACTAGAGCTGATACTGACAGGAGTGTGGAGATACAGCGTACACACTGGGGCCTCTTTAAAATATCATAACCCCAGAGCCAGGCAGCGACCTCCTCCTCATTCTTAGAGTATAGAAAAGCAGAGAATATAGATATTTCCTCACAGTGGGAATGGGATGATGAGCTGGTAAATTAAGAGGTAGGATGAGAGAAATGGGAGGAACAGCTCGGGATGATGGGCCCAGAATTCTAAGAGCTCGATACAGAATCAAGTTCCAAATCTGATTTTCTTTCTTGCCAGTTTGTAAAGGAGAGGTTGTAAGCACTGGATTTGAACTGCTTTCCTCTACCCAAAAGTTTCTCAGTGACTGAAAGCCTCATTTCTGCAAACTACTCAGAGGACATGACACCTGGTGCATGAGTGCTGGCTTTTTGGAATGCTGGGTGCAAGTAGGACACACACAAATGCATGACTTGTGTTTGTTTCTACTTTTATAAATGTTAAAATTGTTACAGATGGAGGTTAACAACACTTCGAAAATTCCAGCTGAAAAATCAGTGAAGAGCCTGGAAAGCAAAGATCTGTGACTGTCAGTTGTCCAAGTTTGCTCAAGAGGTGGGAAACTTGTAGTGCTCAGAACTATTTTACTTTGCAAGCCTGAAGCAGAACCTCCCAGCAATTTGGGACCAGGGCTGCCACAGAGCAATCAAGGACAGGGTGGCTTAGGGTGACTTCTGTTCTCTACCCTGGGGCCCTGCTGCAACCATCCTAGGGATACCATCCAGGTACAGGGGCATTCTTACTATTGTTTTTGTTTGTTTACTTGTTTATTTTCTCTTCTTGAAACGCAATTTTTACTCAGACCTATACAGTTTTAGACTGCAATGCCCAGGCCACACCCAGGCAGACAACATCAGCACTGGGACAGAATGAATGTTTTGTGAAAGTTTACCAACAGTATATTCCTATAAGATCTGGCTCACTATTGTGCACCTCAACAGTACACAGCCCAAACGGCAGCACAGGTGTATATGTAAAAGAAACAGTCCTACTTCCAATCTCAGGCCATTTCCTCTGCACCCCTCCATGGTCAATCTGCTGGAAATAAGGTTCATTCCAGATGGTTAATTGTCACTAATATGCCTCCTATCCAACAGCAATGAAAGAGGTCCAAGTGGCTTGCTGGACTCTAGGTACCAGTCAGAGCTACTGGGACTTAGATAACTTTAGTCTGTGCATTGAGGGCAGACACCAATGGATGCCCAGGACTTTCTCTCAACTCAATGATAAAAAAAATGGTGTAGAGCCCCCAGGATCAAGGAGAAGTGGACCTGAGCCCAGCTGGCTTGACACTTTTTGAAGAGCACAGAGCTGGACCTCTGGCCCCACCTCTGACCCTATATGACCCTGAGTCCATCATCCATGAACTTTCCTGTTTTGATAGTGCCACAGGGAGGTTGATTTGTTGGTGGATGTGACATCAGAACCCCTGAGATCTTTTTTTTGTTTTGTTTTGTTTTTTGTTTTTTTTAATATTTATTTATTTATTATGTACACAATGTTCTGTCTGTGTGTATGCCTGCAGGCCAGAAGAAGGCACCAGACTGCATTACAGATGGTTGTGAGCCACCATGTAGTTGCTGGGAATTGAACTCAGGACCTTTGGAAGAGCAGGCAATGCTCTTAACCACTGAGCCATCTCTCCAGCCCCGTACCCCTGAGATCTTTAAGCTCATTCTGTTGCCCTCCTCCTACGTCTGTAAACATGAGCTTCCAGGTAATTTTTTCTGATGACCTTGGGTGCTGAGAAGCCTCAGCTTTCCAAGCCCTGGAACAGATGGCTGTGGAGCCAAGGGTGGTTACTGCACTTCTTGGAGCATCATGTTTTTCTATGCACTTCTGTTGCTCTAATATGACAACACCCTTCTGGTTATGCAAGCCTACTGGGGAAGAGTTTAGGCCAGGTGGGGCTCTGATTCTTCCAAAGTTGGGTCCACTTTGCCTTTCCAGGGCCCAGACTGGCTTCACCAGGAGAAATGAGCTAATAACACAAACTACAGGAAGGCCAGGCCAGAAAGTGGTGGAGGGCAGCCAACTAAATATCAGCCTCCACAAGCTAACTGAACTATCCTCCACACCCCTGACCAGGTGTCCCTACTTCTTCCTGGGCCACTGGCCAGCATATAGTGAGGCTAACAGCTACACAGCCAAAAGCTTGAGAAGAGAATACCTGGGAAGGTGAAAGTAATGATGGTTTACCAAATGACCTGATGTCTCTGGGTTGGCAATTTCTCAGTCTTAAACATGATTTTCCTCAACATGATTCCCAATTGAACTCAGACAGCCTTAGCCTGTGCATTCAGGGCAGTCATTTCACCAATGGGAACCCAGAATTCTTTCTCAACCTGGCGCAAAGAAATGAGACTTAGCATGAAATTCAGTCTGCCCCTCAGCCCTCATTCTTGGAAGGTCAAACAGCACCTTCATGTACTGGCTAGACGAGCTAAGAGAATGATTGGGATGATCCTCTCCAGTCTTGCTACGGAAAACTGAACCTGACATTACCTCCTTGAATCTTCAGTTCTACAGAATGAACCACACAGGGTTGTGTAACTTATATTTTGCCTGATGCCTTTGGCTACTGTCCCAAGAAGCAGCCTCGCTCATCAGCCAAGCTAAAAGCCCTCTCTGTCTTACTATCTTCTCCCTGTAGTGCCTGGAACAGTCTACATTCTTATGAGATGACCAATATACGATTGATTAAAGAGTGGTAGCAGCCCAAAGAACAGTTACTCACCAGGATCCTGTTTATACTTCTTTTGTCCAAACAAATCTGGTATTCCTTTAAAGGGGGAGTCTTGTAGTCCCCAGTGTCCCAAAGTCAATGTTTGGCTTTAATGGGGTATTGGAATTGCATTTCCCAGCACATTCCTGTGCTGGGACCTACACGGAGGAGAGTCTTTAAGCCAACAGGACAGAAATATAAATAGGATTGGCCTACCTCAGAGCCAGCAGGGGACTAGGCTACCTCGCTTCTAACACAACCAAACACCTAGCACAGCCAGACATGGAGCATTTGCTGAGCCAGTAAATGAACAGATTAAGGTCTAATAATACAGGGCCAGACAATTGTGTGGCTGAGGAAGAAGATTGCCAGGAGTTCAAGGCCAGCCTGGATTACATGGTGAGTTTCAGGTCAGCTAGGGTACAGTATGAAGTCCTGCATTTAAAAAAAAAGAAAGAAAGGAGGAGGAGGAGGAGGAGGAGGAGGAGGAGGAAGAGAAGTGAGGAGGAAGTTCTAGCTAATTAATGCTTATCTAACACGTGTGAGGCCCTGGATTCAATCCATAGTACCACATGATACAGGCATGATGGTACACACCTGTAATTCCAGCACTTGAGAAGTAGAATAGGAAATCAAAGCTCAGGATCACCTTCTGCTACACACCTAGTAAGTTTGAGTCCAGCCTAGATGAAATGAAACCAAAGCAAAAGTAGCTATTGAATGGCTGCATGCTAATACATGTAATTCCAAATTTCTCCCTATGCTGGGCCAGGGTTAGGGTTCAGATTTATAGGAAAAACAGTCCCTCCTATATGAGCATCAGGTGAATAAAGGCAAATCCTTTATTAAAACTTCAAGATCCCCAAGCAATCAGGATGTCTCAGAGTGTAAAGATACTTGCCACCAACTCTGACAACCTGAATCTGATTCCCAGGACCCATGCAGTAGGAGAGAACTGACTGCTGCAAGTGGCCCTCTGATCTTATACTTGTAGAGTGGCATATGCAAACCCCAAACCATAAATAAAATGTAATTTTAAAACTTGAAAAAATTCCAAGGGACTGGAAAGATGGCTCAGCAGTTAGGAGCACTAACTGCTCTTGCAAAGGATCCAGGTTTGGCTCCCATCACACATATGGAGTTTTACAACTACTCCAGTTCCAGGGGATACAGCTCCCTCTTCTAGCCTTTGCAGGGAACAGACATACACACAGGCAAAAATCCCATACTCATAAAATAAAAATAAATAAATCTTTATTTTAAAAAATAAGGGTTTTTTTGTGTGTGTATACTGGAAATCAAACCTGCGTCCTCTGGAAGAGCAGCCAGAGCTCTTAACAGCTGAACCATTTCTCTGGTCCCCCAAATAAATAAATCTTTCTTTAAAATTCCAAGATCTTCACTCAAGGACTCCCACCCACCTGGCACAAAGACCCCATTGGAGGCTATTCTAGCCTCCTCCCTGGGATGTGACACTTTGAACACCACAAGGCAGATCTACTCTGTCAGTCTAGACACCAGTAATGGATGCCACACAGGTGTCTCATATAAATCTTCAAGGGCCTTCTCTGCAAGGAGCCAAATAGACACTTTAATTATCAGAGGCAAAGAAAGTAAAATGCCTCATGCATTTTCATTTTTATCTCAGTAAAAGAGCACAATCAATTTGTCAGCATGCAGTACCACTTCTTGCGAAACACCACTTATTTTAGACTAAAGCTTTCTAATCTATACAAACACTGAATAGACGCATGCAGAACCCCACACATGCTTCTCCTTGCCTCTTTCTGTTGGAAGAATTCCACATACTTCATGATTGTCTAGACCCCATAAGTTTCCTCACAGTTGATACTGCTCCCTAGTTCTGCTCCTTTCTTCCTCTTGACAGCCTTGAAAAGGATATTTAACTGATGGAAAACCTAAAAACAATCCTCCAGGGTGACATAACATGGAAGATAACTGGGGGGGAAAAGTAATTGGGTTGATCAAAAATACAATTTGGCCAGACATGGTAGCACATGCCATTAATCCCAGTACTCGGGAGGCAGAGATAGGCATATCTCTATAAGGTTGAGGTCAGCCTAGTTTACAGAGCTAATTCCAGGACAGCCAAGGCTACACAAAGAAACCCCGTCTCAACAAAGAGGTGTCCCAATAGACACAACCACTAATCTCAAATATTTTACATTGGCATGATTTTTTTATATTGACACGAAATTTAAGGTTATTTTTGTTACATAGTATATATGTTTTTATTCTTGTTTAAGGTATTATACCTTGAAGCTCCTTTTAAAAGATTTGTGAAGTTTTAGTATTTTAAACCTATTTAGGAGAATAAATACAGGTTAATAATCATCTATAACTACCAAACTTAGAGTCATGTTAGGTATATTTTCAAGGTCATAAAGAGATATATTTTAGATAGGTAGGTAATCTACAAACACTTCAAAGACCTATAGAATATGGTATTTAAAATGTTTTAATGACATAAGGCTATTCATGACAGTGAGACACATTTGCTCCTGGCCACACCAATTTATTAATTAAAAAAAAGATAATAGGCAGTGAAGAATCTCCATATGGAGTTTTCTTTCTTTATGGCAAAAGCTAGGCATTTGGGCAAGAAACCACCCTTGCCTCAGCTGCCGACAATATGCTGTATGTGACTGTCAAACTTAGCCAAGATAAGGTAGGACAGTCCTTCAAAAATTCCTGTTTCACAGAAAAGTCTGTCGGATAGTCTACGCCTGTAGGCCAAAGATGGATGCTCCAACTTTGCAAAAGAAACTTAGGTGACTGTCCAGAGAGTCAGTTGTTTCTGTTATTTCTTTTAGTTGTGGAAGTGGTTTGCACTGCACTTCCTGTTTACTCAGATAACAGTATATCCCCTCTGGGGTCTTTGACTGAGTTGAAGACTAAGCACTTATAGCTGCAGTTTTACTTACCAATGATACAAAGTAAACTAGGTACAACACTTTATGCCAAATACAAATGGATTGGACATTGTAATTCTCACCTGATAATTGCTCTTATCGTTTACAGTTTTACTTTGCTAGAGTTAAAACCTTTCCTTCTAGCTGGGTGGTAGTGGCACACACCTTTAATCCCATCACTCAGGAGGCAGAGGCAGGTGCATCTTTGTGAGGTCAAGACCGGCCTGGTCTACGAGACCTAGTTCCAGGACAGGCTCAAAAGCTACAGAGAAACCCAGTCTCAAAAAAGAAAAAAGTAAATGAAAAAAAAAACACACTTTTTTGTCTTATTTAGACAAAAATGTGAAATGTTGAGGAATAATCTTTTTTTTATAATGTGAATATGTGTCACTATGATTAATTTAATAAAAAGCTGAATGGCCAATAGCTAGGCAGGGTTTTGGGGGCAGAGAGAATGCTGGGAAGAAGAAGGGTGGAGTCACAAAGAGTCAGAGACAGAGGAAGCAGGAAAGCAGTACAGAGTAAAGGTAATGAAGTCACGAGGCAGAAAGTAAATTAATAGAAATGGGTTAATTTAAGTTACAAGAGTTAGTTAGAAACAAGTCTAAGAAGATCTCCTTAGTAAATTAGCAGCATGGGAGGGAATGGGGAGAGTGGTAGGGGAGTGGGGAGGGGAAAAGGGGGAAAGGAGAGGAGAACATGAGGGATCCAGAAGACTGAATTAGGCAAAGGACAGAGAGGGAGAGCAAGGAAAGAGATATCTTGAAAGAGAGAACCATTGTGGGGTTAGTGAGAAACCAGGCACTAGAAAAACTCCCAGGAAACTACAAAGAAGAATCTATGCAATAGTAGAGAGTGTACCTAAATGGTTTCTCCCCTGTAATCAGATTAATGACTACGTTAATTGAGATCATAGAACCTTCACCCAGTAACTGATGGATGCAAATGCAGAGATCCACAGCTAAGCACTGCTCCAAACTCCTAGAGTCCATAAATTACAAGCAAAGGGGTCAAGACCATGGTGGAAATACTCACAGAAACAGCTGATTCAAGCTAGTAGGCACTCACTAACCCTGGAATAACAGCTGAGGAACCAGTATAAGACCAAACTAGGCCCTCTGAACGAGAGTGACAGTTGTGTCGCATGAGCAGTGGAACTAGAATTTATCCCTAGGGCATGAACTGACTCTTTGGAGACCATTCCCTAAGAAGGGATACCTTACTCAGCTTAGATAAAGGAGCAAGAGCTTTGGTCCTGCCTCAAGTGATGTGACAGATTTTGTTGATTCCCCCATGGAAGGCCTCACCCTCTCTGAGGAGTGAATGGGGACTGGGGTGGGGTAGGGTGGAAAGAAAGTGGGAGGACGAGAGGGAGAGGAAACTGGGTTTGGTATGTAGAATAAGATTGTTTTAAAAATTAAAAAAGAGAAAAGAAACAAGTCTAAGATATTGGCCAAGCTTTCATAATTAATAAGAAGTCTCCATGTGGCTATTTGGGAGCTGGCAGGAGAGACAGAAAAAGTCTGACTACAGAAGTGATGTGGGATTCCCCTCTGTATGCTGTGAATACCACTGGTTAATAAACTGTCTTGAGTCCGTGATAGGGTAGAGTAGAGCGAGGCAGGGAAAACTAAACTGAATGCTGGAAGAAAGGAGGTGGACTCGGAGAAGCCATGAAGCCACCACCGGAGACAGACATGGCAGAACCTTTCCGGTAGGCCACAAACCTCATGGTAAAATATAAAATAATGGAAATGGGTTAAATTAAGATGTAAGAGTTAGCCAATAAGAAGTTAGAGCTAGTGGGCCAAACAGTGATTTAATTAATACAGTTTCTGTATGGTTATTTCGGTTCTGGGTGACTGGGATGAACAAGCAGCCTCGTACTACACAGAAAACTGTTCACCTCAAGATGGTAGAAATGCTAGACATTTTTTTCCTTATAGAATACTATTTAGTCTTCCTTCCTGGAGGTATCCGAGGCCATCTTCATTAGAAGGACATTTGAGAGTTATAGTTTGAGGTTCTGAAGTCAACAGAACTACTTCTGGGGTATAGAATATAAATTAAATACCTTGGTTCTAAGAACCTAATTTTGTTTTCCCAAGAAGCCAGAATTGTGCAAGAGTGTCTCATCCTGGCTTTGTTCTCAAGGGCACAAGACACAATGCTGAGCTGGTCATCCAGGATCAACTTTAGTCACAAGGGACATCCTCAGAGGTACTAAAATGGGTGGTTTGGGAAATCTGTCTGACTGTTTATTAATTCTCTATCATCTTTAACTTAGAACTTGGGTGGAGTGCTGGCCTATGCTCTCATAGCTGCCTTCTCCAGGATTAAAAGTAAAGTCCTGAACATGACAGGTCTTTGAGAGTAAAGGGGTAGATGAACTGATGGCGATTGAAGCCTAAAGAATAAGAAGATAGATCTCAGTCTCTTACCCTCCTTTGACTTCCCTCAGTCTCCCTCAGCACTCCTTTCCGTTACTAGTCAGGTTAACCCACTGTGATTTGCAAAGCTTGAATCTATCCCTCATGTTGTATGAACCAAAAACTCTGTCCCAGGAACATCACCTTCATTACACAGAACACTGAAGAAATTGAAATGTTCTCAGCCTGTCCATTGCCTTCAACATCCTTATCCAGTCTGATGAGAAGAAGAGGAAGACACTGGGTGGAGAAGACAAGTGAATTTATTTCCAGGTGGTATGTTGTCCCAACTCAGGTCATCTTTGTATAATAAAATAATTCTCCATAGTAGCCCGGGTCAGAACAGTCAGAACAGAACAGTCCTGCCACAAATGGAATTACATCGCTAAGGGAAAGCGCCTCAATTTCTGTCCTTGATTTCCCCGTCCAGCTGGCATCCTATCCCCTTCCATACTAAGTCACAGAAGTGCTACGTGGTTGGGTACATCAACCTACATTAGCTTTGCTAGGCTAGACAGAGACTTAAGGATCCTTTGCCCCATCCATGGGGAGAAGTCAGTTCCGGGAATAACAGCTCCAGTTCATCTGAGTTACTGACTAGTGGATAGCAGATGGAGCAGACCTGAAATTAACCAGATTCCCCTAAATGTAGACACAATCCTCATTCTAGTATGTGTGCATGCACACATAACTCCTTCAGAAAGCCTTAGATTACCTCAGTCCCACCTGTGGGCTCCTATAAAAAAATTCTCTAAATAACTTCTCTGATTACACCTCCTTGTACAACCACAGCATCCAAAACAGTGAAAGGGCACAGGATATGTTAAGGACTAAAACTATGTCCTTCCCATCAAAGCTTTAATTCTCAATGTGATAATATTGGGAGATAAGACTTTGGGGAGGTGATTAACAGTATCTGAGGTCATCAGGATGCGGCCCTAATCTGTGGGCCTTGTGTTCTTATAAGAAGAGGAATTGACAATGGGAGTCAGAAGGAAGGTCATGTGAGGATACAGTAAGTCAGGAAGAGGCTTCACCAGAAACCATTCCTAAAGACACCCTGATGTTGGCCTTGAAATCTCTGGAGCAGTTAGACAGTAAGTTTCTGTTGATTAAGCTGCAAGTGGCAATTTGTTGGAGCAGCCCCAGCAGACTGACATGATGGTATATGGACAAGAGTGAGCTGTGAGACTTAGCTCTACCATGTACAGTAATGTTATGACCTCTGTTAAATCACTTGGCCTATTTCCAGGTCTGTAACAGGGCTTGCTAACGCTATCTCCCTTACGACTTCCTGAGAGAACTGTGGAGGAAGAGCTAGTGCGACTTCACATGGAACAGACAAATGGGGGACGTGGGACTAATTGGCTAGGTTGTGTGGGAAGAGCATGAAGGCTGGGCAAGAGGTTGCACAGTTCAATCTTTGTTTTCACTTAATGATGGAGGAAGGTCATTGGCTAATAAAGGAACTGCCCTGGCCCATTTTATTGGTTAGAAGATAGGTGGGAGGTGGAAACAGAACAGAACGCTGGGAGGAAGAGGAAGTGAGCTCAGACTCCACAGCTCTGCTCTCCGGAGCAGACGCCTCAGCAGAGACACCATGCTCCTAGCTCCTGGGCAGACGCACGCTAAGAAGCTCCGACCCAGGATGGACATAGGCTAGAATCTTCCCGGTAAGCGCACCTAGGGGCGCAACACAGATGATTAGAAATGGGCTAAATTAATATGTGAGAATTAGCCTAGAAGAGGTTAGATAGAAATGGGCCAAGCGGTGTTTAAAAGAATACAGTGTCCGTGTAATTATTTCGGGGCATAAGCTAGCCGTGGGGGCGGCCGGGTGCTGGGGACGCAGCCCCGCCGCCCCTAATTACTACAACTTAAGACCTAGAACATGCCAGTCCAATCACAAGGTCAGGGCTGGCAAGATGGCACAGGGAGTAAAAGCACTTGTTGCCAAGCCAGATGACCCAAGCTTGATCCCCAGAATCTATAGGATAGAAGGAATTGACTCCACATGTTGTTCTCTGACCTCTTTATATAACACAGCAAGCACAAGAATTCAAACAGACATAAAATAAATAAGAGCCAGGAGTAACGGCATATGCTTTTAACCCCAGCTCTCGGGAGGTAAAGACAGGCAGATCTCTGTGGGTTCGAGCCCAGCCTATTCTATATAGTAAGTTCCAGGACAGCCAGAGCTATATAGTGAGACCCTGTCTCGAATAAATAAATAAATAAATAAATAAATAAATAAATAAATAAATGTTTTATAAAAGAAAAGGCCAAGGTCACAAGTCAGAACAGTACCCCAGGCAAAATGACCTGTGCCCACATCTAAAGAAAGAGAATGGGCTACTGTTCCTATGACAACAGTCAAATGTTGAGATGAGCAGAGCACGTCAGTCACAGTTAGATATGTGTGCTCAAGGAGGGCCTCAAAATACTGTCCCTGCCCTCACCCACCATGACTTAGAGACACACTGTTCTGTAGGTACTCACACCAAGAGGTATTGTGGAATAATCTTTTTGCACACTGTGAAGATATGTCTTTGCCAAGGCACATTCTGATTGGTTTAATAAAGAGATGAACGGCCAATAGCTAGGCAGGAAGAGGTTAGGCAAGACTTCTGGGCAGAGAGAGAAGAGAAGATGAATGTGGACAACACAGAGGGAAAACAGAATGTGCAAGATGGAAAAGAGTTAAAAAGTCACGAGGAGAAATAGATTGATATAAATGGGTTAATTTAATTTATAAGAGCTAGTGGGATAAGTTTAAGCTACAGGCAAAGCTTTCATAATAATAAGTCTCCGTGTAGTTTTTTATGAGCTAATGGCCCAAAGAAAACTGATTACAAAGAGGTCCTTTGCACAAAAAGGGAAAATAATCAATTCTTGGGAAAAAGTATCCAAGACAGTACTAGTTTTTCTTGATAAAAGTCATTTAAAGAGCCAGGCATGGTGGCGCACACCTATAATCTTAACCATTTGAAAGGCAGAGGCAGGAGGATCACTGCCAAGTCCAAGTCAGCCTAGTGTATATAGCAATTTCTAGGTTAGACAGTGTTACATAGTAAGAATCTATCTTCACAAATAAATAAAAGCAGCATTTTTCCAAGCGAATAGCTGGCTGTAGCTATAGAATCTCCAACTACATGCCTGAATAACTGGAGAAAATTTGACAGCCCAGATCAAAACAGTGATTGCAGCTGCCACTTGTTTTACCTATATAGATAGGGACTGGGGCTTCCCCCTAAGACACGTGTTTCGTCCCTGGGAATGAAAAACTTTGCTTCTGCAGGTAAAACTCAAGGTTCTTTGAAGAGTCTGAGGAGTCAGGCTGTCTGATTCTGCTCATTAAACTAAGAGCTATGTGACCAGTAAAGGGACCATCGTCTATGATTTGGTCTACAGTTGGAAAAACATGAGAAGGAAGAACATGGGCAGACAAGAGGGCCGTTCTGCAAGCAGAAGTTTTTGCTAATGCTTTATGACTTACATACATTTAAAAGGATCAATAAAAACTTAGAAAAAACAAATAAAATACAACTAAGAAAAATACAGGTATATTTGGGTTCAGAGTTTAAGAAGAGATATAGTCCAAAAATACGGAAGTGGACAAGTGAGGCAGCTGGTCACAAAGAGAGATGAATGCTGGTACTCAACTCTGTCCTTACAGAGACCCTAGCACATGGCATGGTGTTACCCAAATCAGAGCAGCCCTTCCATCCTCTCTGGAAATAACCTCACACACATGCTCAGAGTTGTGTTTCCTAGAGGATTCTAAATGCAGTTGACAATGAAAAATAATCACAAGAGCCATCTGTGGTGATACCCAGTGTTCAATAAGAACTACTCTGAGGCCTCTCCTCTGGGTGTGATGGACAAGCTTTCCCTAGGGGGCCAGGATTGATCAACAGACGCTGTCCAGCCTGGCTCAGGCAAAGGTCTTGGTACTTCATCCAAAAATCTAGTGTTGCCCATCCATTCTCGCACAGTTGGTTAATGGTTACCTGGACTTAGATCTCTGCAATATGGCCAAGGCAACAAGACTCCAAACTGATGCCTTCCCTAAGGCTAAAGGATTTTGGAGGCAGCCAGCAAAGCAGGCAAGATTAGTAGCCACACCCTGTCTAAGTATCTCCCTGACTTTAAGTGCCAAATTGCACAGCCAGACACTGTTGTGAGATACCTTGATAATGAGTATCTCAGCCTCTGACTCCCAAGGGACAAATCTGCAGACTTGACATAGGTCTTCTTGTACTGAATTAGATTCAGCTCAATGAAACATGCCCAGGAAATAAATCAATAGCTTCCACAGCAGAGGACACAGACCACACTGTCTTCTTTTGGGCAATTTATCTTTGGAGTATAAACAGAGCTAACCAGTATTTATGGTCAAATAACTATGTCTTACCCAGTCCTGCTCTGCCATTTAAAATGGGAAAACACCACTTACACCACTTCTAGATCAGTCTCTGACCTGTGAGAGGGTGATGGGTCTGGCATCACTTTACCACATGGACTGAAGGCTCTATGTGGCCTTGGTCCCTTCATACCTGACTGGCTATGTGGAATTTTTCCTTCCCTAGCCTGGGCCTCACCTACATGCTATTCTTGGGTGGGCATGGTTGCTTTCTGTTATCTCTGACAGTGAGGAACCCACCAAATAGCTCAGCATTTGTAGGTGACTTAAGAGAAGCTTGGCGGGGAAAATTTTGGTAAAGTAACCTTTTGTCAACCTTCAGAAGAGTTTCTGTATGAGAAGGTAAATATCCCTACAGGCTCTGCTGTAGACCTGACCAGAAGTTCCATACTTTTTAACGTTTACTTGCTTGTTTGTTATATATTTTGAGGGGAGAGGGGTGCAGGTGCCATAGCATATGTGTGAAGGTTAAAGGATAACTTGTAGGGGCCCTTAACCTGCTGAGCCATCTTACCAGTCCTCACTTGTCATTCTATGTGTCATGTTATTTTTATTTTCAAACATCTCAGCTGCATTCTAACACATTTTAGTTTATTTATTTTAATGCAATTTACACTTTCCTAATTTTTTCATATACTAATATAAATCCTCTATTTAACGTGTTTTTACTTCAATTTGTTAAATTTTCATTTTGAAAATTGAGTTATTTTTATTCAAATACACTTCGTTCTTTGTTAATACTTTCTCAGTTTTTCAAGTCTCTCTAACATTTCTTTTAATTTTTTCATTTGTGTGTGTGTGTCTGTCTGTCTGTCTATCTGTCTGCACTGATATGTACACATGAGTACAGCACCACTGAAGGCCAGAGAAAGTGTTGGATCACCCGGAACTGGAGTAACTGATTGTTAAGAACCACCTGACATGGATGCCAGGAATCAAAATTGGATCCTCTGAAACATTATTCACTCTTAACCATTGATCCATCTCTAACCCTCTCTTACACTTGTGTGTGTGTGTGTGTGTGTGTGTGTGTGTGTGTGCGTGCGTGTGTGTGTGTGTATTCTTTATGAAGGGATGTCCCCTCCCTTTGGATCTGACTAGGGGTTCATCACTACTCCAACTAACAGAACATGGTAAATGTGATTCCTGTGACGTCAGAGGCTAAGCCACAAAGCAGGTCTAGTTTTTGTCTCTTGGAATGCTCCTTTGTAATCAACAACCATGTTGTAGGGGAACCCTAGGACACATGGCAAAATATAGAAGGTCTACCAACAATCAGACATGCAAGTCAATTAGACTTTCAGTTTTTGGCTACATAATCTTAAAACTGAGATTTCAAACACTATGTAGGGAAAATTAAATATTTGGACTATATGTTTGAACTCCCAACCCACAGACTCTGCAAAGACAAATGGTTGTTTTATATCTTCCCATCATGCAGATTACTAACTGGAAGCAGGAATGTTCCCTAACATATCTACAGTACATAACTTAGGTCTGGCAGATAGTGTTGTTTAATAAATACTGTACTGGTTGGTTTTGTGTGTCCACTTTACACAAGCTAGATTCATCAGAGAGGAAGGAGCCTCAGTTGAGGAAGGACTTCCATGAGAAACAGCTGTAAGACATTTTCTCAATTAGTGATCAATACGGAAGGGCCCAGCCCAGGTGGTACCAGTCCTGGACTGGTGGTTCTATAACAAAGCAGGCTGAGCAAGCCAGAGAAATTAAGCCAATAAACAGCACCCCTCCATGGCCTCTGCATCAGCTCTTGCCTCCAGGATCCATCACTGTTTGAGTTTATCTCCTTGACTTCCTTCAGTGATGGAAGTGTTAGACAAACAAACCCTTTCCTCCCCAACTTCCTTTTTGGTCGTGGAGTTTCATTGCAGCTATAGAAACTCTAACCAAGACAAATACTGTTAGCTTTGTGAAGTATATTAGTAACGTATTATTCTACTCTACTCAATAGCTCCCTCTTCAAAAAAGTCCTGTGACCATCTCAAGACAATCTCAGTCCATGGCTAAACAAAGGATCATTCTGCCCTCCCGGCTCCTCAGAAAGTTAGGGGATTGGTCAACCCTGCTTCCTGGCCTCAGGGATCCACCCTCAGTGAAAACAAGTGACTCCTATCTCTGTCTTCCAACCTAATACTGTTCTTGACTGGGTGGCTGCCATTTTGTTTTCTCATAAACCAGGTATTTCTAAGGCAGTGGCTCTGAAACTGTGGGTCACAATCCCAAGGTCAAACAACCCTTTCTCAAGGGTCACCTAAGACCATCTGCCTATCGGGTATTTGTATTACAATAACAGTAGCAAAATTACAGTTATGAAGTAGCAACAAAATAATTTTATGATTGGGGGTCACCATAACATAAGAAACTGTATTAAGGGGTCATAGCATTAGGAAGATTGAGAACCACTATTCTAGGACAAAAGTAATGTGAAGGAAAGAACATTCGTACCATTAATCTAAAACTAATGCTAAACAGAGATTCCACTGCTAGAAATAGATATTTCCTGACAAGAACAGGTAACATAATACCCCAGCATCCATGAATCTCTAAGAAACTAAGGTTGTCTGATCAGAGTGCCCCAGAGATCTATCTGCCTGTGTCTGCCTTTCTGATGCTGGGACTATATATGTGCCATCACACCCAGCTTTTATACATGGGTTCTGGGATGAACTCAAGTCCTTACGCTTGTGTAACAAACATTTTACAAGCTGTGCTATCTCCCCAGTTCCCGCTGACTGCTTTCTGAAGTGTGTCACACCTCCCTCACCCTATCACCACCTAACCTTCACTGCCAGGAGCCAGGCGGGATCTGCTAAATCCAACATAAAGGTGGGCTGACCACAAGAAAGTTAAGGTGTGAGAGGTCCTTCTGTCTATGTGTTGCTTTTATTGGTTAATGAATAAAGAAGCTGCCTTGGCCTGTTGATAGGGCAGAACTTAGGTAGGTGGGGAAAGCTGGACTGAATGCTGGGAGAAGTCAGGCAGAGATAGAGACACCGTGGGGCCAACGTCAGAGTAAGACATGCTGAAACTATAGCAGGTAAGCCACTGCCACGTGGTGAAACACAGATTAATAGAGATGGGTTAAAATAAGATGTAAGAGTTAACCAATAAGAAGCTAGAATTAATGGGCTAAGCAGTGATTTAATTAATACAGTTCCTGTGAGATTATTTTGGGTATAAGCTAGTCAGGCGGCCAGGACGAACAAGCGGGCCCTACTCCTACAACAGACTTTCTATTTCTAAAGCAGAACATCAACAGATGCCAAAGGGAGGCTCTGCAGGACCTGTCTTAATGGTAAACGAACCTGCTGTAATTAATGTATTAATAGCATTTGACTAATGCCAAGAAATATCTCCAGCCTCCTTACCAAAATGCCCTGAGGTAATCACAGAACAAAGAGCACAGGAGGAGAATACCTGTGTGTGACTCCCACCCGCTACTCCCTTCAGGAGCTTCTTCCCAAGCTTCCCCTAGCATTCTTCCCACAGATCAATATCCTGACCCCCTCCAAGTAGAAAGAGCTCATTTCAGACCCCCGTGAAAATGAGCATTTCTTCATTATAGGAAAGGCTTTCTAGGAGCAATCTTTGATACATGGACTAGTCAGTCCCCAGAACAAGGCTGACAGTTCTGAGGATCAGTTGATTTTAAGAACTCTCTGGCCAGGCAGTGATGATACATGCCTTTGATCATAGAGGTAGAGGCCGGTGTATCTGTGAATTCGAGGACACCCAGGGCTACACGGAGGAACTCTGTCATGAGGTAGAAAAAAGAACTCTCTGAACTTGGCAATGCTGGCAGCTAGTCAGCATGCACTCCTGAGGGATGGGAAGCACAGAGTGAAACCTGGCCTCAGTACATGAGGAGAGGAAGAAAGAAGATGGTCTACCAAGGTCCCACACTTGCCTTGGGTTTCACAGGACACCCTTCCACTCAAGACAGGGTTCTATGAGACTAGGTGGCAGCTGGCCCAGGGTGGGGTGAGAGGCTGGCTCTAAGCCCTGGTTGTGTTACTCTAGAGGGTGGCATCTGGGAAACAGAACTGATTTTGATCCAAGAGTGTCTCTGGTCTTTTCAGGGGGCTGATGATGGTGGGCTATAGCTATAGGCCCTAGTTAAACACAAAAACCCACCTAAAGAAACAAAAACAGGCACATGAGTGTAGAGGCCCAAAAATGTAAGCCTATTCCAACTTTTCTGAAGGTCAGAGAGTTTTCACTTGTTCAAAGTTGTTGGACAACACTGTGGCTACACACCCTGACCTAGGGTGTAGTTACTTGGTGTTTTGGACATTAAGATGGCCCATAGAGGTGTATCCTCTCCACCCTGACCAAAGGTCAGAGAATTCAATCATATTTCTGCTCCTTTTTTGAATTAGGAGGCTTGACCTAGGAAATTGCTGCCTTCAGGATACTTGGTCAAGGGGGGGCGGGGGTGGGAGTTCACTGCCTAAACAACAGAATGCTTTCTCAAGATTAATGACGTCTCAAGTATTGGGGAAAGTAACTGTTCTGATTGTCCTTTGTATCCTGTTACAGCAGTTTTTTTCCTTTTTTCTCCTTTTTGTATTGGGGTAAAAAAAGCATATGGAAAATTAAACAGAGGCAAACTCAGAAGTCAGAAGAATCCAGCATTCAGTATTAGCTGAGTTGCCTTCCGTTACTATCCTATGTCTCTGTGATTCTTTCTTATCTCTGTAATCCTCACACTCCTATTGTTGGACATACAAGCCCACTGAAGCTGGGATCATGGCAGTAGTCACGCCCAAAACATGTCTCCCAACATATGGCAGCCCAACGTGGTGGCTCACGACACACGAGCTCAATGGAGCCAGCCCTAGTTCCCAGGCAACGTTTTCTCTCCACCTAACTGCTGAGTCCTTCAGTAACCACTCCACAAAAAGCACTTTATAGACAGGACTTTTGTTTTCCACACTCACATTCCTGTGTGGACAGACACCCTAACGATCAGGTGGCCAGTGAACTGAAAAGATGAGTGATCAACTTCCAGAAAAACTCTCACAGTGGTTGTGTGTTGAAAGAACTATGAAGGTACCCTTTTTATTTTTTTCCTTTTTGATACTTCCTTAAAACAATGTGGTGGCTGGAGCTGAAACAGCCAAGTCAGACCAGGAGACATGCTATAGAGCAGAGACAAAGTTGCCTGGCTTCCCATTGACATAGAAGAGTGCAGCAGAATAATCCTCTTGTACACTGTACAGATTTGTCACTTGAACTGATTTAATAAAACACTGGTTTGCCAGTAGCCAGGCAGGAAGTATAGGTGGTGTGACCAAATAAGGATAATGAGAAGAAGTGGAGAGTCAGGTGTTGCGGGAGGTCCTCCCACTCCTCCAGCCTATAGCCACTGAGATACCAGCCCATTGGGGCGTGGTCTCTCTCCCTTTAAAAAAGCGGCCACTTCCCTCTCCTCTCTCTCTTCACTTCCTGCTCCGCCAGCGAATAGACTAGACTCCATTCCTGGTTGCGTAGAGGGCTGTTGTCTAGGATGGTGATCTGTAAGTTTTTTCCACTTTAAATAAATACCACCCTATTAATCATAATTCCAAACTGGTGTGGCATTGTTTGTGACTTACGCCTTCAGTTGGCACCCAACGTTTGGTGTTAGGACCTCCCCCCCCCCCAAACTCAGCTGCCGGACTTGAGTTCGGCTTGGCACAAGCCTTCCTTCCTCAGCTGCGGCCTGTGCCTTGTGGCGGAGGCGGGGGCGGCCTTGTTGGCGGCGGCCTTGTGGCCTGTGTCTTGTGCGTGGAGCCAGCAGCTTAATATAAATCATCACGCACTGGCTTTTCTTGCTGCAGTTCTTTATATTTTCTCTTTAGACACCTCAGATTGACTTCCAGTCCCCACGCACCCTATCGTCTGCCTCCCCACGTGGATTTAAACTCCACAGGCCTGCTTAGTCTCTGCCAGCGTGGTTTGCTCTTTTCTGAGTCATTTTTAAATCTCCCTTGCAAGCACAGCTTTTAAGTGGCGCGAACCAGAGCACGCGGTTGCTGAAAGCTGCAACCCCTCAGGGTGACTCTGTCACATGGAGGCATAAGCAGCTTCCAGGTTGCTCTTTTCTACCCCTGGATTCTAGGTTTCTAGTTCCGTCTCTGGAATTGATTTAATTACATTTACTTTGTTGAGAAACTTGCATTTTCCAGTTTTTAACATCTACTAAGGCACTGGAACAGGACCCCGTTTTTATCGCGACTTGGCAACAGCGCCACCTGCTGGATAATAGGTAATATGGCAGTTTTCGTTTCTAACGCAAATTTTACTGCTTTGTTTTCACTAATACAATGGATTAGTAAATTTATATTTACTAATACAATGGATTACATCATACAAGGTGTATATGATTATGGGGATACCTTAATTTGCTTGTTACTAGGTTTCAGTTTTCTTTTCCATATTCTATCATTAAGGAAGAATATGGCACTCCTAAGAACGATTAAATCTTTACGTACTAATAATGAACAGAAGAATATGGCACTCCTAAGAATGACATAATTTTTACAAACTAATAATGAACAGAAGAATATGGCACTCCTAAGAACGATAGAATCTTTACAAACTAATAATGAACAACTAATTGACAGGATTAAAATTATTGAAAATCAGAGGTTATCTGAACAAGTGGATACTATGACAGACAAAATTGACTCCATATCCAAGGGTATTAGAAAGTTACCTGAAAGGGTTCAGGCTGTTGACTTTGACCTTCAAACTTTATCACAAAGTTTTGATAAGGTAACAGACAGAATGTACCTCCAAGATGGGAATCTACATTATATACAAGAAAAGTTTAAGGAGGACATATTATCTTTGAAGGAAAAAATTAAAGCTTTGGAATCACAGGTGCAGAATGGGGACCAAAAAATTGATACCTCAGTGAAATCACTGGAAATATATACAGGTCAGGAGATTCAGGATTTAAGAGAGACAATCATAAAAATATTTGAAAAGATTGGAGAAATTATTGCAGCTGGTGAACAGAGTAAGGAGGCACAAGGACAGGATACAATGCCTCCACCAGCTATTAGAACTGGCTTACCCAGGGTTCTAGCAATATACCCTATACTTAATTCTGACAAAGCGTCAACTTCTAAAGGCTCAAAGGGAGTCTGAGAAGCTAGATGGACGCCAATAGCAATGAATGATCTGAAAGAAATTAAGAAAGCTGCTGTTAATTTTGGCTTCCACAATGCATATGTAAAGGAAATGATAAGGACTTGGGCTTCTAATGCTAGAGCTACCCCCATGATTTCCATCAGTTAGTGTCTGCAGTTTTAGATAATGGACCTTCCTTGATGTTTGGAATTTATTTCAGAGAAGGATCCAAACATATGGAACAGCAAGGAAGAGCAAAAGGTGTTGAGGTTTCCCAAGATCAAATTCTTGGTGCAGGAGAATATGCTGATCCACAGGTCCAAGCTCTTTATGACGATGAAGTACTGTGTCTATGTCACCAAGCAGCTTTAAATGCTTGGAATAGGATACAAGATCCAGCAAAAAGGGTTGAATCATATACCAGAATAAGGCAGGGACAGAGAGAACCCTTTATTGACTTTTTGCAAAGATTAATTATGGCTCTGGAAATAGGGGTAACAGAACCAGAAGCTAGATGAATACTTCTTGAATCTCTAGCTTTTGAGAATGCAAACATAGAATGCAAAAAGATAATTGGGCCTTTAAAGTCTAGATCAGCACCTATGGATAAATGGATTCAGCATACGATGAATGTTGAGACGTTTAGCTATAATGATTAATCTTGGGTAGGAGAAGCGATTTCCAAAGCAATGAGGAGACATCAAACTGCCAGGTGTTTTAATTGTGGTAAATTAGGACATTTGCAAAGGGATTGCAGGCAAAGAATTCCTAGGAATAATATCTCTTCTAGGAATGACAAAAATAGTAGACCTCGGCCTTCAGGTATATGTAGGAGATGTGGTAAAGGCCGGCATTGGTCCAACAAATGCAGGTCAACAACAGACAGACGGGGCAATCCGATATCATCGGGAAACTCCTTGGGGGGCCTCTCGCAGGCCCCCAAGCCAACAGTGGCCCAGTCATTCCCAGTCACAGTGGACGTGCCTCACCAAGAAAATTAAAAGCTCCAATTTCTGCTGTAAAAAGGAATACTGGTCTAAATGATGAATTACATGTGGAGGATGAGTCAAAAAAACCCAGGACAGAGTAAACGTATATTTTGGCAGACTTCTATTAATGATCAAAGACCAAAGCTAAGAGTCTGTATAAATGGCACTTTTATTGAAGGCTTATTAGACACAGGTGCGGACGTAAGAATCATTACCCCAGAATCTTGGCATCCGAATTGGCCTCTTCAAGAGGTAGATGTTCAGTTCCTGGGAATTGGAACCCTATCTTGTGTAAAACAAAGCACAAGATGGGTTGAATGCATAGGGCCCGAAGAGCAAATAGGAAGACTAAGGCCATATATAGCCATTATTGCCATAAATTTATGGGGCCGTGACCTGCTACAGCAATGGAATACCCAGATTAACATTCCTGTAGTTCCAGGAACTCATAATTCTGGGAAGGATATGATGAGGTATTATGGAAAAAGGTCACCAGCCATTCAGGCTGTACAAGAACATACAGCAAATACCAAACCTTTAGAGATACCAACAGCCCTACCTTTAAAATGGCTAACTGAGAAGCCAATATGGATCAAACAGTGGCCTCTAGCTGAAGATAAACTACAGGCATTAGAACAGCTGGTGCAAGAGCAACTAGATGCTCACCATATTGAAGAATCAACCAGCCCTTGGAATTCTCCTGTGTTTGTTGTAAAAAAGAAATCTGGTAAATGGAGAATGGTGACAGATCTAAGAGCTGTCAACAAAGTAATTCAACCTATGGGCCCAGTACAATCTGGAATTCCTTTGCCTTCTCTGTTACCAAAAGGACGGCCTCTTATAGTTATTGATTTGAAAGACTGTTTTTTCACTATACCGTTACAAGAAAAGGATGGAGAAAAATTTGCCTTCACAGTGCCTACTTATAATAATTCTCAGCCTAATAGGAGATATCAATGGACTGTCCTCCCACAGGTATGTTCAATAGTCCTACACTGTGCCAATATTTTGTAAGTAAGCCATTGGAAATAATTCGTAAACAATTCCCCAAGTCCATCATTTATCATTACATGGATGACATCTTGTTATCTGATTCAAATAAAGATACTTTAGAAAGGATGTTTGAAGAAGTAAAGAAAGTCTTGCCTAGGTGGGGATTACAAATTGCCCCTGAAAAGATTCAAAGAGGAAATTCTATTAATTACCTAGGTTATAGAATAGGGTTAGAGAAAATTAAAATGCAAAAGGCACAAATTAGGAGAGACCGGTTAAAGACTCTTAATGACTTCCAAAGATTGTTAGGAGACATTTCCAGTCTACGACCAGCTGTTGGGATAACACATGATCTAATAGTTCATTTAAACAAAACCTTAGATGGTAATAAAGACTTGAATAGTCCAAGAAAACTGACAGCTGAAGCAGAAAATGAACTGACAATGATTGAGGAAAAATTACAGGAGGCACATGTGGATAGGGTGAACCCAAATCTTAGCTGCATCCTAGTCATATTGCCTTCCAGAATTTCTCCTACAGGGATTCTAATGCAGAGGGAAGATATTATTTTAGAGTGGATATTTATAGCTAATAAACCAAGTAAAAAATTAAAAACTTATGTGGAAAAAGTCTCTGAATTAATTATAAAAGGTAAGCTGAGACTTCGTCAACTAGCAGGTATAGACCCAGCAGAAATTATAGTGCCTTTTACTACTGAAGAAATAAAAAAGTTATGGGAAGACAATGAACCGTGGCAAAGAGCTTGTGCTAATTTTTTGGGAGAAATTAATAGCAACTATCCCAAAAGTGGTAGACTTAACCTCATAAAAAGAACTTCTTGGATTCTTCCTAGAATTGTACGTGATGCTCCAATAACGGGAGCCCGTACGTTCTATACTGATGCAAATAAATCAGGGAAAGCAGGTTACAAGTCAGATGAATTGAGTAAGGTGTAACAAAACCCTTATAATTCTGTCCAGAAGGCAGAATTATATGCCATTCTTATGGTGCTAAGGGATTTTAAAGAACCTCTTAATATAGTTACAGATTCACAATATGCAGAAAGAGTTATCTTGCATATTGAAACCGCTGAATTTATACCAGATGACACAGAGTTGACTTCATTGTTTATCCAGGTACAAGACATAATCAGGAACAGGCTTTGTCGGATGTACATAACACACATCCGGTCCCATACAGGTCTGCCTGGTCCTCTAGCTCAAGGCAACGCTGAGATTGATCAATTATTGATTGGAAGTGTGTTGCAGGCCTCAGAATTTCATAAGAAGCATCATGTCAATAGTAAAGGCCTAAAGAAAGAATTTTCCATTACCTGGCAACAAGCTAAGGACATTATAAAGAGATGTCCTACTTGTTCTTTCTATAATCAAACACCGTTGCCTGCAGGGAGTAACCCAAAGGATACTAAGAGAAATGAAATCTGGCAAATGGATGTGTTCCACTTTATGGAATTTGGTAAATTAAAATATGTACACCATACCATAGACACGTATTCAGGTTTTCAATGGGCTACTGCCCTAAGCTCAGAAAAGGCTGATTCAGTAATCACACATTTATTAGAAGTTATGGCCATCATGGGTATACCTGCACAAATAAAGACAGATAATGGTCCAGCATATGTATCTAAGAAAATTAAATGCTTTTTTGATCATTATAATATAAAACACATTGCAGATATACCAAATAATCCTACAGGTCAGGCAGTTATAGAAAGATCAAATCGTACAATAAAGGATATGCTGAACAAACAGAAAGGGACCGAAAATACCCCCAGAAATAGATTACATAATGCTTTATTAACCTTGAATTTTCTTAACGCTAATGAGAAAGGAACGACAGCAGCAGAAAGACATTGGATAATGGAAAAGTCTGCTGAACTAAATCAACTGATTTATTTCAAAGATGTGCTGACCTCTCAATGGAAGCCAGGAGATGTGCTACGTTGGAGAAGGGGTTTTGCTCTTGTTTCCACAGGAGAAGAAAAATTGTGGATACCATCAAAATTAATAAAGTTTCGATTTGAAGAGGAGAAACCTCTTGGAAAGGAGAAATGACAACTCATCCACAATGATGATATTCATACAGGTGGTAAGAAAAACATATAGAATGGGGGCAGGGTTCTGTTCTTATCTCCACAGGAAAACATCTTTGAAAAATTCAAGGGACCCTGGATGTTTGGATACTGACAGATGGAAAAATACCTGCCCAATAGGAAATATCAAGAAAACTGAATGGGTTGTGTAAGTAAAATATATTAAACCATATTTCTAAATTTATAAAGCTGGTTTTGAAGTTGAACTCTGGCTCAGTCCCTCTCCAATTCCAAGCCTGTTAGTAAGAGAAAAACCCAGAGTTTCTGGAGTTTCTGTCTCATGTCAAGAGCCATGATATGGGACAGAAAGAAATATGAGTTTAGAAAACATCTTTGCTTTTCTTCATATCTATCATACTTTTCATTGAATATATCTATCATGTCTTTCATTGAATATATATATATATATATATGATTAATGTTTAAGTTTTTCACAATGAACAATGAGTTTTTCCTGAAGTGACATTTGAAGTTTCCAGGAAGAAGATGGGGCCCCATAACAACAACTCCACCTGGTTGATATGACATCATGATACTGATAGCGCTACTACAAGACCTGCTTTGGGTACCAGCTACACAAGACAGTTCCAACTTGGTTAGCTGAAATGGTGCACATCTTATACAACATTTTGGCCAGACCTGCACAAAATACTCAGAGACTATTGGCAATTTTAAAAGACATTGATCTTGAAATTTAACCATCATTTTACTTTCACAGGATCCCCCAGAAAGAACGTCGCCCCCATGACAGCTGGAAGTAATTCTAGAGGACGACATCCCCTCTCCCAGTAAAGTTTGCCCTTGGGTTTAGGGACATCATTTAGGGGTTGATTATAATTAGTATATGATTGAGGGTTGGGGGAGGAATTTTATAAGCTCAGGGATCATTTTGAAAAAAAAAAGAGGGATGATGGGATAATAGATTTGTAACTGTGAGTTACTGTTTTTAGAGAAATATATTGGTATAGATTCTTGTATATTGATACAAAGTTAAAGTATATTGACTATTGTATGCATGCATGTTTCTACCTCTGTTTAAAACATTTTTTATGTATTGACATATATTGTATTGATATATATATTGTATATATTTACCATATTGCAGTGTACATTTCTACCTCTGATTAAGATACTTATATAATGCTTGTATATTGATATATATTTACCTACTGCAATGTATATTTATACATTGTTTATATTTGGAGGTCATTGTCCTCATTTGTTACACAGTCGTTTATTTTCTTAGGCTTTAAGTTAGATAGATATTGAGAATTATATAGATTAATAGTCATCTAAGTTTGTCATTTATAATTAGACTAATCAGGTTCTTTAGATATATAGAGATTATACTCAGTATAGATAGATAATCTTCAACTTCTTCAAAGAGCTATAGAAAATGGCCTTTAATCTAACTCAGAGTTTTGTGGTAGTGAGACACAATTGCTCCTGGCAACACCACTCTATTCCCGAGAGAATGTTGAGCACCAAAGACACTCCACCTGGAGCCTTTCTTTTTGGCAGAACTGGCCTTGGGGCAAAGAAATGCCCATACCTCAACCACTGACAAAGATAACAGAGCATGAATCAATGGATGAAACAGGACTGTCATATCCTGCCAAGACAGGGTAAGATAGTTTTGAAAAAGTTGCTTACCTTTGAAAATGGTATGTCAATTATGTTAGGCCTTAGCCAAAGTTGGTTGCTTCAATGCTGCTAACGTGACTTTGGGTGATTGCCCAGGTAGCTACTTGTCTCTGTGATTTGTTGCATGTTTTGGAAGTTGTTTTACTGAACTTCCTAATTACCCAGGTAACATTATTTCCCTTCTTAGATCTTCGATGGGGTTGAAGACTATATAAATGTAGTTACTTTCTCTCATGACTTGGCCAAGTTATTTATTATACAAGACCTAAGCTAGTTAGAATAGGATATTTGTATTTATTGTATATAATTTCATAGTAGGTTTAGAACTCTCTTATTTAAACAAAAGGGGTAGGTGTTGCGGGAGGTCCTCCCACTCCTCCAGCCTATAGCTGCTGAGATACCAGCCCATTGGGGCGTGGTCTCTCTCCCTTTAAAAAAGCAGCCACTTCCCTCTCCTCTCTCTCTTTACTTCCTGCTCCGCCGGCGACTAGACTCCCTTCCTGGTTGCGTAGAGGGCTGTTGCCTGGGACAGTGATCTGTAAGTTTTTTCCCCTTTAAATAAATACCACCCTATTAATCATAATTCCAAACTGGTGTGGCATTGTTTGTGATTTACGCCTTCAGTCAGGAGTCGCCACCCAGAAGCAGGGGGAGCAGGAGATGAATGTACAATCTAATAAAGGTACTGTCACATGGCAGAGTATAAATAAGGAATATGGGTTAACTTAAAATGTAAGAGCTAGTTAATAATAAGCCTAAGCTATTGGCTGAGCATTTTGTAATTAAAATATGCTTCTGAGTGGTTATTTGTGAACAGGTGGGCAGGTAAAAACATCCAATTGAATTTCCACATAAGACCCAACAAAGCTTAAAAAAGCAATTCTAAACACACAAAAATGGAGTCAAATTCAACTTCTTAGTAACTGCTGCTGTGGGATAATGCTCTTGTACCCTGTAAATATTTGCCACTCATATTGCTTTAATAAAATGCTGATTGGCCAGCAGCCAGGTAGGAAGTATAGGTGGGGTGACCAGACTAGGAGAATTCTGTAATGACAAAAGGCTAAGTCTGTAGTCACCATCCATACAGAGAAGTAAGATGAGAATGCCTCACTGATAAAAGGTACCAAGACACATGGCTAACACAGACAAGAAATAGATTAATTTAAGTTGTAAAAGCTAATTAATAATAAGCCTATGCTAATAGGCCAATCAGTTTGTACTTAATATAGTTTCTATGTGTTTCTTTGGGACTGAATGGCTATGAGACCAGGCAGGACAGAAACTCTGTCAACAAACTGCTTTTTCTCCAGTGGACTCTGTTTGCTGACAGTGAGCAGAAGCACAGCTCCTTTAAGAGACACAGCTTCCTGACTCAGCATTAGTGGCAACAACTGGGTGGCTCTTTTAAGAGGCCCTGCTACCAAACTCTTAAATGGGGTTTATAAGCAGCAGGTGGCACACATACAAGACCCACAGAAAAATGACTGCTGAAGTTGCCTAAAGAAGGTGAGACAGTCCTTCAGGGTCCCTGCTTCATGAAAGAGTCTGCCAAGGCATTCTGCAGGACACAGAAGAAAGTGACTAACAAACTGCCAATATAGGTGAAACTGTCTTTGAAATTTCCTGATTCGTGGAAAAGTTTGCTGGATACTATGGGCCTGTAGGCTAAAGATGGATGCCCCAATGGTACAGAAGCGACTGTCCAGGCAGCGAGATGTCTCTGTCAATTCTAGAGTTTTGGAAGTTGCTTACAATGCACTTCCTTTTAACTTAGGTAATATTATATCATTCTGGGGTCTTTGAGGAGTTGAAGAATAGATAGTTATAATTATAATTTTCCTTAGCTATGATAAAAGATAAAGTAGATATTAATATTATAACTGTAATTCCTGCTTGATACCTATTTTGTTATTATGTAATTTTACTATGTTAAAGTTAAGCCATCTTTTTTATTTAAAGAGAAAGGGAGAAATGGAATGGGATGTCCTTCTGTTTATTGCTGCTTTTATTGGATAATAACGAAGCTGCTTTCCGCCAATGGCTTATGAAAGTAAAGCCAAACTGAAAGAGATACAGAGAGAGAGTAGGCAGAGTCAAAGAGAAGCCATGTAGCCGCCCACAGGAGAAAGCGCACTGAAACCTTGCTGGTAAGCCACAGCCACATGGCGATATACAGATTAATAGAAATGGGTTAATTTAAGATATAAGAGTTAGCCAAAAATACACTTAAGCAATTGGCCAAACAGTACTGCAAATAATATAGTTGTGTGGTAATTTCAGGGGTCTGAACAGCTGGGAACAAACGAACAGCTTCTGACTACAGTCACCAGCCAGATGCAGAGGGAACAGGAGATGAACTTACCATGTTAATAAAGATACTTCCATGTGGCAGAGTGTAAGTAAGGAATATGGGTTAACTTTAAATATAAGAGCTAGTTAGTAAGAATCCTGGGCTATTGACCAAGCATTTATAATGCCTATTCAGCCTCTAAGAGGTTATTTGGGAACTTATTCCAACAAAGCCACACCTACCAATAATAGTGCTACTCCCTTTGGGGGTCATTTTATTTCAAACCATCACATGTCTACATTCAGATAACATTCTATGTTAGCCTCAATAAACCCTCACTACACCCTACCATTTACCCACAGTCACTTCACCCAAGAAGCTTGCCGGGAGTATATCCTAGGACAGAAAGAATCAATTCTTTCTTTGTGGCATGGTGGTTAAGAGTTTAGAATCAGGAAATAAGCTGGTCTGACTTCCATCCAAGTTCTCTCAGGTAATAATCACATGTCACATCTATGAGCCTCAGTTTCCTCAACTCAGCTCACAGTAGGGATGGTCCAAGACCTCTTGACGATTAGATGATAACACAAGTGAAGATCCTACCTACATGAGACATACTTGAACATCTTTTACAGATATCAATCACACATGAGCCACCTTCAAAGTCAAAATATACAACTGTGACAACCATCACACTATGGTCATGTCCTACATTGAAAGATGCTAGCAATGACACACAAGGTGGTGCCATAGGATCACACTGCCAAATAACAAGCTAATCTTCTCAGTTTGTGAGAGCAAACTCTTTGTTCGCACTATGAGGAGAGGCTGACTTAAGAACTTGTCTCTTGTTAAACCGTCTGAAAGGGTTCTGACTTGGTATCTTTCTTTATTTTGGATTTTAACGAAGACCCCTTCATACCTATCAACTTAGCCTTTCTCAGCTGTAACATATATGCTGTAGTTGTGATTTCCTTTCTTATAGTGTACATTAAAACAAATGGATAATATATTCAGTCACTGCTAAACCACCCAAAATCATCTCTCACCCCAAGAGGTGTGATTGCCACCCCTATAGTTCTGACATGGGCACTGAGTAGGAAACTACAAGTTTCATCACTTATCTCTGTGAATATCCTTGACTCGGGAACACAAGAACACTAAACATCTGCCTAGTTAGTGCTTGAATGTTCTTGCCCAGTCAAATTATAGACCTGGACAGAAGACCCAGCCAAATTCCTTCCAGACTGCCCAAATTCTTCCACTAGGCCTGATGCATGCTCTAATCAAAAATTACACGCTAAGAGTCTGGAGATAGTTCAATCCCAAAAACTCATGCTGAAAAAATTTAAAAAAAAAATGCTGAATGTGGGTGGCATATATTTGTGATCTCAGAACTAGGGAGGAAGAGACAGGAGGATCAATGCAGCTCACTGGTCAGCTGACCTAGCCTGAACCATGAATTTCAAGCTAGTGAGAGGTCCTGACCTAAAAAAATAAAAATAAAAAAAGAAGAGCTCCTGAGGTTCCTAAGCATATCCCCTGGCCTCCACATCTACATCAGTGTGCATATGTGAATATACAAACACATACACACACAAAATTACATGCTAGAAGTGAGCTGTCTATGGAGGAATCTGCAATTGTTCCTACAAATGCATCTGTGAAACCCAAACGGCTTTTGCTGTGGTGAGATTTGATTCATTTCATGGTTTCCTGGCAAAGCCAGTGAAACCCAGCAGGGACTTCACAAAACAAGCATTCTTTTTCAGCCAAACAAAGAAAACCTTCAGAAAGCACTCTGCACCACATGGGCAGCTAAAAATGTTTGTTGGCAGGATTTCCATCAGGTAGCATGTTCCTTACGTAGAGTTGCAGTGACTTTGGCTCAAATAAAATGTAATCTGTGACGAGGATACTGTGGCCAGCTTCTGTGTCAGAGTCACTTTTGAGCAATGGAATCATTTCGATGGAAAATTATGGGCTTGGTCCATTAAGAAGCAACTGTGTAAAATGGTTTTTGGCATTTATTACATGTTTGATTTGGCAAATTCATACCAGCTCAGACAAGAAAGCAACTCACTTCTAGCACCACCTCATCTTCCTGTGTCCAAATGCAGGCTTGAAGAAATGAGTCAGGTGTACTAGGAAGTGCTAGGAAGCAGAGAATTGGAGACCTACATGCAAATGGAGCCTGATCTGGGCAGGAGACCCACCAGGCAGCAAAGAAAATCAGCTTGCCTGGATTAGCAAATCTCAGGTTAAAACTGACAGTGATCTGAAAAGCAACTGGGACCTGGGGCCAACCAGGCAGGGCCCGTAAGTGGGCAACTGAGGCAAAATTTCAGAGCCTCATTTGTAAAAACAAGAGTGAAAAGATCACCTGCTGGTCTCAATAGTTAAGTGTGACTAAGTGATCAATTATTTGCACAGTAAGGATCTTATAAGATCCAAGGAAACAGCTAGGAGGGTTCCTTGACTTTTTCTGCCAAGCAGTCTCTGCCACCCTGGGAAAGTTTATGTCCTAGAAGGAAAGGCCTTTTTTAGTGAGTACCGCTGGGCCTCATTGTCCAGCAAGGAAGGGTGTAAAAGAGCCCAGAGTGATCTAGCTGAAGATTAAGAGTTAGAAAGCAGAAACTATAAATATTTGGAAAATCTCCAAGCCTGTTTAACCCATGGCCTATGGGATTGATAGAAGACACTATCATATAAAAAATGCCAAAAGATTGGTTCTCCCAGGCCCTCTACAATGCCCCACTGCCCTCCCTTGCTGATCTTCTAGGTTATGAGTCATTTCTCCTCAGATATGTGCAAGTGGAAGGATCCAAAACAGCCAGCAACTCTTCAGCACAGCCAGTATAGTGGCGGCCATATGCATGCAAACATGTGTGCACAAACACACAGTCACACACATAAAACACACATAGAGACACACAGAGAAAGACACACACACACACACACACTGGCATATATGTGTCAAAATGGCATACCACATAATATTCACTGGGGAAGCATGAATAAAGCTGAGGAGGCCAATCTGTTTCATATCACTCTACAGACTCTTCTAGAAGAGAGAGAATAACATATAACACAAACCAGCCCCTGGTGCAGAGTAGTCAACCAAACTGGTTTGAGACATAACCAGACAGAGTGTAGATAGAAGATGTAGGAAAGGAACCACAGGCATAGGACTTATGTATGTCAGGAGCCTCCACTTTGACATCTTTGAGAAGTCAAAACTTTCTGAATATAAAGACAGTAAGAAACAGAAGAAAAGAAAAGGGGGTTGCAGCTACAGGCTGGAGACATAGTTCAGCAGTTAGGTATTTGTTGTGAAAGCATAAGAACTGTGCTCTGGGATAATGCATTTGTACACTGTAAAGATTTGTCACTCGTATTGGTTTAATAAAATACTGATTGGCCAATAGCCAGGCAAGAAGTATAGGTGGGACAACTAACTAAGAGAATGCTGGGAGGAGGAAAGGCAGAGACACAGCCGACATGCAGAAGCAGAGGAAGCAAGATGAAAATGTCTTACTAAGAAAAGGTACCAAGCCACATGGCTAAACATAGATAAGAATTATTGTTTGATTTAAGTTGTAAGAGCTACTTGATAATAAGTCTGAGGTGATAAGCCAACCAGTTTATAATCAATATACGCCTCTGTTTCTTTGGGACTGAATGGCTATGACAAGCAAGACAGAAACTTCTGTCTAAAAAACTGGAATTCAGATTCCTGTATTGGCAGAGGCTGCTTGTTAATTTCCCAGCAGCCCAGACCCAAAATAACTACATACAAACTGTATTAATTACAACACTTCTTGGCTAATCACTTAAGCGTATTGCTAGCTACCTCTTGTATCTTAAATTAACCCACCTCTATTAATCTGTGCATAATCACAAAGTCGTAGCCTACACGGCAAGGTTCAAGCAAGCTCCCAGAGATGTCTTTCTCCTTCTGTGGCTATATATCTGTCTTAGTCTCTATCTGCCTGGAATTCCTACATTACCCTACTCTGAACTGCAATAGGCCCAAAACAGATTCTTTAAATCAATGCTATTCACAGCATACAGAGGGGTATCACACATGACTTCCCCTTTTCTGCATAAATAAAAGGAAGGTTTTAACTTTAACATGGCAAAACTGCATAAAACAAAACAGTTATCAAGCAAGAATTATAGTTACAATATTTATAACTACTTTATCTTTTATCGCAACTAAGGAAAACTATAACTATCTATTCTTCAACTCCATCAAAGACCCCAGAAGGATATAATATTACCTAAGTTAAAAGAAAGTGCATTGCAAGCAACTTGCAAAATTCTGGAATTGACAGAGACATCTTGCTGCCTGGACAGTTACCCAAAGTTCTTCTGTAACATTGTGGGCACCTATCTTCAGTCTACAGTCCAAAGTGTCTGGCAGACTTTCCTATGAAGCAGGAAATTTGAAGATCTTTTATGCCTTCTACTGGCAAAGTTCATCAGTTGCTTTCTTCTGTGTCCTGGAAAATGTCTGGCAGTTTTCTCATGAAGCAAGATCCCTGAAGGACTGTCTCACCTTCTTTAGGCAAGGTCAGCAGTCATTCTTCTGTGGTTCCTGAATGTCCAGTTTATACAGCATAATATCAAGCAGTCCAGGCAAGAGCAGTTTCTTGCCCAAACGACTAACAAACTCCATAAGGAGCCTCTTCAATGCCCATCATCTTCTTGAAGTAGATTGGTGCTGCCAGGAACAGATGTGTCTCATTGCCATGAAAAATCCTAAGTTCTTTTTTTTAGACATATTTTTATTCTATGAAATTTACATGTGTTCAAAAAAAGCATTCATTGCAAGGCTTTTCATTTTAAATAGAAGGGTCCCTTAAAAATGTATTTACATAATTTCTCTACATAGATGCACCCGTGCTGTACATGCTCCAATAACAATACATGTAAGCTTAAACCATTATAGATAATTGGTTTTTTTTTTCCATTCAAAAATTTACACTTCCTCCTCTCCTTCCATTCCCCTCTTGCTCCCCCACTCACTTTCCTACCTCCCCTCCCTCCTTAAGAGAGGGCAGGGAACCCTGCCCTGTGGGAAGTCCAAGGCCTTCCCCCCTACATCCAGGCCTAGGGAGCTGTGCATCCAAATAGACTGGGTCCCAAAAGGCCAGGACATGCAGTAGAGACAAATCCCAGTGCCTTTATCAATGGTTTCTCAGTCAACCCCAATTGTCAGCCACATTCAGAGAGTCCGGTTTGATCACATGCTCGTTCAGTCCAGGTCCAGCTGAAATCCTAAGTTTTTAACACATTTTAGATGCCATATTATATTCTGTTAGTCTTTGAAAGGTTTAAAGACTAACTATCCATCTGAAATATATCTCTATATACCTAGAAAAGCTAACTAACATGACTACAAGCTTAACTATTATAAATGATTATCTATTAACCTATATTTCTTATTTTAAATAGAAGGGTCCCTTAAAAATGTATTTACATAATTTCTCTACATAGATGCACCCGTGCTGTACATGCTCCAATAACGATACATATTCATTTTTAAATGAGCTTCACAAACACAATACCTTAATCAAGAGCAGATGATGTGGGAGTGATTTCATATTAATAAAGAAACTGCCTAGACCCATTTGATAGGCCAATCCTTTAGGTAGGCGGAGTAAACAGAACAGAATGCTGGGAGAAAGAAGCTGAGTCAGGGAGTCGCCATGGTTCTTCCACTCCAGACAGACGCAGGTTAAGATCATTCCTGGTAAGCCAGCTCGTGGGCTACACAGATTAATAGTTAGATCAATATGTAAAAGCTAGCCAATAAGAAACTGAAACTAATGGGTCAGGCAGTGTTTAAAAGAATACAGTTTACTTGTAATTATTTCGGGTAAAGCTAGCCGGGTGGCGGGACACAGCTCGCTGCTCCGTATTTCAACAAGCAGAAATATATATAAATATATATATGGACCTTAAATTTGTCTTAATAAACCAAGATTCATACCAATGCAAAGTGTTCATCTCTATATCATATCCCCCTTTAAAAGTAAACAAACATTTATAAACAATATTCAGGAAATTTGGCATAGTTCTCTCCAAACTGCTTCCTGCTTTTTATTGGGTGAAGCATTTTTGGGGGGAGGTGATCTGTGAAGAGCTGTTCATGCAACTAGCACAAACCAGAAAGCCTTCTTAAAGGAGCCACACAGTTTTTGCTGTCAATGCTGAGTCAGGAAGACCTCTCTTAAAGGAGCCCCAGCACCCCTGCTTGCTGCCAGCAGACAGAGCCCATCCGAAAAAAAAAATGCAGCTACTAAGAATCTGTGCTAAACTCTGTTTTTTGTGTGTGTCTAGAATGTTTTTTCCAAGCTCTCTCAGGTTTTATGTGGATATAGCTGGCCCATGTTGGTGCACCATTTTGGGAGCCTGCTGGAAGTGAATTATGGAAGATTTTTTTAGGGGGTGGGTATGGTATTCTGCCAGGGATTCTACCTAGAATTTTTTTTAAGATTTATGTGTTATGTATACAGGGGATCCCCAAGACAAGCTGACTAGCAAGACCAGACATTGGAAAGCTCTGGATTTGATTAAAAGACCTTGCCTCAGTGAATAAGGTGGAAGAGTGATGAAGGTCAATTCCCAACATTAACCTTGGACCTCCACATGTATGCGCACACACACATGTACCTACAGCCATTCATAGGTGCATCCACACACATTCAAAAATCATGCACAGAGCATTGGGGTGAGTTTCTGGCCCACGGCGCCAGCCTGGGACGGGGAGCTCGGGGGTTTCTTGGCCCCCTGTCCTGCTTGGGCTCTCTGCTGCCTCTTTCTTCCTGGCCCACCCAGCTTCCGTCCAGACCCCTCCCCACTTCGCCCCCACTGCCCTCTTTTGGCGCCTAGCATCGCCCAGCGCAGCCTATCTGGGCGCTGGGTCCGAGTAGCCGGGGCTCCCGGGGGGCAGCAGTTCCTTTGTTTCTGTGGCCTGCCTGCACCAAGCGGGGTAGGCGCTTTGTCTGCGGGCTGCCCAACCAGCACGGAGGCCTGATCTTTCGGCGCCAGGAGACCCAGCATTGGGGTGAGTTTCTGGCCCACGGCGCCAGCCTGGGACGGGGAGCTCGGGGGTTTCTTGGCCCCCTGTCCTGTTTGGGCTCTCTGCTGCCTCTTTCTTCCTGGCCCACCCAGCTTCCGTCCAGACCCCTCCCCACTTCGCCCCCACTGCCCTCTTTTGGCGCGTAGCATCGCCCAGCGCAGCCTATCTGGGCGCTGGGTCCGAGTACCCGGGGCTCCCGGGCGGGCAGCAGTTCCTTTGTTTCTGTGGCCTGCCTGCACCAAGCGGGGTAGGCGCTTTGTCTGCGGGCTGCCCAACCAGCACGGAGGCCTGATCTTTCGGCGCCAGGAGACCCAGCATTGGGGTGAGTTTCTGGCCCACGGCGCCAGCCTGGGACGGGGAGCTCGGGGGTTTCTTGGCCCCCTGTCCTGCTTGGGCTCTCTGCTGCCTCTTTCTTCCTGGCCCACCCAGCTTCCGTCCAGACCCCTCCCCACTTCGCCCCCACTGCCCTCTTTTGGCGCGTAGCATCGCCCAGCGCAGCCTATCTGGGCGCTGGGTCCGAGTAGCCGGGGCTCCCGGGGGGCAGCAGTTCCTTTGTTTCTGTGGCCTGCCTGCACCAAGCAGGGTAGGCGCTTTGTCTGCGAGCTGCCCAACCAGCACGGAGGCCTGATCTTTCGGCGCCAGGAGACCCAGCATTGGGGTGAGTTTCTGGCCCACGGCGCCAGCCTGGGACGGGGAGCTCGGGGGTTTCTTGGCCCCCTGTCCTGCTTGGGCTCTCTGCTGCCTCTTTCTTCCTGGCCCACCCAGCTTCCGTCCAGACCCCTCCCCACTTCGCCCCCACTGCCCTCTTTTGGCGCCTAGCATCGCCCAGCGCAGCCTATCTGGGCGCTGGGTCCGAGTACCCGGGGCTCCCGGGGGGCAGCAGTTCCTTTGTTTCTGTGGCCTGCCTGCACCAAGCGGGGTAGGCGCTTTGTCTGCGGGCTGCCCAACCAGCACGGAGGCCTGATCTTTCGGCGCCAGGAGACCCAGCATTGGGGTGAGTTTCTGGCCCACGGCGCCAGCCTGGGACGGGGAGCTCGGGGGTTTCTTGGCCCCCTGTCCTGCTTGGGCTCTCTGCTGCCTCTTTCTTCCTGGCCCACCCAGCTTCCGTCCAGACCCCTCCCCACTTCGCCCCCACTGCCCTCTTTTGGCGCGTAGCATCGCCCAGCGCAGCCTATCTGGGCGCTGGGTCCGAGTAGCCGGGGCTCCCGGGCGGGCAGCAGTTCCTTTGTTTCTGTGGCCTGCCTGCACCAAGCGGGGTAGGCGCTTTGTCTGAGGGCTGCCCAACCAGCACGGAGGCCTGATCTTTCGGCGCCAGGAGACCCAGCATTGGGGTGAGTTTCTGGCCCACGGCGCCAGCCTGGGACGGGGAGCTCGGGGGTTTCTTGGCCCCCTGTCCTGTTTGGGCTCTCTGCAGGGCCTCTACTCCCCGGGTGCTACCTCTTTCTTCCTGGCCCACCCAGCTTCCGTCCAGACCCCTCCCCACTTCGCCCCCACTGCCCTCTTTTGGCGCGTGGCATCGCCCAGCCCAGCCTATCTGGGCGCTGAGTCCGAGTAGCCGGGGCTCCCGGGGGGCAGCAGTTCCTTTGTTTCTGTGGCCTGCCTGCACCAAGCGGGGTAGGCGCTTTGTCTGCGAGCTGCCCAACCAGCAGGGAGGCCTGATCTTTCGGCGCCAGGAGACCCAGCATTGGGGAGACCCAGCATTGGGAGAGCCAACATTGGGGAGAGACAGCGTTTGGTAGGCAAGGAGACCTAATCCGGTAAAAGAAGATCCATAGGGAGCATTTGGAAGAAGAGATGGGCCGACGTCAAGGCAAGAATTCGCCCAACAAGCTGAAAAGCAACATGAAGCTACCAGAAACAAGCGACCTCACAACGGGAGGACAAGAACCCCTTAATGAAGAGGAAGGAGAAAAGATTGACTTCATGAAAGTGATTGACACCCTTAAACAGCATGTAAAAAACGCCCTTATAGAAATGGATGAGAAATATAACAGAAAGTTTGAAGAATTGAATAAATCAGTGAATGATACCCTAGAAAACCAAGGAAAAACAATCAAACAGATAATGGAAACAGTTCAAGACCTGAAAACTGAAATGGAGGCAAAGAAGAAAACACAAACAGAGGGCCGTCTGGACATGGAAAATCTAGGTAAACGAATAGAGACTACAGAAACAAGCATAACCAGCAGAATACAAGAGATAGAAGAAAGACTCTCGGATTCTGAAGATACCATAGAGAAAATAAACACACTGATCAAAGAAAGCAGCAAGTCCAACAAACTCTCATCACAAAACATTCAGGAAATATGGGACACAATAAAAAGACCAAACCTAAGAATAATAGGAGTAGAAGAAGGAGAAGAAGGGCAGCTCAATGGTCCAGAAAATCTATTTAATAAAATTATAGAAGAAAACTTTCCCAACCTAAGGAAAGATTTTCCTATGAAGGTGCAAGAAGCATACAGAACACCGAATAGGCTGGATCAAAAAAAAACATCCCCTCGCCATATAATTATCAAAACACAAAGCATACAAAATAAGGAAAGAATATTAAGAGCTGCAAAGGAAAAAGGCCAAATTACTTATAAAGGTAAACCTATCAGACTTACACCTGACTTCTCCATGGAAACCATGAAAGCCAGAAGGTCCTGGTTAGATGTACTGCAGAAACTGAGAGACCATGGGTGCAAGCCCAGATTACTATACCCAGCCAAGCTTTCATTCACTATAAATGGAGAAAATAAAATTTTCCAGGATAAAAACAAATTTAAACAATACGCAGCCACAAATCCAGCCTTACAGAAAGTAATTGAAGGAAAATCACTAACCAAGGAGTCCAACAATGACCACAATACCTCAGACATCTAGAGACCCTTCACCAACACAAAACAAAGAAGGGAAACTCACAAACTCTACGACTAAAAAAAAAAATGACCGGAGTTAACAACCACTGGTCATTAATATCACTTAATGTCAATGGACTCAACTCACCTATAAAAAGGCACAGGCTAAGAGATTGGATAAGAAAACAGGATCCAACATTCTGCTGTTTACAAGAAACACACCTCAACCACAAAGACAGGCACCTACTCAGAGTAAAGGGCTGGGAAAAGGCCTATCAAGCAAATGGTCCTAAGAAACAGGCAGGTGTGGCCATACTAATCTCTAACAAAGTTGACTTTAAACTTAAATCAATCAGAAGAGATGGAGAGGGGCATTTTATACTCATAACAGGAACAGTTCATCAGGATGAAGTCTCAATCCTGAACATCTATGCCCCTAATATAAAAGCACCCACGTACATAAAAGAAACATTGCTAAAATTCAAGGCAGCCATCAAACCGCACACACTAATAGTAGGAGACTTCAACACTCCTCTCTCACCAATGGACAGGTCAATCAGACAGGAACCTAACAGAGAAATAAGAGAATTAGTGAAGGTAATGAATCAAATGGACTTAACAGACATCTATAGAACATTCCATCCAAATAGGAAAGAATATACCTTCTTCTCTGCAGCTCATGGAACCTTCTCGAAAATCGACCACATAGTCGGTAACAAAGCAAACATCCACAGTTACAAAAAAATATTAGTAACCACCTGTGTCTTATCAGATCACCATGGATTAAAGTTAGAATTCAACAATAATGCTACCCCCAGAAAGCATACAAAGTCATGGAAACTGAACAGTCAACTATTGAACCATAGCTGGATTAAGGAAGAAATAAAGAAAGAAATTAAAGTCTTCCTGGAATTCAATGAAAATAAAGAAACAACATACTCAAACTTATGGGACACTATGAAAGCAGTCCTAAGAGGAAAGTTCATAGCACTAAGTGCCCACTTAAAGAAAACAGAGAAAGCTCACATTGGAGACTTAACAGCCCACCTGAAAGCTCTAGAAAAAAAAGAAGCAGACTCACCTAGGAGGAGTAGAAGACTGGAAATAATCAAAATGAGGGCTGAAATCAACAAAATAGAAACACAGAAAACAATACAAAAAATCAATGAAACAAAAAGCTGGTTCCTGGAGAAAATCAACAAGATTGACAAACCACTATCCAAGCTAATCAAACGGCAGAGAGAGAATTTGCAAATTAATAAGATCAGAAATGAAAAGGGGGACATAACCACAGACACAGAGGAAATTCAGAGAATCATTAGATCTTACTACAAAAGCCTATATGCCACAAAATTGGAAAATGTAAAGGAAATGGATACTTTTTTAGATAAATATCATATACCAAAGTTAAATCAGGACCTGGTGAACAATCTAAATAGACCTGTTAGTCGCGAAGAATTAGAAGAGGTTATCAAAAACCTCCCTACCAAAAAAAGCCCAGGACCAGATGGTTTCAATGCGGAATTCTACCAGATCTTCCAAGAAGATCTAATACCTATACTCCTTAATGTATTCCACAAGATAGAAACAGAAGGGTCATTACCAAACTCCTTTTATGAAGCCACAATTACTCTGATACCAAAACCACTCAAAGACTCAACCAGGAAAGAGAACTACAGGCCAATCTCACTCATGAATATCGACGCAAAAATCCTCAACAAAATACTGGCAAATCGAATCCAAGAACACATCCGAAAAATTATCCATTATGATCAAGTAGGCTTCATTCCTGAGATGCAGGGCTGGTTCAACATACGAAAATCTATCAATGTAATCCAGCATATAAATAAACTGAAAGAAAAAAACCATATGATCATTTCATTAGATGCTGAAAAAGCATTTGACAAAATTCAACATCCATTTATGTTAAAAGTCTTGGAGAGATTAGGGATACAAGGGTCATACCTAAATATAATAAAAGCTATATACAGCAAGCCGACAGCTAACATCAAATTAAACGGAGAGAAACTCAAAGCCATCCCACTTAACTCAGGAACACGACAAGGCTGTCCACTCTCCCCATACCTCTTCAATATAGTGCTTGAAGTTCTAGCAATAGCAATAAGACAACATAATGGAATCAAGGGGATTCGAATTGGAAAGGAAGAAGTTAAACTTTCGTTATTTGCAGATGATATGATAGTGTACATAAGCGACCCCAAAAACTCCACCAAAGAACTCCTACAGCTGATAAACAGCTTTAGTAATGTGGCAGGATACAAGATCAACTCCAAAAAATCAGTCGCCCTCTTATACACAAAGGATATGGAAGCAGAGAGGGAAATCAGAGAAGCTTCACCATTCACAATAGCCAAAAACAGCATAAAATATCTTGGGGTACATCTAACCAAGGAAGTGAAAGATCTATTTGACAAGAACTTTAAGGCATTGAAGAAAGAAATTGAAGAGGATACCAAAAAATGGATGGACCTCCCTTGCTCTTGGATTGGGAGGATCAACATAGTAAAAATGGCAATTCTACCAAAGGCTATTTATAGATTCAATGCAATCCCCATCAAGATCCCATCAAAATTCTTCACAGATCTGGAGAGGACAATAATCAACTTTATATGGAAAAACAAAAAACCCAGGATAGCCAAAACAATCCTATACAATAAAGGATCTTCTGGAGGCATTACCATCCCTGACTTCAAACTCTATTACAGAGCTACAGTAATGAAAACAGTGTGGTACTGGCATAAAAACAGAGAAGTCGACCAATGGAATCGTATAGAAGACCCGGATTTTATCCCACAAACCTATGAACACCTGATTTTCGATAAAGGAGCTAAAAGTATAAAATGGAAGAAAGAAAGCATCTTCAACAAATGGTGCTGGCACAACTGGATGTCATCTTGTAGAAGAATGAAAATAGACCCTTATCTATCACCGTGCACAAAACTCAAGTCCAAATGGATTAAAGACCTCAATATCAGCCCGAACACACTGAACCTGATAGAAGAGAAAGTGGGAAGTACCCTACAGGAGCTGGGCACAGGAGATCGCTTCCTATGTATAACCCCAGAAGCACAGACATTAAGGGCAACATTGAATAAATGGGACCTACTTAAACTGAGAAGCTTCTGTAAAGCAAAGGACATAGTCAATAAGACACAAAGGCAACCTACTGATTGGGAGAAGATCTTCACCAACCCCACAACAGACAAAGGTCTGATCTCCAAAATATATAGAGAACTCAAGAAACTAGACTTTAAAATGCTAATTAACCCAATTAAAAAATGGGGCACTGAACTGAACAGAGAATTCTCAGCAGAGGAAGTTCAAATGGCCAAAAGACACTTAAAGTCGTGCTCAACTTCCTTAGCAATCAGGGAAATGCAAATCAAAACAACTTTGAGATATCATCTTACACCTGTCAGAATGGCTAAAGTCAAAAACACCAAGGATAACCTTTGCTGGAGAGGCTGTGGAGGAACGGGTACCCTCATCCATTGCTGGTGGGAATGCCATCTTGTGCAACCACTGTGGAAGTCAGTGTTTCGGTTTCTCAGGAAATTCGGGATCAACTTACCCCTGGACCCAGCAATACCACTCCTGGGAATATACCCAAGAGATGCTCTATCATATGACAAAAGCATTTGTTCAACTATGTTCATAGCAGTATTATTTGTAATAGCCAGAACCTGGAAACAACCTAGATGCCCTTCAATGGAAGAATGGATGAAGAAAGTATGGAATATATACACGCTAGAGTACTACGCTGCGGTAAAAAACAATGACTTCTCGAATTTTGCAGGCAAATGGATGGAAATAGAAAACACTATCCTGAGTGAGGTGTCCCAGACCCAAAAAGATGAACATGGGATGTACTCGCTCATAATTGGTTTCTAGCCATAAATTAGGGCCACGGAGTCTACAATAGGTGAACCTAAAGAAGCTAAGTAAGAAGGTGAACCCAAGGAAAAACATATAGTTATCCTCTTGGCTAAGGGAAGTAGACCCAATTGCCGGGGAGAAAATTAGGATTTTGGGGGTGGGGTGGGATGGGGGTAAGGGGAGATGGGGAGAGAAAAGGTAGAAGGGAAGGAGGGGGGACTTGGGGAATCAGGAGAATTGGGATAAAGGAAAGGTGGATAGGGGAGCACGGAACCACAATTCTTAGTTAAGGGAACCACTTTAGGGTGAGCAAGAGATTTGACCCTAGAGGGGCTCCCAAGTGCCCAACATGAGGTTCCCAGTTAGTTCCTTGGGTAGCTGAGGACTGGGAACCTGAAATGACCCTATCCGAGAGCAATACTGACGAATATCTTGCATATCATCATAGAACCTTCATCTGGTGATGGATGGAGACAGAGACAGAGACCCACACTGGAGCACTGGACTGAGCTCCCAAGGTCCCAATGAGGAGCAGAAGGAGGGAGAACATGAGCAAAGAAGTCGGGACCACGAGGCGTGCACCCACCCACTGAGACAGTGGAGCTGATCTACTGGGAGCTCACCAAGGCCAGCTGGACTGTGACTGAAAAAGCATGGGATAAAGCCAGACTCTCTGAACATGGCGAACAATGAGGGCTGATGAGACGCCAAGGACAATGGCACGGGGTTTTGATCCTACTTAATGTGCTGGCTTTGTGGAAGCCTAGCCAGTTTGGATGTTCACCTTCCTAGATATGGACGGAGGGGGGAGGACCTAGGACTTGCCACAGGGCAGGGAACCTGGACTGCTCTGTGGACTGGAGAGGGAGGGGGAGAGGAGTGGGGGGAGGGGTAGAAGGTGGGAGGAGGGGGAGAAGGGTGGGAGGAGGGGGAGGGAGATGGGAGGCTGGGAGGAGGTGGAAACTTGTTTTTTGTTTATGTTTTTTTTCTTCTTTTCTTAATAAAAAAATTATTAAAAAAAAAAATCATGCACAAACACACGCACTAATGCAATACGTATACACACTGAAAAAAAAGAGGAATAAAGGGAAGGAGGAAGGGAAAAAGGATAAAAAAATTAGAAACAGAAGATGAGTGGAGAGACTACTGCAATAATCTTTGTAGGCTGGCAAGTATAAAGACGATGAGATAGAAAAGAGAAGAGACCCAATCAACAGTGACAGGGATGCTGAGGGTTCTACCCAGTGAGGCTGGCAGAAACACTGTGGGGAGACAGGAATCCAAGAGGGGTTCCTGGTAAGAGAAGGTGGGAAGTTCATATACCAGTGGGTAAGCAAGGTTAAGAGCTATACCTCTCTTGATCAGATGGTGACAAAAGACACCAGCAGCCCTAGGAGAGAGAATCTTGTGGCTGGCCAGCCAATGGGACCATGAGACGTGAGGGGCCTCCTCCACATCCCACACTTGTCTGATTCCTATCAGCTGGGGTTTATAGAAATACCTCACCATGCAGGCCTCACTTGGAATAGCCTTGAGTCAGACTCCTGGGTGGGGTAGCAAAGAATGCAGGCAAAGGGACAGGATGGCATCCATGCCCATCTGCCACCTTCCAAGGATCCCTTCAGGGAAAAAAAGGGTGAGAGAACAAACAGCAGGGGAGCGAGAAGCCAGTCCTGGAAAGAACGGGGGAGAGACAGGTGGGCAGCAGAACAGTTTTTAGCCTGGAGAATTCTGGCAGGTGATGCCACAGGCATCCCATGACTGGTATCATCTTCACTGTCCTGGCTGCAGGTGGGAAGCAATTCTAGCTGCTCTGTGTCCTATGTTGCCACCTGAACCTTGGGGTTAGTGTCATCAGAAGTGGAAAACATGTGGTCCTGTCTATGTACATGAGTTATGCCCCTTCCTCCTGAGCACACAGCAGACCAATCATAAATATCTGAAAGGGAAGTAAACGAACCTCTCATAGTCCTGAATGTCCAGCCTGCTTTGTTCAGGGCACTCTTTAGCCATCTCCTCTCACCACACATGTGACTTCAAAAGCTACCAGAGCTGAGCTAATCTTTCACAGATGATGCCTGTGGCCTCATCAGTATATCTTTAATCTACTTGGCTTTCTGCATCAGGTTCACCAAAGGAGTATGGATAGTGACCTCCCAAATATGCTTAAGGCTATCCATATCCCTGGAGAAATCATAGCCAGCATGGAGATGACTTTGCTTTGGGGCTGTGTTTGAACCTAGGCCTTGTTTTTGCAGAGCTCTGTAACTCAGTAACTCACTGTTCTCTCTGCATCTCTAGGTCCCTATCCCTGGGGCAGAACTGGGAAGTAGCCTCAAGTCCATGGAGTGTTGCAGTAGAGATGATATTTCCACAGGAATCACCCAGTTAGATGGTGCTAACTATGCTAAACTAGGACCTAGGAGTTTCCTATCCTCTCATCTGTTCAACTAACACCCTCCTGGCTCTCTGATCCTTTTCCTTGCTATTCCTCTGATTCTTGGTTCTGAGACTATACATCATACCTGTCTAACTGCCCTTGCTATGAACCAGTGTCAAGTGTGTTTTCTACTCATCTTCCCAACCTGGGCAGCCCCAGTGCCTAGAGTAAAAGCTGCCTACAGGCTAGTGGATGGATTGGCTATCACCTTCATGTGTATAGTAGATGAGGAGTCTCCCACCTGGAGGCAAGAGGATGATGAGATGGGCTTAGAGATACCACCCAGGGCTGCCAAGCCTGCTGAGTTAGTAAATGGAGATCTGAGGGGCCCAATGGGCTGAGGGAAAAGGTTCCATTCAGGTTACATAAAGGAGAAGAATGCCACATGATTTAGCTTTCCAGGAGTCACTGCTAAAGGCCTGACCCTGCCACCTGGTAACTCTCTGGGTCCTGGAACACAGCAGGGATAGGAGTGGGAATTGGAGGGATAGAGGCTGATCACATGTCATCTGCCTACTACACCCTTTCATGGGTCAGGTTAACAGTGTCTGCAGATACAAGTATGAAGGTGAACACAAAACATTGCAGAGGAGCTGAAGGCAGCAGAGAGAATGTTTCACAGAGTGCTCTGATATAGTTTAATGCATTTTAGTCTTCAAAAAGACAACACTGAGGGCTAGAGAAGAAGCTCAATGGCACAGTCCTTGCCTAGCATCCACAAGGCCTTGGGCTGAATCCTATGCACTGCAAGGGAAAATAAAATCACTGTGGCTTTTCAACATCAGTCGGAAGACTGAAATGCTCAGTGAAATGCAAAGACTTCATCTGAACACTGTAATGCCAAAACTAGGGGTGGGGGTGGGGAAGGGCCATCAAGATAGCTCAGCCAATAAGGGTACTCTATCACCAAGCCTGATGACCTGAGTCCAATCCTTAGAACTCAAAAGTGGAAGAGACCCCACTTCTCAAGATGTCCTAACCTACACACACACACACACACACACACACACACACACACACCATTTATGACCAAGGACTTGTGTTCAAGAAAACTTGACAAAGACACATGCAAGATATAAGTGATAGGGAGGGAAAGGAGGGACATCTCGCTAATGTTGGGTTGTGAGTAATGGGCAAGTTCCCAATACTCCACTGATGTAGCCCCCACCTATAGAAGAGCCACTGTGAGAACATGGACACTGTACCTTGTTCATTATTATGTTCCCATTGATACCTAATAAATATAACAAATGGTGAAGGGTTTTAATGACAGGGGAAATAGTTTTATATCACATAAGAAAAAAAGAAAGAAACAAGGGCTAGGGGTTTGGAGTAGAATGCTTATCTTGTAAGCATGAGTTTGATCCTCCAGAGTCCAAGCTTGTTTGGTTTGGTTTGGTTTTGTTTTAAAGGAAAGCCATGGGGTGTTGGTATGTGCTTATAATCAGAGAGTTGAAGAGACAACACAGGAAGATCTCTGGACTTCCTAAATGGCGGTGGTGGAGGAACCATAACAGCTGAGGGTATCCTCTGGCCTCCGTATACACAGTTATACACGTGCGTACACACACACCACCACCACCACCACCACCACCACCACCACCACCACCACAACCACCATCACCACCATCACCAATAACAACAACAAACATGCAAAATACATATACACTACTCAGAAAAGGAGTGGGGTGGGGAGAGAAATGAAAAAAATTAATACATAGAGAATAGTGTGCAGGTGTAGATCAGTTTCAGGACTCATGCAGGAGGCCCTTGATTCAGTCCCAAGCATTACAATAGAGGACTAAGTAAACCAAACTGTGTAGGAGAAACATAAGGAAAAAGATAGAAGACATTGCTTAAAAGTCTTAACCATGAGCCCAGTAGTTGCACACACCTTTAATCTCAGCACTCAGGAGGCAGAGGCAGGAAAATCTCTGATTTCAAGTCCAGCCTAGTCTACAGAGCAAATTCCAGAACAGTCAGAGCTATCCAGAGAAATCCTGTCTCAAAAAAAAAAACAAGCAAAAAAGAGTCTTAACTATAGCTAGGCCTAAGTGGTAAGTTTAGTGCATTTGTTTTGGTTTGGTTTGGTTTGGTTTGGTTTTTGGCTGTCCTACAAATAGCTTTGTAGAGAAGGCTGGTCTGGAACTCACAGAAATCTGCCTGCCTATGCCTCCCAAGTGCTGGGATTAAATACATGTACCACCACCACCTGGCTAGTTTAATTTTTTTTTTTTGATTTTTCGAGACAGGGTTTCTCCGTAGCTTTTGGTTCCTGTCCTGGAACTAGCTCTTGTAGACCAGGCTGGCCTCGAACTCACAGAGATCCGCCTGCCTCTGCCTCCCGAGTGCTGGGATTAAAGGCGTGCGCCACCACCGCCCGGCTTAGTTTAATATTTTTAAGAAAAGTAATTTACCAGCTGCTATCACTGAAACAACAACAAAATGAGGAATTGGGAAAGCACCATGTAAGATGGCTAGGGAAATAATCCTCTCCCATTTATTCCTGTAGCCCAGTAACAACATATAAGCCTGGGCCTGCAAGAGGGAGGAAGGTACCACCTTAGACCTACAGAACCAAGATCTTTCATACCTCTTCTTTGAACACCATGGGTCCCAAGAGAAGGTATGGTGTGGGTTCAATTGAGCCTTCTCAAAAAGATAGGTTGGAGTCTTAGCCCCCAGTAACCCAAGATGTACCCCTATTTTGAAAAGGGGGCACGTAGAAGTAATGGGTTTTAAATGCAGTCATTAGGATAGAGCCTGAGCCAAAAGGACTTTTTGCACACTTATAGAAAAGGGACATGTAAGCACTCACACACCTATGCAGATAAAGAGGCACAGATAGGGGATACATCTACAAGGCAGCACAAAGGTCAGCAAACTTCCAGAAGCTTGGATAGGAATGTCTATAGGAAGGACCCATCCCTGATGACACCTTGCACTTGAATTCCCAGCCTTCGGAACCCCAAGGTGATAAATGCTGTCTTTTAAGCTAGGCAGTGTGTGGTACTTTGTCACAGAATTTCTGGCAAACTGTTACAGTCTGGGAAATTTCCCTCAGAGTTGCCTTAGCAAGTCACTTGAATTTCTAAGATCCAGTAAACCTTTCTAGAAAATGTAAGACAGTGGAGTTTACATTTTAGTCCTGAGATAAAGTTTTATACAGAAACCCAAATATAGAAAGTAACAAAGGCCTGGTAAGATAGGTAATACCCACACACTTCCTGCATAGTAGCCCCTGAAAACCCCAAGTCCAGATTATCTAGAAACCCCTGCCAGCGCCCCATCCCAAGAATTGCAAAAGCAGAAACTGTTAGTATTCGGGCCTCTGTACTGGCCTGACGGTTGGGGTATGCTTTCTCAGCTGTAGCCACTAAGAGCACCTCCTGTGCACATTCACCATGTTCACCTTTGAAATAGTACTGCCCACCTCCCATCTCTCCCTCTTTCTCTCTGTCTCTATCTCTCTCTCCTCTTTTCTTTTCTGCCACTCCTGTCCCCAGAGGCCAGTCGCCACTCTCCCCTCCCCCCTTTTCCCATTCACATTCCTCCAATAAAAAAATCCCTCCTCTGGAGCTCTGTCACATGGCATCTCTCTCTCATACGCCACTTTCTTTTTTCTAAATTACAACAGAAACCCACTGACCAAGAGCACAAATCGTCTCATCAATGCTGAGCCCAGGCGGTTCCTTCAAGAGCGTCAAGCCTGTTGTGAAGGTAATAAAGACCCGGAACCTGGAACTGATCCACCTTCACCCTCACAAGGTGGCAGCTGCACACAGTCACCTGACCTACCACATCTAAAATTATCTTGCCCTCCAAAGACAAGCAGATGCTTTGCTTTATCAGAGCATGGTTAAGTGGCAGAATGACAGATGTGATGTAGTCTTATCACCCCAAGGTCAGCAGCGACATGCACAGACACTTGATTACCCTGGTAATGAAATCAAGAGGTCACTACCAGTCTGACAGGCACTGGGTCACAAGGACAAGAAAGACTCATGTGATTGTCCCCTCTGGCCTACAAACCCTTCTAGGAGCTCAAAGTCACCAAAGAGAAAAGCAATAATTTTCTACAGCAACTATGGAATCTAGTCTTCATTCACTGACTGATTTGGAGTTTTGAGAGTACTTTTGTTTGCTTGTTTGTTTTTCTGTTCACTTGTTTTTCTATTTAAAAAAATTTTAATTAACTTATTTGTGGGTGTGGATGTTTTGTCTGCACATATGTCTGTGGACCACATGCACAACTGATGCTCGAGGAAGTCAGAAGTTAACAAATCCCCATGAACTGGAGTTACAGCCAGTTGTGAGATGCCGTATGGGTGCTGGTAATTGAACCCTAGTTTCTCTGCAAGGAGTGCTCTAAATCACAGGGTCATCTCTCCAGCATCAAGTTATTTTGTTTTGTTTTAACAGTCTCAATACTTAGCCCAGGCTGAACTTATACTTGTGGCAATCCCCTCCAGCTTCTACTGCCTGCCTGAGTTCCAAGATTGTAATTATGTGTTATCAAGTCTGGCCATACTTATTTTATTTGTAACTATACCAATCACATGTCTTCTCTACTAAATTATCTTACAAATGAAATTGAGGCCCCAAGTGCCTGCCTCAGGGCTAGCCAGTGCATAGGCTTCTGATATATATATATCCTTTTAAGAAAACTTTCCAGCCAGAAGAGGAGTCTGGGTAACCCTGAGTCTTCTGGGATATGTTGTGCAATTGAAAGCAGGCAGGTACATGGGAAACTTATGGACGAGGGAAGGTGTTTTAGGAAGAAGGATGGCTCAGATAATTCCAATCTCTGGGACACTGAACCTACTCACTCACCCACCGGTGTCAGGCAGAAAGTGATGGCCCCATTCATCACTTACACAGTGCAACTTGTTCCATACCCCCGACCTGCAGCAGCAGAGCTTGTCAGCAGCAATGAGACCATCCCTCCCAGCAACATCACTTTGCCAGGTAGCCAAGGACCTAGCATGGTGACTCAGAGCTCACATATCTGCTGACTGAAATTGAATTAATAACCAATGAACAGGCTAATTCAAATTAGTATGGTTTGGGTGCTTTCCTGATAGGAACCTATCTTCCTCTGGGGATGTCACCAGGCTGTGACATCCTGTTAACTGTTCCTCAGAAAAATTAACACTTTGGTATAAGGCTCTCTCCACAGAGCTACTCTATTTCCCCCAGCCTTGGAGCAAATGGTAACACACTAAGCATAGCAGCCATTCTCTTCCAGCAGCCCCCTCCCTCACAAGTGTCACCCCAGAGGAGTGGAAAGGGCTTTGATTTCTCATATAGCTTTTGGATACAGAAATAATGACAAATGGTAAAATAATCAACTCTTTCACTCAAGCCCCTTTCTACCTTTTTTTTAAAATAAAGGAATAAAGTGTAAAATGATCCTGAGCTAAATAAATAAATAAATAAAATCCTACACTTTTTCCCAACAGAACCATTTATATCACTGGGAAACATCTGCAGCCCTCAACAATCTTTTACCTTTATGGTGATGGTTTCAGTCTTTCAATCTTTGGACATTCTGAGAACTTCTTTGATTTGGGTCCTCTTAACAAGCTAACATGAATAATTAGCCTATTAACTAATAAAGTTGTAATTGGGCCCTATCCTCCTCTCTCATTCAGCTGTGACTGTAATCACTTAGCTCAAGTCTGGAGCAAACAGGAAAAGCAGATACAAGGAGGAAGGAATTCCTGTCTTAATACTAGTACTGCCAATCACTGTCCTGATGTCTAGGCCAAGAGAGTAAGATCCAGACAGCCACTATATCTGTTCATCAACCCATCTGTCCTCTCCACCCACTTCACTGTGCCACAGTAGAGATTCAAATGGAGAGGAAGTGGGGTTCAGATCCTTGAAAACCTTGCATAAAGGGTAGAAACGTTTGCCACTCTTCTCCAGCTCAACAACTGGTCCCTCACCATCGTGGAATGATCTCAGTTAGGTATCACGTCTGTGTTAGTCACTGTCTTATGCTCAGCCGTGATTACGCTCCAGGGAGCAAGAATCTGTTTTGCATCCCTTGTGGGTGGCACATAGCAAATGCAAACATCACTGACTAAGTAGGTAAGTACGCAATGCACAATATACAAGGCACAATAAAGAAGAAAAAGACGAAACATCTGCTCCATGGAGGGCATAATGCGTCTCCATGATTAGGTACTGGCTGGAACATAGGGCCCAAATGTTTGCTGTTAGATGGTGCTAGGGAGTGGAAAGCTGTAGTTCAAAGCCAAAGAATTACACTCTTGGGAGGGTCATTTAGCTCTGAAAGCCTGCCCACTCACTTATAAACTGGAAAGGAGGTTTTAGACAGCATATTCCAAATTCCTTGAGTTAGGGATTCTCTATAAAACTAACATTACTGTACTAAGCACCCAAGTTGTAGCTTTACAAGGCCAAGAACTGAGACAGGAACCCAGGCTTACCATCCTAAACAGTGTTGTAGGAATTTGGTCCAATGGACAATTGTTTGGGATGACATAGCCCAACGGACATAGTCTTCTCCGGAGACGTGTGACCCAATAAAACCCAGGGGTGGGGGTAAAGATCACACACTCTCTTGGACTGTGGAGGGCTCACTGAAACCATGGCTTGGTGACCTTCTCCAGATCTTTCCCATCTCCCTTGGAAGCAAGAGGCGGAGGCAGCTGGACTAGCAGTGGTGTCACTGATTCGTTTCTGTATTGTGAGTGCACTGTATTAAATAAACCTGATTTTATCCCACACCTCCTTTCCAGCATTAAAACTGTGCGAAAAAGATCATGGCTTAGCTCTTATGACTATCCAGGTATTTCTTGTCTTTGAGGATAGTAGAGAAAAGAATTAAATTAGATACTTTCAAGTTTAAACCCCTAAGTCTAAAAACTTTCATTACTTTAAGTCAAAAACATTAGCTGAGGTTAAATTTAGTCATAGCAAATACATGTCATAAACTTTTTTTAAAAGAGCCCTAATTTAAATATTTTGTGTCATTCTTCATCCAGCCAATATTAATAAGCCCTAGTATGTGCCAGGCAGTACTTAGGGAGTGAACCAGGTAAAACACAGCCACTTCTAGCACAGAACAGTTGGTCCAGTGAAAAAGACAGAAAACATACAAATGAATGAATAAATGAAGATGACTTTAAATGGGTTTATGAGCACAGACCATTTAATAAATGGCTCTATGTGAAAAAATGCAAGTATAGCAGGCTCTTCTTTAGATGGCTTCTTTTTGGAAGTAACATTTCTTCTGGGACCTTAAAGTACTCTGGCAAAACAAAGTGTGGGAAATGACATTCTAGATAAAGGGGATAGCAAGGGCAAAGACCCCAGAGATAAAAACAAGCTTAAGGAATTCACAGGGCAACAGAGTGTCCAGAGCATCTGTGGATGAAGGAGACAACGACCCAAGGACACTGAGGTCTGACTGCAGAAGGCAAGATAGAGACAGTGCTGCCAAGGGTTTGTGGACTCCATGGAGGAATATATCACCCAGCCTTTCATCAAGGTCTGCCTAAAAATTCACACTTCCTTTGATTACAAAGGTATACAATGCCCATGGCGAGATTAGCAATACCTGGGAATTGATACCAACAGAAACTGCACAGTCATTCATATCTTAGTTGCTGCAGATATCCAAAAATACCATTTATACTCATCATAGATGTAAAATCACAATAGCTGCTAACCAGCTGTTAGACCTCGTTATTTCAAGTATTAACAAAAAGCACACACATTTCTATATTTTATATTTTAAAGGTATTTAATAACTGTAGTTGAAAGTAATTGATTTCCTTGGTAACTCTGTATATTCCATTTTGCACATGTAAAAAGTATTATTCTGGAAAGGGGTCCTTAGACTTCACCCCAGCCAAAGCTTTTTGTCACTTAGGACCTACGACCCACAGGTCAGAGTTAGAGGTTCATTCCGAGCAGGATAGAAAAGTGGATGTGGGTGTGGGTGCAACAGAGTAGTAGCTGTCATTTTCTTAAGTCATCTGGGGGTCTGGGTAGAAAGGATCTGTGGCTGCCCAAGGCAAGGCTGAAGGCAGGAGAGGCTGTGGCTTTCAGTGACCACTGTTCTAGATGATTCTAAGCAGAATCTCAGGGTCTTTGTGAACTTGGCTCCTCTCTCTGTTGCACAGCCTTTCTACTGCACCGCCCCACACTGCCTAGTGGGCCCTTTTCAGAGCCTGTCTTGGGACATCTTCCCAGGGAGCTTCAGAAAATGAGCTCATGTGTCCACAAGAAAAACAAACGGTGTTTGCCACTGTTTGGTTTGTATATTGGTCTAGAAAAGAAATGGGATTTTTTATGTAAGAAAAATCCTTCCAGTAGGACCCCAGCAGTGGCTGGGCAAACACCACGGCAACAGACTATAAACAGACAAGAAGGCCCAACCCCTGGCCCAGGCCCATGTGTGGCAGTCCCTCAGCTTACATCGGCCTTCCTGTTTTTTCCAGCCTCTTCCACACTGCATCAACACACAGAGGCTTTTCAACACCCTCTCAGAGAACTGAAACATCATTCTCACACAGCAGGCCTGGTTCTCATACCCATGGGTAGAGACTCCACCAAGAGACCTGAAGATGGACTTAAACAGGGTGGAGCTGTTGGGTAAGGGTCCATGGTCCAGGAAACTCTGACAGCATAATCTTGTGCTCCCAGACCTCAAACCCAGAAGTGAACAGAATAGGGAAGCCAGGAGTTGAAGGATAAGCAAGAAGCCCCCTAGGAGAGAAGGGTGCAATGAAGGCCCCTAAACTTCTATGAAATACCTGGATATAGCTGGAGTCTAGGTAGGGACAATTAGCTCCCCTTCAAAAGAGAAGCTATATGTCCCTCGGAGAACAGAAGAAGAAAGGAAGAGGATGCTGACTTGGGATCTAGGATCAGGTTACTAATGAACTGAATGTCTGCATCATTATCAAAATACACCTGATGAACTCTAATATTCAACACAATGGATTAAGAGAGGAGCCATATGAATGGGAACAGAGCCCTAACAGGGAAAGGAATGAGAAAGTGTGCTTCCTTCTATTGTGAAGGTCACAAGGAAACCATCTACAAAGCAGATATGGTCCTTCATCTTGGACATCTAGAATGAAACAAAAGTGAACATCTATTGTTCAATGCTGTGGGATAATGTGCTTGTACACTGTAAAGATTTGTCACTCGTATGAGTTTAATAAAACGCTGATTGGCCAGTAGCCAGGCAGGAAGTATAGGCAAGGTGACCAGACGAGGAGAATTCTGAGAAGAGGAAAGGCAGAGACACAGTCACCAGCCAGACACAGAGGAAGCAAGATGAAAAGGTCTTACTAAGAAAAGGTACCAAGTAACATGGCTAAACATAGATAAAAATTATCAGTTAATTTAAGTTGTAAGAGCTACTTAATAATGAGCCTCAGCTAATAGGCCAACTAGTTTATAATTAACATAAGCCTCTGTGTGTTTCTTAGGGACTGAAAGGCTGCGAGACCAGGCAGGACAGAAATTTCTGTCTATAGTTCAAGCCACTCAGTCCATGTTATCTGTAATAGTGATCTACACTGATTATAGACTATACATATATATAGCATACATATATATTGCATATATATAGTATACATATACATATATTGTATACAGAGGCTATACAAAACAAAGTCTAAGTGAGTTTGTCAATGCAGGTATAGCCAAAGAAGCAGATCTGCACTGTGTGCACAGTATACAAGTTACACTGTGTGTGCCTTTCTAAACATTTACTTTTTAAATACTTTATTTTAGGTGATGGATATTTTGTCTGCATATATGTATGTATACAATGTGCATGCCTGGTATTTAAGGCACCCAACAAAAGGCATTGGATTTTTTGGAACTAGAGTTACAGATGGTTGTGAGTTACCATATGGGTTCTGGGAATTAAACCTGGGTACTCTGGAAGAGTAGCCAGTGTTCTTAACCACTGAGCCAACTATCCAGCCCTATCTGCTCCTTTCAAAAAGGAACAGGTTAGCTCTTCTTTTTGTTTTCTGGTGAAGAAGGGCTTTTTTTGTCCATATGCACTAGCATATTAGGCTTTGCTTCCCACAAGACTTTGTCAGGAACAAAAAGAAAAACCTTTTATTCCTCACATCTCAATGTCCTCACCCATCTGCCTTCGCTCTACCTTCCAGAATCGTCTGTTTCCCGGAGTTTCCCTTGGTAGAAAGGGACAGAGAACACTGCATCTACTCCTTCCTGTTTGGAACCAGAAATCCCTGCAAATCATATTTGCATGTTTTTATACTCTTAAGAAGTACATGAACTCAGTAAAGAAAAATATGCAGACTTTTTTCATCTGGATGGCAGAGATATATTGAGTTCAGCAGACCCATTTAGTGTGTTTGCTAGTCCCTACAGGAGCTAAGCCCATGTTAGGACTAAAGACAACTAGGCTGAGTCAATAGGCTGCTGGTTCCATCATGAAGACCAGCCTCCCAAGGAAGAGGGATGGTAAGCCTAAAACAGAGTGGCCTCCCAAGAGCAGGATGCATGGGATCTAGGAAAATCAGGGCGTTCTGCCTGGGGACTCCAGCTAGCCATGGCCCATTTTCTTTGCTCTCCCTTGATCTGGAATACTGCAGGCCATTTAAACAGTCATTGTGCTTCAGTTTTCCCTTCTGGAATAAAATAACAACACCTGCCTCAAAGATACCAAGGAAGTAACAGTTCATCCTGGCACATACCAAATAGTGAACAAATACTGGTTGTATTTTTGGCCCATTAGCCAAAGATGGCAGGTGGAGCCAGAATTCCTGTATCTGCTTAGCTGAGTTGCACTGGCCTGGTTGTACAGAGACTTTGGCAGCTAAAGTGTTCCTTACCTATGGTTCTTCGGAGGTCGTCACACTGGCTGATGTGAGGAAACTTCAGGATTTCCTTCCACTTCTTGCTTTTCCCTTTGCGCTTTCCTCCACCCCCTGCAGAAATGGAAAGATGCCACTGATGTTGGTGCTGCCCAAAACTCCAGAGCCTGCATCCCACTCCCATGAGTCTCTCCACCAGCTTCTGGGCTTTAGATCAAGCCGGTGACATGCTCTGAGCCCAACATATTCATTCATTCATTCATTCATTCATTTTCTCTCTCTCTTTCCCCCCTCTCTCTTTTTCCTTCCTTCCTCTCTTCTTCCCTCCCTCCCTCTCTCTCTCCTTCTCCCTCTTTCTCTCTTTCTTTCTTCCTTTATACTACCAAGCCACATGGAAGAAAGAAGTTATTTAGGTCAACCCAGCTCACAGATGGCAGAGTTAAGACCCCAACTTGAAAATGCCAGTGCTCCTGCCCCTCACTGGCCTGTCTGTAACAAGTTTAATGCTCTTAAAGTTTCAGAAGATCAAAGGAAAACACTGGGGTCAGAGCATCCTGTAATAGATGGGAAGAGTGGAGGGCTCAAGTCTGTGAGCTCCCAGAAGCCAAAGACTAGACCAGACCCCTGCAGGGTTCGTTCAATTAGACACACATGTAGTTTGTTTGCCTGCTCTTTGGCAAATAAGTTGCTAATATTTAAACATAAGGACACTCTCCATTAAAACTCAGATTCTGAGCCGGGCGATGGTGGCGCATGCCTTTAATCCCAGCACTCGGGAGGCAAAGGCAAGCAGATCTCTGTGAGTTTGAGGCCAGCCTGGTCTACAAGAGCTAGTTCCAGGACAGGAACCAAAAGCTACGGAGAAACCCTGTCTCGAAATATATAAAAAAAAAAAAAAAAAAAAAAAACAACTCAGATTCTGGACTTCTTATCCATAGTCAGGCTTCCCACATGGCAAGAACCAGCTAGAACTGTGTAAGAGTTGCCCCATGAACAGGATATCAGACAACCAGATGAGTGTCCCCACCAGCTAGGCACCCTCTCAGAAGCCTGTCTACTCTCTATAAAATTGTATGTTTGCTTGCCTGGTTGCTACAGAGGGTGGTACACGCAACCTCATAGAAGGGTAAGCAGGTGAACTAGGGTAGGTATACCCATTCCAACTGCTAAGGACCTGAAAGTGCCATCAGAACTCATGTGGCCCATATGGTTTCCATTCCCATTCCTACACTACTGATTTCTGGAGCTTGCTGGGATGTAGAATCTCTTTTTGCATCATAAAATAGCATAAATTGGTGGTTTTAAGTGTAAAATTCAGTAGCATAAAGAGAGTTCATATTGCTGTATAAATGTCACCATTAGCCATCTCTAGAACATTTTTGTCATCCCAAAATGTAAACATGAATTGTTAAAAAAACAAAACAAAAAAAAACTTCCCCATTCATTCTCTTCAGTTTTCTGTCTCAAGTAGAATCTACTTGGTAAAGTCATTTCTCTTTGGTGTCTTACCTAGTTCATGTAGAACAATGCCTTTAAGGCCTAGCCATAACATAATACACGTCAGAAATTTATTCCTTTTTAGGGCTGAAGAACATTTGCTTATACAGACATAGTTCTGTTTTGTTTTGAAACCAGGTCTCATGTAGCCTACCTAGGCTGTTCTTGAATTCTCTGTGTATCCACACCTGACTCTGAACTTCTGACCCTAGTATCCCTACTATGCAAGTGCTGAAGTAATAGGTATGCAACACCACCCTCAGTTTATGTGGCACTTGGAAATAGAGCTCTGAGCTCTGCATTGCAGACAAGCACTCTACAAACTGAACTACATCCTACCCCCTGAATACAGGTTTCCCCGTCTGTCTACGGATGCTGAAGTGTCTCCTAATTTGAGGCAAATATATGTTCTATGGATATTTTTGTATTCAAGCATCTGTTTCAGGCTCTATTTTTAATCCCTCTGGGTATATTCCAGGGAGAGAAGCTGCTAGGTCACACAGCAAGCCAATTCTTTTTGAAAAATAGATGTTGCACCTTTAACAATGAAGATGCCCCCAGACTGTGATTTCACTCTCTGATTAGAACCTAAGAATGTGACTTCTCCAAGGCTCCCAGGTGTTTCTAGAATAACTGGGCTATGGAAAGCAGGTATCTGCTTCTCACAAGCAGCAACTTAGGGAAAATTAACACAGATTTACGATTTCATTCAGCCAGGATGTGTTGAGCATCTCCTAAGTAGTGATACCTCTGCAGGTTCTGAGACACAGTAGTCATGTCCACAGAATACAGAAGTCAAACTTCCCTCTGGTGATTTTCAACCCCCAAGACTACTTCCCAGGAAACATCTCGAAACATCTGGAGATACTTAATTGTCACAGACTACTATAGCAGTTGATGGGCACAGCACAAGGCTGTGAATGAACATCACACCATATGCTGGGCAGCGTCCCAAGACAAAGAATATTGGCTCTAAAATGTAGCAATGTGGAAAGAAACCTTATTTTATCTAATGGCAGCACTTAGGAAGGGACCAGTTTGGGGGAGGTTTGTTGATTATGAGAACAACTGTCTAGGACATTAAATGAGGTGGGGAAAATGAGCCACCTGGAGGAAGAAACACTGAAGCTGAGCCCAAAAACTTCAGTGGACTTTAGGAAGTAAAGAAGGCACATGCAGGAAGTGTTAGTGCACACTTTTAATCCCAGCAGTGGCAGGTGAATCTCTGAGTTTCGAAGCCAGCCTGGTCTACAGAGTGAGTACCAGGACAGTCAAGGCTACATAGAGAAACCCTGTCTTCAAAATCCAAAAAGAAAAAAGATGAAAGAAAAACAAAAAGAAGACACACTCTGCACCATGGAGGCTGCACAGGGACAGGGTACAGGCTCCTCCATGGTACCTGGGGTAGCTGGGTAGCTTTCCTCCTAATCCTTACATCTTCAGTTTCTAGAACAAGGCTAACAAATTGTGGAAGACAGAATAATGCTCCCCAAAGATGTCCTAATCCTGAGAATCTGTGAAAATGTTAAATTACATGGTGGGGGGAGTGGTAAGGTTAAAGAAAGAATTATAGGCAACAAGAGAGACATTTTCTTAAATTACCCAGACAGGCTAATCATTGTCAACTTCAAGACATTTTAAATCACCTACGGACTGAATCTTCAGAAATCTTGAACCAAAATAAATCTTTTCTTATGTTGTTTCTGGCAGGAATTTGGTCTCAACAACACAAAAACAACCAGTAATAGGTCCAATGGAACCAAGGAAGGGAGACGCATCAGATCTGATTAAGGAAACATGAGGGAAAAAAAACTAGCCTAGCCATTGTGAGCTGTGAAGATGGAACCTTAAGCCAAAGAATAGAGGAGACCTGCAGAAACTAGAAAAGATCAGAGATTCTTCACTGGAAACCCAGCGTGATTTTAATTCAGTGAGACATGGGCCAGACTCTCAGCCTACAGAACTATAAGATAATAATATGCATGGTTTTGATCCACTTAATTCTACAAAATAGTGTGTTGTTTCAATCTACTTAGTTTATGGCAGCTTTTATAGCCACCTGATGTGGGATTCCCCTCTGTATGCTGTGAATACCATTGGTTAATAAAGAAACTGCCTTGGCCTGTGATAGGGCAGAGTAAACCTAGGCAGGGAAAACTAAACTGAATGCTGGGAGAAAGAAGGGCGGAGTCAGGGAGAAGCCATGAAGGCACAGCCAGAGACAGACGCCTAATGTTGCCGGTAAGCCACAACCACGTGGCGATACACAGATTAATGGAGGTGGGTTAAATTAATATGTAAGAGTTAGCCAATAAGAAGCTAAAGCTAATGGCCAAGCAGTGATTTAATTAATACAGTTTCTATGTGGTTCTTTGGGGAGTTTGAGCAGCCAAGAAACAAACAAGTGGCCCCCTACAACAACAACCAGAGGCAAATGATACAGGATACTTTCGGCAGAGTACTTCTTCCCCCACAAAAATGACCTCCACACCTACATCTGGCCCTTTAGTTCTGCAAAAGGTCCCACAATAAACCCAACCTCCTATAACTCCTATAACACTGCAACAATGCCTAATGTCTTAACAAACAAACCTGCCTCAAAGAAGTCAGCACTTCCAGACAAATAGCACAAATAGGCTGCTGTTTCTAAATTACATATTTAATGACTGAAAATGTTTGTTATTTCAGTAGAACTTGATTATATCTCTGTCTCTTGAGATACAAAGCTAGGCCCAATCCCATTACTGTAGAAATTCCTCCATCATCCTGGCCACAGCTGTTCCCAGGCCCCCTGTACTACTTTAGTGGGACGTCAGGCCTACAAGGTGCCTAGGACCCTACACCCTACCTGCTTCCTGGGGCCCAGACAGGCCTCAGCAGGAACAGTTAGTATTTCTCAGATCTAACCACCTGGGAGCCCACAGACTCAGATCATTTCCTCGGCTACATTCAACCCTACGTTCATCTTCTACCTAGTCCACCAAACATGGGCTTCTGCACTGCTCTACAGGAACACCCCCTTCCTTCTTTTCTTAGTGTTTCTCACTCCTGCTTCCAGTATCCACTTGTACTGCCATCCTGGAGGCCTTCTCTGACCTGGTCAGCTGAAGGACATCTGTTTTCCACCTTATCCATATGGCTCAGCAGAGTTTGGGGAGCTTTGGTTGTTGGCTCACTCTATCTCCTAAACATACACATCAGCTTACAGATCACTCCTCCATTCTTTCAGCACATTTTCAATGTCCCATTTGAGCATCACATGTGAAGTGAGTACTAGTGACCATCCCTGAGCTCACAATGTCTAGATATCATCCTGTGCATTGGTGTGGTTGCCCACACTGACAGCAGGCATACAACAGAAAAGATCCAGTCTTGCATTTTCTACCATTCTCTCTCAGCCTGTGGTAAACACTCAGTGTCTGCTCATAAGATGGGAATGTGTGCTTTGTCTCAGGCACTTGCACACATTGTGTTTCTTGCAGACTTGAGTACCTACCAGCAACAGCCTTTCCTACCCCTCTATCTGCCAAAGCCCCACCTGGCCTCTCAGTATAGCTCCCCCTTTCCCATGGTGCCTTTAAAAAGGAAAACCCTGTCTGGCCCTCGGCATCCTGAAAAGGGTAAAGGAAGACAATGATTCAGTTAACACAATACCTGATAACTGCAAGCTTTCTTCATGTCAGCTGAGCAGGAAAATGAACAATTACTTGTAGGAACCTATGACAACCTTTCCTCTGATGCAGGCCTCTGTCCCACTCACAGATGAAAATTCTGTGCTCAGTGAGAGAAGCTCACCAAACTAACACCATAATAACTGCATGCACTAGCTCACGGCCATCTATGGATGCAAATAATCTTGAGCCCTCCGTCTTTACTGGCTGCTCCATTGTAGCTTTAAGAGCCTGTAATGAGCCAGGCAGGGGTGGTGCACACCTTTAATCACAGTACGTGGGAGGAAAATGCAGGTGGATCTCTGTGAGTTCAAGGTCTGCCTGGGCTACCAAATGAGTTCCAGTACAGCTAGGACTGTTACACAGAGAAACCCTGTCTCGAGAAAAGGAAAAAAAAAAAAAGAGCCTGTAAAGACAACCCAGTCTCTGTCAGTATGAAGGTAACAGCCCAGTCCAAACATTAAACCTCAAGGAACCCCAGAGAGTAGAGGTCAAAGCCAGAGAGGGAACATGAAAGAGGGTGGCTTCAGACAGGAGGATGGCCTAGAGCTAGGAGCATGGCTCCTGTCATTAAATAAGAAAGGGATAAGACATAGAACAGAGGTGCCAGCTGAGCTCTACTCATTCACTACTCAAGGGAAGTACCCAAAGGACCAAGGGATTAGACCTTAAGCTTGAAAAAGGAGGACATGGCAAAGCCTGGAAGGGGACACTAGGAAAGTATGTGTGTCCCTTGAGCAAGGAGTTTCAAGTTCCTGCCAGCTCCTTCACTGGTGCAGTTTCTAGAGACACTGCTACGTGTGCCCTCTGATTAGGAAACGGCAGGAAGAGGGATGGAGCCAACAAAAGGGTGACTTTTCAATGAGAGGGCATGCATCAGCATGAAAACAGTCGAGGGTTTACCAAGCAATAATAGTCACTCTTTCTGTCTCTTCCCTTTCTTTACTTGTTTTGCTTTATGGACAGTCTCATAATGTAGCCTTGTTTAGCCTTGAACTCTCTATGAGTTGGTCTTGAACTCAGAGATGGGCCTGCCTCTGTCTCCAAAATGCATGTGTTGCCACACCCACCTGTTTGATTTAGAAGTTAAATAACCGTGGTGTTTCTTACAAACTCAAGTCCAGGGAACTTGGTAAAGTGACCCCATTTTTTACTCATCATCTAACCCTAATGATAAATCCTACTCATTGAATCCATTTTGCAGATTAGAAATAGAGTCACAGAAAGGAAAGAGTTTCAAATCATTAGACAACTTGGCCTTTCACAACTCCAGCAAAGGCTCGGGTGATAGTCTCGGGATGATGTTCATTTTCTCTCTGGGGAAGCTGAGGAAAGTTTTATGGAAAGGAGCTTTCTTCTTGTTCTTCTATTGTTCTCACAACACTTGGAGCAGCAGCACAAGGCCTGACTAGAAACTGATGTTTCCAAGGCTGGGGAGATGGATCAGGGGTTAAGAGCACTGACTTCTCTCCAGAAAACCTGGGTTCAATTTCCAACACCCACACGGCAGCTCACAACTGTCTGTAACTCCAGATCCAGAGGATTCAACACATTCAGACATACGTGCAGGTCAAACACCAATGCATGTAAAATAAAAACATATAAATCATCTTTAAAAAAGAAAGGAAGAAACAAATTAATGTTTCCACTGGTGAAATCAGAGGGACCAGAAGCCTGTGAGTCTGATGCAAGTGCTTGAGCAATACCAGAGATAAGGAATAACCACTTGAACTTCCTGAAAACTTCTCGTTCTCTGATTTCTCATCACCCTGCCTACTTCTAAAGGGGATCTGTAGAAACACGAGAATTTGGACACGTCTCCTGAAAATATTCCTCCCAATTCCAAAATTTGATAATCAGGGCTCTGACTCATCGTGACAACAGTCCCATTTTTCTGGGTCTTGCTTGCCTTGTATCATACGATAGTTGGCTACTATCAAATCCAGAGTTCTCACGACCTTTCACCAGCTTGCTGTCTTCCTGCTTTCTGTCATTCCCTGGGGGAAATGTCCCTGAGGAACAAATCTGACCTGCAGGCTCATCTTCTCTCTCAAGGCTACACATCATGGTCTTTCCTGAAGTCTGTGACAGTCTGACAGGTTCCATTATGGTGGATGGAAAGGAGGCCATGCAAGCAAGCTTGAGCAAAGGTACCAGTGGTGGCAGGTGTGACTAGAGGTGACATGGGAGAGCCACAGAAGCTATCAGCTCGTCCTGCAAAATGGTTTGGAATATTGCTGATAGAAATTCAGGGTACACAGACTCAAAGATTTCTTACCAGGACCCCGTCCATGAATTAAAGGTCTATGGTTTGGTAAGGATTGTGCTATACCTATGCAAGGGACCAAGTTTGTTATAGATTCTCATCATGCTGAGCCGTTCTATTATAACAGATTATATATCAGAGAGGAAAGCTGTAGAGATCAGAGATGTCCTCAAAGACATTCAGAATATGGTCTGAGAGGTTCTTACACGTCCTAATGGCTATACCATAGGTCACTCCATTGTATTTCCAGACACAAAAGGCCAATGACCTACCTGCACTTGGCCAACATCTAGACAGCAATGCTACAATGCTGTCTAAGAAGTGTGTGTGACTAGACTCTGCTGAGTTCTTTCCACTCAGGTGAGTTCTCAGGACTCAGCTACCCATACACCATTACTACCCGTGATGAACCTATGTAGCGGAAAGCCTCACAAAGGGGCTGCCAAAGGCTTGTGTACCACAGTCTCCTAAGCAAGTATCAGCCAAGGACTCTGGGCAGCTAAAATCCATTCTCCTCTGGGCAAGGACTACCAGGAGCTTTTAGAAGTCATGGTCTTTGTCTTAGTTACTTTCCTATTGTTAAGATAAGAGCATATGATAATAGCATCATGACCAAGACAACCTAAAAAAGAAAACGTTTAATTGGGCTTAGTTTCAGTGGGTGAAAGTCCACAATGGCAGAGCAAAGGCATGGTAACAAGAACAGCTGTGAGCTCACATCTTGATCCACAAGCATGAGGCAGAAAAATCACACCGGGAATGTCACAAGTCTTTTGAACTATAAAAGCCCACAATCAGTGATACACCTGCAATAAGGCCACACCCCTAAATCTTTCCCAAAATTTCTACCAACTGGGGACCAAGTAGTCAAACCTATGAACCTGTGGGGACCATTCTTATCCAAACCATCACCATCTTGGTGTCTGAGTGTTTGGGGGCCTTCCCAGCTAGGCGTATGACTCCAAAGATGGGCAGGATACAGAAGTAGAAAGGTCTAGGGACACAAAGCAGCATCCTATCCAATTTCAAAGCCTGATCCCACCACCACCTGAATTACATGGCAGGGCCCATCCTAGGTATCCAGAAGAGCCAACTCAGAGACTCAGGAAGAGGCCCAAGTTGCATAAGATTAAGTCATTCACACTCTACTGATATTCTTGATACTCGGATATATTAAAAATCAGGCGAGGGAGAAGCCTGAAAAAACTCAGTAAGGCAGGGATGGGGCAGGTGGTGAAAGAAGTCAGAGGAGCAACAGGCAGGGGAGACTCTTTCTAGGTCGATTGGTCTGTCTACTAGCTGGCTCTTTTATTGCCACTTTTATCAGGGGTTCCTGATGTAGCAGACGATCTCACTTAATGAACAGACACAGCTGTGGTGGGGCCAGGAGCCTCAGTATAACCCAGGCCTCCGAGCAGTCCTTGCCTCTGCGGGACTGGATGTGGTGAGACAAAGACACACAGTTCTAACCCCAGAAAATTCCATGGTGCCGCAGTTTCCAGCTAGAATAACCCAAAGCTTCCTGAGTGGAGCATGGAGAAGCACGGTGTGCTGCCCAGGGCTTGTGGGGCCTGTGGTCTGTGGCAGGTCCCAACATCACATAAGCCCTACCTCATGATCACACCACAGCTGGGGTTTCCAGAGCATAAAAACCTCAGCCACACCAGGGGATCCCACAACCTCAAATTAGAAAAACCAAAACCAACACAAGGCCTGGATACTGGTCACCATGGGGACAAAAAGACAGGCCTCCTCAGCACTAGAACTGAGCCTGAGAGAAGAGTCTGGAAAAACTTGGAAGAGATACACAGCTGAGGACGACCTCTCAGGAAACCCTTACCCAAGGACAGTGCTGGTGATGAAGGCTGCATCCTTGGGCAACAGTCATGCTGTCATACATCAGCTGACCCACAGCTTCTTAACTGCAATATAAGTGGTGCTGCCCTGCTGAGCCTTGGTTCTGAAAGGGGTTTGCTACTCATGTAATAGTTTATCCTTCTTGGGTCTCTGGTAGGAGTTTGAGACTAGATAATTACAGTTTTCCTTGTTACCAAGTCAGAAAAGAAACTCACAAAAGAAATACAAAGTGTATAAGCTTGACAGACATAAAGCTTAAATTGTTTATCTAAGGAAATGTTTTGAGGTCTAAAAGGATAGTTTTAGGATGCAATACAAGTTATGAAAGAAAATGGCTTAGGTATAAAACTTTAAATTCATCAAGGTAAGATAAATAATAGAGTTATTTTCTGTTGCAGGGGACCGCTCATTTGTTTCTGGCTGCTTAGCCCCAAAATATCCACACAGAAACTATATTAATTAAATCACTGCTTGGCCCATTAGCACTAGCTTCTTATTGGCTAACTCAGATCTTAATTTAAGCCATCTCCATTAACCTCTGTATCACCACGAGGTTGTGGCTTACCAGCAAAGTTTCAGTACGTCTGTCTCCTGCAGCTCCATGGCATTATCTCCAACTCTGCCTTCTTCCTCCCAGCATTCCATTTAGCTTTCCCTGCCTACCTAAGATCTGCTCTATCAACAGGCCAAGGCAGTTTCTTTACTCATTAACCAATAAAAGTAACACATAAACAGAAGGACCTCCCATACCATTTCCCCTTTTCTGTTTAAAGAAAAATGAAGGCTTCAACTTTAACATAGTAAAATTACATATAACAAAACAGATATCAAGCAAGAATTATAGTTACAATATTTTTATTTACTTTATCTTTTATAATAACTAAGGAAAACTATTACTATAATTACAAATTCTTCAACTCCATCAAAGACTCCAGAAGGATATAATATTACCTATGTAAACAAAAAGGAAGCAACTTTAAAAACTCTAGAATTGACAGAGACATCTCACTACCTGGACAGTCACCCAAAGTTCTTCTGTACTGTTGGTGTATCCATATTTAGCCTACTGGCATATTTAACAAATGGTGTTGGCATAATTGGGTATCAACATGTAGAAGAATGAAAACAGAGCCATATCTATCACCATGCACAAAACTCAAGTCCAAATGGTTCAAAGATCTCAACATTAAGCCAGCCACACTGAACCTCATAGAAGAGAAAGTGGGAAGTACACTTGAACGTATTAGCACAGGAGACTGCTTCTTAAATATAACCCTAGTAGCACAGACACTAAGAGAAACAATGAATAAATGGGACCTCCTGAAACTGAAAAGTTTCTGTAAAGCAAAGGACACAGTCAACAAGATAAAACAACAGCTTAGAGAATGGGAAAAGACCTTCATTAACCCCACATTAGACAGAGCTCTGATCTCCAAAATATACAAAGAACTCAAAAAATTGATCATCAAAAGAACAAATAATCCAAATTTAAAAAAAAAAATGGAGTACAGACCTAAACAGAGAACTCTTCACAGAGGAATCGAAAATGGCTAAAAGATACTTAAGGAAATGCTCAACATCCTTATTCATCAGAGAAATGCAAATCAAAACAACTGTGAGCTTCCATTTTACACCTGAAAGAATGGCCAAGATTAAAAACACTGACGAAAACTTATGCTAGAGAGGTTGTGGGGTAAAAAGAACACTCCTGCATTGCTGGTGGGATGCAAGCTGGTACCGCCCCTTTGGATGTCAGTGGGGAGATTTCTCAGAAAATTAGGAAACAACCTTCCTCAAGACCCAGTAATACCACTTTTGGGTATATACCCAAAGGATGTTCAGCTGTATCACAAGGACATGTGCTCAACTATGTTAATAGCAGCATTGTTTGTCATAGCCAGAACCTGGAAGCAACCTAAATGCCCCTTGACCAAAGAATGGATAAGAAAAATGTGGTACATTTACACAATGGAGTACTACCCAACAGAAAAAAACAACGACATCTTAAAATTTGCAGGCAAATGGATGGAGCTAGAAAACATCATTTTGAGTGAGGTAACCCAGACCCAGAAAGACAATTATCACATGTACTCACTCATAAGTGGTTTTTAAACATAAAGCAAAGAAAACCAGCCTATAAATCATAATTCCAGAAAACCTAGACAACAATGAGGACCCTAAGAGAGACATACATAGATCTAATCTACATGGGAAGTAGAAAAAGACAAGATCTCCCAAGTAAATTGGGAGCATGGGGACCTTGGAAGAGGGTTGAAGTGGGGAGTGGAGAGGTAGGAAGCAGAGCAGAGAAAAATGTAGAGCTCAACAACAACAAAAAAAAAGATTTAAAAAAAGAGAAAGAGAGACTGTTCTATCTGCAAGTTTCCAGGGCCCTCAGAATGAGCACCTTAAGTGCACTGTGTGTCTGCAGCAGAACACCTGTACATCCCAGGTAAACAATAGGAGACTAGGCCCCATTGCAGCTGGGTAAGTGCCACACAGGTAAGCTCAGCTACTGACTAACTAGCTGGTGAACTTCGAGTAAACAACTCAAGTCTCAGTTTCTGCATCTACAAAATGGTAAGAAAACATCTACTTTGCAACCCACAATTGTAAAAATAGCAGAAAACATGGGGATGATTTAGTGCACATAGCATTCAGGAAAAAGTTTCATCACTGTTTGGAGGTTATTTGCTTACAGCAAAAACAAGCTGTAATCTCCTCATGTTCCCCCACCATAGCCTTACTTATCACCTCACCTATCAGCCTCCACTGCCCACCCAGTCACACCAAAATACAGAAAAGATAAAGTCCAAACTCATGAGTCTCCCAGTCTCCCAGAGTTCCGAGTACTCCACACTCTTCTGTCCTCTGGACCCAGGAAGGTTATGAATCAGTCATTCTGGGGTGGCACTGTGAGACAGGCATAACCCTAGGGCCATGCAGCAATGGAAGTATGGATCACTGGAGCCCTCTACAGGAGACACTCTGATTCCCCTCCCTCCTCCATCCATGCTACCACTACCTGACATCTGATGAAGAAACCAACCAACCAGCTCCTGCCAGCAGAGGTGTCCTCACAGCCACAGACCCCAGTCATGAAAGCAAACTTACACAGAATACCACATAAACTGTGACTGGGGGCACACACCTTTAACCCCAGCATGAGTATAAGAAGTTCAAGGTCATCCTCTACTACATAACAATTTCAAAGCCAAGCCTGGGCTAGAGACCCTGAGAACTGAACCCAGAGCTTTGTGCATACTGGGCACGCATTCTACCAACTGAGCTACATCCCCAGACACACCTCTCAGTTTAAAAATTAAGATGTTTTTATTTTTAAACATATATATGTGTGTATATATATATATAGATATATATAGGGGGTGTGTGTGCGTGCGTGAGTGTGTGTGTGTGTGTGTGTGTGCATGTGTGTGTGTGCAGGCACCTGCAAAGGCCAGAGGCATCTGGAACTGAAACTACAGCAGGTTATGAACAGCCTGACATCATGGGTGATAGGAAAAGAAGTAAGGTCCTTTGGAAAAGTATCAAGTGCTCTTAACTGCTGAGCCATCTGCTCAGCCCTGCCTCTCGATCTTAAAATGTACTCTCCAAGTCTCATGGAACTCTGATAGCCCTGGTCTCAAAGGCATACACATTTCCCCATTTACTGTCTCTTTGTAAGGAATGACACTTGAATTTTAAAGAAACAGCCTCTGTAGCAGGGTGCAGATGAAGAGGAGCTGAGTCCACCAAAGGGCTAAGACACTACACCCTGCGACCTGAGGTAAAGAGCACCTCATCCCTTTTCTTCTCCAGCTACAGTGTCCTCAGGGGCACATAAGGATTTAAACCAGGCCAATGTTAGACAAAACTTGCCCTTGGACCCTGCAGGGGTACCCAGAAACCACTTAGGACCCACTGAAGCAGGGCATTTCAAGTTTACAGGACATACAACTTTGTCAACACATAATTAGATAAATTTGAGGCTCTGCAAGAGAACCTTAGGATTCGTGTGTGTGTGTGTGTGTGTGTGTGTGTGTCTATGTGTGAATTATACTGAGGCTAATTGTACAGCATCTTGTACATGCTGTTCTACCACTGAGCTACATCCGAGGGATTCTTTTGGCAAACCCACAGGAAAGATAATCAGCATTCCTTTATCTATCAGATAAGTGCTCTGATCTTCATCCATTTGTTCCTCTGGTCAGTAAACACCTGCTATTCCAGGCACTGATAATGAACGAGAAAGGAGACACAGCCTTGTTCTTGTTCTCTGAGTTTGGGGTTGGGGGCAGTCATGCCAGCATCTAGGAGATCAGGTTCTAGGGGGAGTGTAGTATCCATGAGAGTCGGGGGGGGGGGGTGCCATGGCAAGGAGAATGGCTGGGGCAAAAGGATGTCCAGCAGAGGGAACAGTATGTACAAGGATTCCATAACCAAGAGTGAGGCTGAACACACTATAGCTCAAAAAAGTGGTAAGGAGTGTGGTGATATACATCTTTAATCACTGAACTTGGGGGAGAAAAAGGTAAATCTCTGCAAATTTGGCAAGCCTGGTCTAATAGTGAGTTCTAGGACAGAGAGGGCTACATAGAATTATCCTGTCTCAAGCACCCCTCCAAAAAAGAAATGGTTAGGAAGGGGGCCCAGAAAGCAAAGGTCTGGGACCATGGCAGGGTAGTAGATAAATTTTCAGAGGTGCCCTAAGGGAGCAGGACTAAGAGCTCGGGGTAACAGAGTTTAAAAACTAAAGGAGAAGGTGCCTGGATTACCCTCCAGGCCATCTGTGGTGAGCACCCTGGCCTAAACGGTTCCGTGTGTAAGAGCTTGCTATGCAAACATGAGGACCTGAGTTCAGATCCCAACACCTATATAAAGCCAAGCATGGCAGTGCACCCCTGCAATCCCAGCACAGGCAGGGCAAAGGCGGGTGAATCATGGAAGCTTGCTAACCAGTCAAAATGGAAAGCTTCACACTGAGTAAGAGACCCTATTTCAAAAATATACAGGGGTGTACAAAAAGAAGACACGATAATGTCCTCTGGCTTCCATATGTGCCACATGTGTGTATACTACATACACTCAGGGAGGGAGGGAGGGAGGGAAGGAGAGTTCATACAAAATTCAGGAAGCCTAAGACACAGATAAGCTAAGGATCTAAGGATGTTCCGACAGAGGTCTAGGTCTAGGCTGGAGGTAGAGTGCTGCATGATCACTGGTAGGGCAGGCCCTTCTCTCTGCTCTGAGGCTGGGTAGTTAAAAAAGCTCCAGTTCTCCCATGGTTTCCCTTTACATTGGTTAAGAGCCATTAGCTCTGGCTCCCAGAGGCAAGAACACCTTGCCTTATTCAGCCCTCTGGAATTATGCCTGGCATGTACTGAGTACCAGGAATTTGTGGAATGAAAGAATGAGGGGATGACTGAGCAAGTATTACTGCCGTTAGCTGCAACGGGAGGCTAAACAAGACAGATGCAGTACTCCCTGTAGCATGTGCAGAGTAAGTGTTCAATAAATGTAAGCTACAGGTATCTCCTGCAGCACTGCATGACAGAGGAGAAGCTAAGCCCAAGGCTGCCAACAACCAAAACAGAAAGAAGCTGCTAGAGATGTAATAGGATGCCTCAGTGAGGGCCGCAGGAAATAGGCAGGCTTCATGTAGACAGCTTGTCACCTTCAAATGTTGTGAGAGGGCATGCAGTCAGAATGAGATGCTCCTACAGGCTCAACCAGGAAGCTTCTCACCAGAGCAGACTGTGGATCACAAGAGATAGATGGCTGTCCTCCACAGTGGAGAGAAGAACCCTCATGCTACTATTGGCCACCAGGCTCCTCCTGATGTCACTGGGATGACAGTGACAATGACAACAGAAGGAATAATTGCCTTATGGTTAACAAGGCACTTTCTAGATGCAAGGCTGTTCTCTGCCAACCATCACTGCAGTAAAACATTTAACCTTCTTGCTATGTCTTTAAAATGACACACAAGGGGCTGGAAAGATGATTCAGTATTAAGAACACATATCGCTATTGCACAGGACCTGACTTCAGTTCCTAGCTCCCACAATCAGGTTGTAATTGGACTTTCTTTGGACCATCAGCTCCCAAATAATGACATGGAGACTTCTTATTAAGAATGAAAGCTTGGCCTTAGCTTGTGCTTGTTCCCAACTAGCTCTTAAAACTTAAATTAACCTGTGTGTATTCATCTTCGTTCTGTCACATGATTTGAGAACTCTCCTCAGTACCGTAAATCCTACTTTCTCCATGTCTGGGTGGTGACTCCCAGTCTCTCAGATTCTTCCTATGAGTTCTTCCTTCTCTCTGGAAGTCCCACCTATCCTCTCCTGCCTAGCAACTGGCCATTCAGCTCTTTATTAAACCAATCAGAAGGTGCCTTGGAAGAGACACATCTTCACAGTGTACAAAAAGGTTAGCCCCCAACATCAGGTAGCTCACCAGGGCTTGTAACTCCAGCTCGAAGGGATCTGACATCCTCTTTTGAATTGAAGGTACCTACACCCATATGCACAGTCTCATACACAGATAAACATATACATGTGATTTAAAAACAAAATAAAACTTTAAAACAGTGACATACCAGGAAGAATGAGATCCCCCATGGCAGCTTCTACTTCATTCTGACAAGTTTTCTGCTGCTGTATTCAGCTTTTATCTCAGATGAGTCTAGAACCCTATAAACAAACATGTTCTCTTTCGTGGCCATCTTCTTCCTCTTCTTCTCCATTGGATCTCGTGTAGCCCATGCTAACCTCAAACTTGATATACAGTCAAGGAAGACATTGACCTTATGATCCTTCTGCCTCTACTTCCTTAGTGCCAGGATTACAGGCATGTACCACCAGGCCCTTGTAATGCCATGTTGGGCAATGAATCCACGGCTCCTTGTATGCTAGGCAAACACTGTACAAACTGAACTACTTCCCCAGCCTCAAGTTCCCTATTCTTATAAGGGTTATGGTCCAAATAAAGGGTTGGCAAACTTCCTGTAAAGGGCATCTGTTTAAAGATCACATGGTCTCTGTCAAAATGACTCGCGTCTACTGCTATAGAGTAAAACAATGACAGACAATATATAAACAAGGAGGCACAGCTGTGTGCCAAAATAAAACTTTATTTATTAAACCAGGAGTTTGGGCCAGATCCACATTGACAGAGGGCCACAGTTGGTCCATCCCAGCCTATATTCTCAAAACCTGTAAAGTTCCTACCCACCTCTCTACAGTAGCCCTGTAAGTTAAAGTGACAGCAAGGTCCCTAGCAGGTCTGAAACCCAGCTCGTCTGTTGTTCCTACCAGGTGTTCTACAGATGAGTCTTGGCATTTTCCCAAGAATAATAGTGGCAACAGAGCAGAGCCTGGAGCTTGGGCTCTCAGACTGCAAACAGGTGAGTATTATCCACGAGGCCTAAAAGAACAATTCTCATACCCCTCATCTACAAAAGCCTCCTTGACACCCAGCCTGTCCCTTAATTCCTGGTCCAGTAGAGAGGAGGGATGCACAGGTCTTAGGTCCAAGAGCATCTCCTAAGGTCTAGCCATTCAAAACAGGCATGGTCTCAATTTGCAAAGAAACAGAAACTTGGAGAAATATAAATAATAAAATGTACCTGAGGGCAAAGCTAGGCTTTGAACCAAGGGTTTTTGTGGTACTACACAGTCACCCAGGTTCAGCTGCCTTTTCCAACCCCCAGGAAGGGTCAAGAGCAAATATACCACCCTACATCCAAGCTGAGAACAGGGGAACAGCTATCCCCTGCCTCCAGTGGCTCCAGCTCCACTTGCAGAGGAAAGGCTGGGTACTCAGCTCCCAGTACTGGGCATTAGCAAGTGGTTGTCAAGTCTCTGAAGACAGAGTGCTTTTGCCACCATTAGACCACGACAGATTCATATGCACTCCTCCATCTCTTCTACTTCAACCCCTCTCTGGGTTGCCACTCTGCAGAGTGCTAATGAGTGTCACATACTCGCCCCTCTGGAACTAAATGCTCCTCTAGACAGAAGATATACCGCCTAGCTTTTAGGTCATCACACACTCCCATCTGACACTAACATCATACCTTCCTGGTGGCAAGGGGGTAGGATCCAGAAAGAAGCAGATTCACCTGACACTGGCCCACAATACCCATGGTTACCCAGGTGACAGTTGGGTGGGCAAAAGGATAAAGGGGAGATGGGGAGCTGAGAAACATCACTGAAAATATAGTATGTTTTCTAGGCACCCATTACTGTGTCTCTGTTTAAATACTTCAGAACAAATTTGGCATGTAGTCAGCCAATTAAATAGGCAATGTGCAGGGTACATACAGCCTCTGATCATATTAGGACAGGAGCCTATGGCTGGGGGACAACTCAGTAACAGAGAGCACTCACCTGGCATACACAAGACCCTAAATTACATTTTAAGGGGGGTAGGGTAGTGACAGAAAGAAGCAGGAAGAGGGAGAAGAGACAGAGAATAAAAGTGAAAATCACAGCCTGGATGTAAAATGGGTATACTTCTGACTTCTACTTTCTCATCTGCTAAATGGGACATAAAACTACATCCCTTGCACAATTTACAAGGTTAAGTAAAGCAAGATTCAAAGAGAAGAAGCTATGTAATGCCATCATCTTGAACACTGAACATGACTTCTTCAGGACTTAATTTCTTTGACTATACAATGGGTTCACCCTTGACCATGAGACTTCTGGAAGGTGAAAAGAAGTGCTACCCTGGCACCCAGAGCAGAGCCTGGCCTAAGTGGTACCATCTTGAGAAGAATGAAGATATTCTAAAAAGACACTGTGCCCCTCCCTTTTGCTATCAGACTATAAAGATAATGGCCCCAAGGGATTAGAATCTTATCCTGGAAAAGGAAAAGTCCAGAGTCCTGGTGCCAGCTTCAGGGAGAGGCTTGCCTCCCAGAAAGAGATTTCACACAAGTCTGACAAGTTGTCACACATCTTAGAGGACAGACAAGAGCCAGATAGTAATGGGGCAGTGGTGGATGAGGCCACACCTTGACCAGGACTGCTCAGTTTAGACATACCATTGGCCCTCTACTCTAAACCTATACCTCATGTCAGGAACCCAAATATGGGCTTTGAGACGGTCAATGGACCTCTGTGTTCCTCTTCCCACTGTGGCTGAACTGAATAAATCTCCTTTCTCTGTTTTTCACTATGGTTTGTGACTTTAATTGTCCTTATTGAAGGCAAACGGAGAGTTAGCCTTTCAAGGCTGCTGGGGCCCAGGTTCTAACTGGTTCCTAACAGCTCTAGTAACAGGGAACTTAGGGACATCAGGCCAGGCAGTCAGAAGTTGCCTGGTGACCATAACACCAACAATACATAAGAAAAGTATTCTGATTCCAGCCTGTCCAACAAATAGCAGCCCAAAAATTTATGCACAAGCTCAAAATCTTTTCCCCTGAGAAAAAGAAGTGGATTTAGGGTGGTGTTTTATTTTGTTTTTGTTTTGTTTTGTTTTGTTGCTCTGTTTTCATTCTCTAAAAGACTTCCCAAACAGCTACCAACCTAAACACAATGAGGTTGTAAGTAAGCTTTGAAGCCAAGACATCCGGTGAAATGATGAGGCTGAGGAGAAGCAGGCATGCTCTGAGCAGGCAGCTGCTTCCTGACTTCCTGACAGGAGCAGCCCTGAGCCCCCGAGCTCACCAGTATATCTGAGAACCAGGCTCCAGGGTAGACAAGGTAACTTTGCCCTCACCCCCAGCAACTCAGAAGACTCGATGACCTGATACTGACTGTGTAGATGCTACACAGAACCCAACCCTGCTGTTGCTAAAAAGGGATAGAGACTTCACTGAGCTTCGGGTTATGTTGGTGATATTGCAGAAGCACCAAGGAACTTTTCTGTGCCTCCAACGCCAGTTTTCAGAAATCTCAAGAGAAACTGGAAAGTCACAGGGGCAAAGTGGTGCCTAGCTGCAGCCCAGCTGCCTCACTCCAATATGCCCAAAACCAAGCCAGGAGTTTCCATCACTTCAGTCTTCTGCTCCCATCCAAAACCAAAAGAAGGTCTACTCATTCTTCAAAAGTCAATCCAAATATCAACTTCTGCAGAGCTCCCACTGCTATTGCCAGGTACCTTATCCCTTCTTCCCTGCTACCCTGGTCTCCTTCAGAGAACTTTACAGGAAGTGGCCCACCTCAGAGAGCTTAGTACAGATAGCAAACCAGAGACTGATGGCCAAGTCCCAAAAAAAACCCCTGTAAGTCCCACAAGAGCTGGCATGACAACTGGCTTCCCACAAGAGGGACATTTCAGTGTCACCTGAAGGACAGGTAGATAGATGTGCATCACAGGGATGAGAGTCCTGGACTATTGGGAGCCTGGAAAGAAGAAGGAAACCAGAGGAAGATAGTGGAGTCATTGTGTGGGAAGGAGACAAAGTCAAGGGAGATTTAGAATCCTCAGGATATTGGCAAGCGCAGTAAAAAAGGGCACCTTGGGAACATTACTCAACGTATGGGTGAAAAAAGCAACATAAACCAAGACCAAAGAAAACATGAGATAGGAGGTTTTGAGGGAAGACGGTGTAGGAGGTCCTTCTTTCTATGTGTCTCTTGTATTGGTTAATGAATAAAGAAACTGCTCAGCCTGATAGGGGCAGAACTTAGGTACACAGGTAAGATGGAACTGAATTCCGGGAGGAAGAAAGCAGAGTGAGAGGAATGCCATGGAGCTGCCAGAGACAGACAGGCTGAATCTTTCCCGGTAAGCCACTGTGGCGATATACAGATTAATAGAAATGGGTTAAATCAAGATGTGAGAGTTAGCCAATAAGAGGCTAGAACTAATGGGCCAAGCAGTGATTTAATTAATACAATTTCTGTGTGGTTGGTTATTTCGGGGCTAAACTAGCCAGGCAGCCAGGATGAACAAGAGGGGCCCCTTGCAACAGGAAGATGTCAATTAAAGGAGCAGCTGAGTTGGAGAAGTTGTCTATCATTATCCCACTCCTCTGATAAGCAGAAAATGCCTGAAGTCACTCTTCATCCATGAACCCTTGCTGAGCTCCATGTTTTAAATGCTGGAAATAATCAGAAACGCAGGTATGTGACCTCCCAGCCCCTGAAGATAAACAAGAACCTGGCTACACAGGCAGAAAATAAAAAGAAGCATACCCAGACTGTCTGGGCCAGGCCAGAGGGTTTGGTGATTAAACAGCCTTCAGGGAGGCCATGTAGATAAGTATTAGAAGGCCAAGAAAGCCCTTCCTTTTCTACTCCACCTATGACCCAAGTAGCTGTTAAACTATGGCCAGGTTACCAGCCCTCTCTGGTTCTCAGACTTTCTACTGTACCCTAATACAAAGATAATGAATACTTCATGCTATGGATAAAAATGTTCTCTTCCAGACCTCTGATACCCAGACCTCTGTGGGCCTAGTCCAGTCCTAGGTCTTAAGAAAAAAAAGGAAGACCAGAATGGTGGTGGCACACACCTCTAATCTCAGCACTCAGGAGGCAGACACAGGTGTATTTCTGAGTTCAAGGCCAGCCTGGTCTACAGAGTAAGTTCAGGACAGCCAGGGCTACACAGAGAAACCCTGTCAAAAATTTAAAAAAAAAAAGGAAAGGAAAGGAAAGGAGAGGAGAGGAGAGGAGAGGAGAGGAGGAAGGAAAAGAAATAGAAGAAACGAATGAACTCAGAAATCCTCCATCATGCCAATAAACATGGCAGCCACAAACACGGCATGCACAAAACTGTGAAAGAGTAGTAGGCAGAGGCACAGACCCACAGCACAGCTCTGGGTAACCCCCACAACATCAAAATACAAACCAAATACCTTTGTTCATATTCACTGCCAACTTTATTAGACTTAGAATCATGATGAAAATATGGCCTCTCGGGTATGACTATGAAAGGTTTAACCTAAATATGAGCATCTACGATCAGGAGACATAGAAAAGGGCACCATCCCATGGGTTAAGAGTCTGGAAGTAAATAAAAGTAAGAAGCAAACTGAGCACCAACATTCGTCTCTCTCTGCTTCCTGACTGTGGATGCGATGTGACCAGCTGCCGCAAGTTCCTACCTTTCCTACCATGATTGACTGTGCCCTTAAACAGTGGATCAACATAAACCCTTCCTTCCTTAAGTGGCTTTGTTAGGTATTTTGTCATAGCAACAAGAAGAATAACTAATACATGCTCTTAGTCAATCTTCTCACTCCACCCCAGAACCCATTTTTGTAAGTAAAAAGAATTTGGAAAAATGATAGTTTCTGAAAATAAAATCTGCTCGCTTCCCATATTTTCTCATGAAGCTAAAAATACAAGTGTGTGTGTTGGGGGGGGAGTGTTAAAGTCAGAGGAGGGGTAGGGGAAATTGTGTTTTGTGAACAGCCTTGGCCCTCATCAGCAGACTCTCTGGGAATGTGACCCAAAGGAAGGCTGGGGGACAGAAAGCCTTATTTTTAAAAAAAAAAAGGTCAAAGGCACACCCAAAGCACAGATTAGTAATACAAACACTGTGGTCTCCTTCCATGACTGAACTTGAGTGTTTAGGAGATGGAGAAGTCTGAGCCCAGTGCCTGAAGAGGGCCAAGAAAGAGTGGGAACAACCAGACACTGCCTGTGATGAAGATGCTTCATGACCAGGAACAGGCCATGGACTGTCATCATGTGGAGAGTGATGACAGCGGACAGTGAAAGGCAGTAGGGTAGTAGTCCACTTCAGGCAGGACCCACCTCTCTACAGTACAAGACAACCTACAACCAGGCCAACAACAGGGTGTAGAGTTTGCAGATCATCTATTCAACACATTTATTAAGCACCACCTGCTTTCCAACCCCTGAAACAAATAGAAAGTACAACAAGCAGACAGACAAGTCCAGTATACACCATAGTAAGGAGGGCGCATGTTGGTTCCCAGGCTCTTAGCCTCGAAATAATCACACATAAACTGAATTAATTAAATCACTGCTTGGCCCATTAGCTCTAGCTTCTTATCGGCTAACTCTTACATATTAATTTAACCCATTTATATTAATCTATGTATCACCATGTGGCTGTGGCTTACGGGCTAAAGTTCCAGCATCTGGTCTCCAGTGGGGCTACATGGCATCTCTCTCATTCTGCCTCCTTTCTCCCGGCATGCCATTTAGTTTTCCCTGCCTACCTAAGTTCTGCCCTGCTATAAGTCCAAAGCAGTTTCTTTATTCGTTAATGGTATCACAGCATACAAAGGGAAATCCCACATCAATACACAGATTGATACTCAGGTGCTTAGAGCCCCTTCATTTTTTCCTTTCCCTTCCCTGCCCTATTAGACTCTACTACCAACTCTGCTGGCCATCAATGTGTTCTGAGCCATCAGAGGCACTAGGCAAGTCATGCCCTTGCCCCCACAGGTATGTAAACTCCAAAGGCAAGAAACAGACCCACTTAGATGACTATACTACCAGCCATTACTAGAGGAGGCACCCCCATTTGACAACTGCACACCAGATACTCAGCTCCTAGCACCAGGAAAATACTGAGATCAGGAGACACGGAAAGGGCCATTCCCACCCAAGAGGGCAACCCAACCTGGAAAGAGAACCCAAAACAGAGGACCAGGGTAGGATGCAAATAGGAGTGGAACATCGAAGTCCCAAACATCTAAAAGATAATCTGTCATTTGAACAAAGCCCCAAGCATGGTAATAAACCACTCCAGGAAGAAAAAGCAGAAATGGTGACTCCAAGCCAGAGGACACCAGCATTTTATAGAGAAAATCTCAAATGGTGTTTCCTTATCCTTATCCTTATCCTTATCCTTAAGTGAAAGATTTAAGCCAAATTACTAATAGACAACTAGAGGGCTTTTCTTTTTCTCATCCTCCCTTCTTGTTCTTTCCCTCCATCCTATTACTTTTAATTTTTTAAAATACATCGAAATTGCCACATAAGTGCTTGTGTTTGTAGGGTATTTGACATTTTAATACAGTGATACAGTGTGTAATCATCAGATCATGGAATTTGTTACCAGTTCTATGTGTTGGATACATTCAAAACTGTAGTGGCATTTCAACTGTATTTTAAAAAATAAAGACTGCCTGAAGATCTGAGAGCAAAACAGTCCTACTAGTCAGCCTTATAGACCAGGATACAGTAACACACATCTTTAATCCCAGTAGCCACAATAACACACACCTTAAACCCAGGAGTCACAATGATATGCATCTTTAATCCCAGTGGTACACACCTTTAATCCCAGCCCAAGAGAGGAATATAAAATGTGGGGAAACAGCTCTCAGAGATACAGTCTCCTTCTGAGATTCTCCAATTTCTGACCCTGAGCTTTTATTAATCGTGCTCCCTCTGCATTGGCTTTCTTAAAACAATTGTTGTCAGGCCAAGCATGGTGGCGTATGTCTGTAATCACAACATTTGGGAGGTGGAGGCATGAAAATTAGGTGTTCAAGTCCAGTCTTGGTTAGTTACATAGTAAGTTCCACATCATCCTGAGAGACATGTGAGTTCCCCCCCCCTCTCTCTCTCACACACACACACACACACACTCCAGTAGCCTGAGTTAGAGGTAGTTATAGTTATTAGCTGTGGTCTTAGGAACTGTGCTCTGATCCTCTGTAAAAAAAAGAAGTATGCACTCTAACTGAGCCATCTTTCCACCAGATTTATTTTTTAAAACTTGTTTTTAGACAAGGTCTAACTAAGCAGCCCATACTGGTCTCTCAATTTATTATCTTCCTGGCTCTGTTCCTCCCATGCTGGATTACAAGTGTGCATTTACCATATCCAGCTTCAATAGACCATTTCTGCCTGAGGATCCATGAGCATGTAGGAAGGGTGGGGATTCCCCTTGGCAAATCAAAAACAAAAAAACAAAAAACGGCAGCTGTTGTCTTGTCCCTACCTTGATTCCTGGAAAAGAAGGAAGAAAAGCAGGAATGGGGAGATGTGAATATTCCATATCATCTCCAAATAAAACTGGGCTGCAAGTCCAGAGAACACTTGTATCCTATCACAGGTCCACCCTGCCTGGAGTACATTAGGAATTAGGATTTCTTAAACAACCTATCATCACTTTGTGGCTAGAATAAATTATATTACTATGTAGTTTTAGTTTTAAGAGCTTCATATTAGTAAAGGTTACTAGTTTAACATTAACTGCATTATTATAGCCTTATCCCTATATTTTAAAAAAATGATGACCTCAAACCAACCAAAAAATCAGAAGCAAGCCAAGCCTCTCACCAGCTTGGAGAGGTCCCAAAATACATCTCAGTTTAATGGAAGGGCCCATCCTGGACAACCATGCCTCACACAGTCCTGCTGTCTTATAAGGACACAGCTATCAGATGAGACACTTGTGGCTCTTAGGCTTGAAGAAAAATTCCCAAAGTGTCCCACCCCAGCACCTCTGAAAAGACTCTGGGACTCTACTGACAGCTCCCAGCCTTTCCTACACCAGAAGACAGGGCTGAATCCATAGGGGAGAAGGCATCAGTCATCTCCCAGTGATGAAGTCCATGGTTTAGCTGGGAAAACAACGATGCTAAAGGACAAGACAGATCCTAATAGAAAAAGTAGAGTAGGAGCATCACACTGGAAACAGAAAATAAAGAGATTTAAAGGGCAAAACAAGAATGAACAGGAACACTTACCAATGTGAGTAAGAATCAGAAGCTTAAGACAAGAGGCCACCATTTTCGGCTTTGGGCAATAAGAGACTCTCATGGGACTACCTGCTAGTCTCTGCTGAATCTGTCCACAAAGCTCAATGACCAGTTGCTTGACTCTCCATCAATAACAGTGTGGGCAGGCAGGCAGGCTTCTCAACCTGCTCTTTGGACCAGATGACCTGACAGCCTGAATCAGGCACTGCAGCAATCAAAGGTAAGCTTCCAAACAGGAAGCCTCAGCACACTGACACATGAGGCTAGCCAGATTCCTCTTGGTAAAAGGTGGCACCATGGGTGATGGTGATGGCAAGCAGAGGCATATATACAAGTAGTAGTCACTAGCATCACCACAGTAAGCAGGTGTTCCATAACTGAAAAGCAGGGGACAGGACAAAAACTCAAGGTAGAAACTGCCAACGGTTGGGATGATCTTCTTGTATACTGCATGAAGTGTCTCATCTGCTTAAGGCAACTTCTGAATGGTTTCCTAAAGAGTTGAAAGGCCAATAGCTAGGCAGGAGAAGATAAGCAGGACTTCCAGGCAGAGGTAGAAACTCTGGGGAAAAAAATCTGAGGCAGGAGATTCACCAGAGCCAGATGCAGAGGAAGTTAGACATATAGTATGGGGAGATGTAACAAGCCATATGACAAAATGTAGATTAATATAAACATGTTCATTTAAGTTATAAAAGCCAGTTGAGAACAAGCCGAAGGCAAGGCCAAGCTTTCAGTCCAAAGGAAGACAAGTTACAATCAACATGCTACTTAGTAAGCCAGGCTTACGATCAGTGGTCAGACATGAAAGATCTGATGGAGGTAACAGGAAGGAGCAACTCCTTCCCAAGGAATCATGAAGGCAAGATGTGCTGAGTCCCTCAGTGGGGAGTTAAGGAGTATCCCAGATACAACCTGGACATTCACACTGCAGGCAAGCAGCAGGCACCACATCAGATCTCCTCCAGGGAGCCCCTTTCTAGGGAGAAATGAAGGAATGTTGCTTTATTTGGTTAGAGAAACTTATTTAATGAACTCCTATAATAACCTAGGCAAACAAGAGTCCTTGATTTTTCTGTCTTAAATGTTTAAAATATGCCAGAAAAGGACACATGGAATGCTATGAAAACCAGGAAATACAAAAGTGGGGCTCTGTCTGAAAGATCACTAGCCACTCAGGAGACAAACTGCATCTAAAATTGTCTGCTCTGTTTACAGAAAGGGCAGATCTATCTACAGGCACCTCAAACATAGTAACTGAGGAAGGTAGGTGGTGGTGGCACATACCTTTAATCCCAGCACTCAGAAGACAGAAGCAGACCGATCTCTGTGAGTTTAAGGCCAGCCTGGTCTACAGAGTGAGTTCCAGGACAGCCATGACTACTCAGAGAAACCCTGCCTCAGGGAAAAAAAAAATCTTGAAAGAAAGTTAATAAACTTTCTCTTATCTTCCTCCCACCAAGTCCTCCACTATACTTTCATGTATTTTATTTTGTTTGTCCAAAGAATTGAAAATTAGGACTTCAATACTTACACAACAGTGTATTCCCATCCTTCCTGAAGTTCCTATGATATCAGTAAAAGAATAAAACAGAGTATACTGGCTGGTTTTGTGTCAACTTGAAATAAGCTAGTCATCAGAGAGGAAGGAGCCTTAGTTGAGGAAATCCTCCATGAGATCCAGCTGTAAGGCGTTTTCTCAATTAGTGATGAATGAGGGAGGGCCATCCCTGGGCTGGTAGCGCTGTGTTCGATCATAAAGCAGGCTTAACAAGCCATATGAAGCAAGCCAGTGAGCAGCACTCCTCCATGGCCTCTGCATCAGCTTCTGGCTCCAGGATGCTGCCCTGCTTGAATTCCTGTCCTGCCTTCCTTTGGACAGCAATACGGAAGTGTAAGTTGAATAAACCCTTTCCTCTCCAACTTGCTTTTGGTCATGGTGTTCTGTTGCAGCAATAGAAACCCAACTAAGGCACTGGAGTGGAAGCTCAGTGACAGAATGTTTGCCTAGTACAGATGGGGCCTTGGTTCTGACCCCCAGGACACGCACACAGGGCAGGGTGCAGAGGAATAGGTATAACCCTACAAGGGCAGGGAACTAGACAGAAGGTAGTAGCAGAACAAAGCTGTCAAACCTTCTTGTGTGGTAGGTAGTAGATCAACCCTCCAACAGCAGGCAACAGCTTGGCTGGCCAGAGAAAGCTATCGTTCATATTTCTGTTTTATTGCTGTTGTTTGTTTGGTTGGTTGGTTGGTTGGTTTTGTTTTTGTTTTCAAGACAGGGCTTCTCTATGTAGTCCTGACTGTCCTGAACCTCACTTTGTAGACGAAACTGGCCTCAAACTGACATAAATACACCTACCTTTGCCTCCCAAGTACTGGAATTAAAAGGGACCACTATCACCCAGCTTGACATTCATATTCCTATAGGTAGGAAAGTCAGCAAGAAAATCCCCATTTGTAAGCTAGCTCTAATTATTCATCATCAGCACTGCCTGCAAATGCTTAGACAAAACCTGTTAGGAAAACTAAATGTGAATTGTCACTATTAAATTTTTTTGAGACAGGGTTTCTCTATGTAACAGTCCTATTTGTCCTGGAACTTGTTTTGTAGACCAGGCTGGTCTCTGACTCACAGAGATCCACTGGCATCTGCCTCCTAAGTGGTGGAATTAAACCACCACTGCCTGTCTACTCTACCAACTTTTAAATCCCTTTCTTTCTTTACTACAATTGGGTACAACCTTTAGCACTGTGGACACAGAGCAGAAACTTCACGTTGCCTGTAGGTAAAGTCTCAACATGACCCACATATATGCATTCAAGGTTTTTCCACTCTGTCCCAAACACAAAACTCAGGAATCCAGGAGCAGCAAGGACCTGGGACTCAACATCCCCTCTACCACAAGGCATGTGGGAGACAGGTAACAACTTTTCCAGCAATGAACATACTTCATACTTCCCCGTGGCTGCGTAGAAAGAGGTATGCCTCTCCAGCGAGAACACTGGTCACAGCTCATGCAAACACTGACATGTACACCAGCATTATCACACAATCACACAGTCTTCTCCCCAAAGACCAGAGCTGGCCTTAGCTACAGAAGGTCAGTGGGTTTGGGGCTCAGATGGTAGAATGTTTGTCCAGCATTCAAAAAGCCTTGAGCTCACTAGGCAGTAGTGGCATAGCCCAGGCACTTGGGAGGCAGAGGCCTGGTCTACAGAGTGAGTTCCAGGACAGCCAGGGCTACACAGAAAAGCCCTGTCTCAAATGACCAAAAAAAGAAGTGTTGGGCTCAATCTCCAGCACCTCATACACTAGACATCTTGGTGCTTGGGCCTGGGGGAAAAAAATCTCAAAAAAAAAAAAAGCGGGGGCAGGCGGGGAGGTCTGAGAACCCGGAAATGTCGTTTGTCTTTACCATCTTTGCACATACCCCACTTGCCCACCCATTGGGTCCTCATGCCACCATCACCACCATCCCATAATCCCCATTGTCCTAATGACAGGTTCTATCCATGACAGAACTACCCAGTTCATCTTTCTGTTATGAGTACCTAGCCCAGCACTTGTGATGGCTTGAATTTGTGATGGCCAAATTCATATGTTCATATCTTAATCTGAAGAACATTAAGATGTGACTGCATTTGGAAACAGTCTTCAAAGAGACTGTTAAAATGAGGACATCAGGGTAGGCCCTAATCCAACAAGACTGATATCTTCAAGAGATTATGAGATAAAGACACCCATAAACACCAAAGAAGATTAGGTAAGGACACAACAGGACAGACACTATTTGGAAGTCATGGAGAGAAACTCCAGAAAGTCCAGTACTGCAAGCACCTTGAGAATATGGGCCTTTGGAAGTTAACACATGGTTAAATCCTAATTCTGATCCCTGTTCTTTAACCGAAATATGGTCTCCAAGAGAAACTTTAAACTGAAAGGATCTTGGTATTTCTATAGCAATTTTCTCACAATAAAAGCAAACTACAAACTACAGATGCCAGGAGGGGTCATCCAGCAAGAACAGGAACTGAAGCTAAAACTGTCATTGTTCTTGGAGCTGCAGCCTTACAACCCAGAGGGTGCCTGCTCTATTAAGGTGAGAGCCTATTTGTCAAGGGGACAGAGAAACCTAACCCAGTAACTTTATTCCACAGAAAAATACTTTTTCAATACAGAGTTTGCACTATAAGAGGCATGGCCCTGTCATCAATGACAAACACCAAAGAACAACCCCATAGACAACTGTCAGGAGCTATCCAAGTCTCAGACACCCTCGACACCCTTCTGAATGCCAATCAACAGGCAGACATAATGGGACAGTTAGTTTAGCAGCAAATTTCAGTAAGTGTCCCACAAAAGCCAAAAGTATTAAATTTTCCCAAGACCAATTTCTTGGAGCTAGTGTCTATGTGATGTACAGAGACAGTCTACATGTGATGAATACACCTTGGCTGGATGCCCTACAGCAGCTTTGAATGCTTGGGACAGGATTGAAGATGTCGGAAAGAGAATTGAATCATTTATTAAAGGTATACAGGAAGAATGGCCAAGATCAAAAACACTGATGACAACTTATACTGGAGAGGATGTGGGGTAAAGGGAACACTCCTGCATTGCTGGTGGGAATGCAAACTGGCACAGCCCCTTTGGATATCAGTATGGCAATTTCTCAGAAAATTAGGAAACAACCTTCCTCAAGACCCAGCAATACAACTCTTGGGTATATACGCAAAGAATGCTCAATCATACCACAAGGATATGTGTTTAACTATGTTCACTGCAGCATTATTTGTCATAGCCAGAACCTAGAAACAACCTAAATGTCCCTTAACCAAAGAATGGATAAGAAAAAATTGGTACATTTACACAATGGAGTACTACACGGTGGGAAAAAATGACATCTTAAAATTTGCAGGCAAATGGATGGATCTAGAAAACAACACATTAAGTGAGATAATGCAGACCCAGAAAGACAAATATAATATGTACTCACTCATAAGTGACTTTTAGACATGAACCTAGACAATAGAGGGGACCCTAAGAGAGACATACATGGATCTAATCTACATGAGAAGTAGTAAAAAAACAAGATCTTCTGAAAAAATTGGGAGCATAGGGATCATGGGAGAGAATAGAAGGGGAGGGGAGAAACTGGGAGGGGAGTAGAGAAAAATATATAGCTCAATAAAAACAGTTTAAAAAATAATAAAGTCTTACAAGGACCAAAAGAAACATTCACTGTTTTTTTTTACAAATATTGACTTCAACTATAATAGAATGATATCACATATAGAAATTAGATAAAAACTAATTGAATCTTTGGCTTTTGAAAATGCTAATTCAGAATGCAAAATGGTAACTATGCCTTTAAAGGCAAGATCAGCCCCCACAGATGAATGGATTAGAAAGCTAATTTATAAAACTAACAAATGTTTTTCATTTGATCAGTTATAACCTGCCAAAAAGGAAACTATCCAAAGTTAGGACTAGGAAAGAGTTTTGTTTTCATATTTCCAGGAGCATGAAGGCATCTAAGGAATCAGAAGACTACTGCACAAATGAGACACCTAAAGAAAAAGAATGAGTGATCCAGAGAAAATGTCCAAAGAGAAATAGTAACTTGACATAATGGTGTATCCCATTTCCAACAGGATAAAACTTCATAAATCTTCCCAAATGCTTGTTTCTGAAGTTCTCTACAGACATATGAGGGAAAAGGTCGTTTTTAAGTTCCAGTTCTATAAAAAGTCAAAGCTGGCTTTGGAGTTGGAGTGTGGCTCTCTCCTTCACTAAACCCAAGCATGTTTGTTAAAGGAAAATCCAACATCTGTCTAATGTCAGAAGAGCCATCTGACATGGAACAGAAGAAAACCCAAAATTTAGAGACTATTCTATTGTCACTAATCTCATAATTCTTTGGCTTTATTTTGACTCTTTAAAACTTTCTTAAGGTATAAATATTATCTAAAAATTTATAAAATTAATATATATATTTTTAAATTTTGTTATGATATTAATGGTCATGTAGAATACTAACTAATTCTAGAAAAAGGCTTCATCTAGTTTTCTGTACATAATTTCAGGTTTGACAAAAAGTAACTACAAGTCTTAAATATTTTACACTGGTATTGGTTTTTGTATATTGATACAAATTTGAAGGTATTTTTGTTATACTGTATATAAACTTCTATTCTTGTTTAACATATTTTTGTATATTGATACAAATTTAAGGTTATTTTTGTATAACCTATTATACATAAGTTTCTACTCTTGTTCACTGTATTATAGCCATACAACTCATTTAACAATGTAATGTACATTTCTAATCCTTGAAAGATATTATTACAAACTATTTAGGATAATAAAGAAATGCAGGTTAGCTGGGCAGCGATAGTGTACACCTTTAATCTCAGAACTCGGGAGGCAGAGGCAAGTGGATCTTTGTGAGTTTGAGGCCAGCCTGGTATATAGAGTGCATTCCAGGACAGTCTGGGATATACATAGAAACCCTGTCTTTAAAAAACTTAAAAAAAAAAAAGAAAAGCAAAAAAGAAGAGAAAAGAAATGCAGATTAATAGTCACCGGTTACAATCAAACTTATAGTCATATTAGGTATGTTTCCAACGTTAAACAGATTTATTTTAGATAGATAGGTGGTATTCAAACACTTCAGAGATCTACAGAATGTAGCCTTTAAGATAATTTAATAACATGGTTTTCTATGGTGAGACCTGGCTGCTCCTGGCAGCAACAATCTACTTCAGAGAAGATGATGGGCATCAAAGAACTCCATTTGTACTTTACTTTCTTTGTGGCAAAAGTTAGCCACTGGGAAAGAAACTGCCCTTTCCTCAACTGCTGACAGTATGCTGTCCAAATTGGGCAAACAGGAAACGAAAGTGATTACCAAACTTTGCCAAGGAAAGGTAGGACATTCCTTTAAAAATCCTGCTTCAGGGCTGGAGAGATGGCTCAGTGGTTAAGAGCATTGCCTGCTCTTCCAAAGGTCATGAGTTCAATTCCCGGCAACCACATGGTGGCTCATAACCATCTGTAATGAGGTCTGCTGCCCTCTTCTGGTCTGCAGACATACACACAGACAGAATATTGTATACTGTATACATAATAAATAAATATTAAAAAAAAAAAAAGACTAAAAAAAAAAAAAAAAAAAAAATCCTGCTTCACAGAAAAGTCTGTCAGATATTCGAGGCCTACAAGCCAAAGATGGATGCCCCAAATTACAGAAGAACCTTGGGTGACTGTCCAGGCAGGCAGCGGTTTCTGTCATTTCTTGGTTTTGGAAGTTTTTTGTGCTGCACTTTCTGTTTGCTTAGGTAATCTATCCTCCTCCAGTGTCTAACGGTTATAGTTCTCCTTGTTACAATGCTCAGAAAAGAAATTCACAAAAGAGGTATAAAGTATATAAAGTTGAAAGACATAAAAGCATAATTTTGGATTGGTAAAGCAAGTTAGGGTATAAAATGATTTAGTTACTAACTTTGGACTCACCAAGATAGGATAGATAATAGAGTTTTTTCTGAATTTGACAAGTGCAAATGGGCTGCACGTTGTTAATGTAATTATTACCTGTATATTTTGTATAGTGTTGCTGTATAGTTTTACTATGTTAAAACCTTCGCTTTTTATTTAGACAAAAAGGGGGAAATGTTGTGTGACTTTTTATTGTATTCTGCCAAATCAAGATTGCATGAGCAACAGCCTGGAAGTTAAATAGCCAGTCTTTAGCTCATAAAGCTAGAAGGGGCATAAACCTGTGAAAACTCAAGTCTATTCAGTTTGATATATGTGTCCTTGGCTTTTGCCTTGTTAAGCAGGCATAGAGCCCTATGTGAAGTGAAGTCCAGAACATTTGGAACCATTTCTGATGAATGGGACACTACTACATCCATACAGATCACACCAGCTTATAGGGATTGTAGCATGCCTAATAAAAACCCTGAGACAGATATTGGGTCAACCTGAAGGTCAGAAAAGCAAATAGCCAGCCCACTGGCTCTTACCTCTACCTCAGTCCAAAATGGCAATACTGCCTCCAGGAATCCTGAGAATGAAACTGCATCTGAGAGCTGTCTCCTCCCATTTTACATTCCCTTCCAGGGCTGGGATTAAAGGCATGCACCACCAATGTCTGGTTTCTATGGCAAATTAGTGTGGCTATTGCGATTACAGGTGTGTGTCACCACTGCCTGGACAGTTACCCAAAGTTCTTCTGTACTGTTAGGGCATCCATCTTAAGCCTACAGGCCCATAGTATCCAGTAGACTTTTCCATGGAGCAGGAAATTTTAAAGACAGTTCTGCCTCTATTGACAGTTTGCCAGTCACTTTCTTCTGTATCCTGCAGAGTGTCTAGAAGACTTTTTATATTCTTTCATGAAGCAGGAACCCCAAAGGATTGTCTCACTTTTAGGCAAGTTCAGCAGTCATTTTTCTGTGGGTCCTGCATGTCTAGTTAAGCAATCCAGGCAAGAGCAGTTTCTTGCCCAAATGGCTAGCAACATGAGCAACAGCCTGGAAGTTAAATAGCCAGCCTTTAGCTCATAAAGCTAGAAGGAGCATAAACCTGTGAAAACTCAAGTCTATTCAGTTTGATATATGTGTCCTTGGCTTTTGCCTTGTTAAGCAGGCATAGAGCCCTATGTGAAGTGAATAAGGAGCTTCTTCAATGCCTAACTTCCTCTTGAAGTAACTGGTGTGGCCAGGAACAGATGTGTCTCACTGTCATAAAAAGTCGTAAGTTTTTAAACATTTTTTTCTTTTTTATTTATTTATTTATTGATTAAAGATTTCTGCCTCCTCGCCGCCACTGCCTCCCATTTCCCTCCCCCTCCCCCAATCAAGTCCCCCTCCCTCGTCAGCCTGAAGAGCAATCAGGGTTCCCTGCCCCGTGGGAAGTCCAAGGACCACCCACCTCCATCCAGGTCTAGTAAGGTGAGCATCCAAACTGCCTAGGCTCCCACAAAGCCAATACGTGCAGTAGGATCAAAAACCCATTGCCATTGTTCTTGAGTTCTCAGTAGGCACTGAGCTGAACAGAGAATTCTCAACTTCCTTAGCGATCAGTTTTTAAACATTTTAAATGTCATATTATGAAGGTCTCTGAAAGATTTGAAGAATAACCTAACTGAAATATATCCCTATATATATAGAAAATCTAACATGACTACAAGCTTGACTATATAGATGATTATCTATTAACCTATATTTCTTAATTATACAGTACAGTTTTAAATGAGCTGCACAAACACAACACCTTAAGCAAGAGCAGAAATACACATATAACAAGATTGACCTTAAATTTGTACCAATAAACCAAGATCCATACCAATGCATATCTCTATAGCGTATCTCCCATTAAATGTAAACAAACAATTATAAACAATCTTTGGAATATGGGCGTAGTTCTGTCCATACTGCTTCCTGCTGTTTGGGGGCACTGTTAATAAGGTTTTTCATGGTGTATCCTGTGTGCTAGGTTCATCTCAGTCAGAAGCTGGGTGAAGCAACTTTTGTGGGGTGTTCACAGCAACATTTCATGGGGTCTTGTTCCATCATACCACACCAGTCTGGAAGCAATCCACAGGTTCTTATCCTCTGTGGAAACAAAAGAAAAACCTCTTTTCCAAAGCACCATATCCTTTGACCCAAATTTGAAAGTCATGATACCTTTATAATATACATACCGGTTTAGCTTAGCAGCCCATACAATGAAATGTTTCTCTATACTTAGTACCTTCACAGTCAAAAAATTCAAAGAAAACACAATAATATACACAATCCAGACTCTCTGTGAATTTTCCATCTTTACGTGGCTTATTTTTCTTTACTCCTTTTAATCTATCTGTACTCTCTTTAAAAACTTTACCCTTTTTTTAAGCATTAACTTTATTTTATGACTCCCTATACTCTTTTTCTTCTCTCTTTCAAGCCTACGTACATTTATCCAACACTATGACTCATCTGGATTTGCCTTTATTGCAATGTCTATAATTATTTTATGACCAGAAGCACTTCTTAAAATGCTAAGTGCTTAAGAATCTAAGCGGCGACATTACTAGGTCAAATAAGGTACTGCCTGCTTGCCCTGCCCAGTCTAAAACTTAAGCAGCAGCGTTACTATGATTTGTATGGTACTGTCTGATCGCTCATCACAGTCCAGCATGGCAGAGAGGCTCACCGCCTCTGAGAGACATGCACAGTGCCCCATCTCTAGGCACACAGCCTGTCCATGCCACCATTAAGCAAGCTGCAGCAGTCTGCTCACAAACCCCACGCAAATGCTCCGTCTCCTGAAAGAGCCAGAGGTCGCATTGGCAGCACAGCCCAGAAAGCCAGCATTTTAAGACAGTTGAGGCTTTTATCCTGCTATGGCTGAAGCAGGAAAATCTCTATTAAAGGAGCTGCAGCAAGCTGCCAGCAAACAGCAAGAAGCTGTGTTAGCCGGGCGGTGGTGGCACATGCCCCTAATCCCAGCACTTGAGAGGCAGAGACAGGCAGATCTCTGTGAGTTCAAGGCCAGTCTGGTCTACAAGAGCTAGTTCCAGGACAGGCTCCAAAAGCTACAGAGAAACCCTGTCTCAAAAAACAAAAACAAAACAAAAAAAGCTATGTTAAACTCTGTTTTTATTTTTTTTTTTTTTTGGTCTAGAATTTCTTTTCAAGCCCTCTCAGGTTTTACATGGATTTAGTGACCTTGTGGGCACCAACCTATTGCACAGAGAGAGAGCTGCTTGCTTGTTCTGGCCACCCAGAACCAAAGTAACCACACAGAAACTGTATTAGTTAAAACACTGCTTGGCCCATTAGCTCTAGCTTCTTATTGGCTAACTCTTACATCTTAATTTAACACATGTCTATTAATCTGTATATCACCACAAGGTCATGGCCTACCAGCAAAGTTCCGGCAAGTCTGACTCTGGCGGTGGCTTCATAGCTAATCCTTCTCCCAGCATTCAGTTCTGCCTTCCCTGCCTACCTAAGTTCTGTCCTATCAACAGGTCAAGGCAGCTTCTTTATTAACCAATGAAAGCAACACAGACAGAAGGACCTCCTACACCAAAATATCACTACAAGAAATGGATGCTCAGGTTCTATGCTGGGTCTAGTGGGTCCTCAGGGAAGTCTTTCCCAGGGAAATCACTAAGACAGAGGAGGCACATATGACATGTAGGCTGAAGACATGTCATATGAAGAGTAGGCTCATGCCAAATGATTCCCAAAGATCATCTTTAGCTCCCCAGCAATCCACAGAGCTAGTTCTATTTTCACCAAGAACATTCATCAGATGAGCAGCTTCTGCAAAGTCACACAGCTTATAAAGTACTGGAGCTCAGACCTGAACTCTTGAACGTCAAGTCCAAGGTTCATAAGCTGTGCCTCATCATAACCTAGGACTCAAGCATCTTTTCCCCTGACTAATCAGAGGCTGGTCACCCCCCTTGTTGCTGCAGTTGGCAACAGAAGCTCCCACACCCAGCTCAGCACTCATAGTACTACTCATTTGCAAAGCTCTAGACCATCAAAGGTCTGTGAGTTAAAGGAATAAATGACTCAGTGTAGCTGCCTGTCCAGGGCTCCAGACTTCTCTTTGTCTAGTATACAGATCTGTATATGCTGAATGTCTGTTTACTAAAGCAAAACAAAACAGCCAGAGCAGGCAAACAAAATCTGTAGGAAACACATTGTTTCAGGCATCTCTGAGGCCAACATACAATAGAAGGGAAAAGACCTTAGAGAGCTCTATACAACAAACTACCCTGGAGTTCTCAAACCTACAGAGCAGAGAGGATAAAAGCTTCCAAGAGACTGTGTAAGTGCTTGCTGGGGCTGCAAGCTTCAGTTGAGCTGTGCCCCAAAGGGTGTGGAGGATGTAGCTGTACATGTGTAGGCAGGGTGTGGTTTCCTGTAAATACTCCATCCCTCACCCTGGTGCCTCCCCAGGTCCTCAATGCTATCTGACCCAGATGGTGTAGCTTACGGAAGTTTCTGTCTACCATTTAGGTGGGTCTTATTATTATTAACAAAGATAAGATTATGACTAATAATAATGGTGACATTTCAAGAGATTTCGCCCTCTCCTTCAGCCTGGCTCTCCTGAGATAGGGGAAGAGTTCAAATTCCACAGTTATGTTCCTCTGGAGGCCCAGCATGCCAGTTCACTCAAACACAGATATAATTTCCAGAGATTTCTTAAGAGCTCACAGGGCTCTTTTCAAAACTATGCCAATCAAATTGCTGTTTGGGCTGCGGGAGGAAAAGGGCCTATTGTTACACCTAAGACACACTTAACCTCACATTTGTCCCAATAAACTGCTGAAATCTCTTAGAGACTCAGACCAACCAATTCACATATCTAAATATCTTTCATTTGAAGATCTTCAGGAAAGAAGGTTATGGGTCATGTGGAGTAAGCCATACCCAGCAGTGAATGAAACGGCTTATTTGAGACTTGGGGAGTTATAAGGAAGAGGCAAGCAAGCGAGTATAAAAGGGAATGTACAGCATGGAATTGAATAATGGACAAGAAAGTAAGAGGGGGCTACAGGAAGAACAAAAAGGCTGGGATACTTAGCATGCCAGTGTAAATATCCCTGGAAGGAGAATATTTGTGTCAACCCATGCAAGTCCGCGAACAATAAAACGAGAAGTCAGGAGAATAGGAGGGTTTTGAACACATTCAAGGAACTCAAAGGCTAATGGCAGGAACAGATAAGACAGCAGGCTGGTGTTGGGCAGGTGGCAGTCACTACTCCAGGCTAGGATAAGAGATCTGGAGGACAGAATTGGCTGTTCCTGTCAAGGTGACAGCTTCTCCAGAATTAAAGCGTAACGCCATATGAACAGGGCCAGATCACAGAAGCACCCAGAACATCAGCTAATTACAAGGCTGAACACACTTGTCACTATATCACCTGAGGAATCCTGGCACATATGTTAAGGGCACAGGATGCTCTCAGGAAACCATTTTCCTGGAGATTGTGGCTCTGATCACCCACCTGCACCCATTCTTCCCTTTCACAGGATACTGCACCACTATTGTTTATAGTTCTACAAGTCGCCCTAATCGTGAGAAAAGAGGCCACATGCTTCAACACTTCAACAATGGGGAGCATGTGTCATGTCATCTAATTTCCTGTAAAAACTCCCCCTGTGATGGAACAAACACAGCTGACAAAAATACCTGTAGGCCAGGACAGGGGTAAAGGTGAGAATATCACGAACAAAGCCTGAGAAAATGCCACACCTCTTCACCAATAAGGGACATACCCACAGGTCCATAACCTTGCAAAGTTTCAGAGAAGCCAATCATTTGAGATCAGTGTCCGTGAAGAAAGTTTAGCCTCCTACTCAAGTCTGCAAAATCAAGTCAACTGTGAATGAAAATGAAGGCCGTTCCTAGGTATGGTCTAGAAGGTTTTGTGGGGGTTTTTGTTTATTTGTTTTTGTTTGGTTTGGTTTTTCGAGACAGGGTTTCTCTGTATAGCTTTGAAGCCTATTCTGGAACTTGCTCTGTAGACCAAGCTGGCCTCAAACTCACAGAGATCCGCCTGCCTCTGCCTCCCAAGGGCTGTAGATATTTATTATAGATATTACTGTAGATATTTATTGTAGATATGAGGGAAAGAACAGCCAAAGGCATCTGAAAGGGTCCAGACTGAACATGGCCAGAACAGACTAGGCCATGAGGGGTTAGGGGAGGAAGAGAGGAAGAGAAGAGAAAGGGATACAAAAAAAGACCAAGAGGGCAAGAGAACCAAGAGAGTGCATGGCCAAAATGGCTGGATTATAGGGGAATCAGAATCTGGAGGAAGGAAAGTGAAACTCAGGGGTTGGAAAGGTTTAGGGTAGAGGGCAGCAGTGAGAAGAGCTGAAAGGAGCCAAGACTTGGAAACAGGTACTTGCCGCCTGAGAGTTTGGAAGTCAGCATCTCAGCCTTTTGTCCCTAGTTTCTTTGGGACCTAAAAGGACTCAGTTCTTCCTGGGGCCACTTCCTGTGAAGAAGCAGCTCAGATTTTAGGTTTAGTTTTTGTTTGGTTTTCTAGATTTGTTTTAGGGACAAGATCATTCATTTTGAATGAAAATGACCCCTACAGGCTCCTAGGGAGTGGCTTTATTGGGAAATGTGGCCTTAATGGAGGAAGTGTGTCACCGGGGGCGGGCTTTGGGGTTTCAGAAGCCCAAGCCAGACCCAGTGCTGCTTTCCCTTCCTGCCAATTCAGATGTAGAACTTCCAGCTAATATCCAGCACCATGTTTGCCTGCATGCCTCTATACTTCCTACTATGATTATGGACTAAACCTCTGAACCTGTAAGTTAGCCCTGATCAAATGTTTTCCTTTATAAGAGTTGCCATGATCATGGTTCCTCTTCACACCCTAAGCCAGTCTCTAACTCACTATGTGGCTGGAAATAACCTTCAACTCCTGGATCTCCTGCCTCCACCTCCCAGGTGCTGGGATTAAACGAGTAGACCACAATGCCCCGGCTGATACTTCAGGTTTGGGACCTGGCCGAATAGTGGGTTGAGGAGTACAACTGTGGGCTTTCAAAGTCCCCGTTCTCTACTGGGGTATCTGAGCAGGTGAGGGTCCCAGTCAACTCAATGCTTTCAAATGCTCCCAAAGGTCATATAATCTGACCCCTTAATTTTGAGGAGGACATGCTGATCCACAGAGTCACTCAGTCTATTTACTGTAGAGTCAAGACTGAACTAGATTCTGTTTGTAAGTCTCCTGGACTGAGCATAGGAATCCTGGACATGAGAAAAAGCCAGAAGTCCAGGATAACAGCCTGTCCGGCAGCTATAGCCCCAGTTCCCAGTCTGAAACACTACATCAATGCTAAATAGTAAAGCACATCTCCTAGCCCATACCACCCTCAACCATGTCACCCAGCCATATCTATACCTTGTGGGAGTATAGCCAAGAAGGCTCCCCCACCAGGAAGCCATGAAGGCTTCTCTCACTCCATTCAGACACTGTCTTCCCTGCCTCCTGCCGCAACTGCAAGGCCCGATAGTAACACACTGTCCAGGGCAACTCTCCTGCTTTACTATTTAACTTCCTCACTCTGAAAACCATGAAAGTCAGAAAGGGGAAGAAAAGCGTAGTGGAGAATGACTGAGCACTAAAAAGGCACCAGCAGCCAATATAGGGCCATGTATTTCCAAATAGGACTTGGGGGGAAAAAAAAGAAAGCATTTTTAAAAGTTCCAAGAAACGCAAACACAGAGCCAGACACAGCTTCCTAGTCCCACAGTCTCTCAGGTGGGCTGCAGTATACAGAAATGCAGCTCCTAGTCAATACCTGTGAACTAGAGTCAGATACCAGCGCCATGTACCAAGCTGAGCTGCATGGAGGCGGACCTGGCAGTTTGAAATTTGTCAAAGCACACTGCAGGCACGGAAAACCGCTAAAAAGGTACAGCGTGTTTTAAAATGTGCTTAGATGCTACAGAAAGAAAAGAAAATGGGTATAGACAGTCATTAAAAATTGTTTAAAAATAATAAGTAAAATCTTTAAAGAGAGACTAAAGTGATATAAAAAAATAAGCCACATGAGGATAGGAAACATAACATTTGAAGTTTAACCTTATATGGTGCTCTGTTAATTTTAAACTCTTTAAATGCTAGTGAGCCAACAGCAGCTACCGAGAGACACTGGATTATGAAAGGAACTGCTGAATTAAACCTGCCTCTATAGTGTAGAGATGTTTTGGCTTCAGAATTAAAGTTGAAAAATATATTGATTTGGGGGAGAGCTTATGCCTTTGTTTCCACAAGAAACAAAAAGTGATGGTTCTCTTCAAAATTAATAAAGATCAGATTTGATCAGGGGGGAACCCCAGAGGACTATTCTTGCCAGAACTTTAGATAAGCCCTACACTTTCCCATTACACAGAAACTAGACAACAAATGATACAGCTAGCTCTCCCAGGACTTGACCATTATCAAAATTTTTCAGGGTCCCCTAAAGATGCCATCACCCCAAAACAACAGGAAGCAGTCTAGAGAACATGATGCCCACATTCCCAAGAGGGGGCTGGCATATGGATTTTGGTCATTTGGTTGGTTAAGGATGTTTATCATCATTTAGGTGGGCTGGTTACAAGTTGTTATTGGTTACGGCCAGGGAAAAAGTTGAACAAAGGAGATTAGATTCAGGGATCTCTTTCTGAAGGGAAATGCTGTAGGAAGTCTTACAGCCAATGGTTACCCGCCCACTGGGGCGTGATCTCTTAAACTATATATGCCGATGTAGAGCATGTGTCCAGCCTCTTTTCTGGCTGTGGGATTCAGTTTCTGATCTCCATTCAAGCAGAGGATTCTGATTTGGGAGTCTACCCCTAAATAAATAACCGTCTATTTCTCAATTCTGAGCTAGTGTGGGATTTCTTTTAAGAGTCCTTCTTCAGGAAAACGTGGGGGATATAGTATAGAAATGATGATATAAAAGGCTGGATGGTTGACTACATTTAAACAACCACTGATCTCAAAATATTTTACATTGGTATTGATATTTGTATACTGATACAAATTTAAGGTTATTTTTGTTATACTGTAAATGATATACTTAATGGGCCTGAGAGCCAGCTGAACTAGACTGATAACTGCTGGGACCCTGCTACAATACTGTATATATGTTTCTACTCTTGTTTAAGGTATTGTACCTATGCAGCTCGTTTAACAATGTAATGTTAAGTTTCAGTCCTTGAAAGCTATTATTACAAACTATTTAGGATAATAGAGAAATGCAGGCTAGTAGTTAGTCACCTATGACAAACTTGTGTCAGGTATGTTTCCAAGGTCAAACAGAGATATATTTAGATAGACAGGTGCTACTCAAATACTTCAGAGAACTACAGAATATGGCTTTTAAAATGTTTTAATAACATAAGGCTTTTCATGACAATGAGACACATCTGTTCCTGACAACACCAATTTACTTCAGAGCAGATGATGAGCATTAAAAAACCTCCACATGGCCGGGCGGTGGTGGCACACACCTTTAATCCCAGCACTAGGGAAGCAGAGGCAGGTGGATCTCTGTGAGTTCAACACCAGCCTGGACTACAAGAGCTAGTTCCAGGATAGGAACCAAAAGCTACAGAGAAACCCTGTCTTGAAAATCAAAAAAAAAAAAAAAAACCTCCACATGGAGTTTGCTTTGTGGGGGAGGGGGCAAACGTTAACCACTGGGCAAGAAAATGACCTTGCCTCAACTGCTAATGGTATGCTGTCCTAACTGGACAAGCAGGACACAAAAGAAAGCAATTGTCAAACTTTGCCAAGACAAGGCAGGACAGTCCTTCAAAATCCCTGCTTCACAGAAAAGTCTGTCAGATATTCTAGGCTTCAGGACAAAGATGGATGCCCAAAGTTGCAGAGGAACCTTGTGTGACTGTACTGGCAGCCAGTTGTTTCTGTCATTTCTGTCATTTTGGAAGTTGTTTGCTCTGCACTTTCTATTTACTCAGATAATATTATATCCTTCTCTGGTCTCTGATGGAGTTGAAGATGACATAGTTATACCAAATTCAAAAAGAAACTCACAAAAGAGTTACAAAGTGTATAAGGTTGAGAGACATGAAAGCTTAAGTTGTTTATCTAAGAAAATGTTTTCAAGTCTGAAAGAAAGTTTGGAGTTGGTAATGGAAGTTAGGATAGAAAGTAGATTATATACCAAACTTTGAACTCACCAAGATAGCATAAATAATAGAGTATTTTCCTTGAATTTGCCAAATACAAAGGGACTGGACATTGTGAATGTATTTCTTACTTGATTAAAGTACATATTGTATATAATTTTACTTTTTATTTAGACAAAGAGGGGGGAAATGTTGTGGGGTATTTGTATACCATGTAAAAATGTTTTGCTGTGATTGGTGTCAAAACACTGAATAGTCAATAGCTAGGCAGGGGATATAGGCAGAGAGAGGGAATTCTAGGAAGAAGAAAGTGGTCACCAGCCAGATGGAGAGGAAACAGGATGGGCATTACAGAGCAAAGGTAACCAAGCCACATAAAAGAATATAGGTTAAAAAATATGAGTTAATTTAAGTTATAAGAATTAGTTAGGTACAAGCCTAAAGCTGAAGGCTAAAAGAAAAATTCATTTACAGGGCACTCCTCAATTTAAAAAAAAAAAAACAGCATTGTTTTAAACAAACGGTAAAAATCAGACTGCCTGTGAATCAGGTGTATGTAATCCCAGATGAAGACAAGAGGATCAGGATCCAAGGTTATCTTTTACAGTACATAGGGGCCAGCTTGAATTACATGAGACCATGTCTTATCCCCCACCCCAACCTCCCCACAAAAGAAATCAGATCGTTTGGAGCCACACAACATCCTCAAATAAACTTCCCTAAGACAACCATCGGAACTGCCCTGCCTCCAGATGGTCTCACTCACATTAAGGGATCAGAAAGCCTCAGAAGACCTCCCTGCTAGGCCCAGGAAAGGGCCTCAGAGCCCCTCAGCTCCTGAGAGCAGTACCGTTGACTTCAGTCCTAGACAGGGACATCCAAACGGCTTCAGAGGCCTCATACAAGTTCAAGCAGCAAAGAGGACTTGGAGCTGGTGCTTCTGACTCAGATCTGTGTCTAGTTGTATCTGCTCGAGAGATACCTGATGGACCAGAGGCTCCACACGTCTAGCTGAGCAGAACCCAGGCACTCCAAAGGTGGTGTCTGTCAGCTCTCAGCTGCCTTAGTCACCAGGTCTTAAAAAACAGGAAGTTGTGGCTCTCAAATCCAGAGGCTGGAATCCAAGGTCAAGATTTAAGGACATACAGCAGCTGGCCATCTTTTCCATGATGAGGAAAGTGGGGTGGAAGGGAAAGAGGCCAACACTACAGAGAAGCAGAGCCAGGAGCTCTCAGGAGACAGAGGGGAAACCAGAAACAACAGATGACATCACTAGCCCCACCCACAACTAAGCAGGAGCCAAATTCCCTAGAGTATTTTGTTTACTGAAGCCAGCTGGAGTTGAGTTCCTGTCACTTCTGCAGGGACAAGCTTTATGCAGAAGTCAACTTGCTGGACTTCAGAAAAATCGGGCTGTGAACTGACACAGAAACAAGATGCAGGTGCCCATAGTGAGTACAGGAGGCAGCATGAAAGCAACTCATTGTAACAGCATTACAGAGCATCCACAGTCCCCTCAATTTTGAGGTAGCAATGCTATGACCCTCCTCTCTCCTTGACTTGCTACTCTTGCCATCTGTCTTCTCCCTCACAAGGCCTACGAAGGAAGAGATGACCCACAGTAATTCACCCATTTGATTAAATACTTTGGGAGAGTTAGGAAGAAAAGAGGAACAAAGAGAGATGCGAGGTTAAGAGCCAACATCCTCCTTGACCAAGGACAACTAGACTTCAAGTTAGAAAAAGCTGACCCAGGCTTGATAGCACATTGCCTCTAGGGTGAAGGACCTAGTGTTCAAGAGTGAGACTGCTTTTAAAAAAAAAAAAAGTTTGGATCCTTCTTTCCCTAGATGGTAAGCTTATCAAAATTTAATTCCTTGGTGCCACATTCCAAATATCTAGTGATTATAACTACCTGATGATTACTTCCTTAACAATCAGGGTAGACACAGAATATTTCATCACCTTTAAAGAGTCTATTAAGACAGCACTGTTCTTAGCTCTATGGCATAGCTGCCTGGTCACAGCCAATGGCCCATTGTGGCTACAGATAACATCAACTAAGCACTCTGCCAAGAGCAAGGACTACCATCCACTGATTCTTCTTTGGGAAAGTCATGAGAAACAGTCAATTGGCTGGCAGAGGGAGCATGGGATGAGACACATAAGAAGTAGAAATGATGAGGAAGAACCGTGGACAGACGGCAATGAAAGAAGAGGCCTGGAGAGCAGCAGATGAAGGGAAGCATCGTACCTGGGAGAGGGCCTATCCCACCACACCTGAACTAGACTTGTAAACATTTCCACCTGTGACCAGGTGCCAAAGCCATCCCTACCTTACACAGGGTATGTAAAAGAACGAATAAGCTCCAAGCAGCCTCAGCTGACAACAGCGGGGACTTGTTTACAGAGAGACCAAAGTCCATAGACCCTAGGTTGGGAGAAGACTCAAGTTACTTCTCAGTTCCCACGAAACAAAAGCGACAGTTGCCCAAAAGGTTAACATACTTGACTATACCTACTTTACTAGCATCCTTTCTTTTTCTTCACCCTCCAGTCCCCTACTATCCTAGAATATTACCTCCAATACAGTACTTTCGTTCAAATTATTGTCTCTGAGAAACCCAAACTAAAACGGGTATGGTAGGCAGAGTGTATCTTTGTACTTGCAACTAAATAACCAAATGCAAGTTGGTTTTGCTCAGTTTGAGGAACAGGAAGATAATAAAAGCTGTATCTCATACCTCGCTGATGGGCATGCAGACTGCACAACTCCTAAAGAAACAGCTTGGAAGTTCCTTCCAAAGTTAAACATCCACCTACTAACCAACCAAGCATTACAGTCCTAGGTATTTACCCAGTCAAAATAAAAACTCATGCTTATATAAAATGCTGTTTGCAAATGTTTATAACAGCTTTATTCATAATCACCAAAAAGCTGGGAACAATCCAAATATCTTTCAACTGGAAAAGAGATAAACAATGGACTACCACTCAGAATCCAAAGGAGCTGGCACAGCAACCGAGATCAACCGCAAATGCTCTTTGGAGTGAAAGGAACCAGACGTAAGACATACTCAGCAAGAGGGAAATCATGTCTGGTACTGGAAACCTAGCTAACTGTTCAATGCTAGTGAGATCATGATTATTGAATGTGAATATACAACCTCTAATTTATGAGATCAGCATAATCCCTATTAACTATCTATAAACATTTGTCCTTATACCCACAAAGTGTAGTCTTCACCCCTCATTAAGGAAACCACTCTTTGTAACAGACAGAGACCATTACAGAAAACCACAACTAATCAAAATGCAGAGTTGTAGAGTCCAGTCCCAATGGAAACATCTACAAAATATTCCCACACCTAAGGCTCAAGGAATACTGCAGAAGAGGCAGAGGAGAGATTATTAAGAGCCAGGGATCAGGGAGTTTGCTATGAGATTGTGTTTTCTAATAACATCAGGAGCTGCATCCAGAAAGTCTCACCAACATGACTGCTCAAACATGAGTTAAATAAGAATGACACCAATGGACATGTCAAACTGGACATGGAAAGGCCCCAAAGTCCTCAACCCCATATAAAGAATTATAGACAACTAAGGAAAGCTGGATGCAGGAGAAGTGGTCTTCCCCAGGGAAGAATACACTAATTGGTTGTTCAGTGGCAAATAGCCCTGAAAACAAACATACAAGTAACATTACATAGACCTAACAGGTCATATTAGGAATATATGTGTACACACATATATGCATGCAATAGCAATAAGTTTTTAAAAAGAAGCCCTGAATTTGAAAGAGAGCAGGGAGGGATTTGAAGGGAGAGAAGGGAAGGGAGAAAATAGTTATATTATAAACTCAAAACTCAATTTTAAAAAAATAAACTATGTGTGGTAACACATGCCTGTAATACCAGCACTCAGGAGATAGAGGCAGGAGGGTCAGAAGTTCAAAGTTATCCTCAACTAGGTAGAGAGTTCAAGACCTGTCTCCCTAAAACCTAGCTCAAAAACAAACAAACAAAAATGTAACTATCTAAACCCATCACAATATACATCTGCAAAGAAAGGGTGGGCAAAGGAGACCAAACCTTCCTGGACATCAAGAGATGACTCAAAACAATGACCTTAAATAAGTCATGGTCTCCTGTTCCCTCAGTTTCTCCTTCCTTTACAATGAGCTTACCAGGCACAGTGACCTTTGGGACCCTCCAACTCAAGACATCAGGTGACTGTGAAAGTTGTTCCCAAATCACTCAGAATTACAGAAGTATCATTTTAGCAGTCCCCAAATGTGGTTCATCCTCTCCCATCATGCTTTGCTCTGAGTTAAAGGAAGTTGAAAGAAACTCATTGCCCAGTTAGTGAAGCCATAAGATTTTCTAACAGGTGTCTAGCTTCCTGAACTTTCTTCTTTTTCCAGGAAGCCCTACAAAGGCCCCATGATTATATCTGGAAATTACTGTGCCTATGAAAAAGCATGGCCACAATGCATGTATCTACACACAGCAAAGAACAACCAGGAACTCAAACACTCATTACCCAGAACCCCCATCACAGAAGACTTGTAGAGGCTTCTGGGAGATGTTGTATTCTTCTCGACTGTGTCATCATTCACAGTGATGGATGGGCTATAGGCCCAGTCTAGCACAGCTGTACGCTGGAAAACATGTAGGGATATGTGGCCCATTAGAAGCAAGCGTCAATCACATGGGCACAAAAATAGTGTGGTTGCTAGCCAGGTGGTGGTGGCACATGTCTTTAATTCCAGCACTTGAGAGGCAGAGGCAGGCACATTTCTGAGTTCAAGGCCAGCTTGGTCTACAGAGTGAGTTCCAGGACAGTCAGGGCTACACAGAGAAACCCTAACTTAAAAAAAAAAAAAAAGTGGGAGGGAGTGTATCAATGTGTCCAAGCTTCTAGCTTAAAAATAAAAAAGATAAAAATTAAAATAATTAAAGGGGACAGATAGATAACCCTAACCGTAACCCTAGCCACAGGCACAGCCAAGTCCAGAGACACGATGTTGAACTTGACATCAGCCATGGGTGTTTCTCTTGCAACTGTAGGACTCTTGTCAGGGCTACCATAATCTCAGTACTCCCCCTAGGGCTATGATCAGAAAGTCCTAGGAGTAGGGACACCATTTTGGCACCCAAGGTGTCACCACTGAGATGGTACTGAACTCACATGGCCCAGAAAGTCATAGCTTCCTCAGCAGACAGGGCCCTGAGAAGGGAAAGCCAGGTTGCACACTACTCAGGAGGGGTGGAGTCTCCGTAATCTACATTGGCTGTAGCCCTTGGAGACTCTCCATTTGATCTCCTATGCTTCTGGATACTTGGCACCCTGGCCCCAAGAGAAGAAGATGAAATCTGGACAGGATTCCTAGTCCATACCTCCCACCATGGTCCCACCTTCTGATGTGTTTTGGGAAGAAGAATGCTATTGTATCTTCCTCCAGGGGCCCCACAACCATGAAGGAGGAGCCACTAACTCACCCTTACCAATGCCCCAAGTCAGGAACCAGGAACTAAAAGTGAAGGTATCAGGTCCACATTCCTGCTTCTTACCAGAACACTTCTGGCTGTGAATCAGGAAAGGGATAAAGTGGAATATCTTCACTGAAAAGAGGTCAGGAAAGCAAGAAGTCAGAGTATAAAAATCCATCAGCTGTTGCCATCATCCTTTTTCCAGGAACAGCATCTGAACCTGCCAGGCTCAACCAGCTCCCCTCCAAAGACCTTGTCCCAGTTTTTCCCTTCATAAGACATTAATTATCTCTAGAGCAGCTTTGTGATATGCTCATGTAGTTATATATTTGTTTGTATGTCTGTGTATATGTGTGTTCGTGTATGTGAAAGTGATCTATGTGCCCATGCCCATGGAGACCAGAAATCAATAGTAGGCATTTTTCTTCATGGCTCTCTGCCTTATTTTTTGAGACAGAGTGTAGGAGGAGGCTGCTTGTTCGTCCCGGTCACCCAGAACCGAAATAATCACACAGAAACTGTATTCATTAAATCACTGCTTGGCCCATTAGCTCTAGCTTCTTATTGGCTAACTCTTAAATCTTAGTTTAACCCATCTCCATTAATCAGTGCATCACCTTGAGGTCGCGGCCTACCAGCAAAGTTTCAGCACGTCTGTCGCCATGGTGTCTCTCTGTGCCTTCCTTCTCCCAGCATGCAGTTCAGTTTTCCCCACCTACCTAAGTTCTGCCCTATCAACAGGCCAAGGCAGTTTCTTTATTCATTAACCAATAAAAGCAACACATAGACAGAAAGACCTCCCACACCATTTTCCCCTTTTCTGTTTAAATAAGAAAGGTTTTAACTTTAACATTGTAAAATTACATATAACAAAACAAGTATCAAGCAAGAATTACAGTTACAATATTTATATCTACCTTTGTCTTTTATCATAACTAAGAAAAACCATAACTATAAATTCTTCAACTCCATTAAAGACTCCAGAAAAAAATAATATTACCTAAGTAAACAGGAAGTGTATTGCAAGCAACCTCCAAAACTCTAGAATTGACAGAGACATCTTGCTACCTAGACAGTCACCCAAAGTTCTTCTGTACCATTGGGGCATATATCTTCAGCCTACAGGCCCATAGTATCTGGCAGACATTTCAACAAAGCAGGAAATTCCAAAGACAGTTCTGCCTATACTGGCAGTTTGTCAGTCACATTTTTCTGTGTCCTGTAGAATGTCTAGCAGACTCTTTCATGAAGCAGGAACCGTGAAGGACCATCTCACCTTTAGGCAAGCTCAGCAGTCATTTCTCTGTTGGTCTCACATGTCTAGTCAAGCAGTCTAGGCAAGAGCAGTTTCTTGCCCAAATGGCTAGTAACTCCATAAGGAGCCTCTTCAATGCCCATCATCCTCTTGAAGTAGTTTGGTGCTGCCAGGAACAGATGTGTCTCATTGTCATGAAAAGTCTTGAGTTCTTAAACATTTTAAATGTCATATTCTGAAGGTCTCTGAAAGATTTGAAGAATACCTACCTAACATATATTTATACACACACACACACACACACACACACACACACACACACACACACATATATATATATATATATATATATATATATCTAGCATGACTACAATCTTGACTATTACAAATGGCTGATGGAGGAAGGTCACTGGCTAACAAAGAAACTGCCTCGGCCCATTTGATAGGCCAGCCTTTAGGTGGGTGGAGTAAACAGAACAGAATGCTGGGAGGAAGAGGAAGTGAGCTCATACGCCTTAGCTCTGCTCTCTGGGGCAAACGCGATGAAGCTCCGACCCAGGATGGACATAGGCTAGAATCTTCCCGGTAAGCGCACCTCGGTGCTACACACATTAATAGAAATGGGCCAGGCAGTGTTTAAATTAATACAGTTTGTGTGTTGTTATTTCAGGGTATAAGCTAGCCAGGCGGCCGGGAGCCGGGGTGTGGAAAGAGGCCTGCAGCTCCCTCAACAAATGGCTATCTATTAACCAACATTTCTTAATTATACATTACATTTTTAAATTAACTACACAAACACAATACCTTAAATCAAGGGCAGAAACATGCAATATAACAAAATTTACCTTAAATTTGTGTCAATAAACCAAGATCCATACCAAATCAAATTATTCATCTCTTTAGCAACAGAGATGCTTACTGAACCTGGAACTCATCAAGGGGCTAGGCTAGCCAGTTAACTCTAGGAATCTGCCTGTCTCTGCCCTCTCAGCACTGCAGTTAGACCCACGATGCCACCACGCTTTACATGGATACTGGAGATCCAAACTCGGGTCTTTATACTAGTGCAGCAAGTACTTTACTGACTAAACAATCTCTGTAGGACAGTAATAAAATAACATAGCAGTACAACAATTACAGCTGCAAATGAATACTCAAGACCTGGGGCGTGCTAGCTTTCCTGCTACAATGACTTAGTGGCCAGCCCATAAAAGGAAAGGGCCACCATCTGGGAAACAGATAAGCATGCATACGGGCTTAGGCTGGCATTCCAAGGGGAATCCAGAATGGCTGTGATGTCACCAACTCACAGCCCAGGCTGCCCTTAGAATATGGTTAAATAAGGCTTGGGTGTGTAGAATGTACTCTGCTTTTTGTTTTAATGTGGTTTTAATCAAGGAATCATGGTACATTGTTCCTCCAGGAAATTCTGTCAAATGTTTTGCATTCCACATAGAAAACTACTGTCTATACAAATTAAGAGCCCAAGTTTTAAAATTCAGACAGGGCAAGTAACATTTTGTTGTTTCCTTAATATTATCATGAAATAAAAATGACAGGGAAAGAATGCAAATGTTCTTCTCTGAAAGTACACACAAACCCAGAAACATTTTCCCCTCCTGCCCAAGGTCAGGAATGTGGGGGAAATTTGTTTTGTAGATGTTCCATTGGAACATGAGAAGGGCTGTTGAAAAGAGCCATGACAGGGCATGGGGACAAACCTAAGAATAGCCTTTTCCCTCCAGAAGGGTTATCTATTACAACAGCATCATTCTCGGCATGACTGAGCAGCACAGACTATGACTGGGGCGGAGATCCAGAAAATGCAGCAATATGAACCATTCCAAATTCCGTTGACTCAGAACCAGGCAGGGGAAGGAACTAAGCCACACCCTCTGACATTCACTTCTGCTTTTACACAAGGCTTTGACCCAGTTATCAAGATCCAAAATCAAGCTGATTTGGAAAGTATGCAGATGGGAAATGTATCCTGTCTGACACCTTCTTCAACCTTTCTGGAAGCAGGGTGGGTGGAACAGACAGCATCACAGCCCCCTTCCACAGACCCAATTTTTGCACGTAGCGTCCAGACCTCAATGGAGCTCATTTTCTCTGAACCCCTCAGTTTCTACATCTGTTTTTAAGATTTCAGGGGCTAAGCAGAGATCTTCTCTCAAAAAAAAAAAAAAAAAAAAAAAAAGAGGAGCGAGTTCTGGCTACAGGAAAGCAGGAAAGCACTTTCAGAAGATGTACCCAAAGTCTGGGCATGAGGCTCTGAGGCAAACTGTGGCCCTGAAGAGTCATGTAGAGGTTCACATCCATCTCTGAAACAGATCTGTGGAAGGGGGTCTCCAGGACCTACCAATATACCTAATTCATTAGCAGGACTGCTTTTGGGTGTTGATGATGGACATATCTGATAATCTAAAGAACAGAGCAAAAAATCCTAGTGTTCAGCTCACTCTCTCTACTTTATACAATCCACAATTCCCACCATAGGAATGCTCCTAACCACAATGCTTTCCACAAAGACAAATACAACTAAGACAGTCCTCCCAGAGGCCCATCTCCCAGGTGATCTAGATTCTGTCAAGTTGACAATTAACATTAAATTACAAGTACTAACTTGCCCTAGGTGAGAGGTAAGCAAATATTTTCTACAATAAACAAAATGGTATAGGTGGGTCATGTGATCTCTATACTGACCACTCAACCCTTCTACTGCAACTCACAGACAACATATTAACAAGTAAATATGGTTCTATGACAACAAACTGCTTATAAGGCTTAATTCTAAATTTCATGCACAGAAAACTATTTATCTTTAATTAGTTTTCCTGTTATTGTTACTACCATTTAAAAATCAATAAATCACTCTCAACTTTCAGGGAATACAAAAACACGAGGAAAGTAGACCTGGTCAGAAGGGTTAGTGTGTCAAACCCTGTTCAGATCGTTCTCTGGAAGTCCTGCTTCAAAGCCAAGCAGCCAGTGCACTGGAGCATGTACCATTTCTTGCTATCATTCGTCTAATAGCAAAAGAAAAGAGTAAGAGACTGCCAGCAGATATGGCTAGGGATGTGACTCAGTGATGGTTTGAATCTGAAATGACCCAACACAGGTTTACGTGTTGAATGCTTGTCCTCCAGATGGTGGCACTATTTTAGTAGGCTGTAGAACCTTTAGGAGGTGGGGGATAGCTGGAAGGTCACTAACAGTGGGCCTCTGAAGCTTATACCAGACCCTACTCTTCCACTACATTCACTTCTAGTTCCTGGTTCACTGTGATATGAGACGTCTTCTCCATTCTCCTGGTGCTCCTACCTCCATGGACTCGATCCATCATGTCTTTCCTACATGATGAGCTAAAATCCACTGAAAACTGTGAACCAATGTAAGTTGTTAAGTATTATGGTCACATTGAAAATAATCATGCTGAGGGAGGTAACCCAAACCCAGGAAGATAAACAGGGTATGTACTCACTTATAAGGGGACATTAGCCATTAAGTAAATAACCAAGTTACAATTCATAGACCCAGAGAGGTTAGGTAAAGAGAAAAGGATTCAGGGGAGGGACACAGGGATCTCCCTGGAAGAGAGAAATGGACTGGGGGCAAGTAGGGATGGGTGTAGGGTGATCAGGTAGTGGGGAAGATGGGGTGGAAGTAGAGAGTGAAGGGAAAGATAGCTGGAACTGGGGTGGGGGAACTTGGGGGTGGAGTGGAAACCTAGTACAGTGGAAACTTCTTGGAATCTATGATGGTGATCCTACTGAGGATTCCTAATGGAGAATATGGAGCCCCAGCTGGCCATGTCTTGCAGCCAGGCAAAGCTTCCAATGGCGAGACTAGGTTGCGTTCAACTGAGTTGTTGGTCAAGAGGGTACCACAGAAATCCCCAAACAACCCAGGCTGTTGCTAAGACAAGGTTGCTCTCTGAAAACTAACAGCAGGGCCCCATTGCTGAGGACAACACCCACACAACTCATTTGACATGGAGAAGTCAAGTTGGTGCCTACATGGAGCCCTCACTCGTATGTTCTACCTCTTCAGTGTAGGAGGCACTCTACGTGCTACCAAAAGGGAAACGCGGACACCAATCCAGCCACAAAACTTTGGAACTACAATTTGTACTTCCTGTACAATATGCTAGGGCAATGGTGGCACCGAACTTGAGGGAGTAGCCAACCAATGTTGACTTAATGCCCACTCCACAAAAGGGAACACACACCTGATACTGCTTGGGTAACCAAGAACCAGAGACTAGACAGTCCAAAGACCTAGGTAAAACCAAACACTACTGGTCTATTAAAAAAAGTTAATAAAATGACTCCTAGTGATATTCTGCTACACTCTACACTCATAGACAGTGTTCTATCCAGTCATCATCAGAAAGGCTTCTTCCCACAGCAGATGGGAATAGATGCAGAGACCCACAGCCAGACATGCTGAGAGAGAATCTATATAGTGGAAGTCTCCATCAAATCCCTCCCCTCAGAGCTCAAGGAATCCCATAGAGGAAGTGGGAAGAGTCCAAGAGCCAAAGAGGATGGAGGACACTAGAAGAATGAGGATCTCTGAATCAACTAAGCAAGGTTCATATGAGTTCACAGAGACTGAAGCAGCAAGCACAGAGCCTACACGGTCCTCTGCATATACAGTATAGCTATTAACTTTGTATTGTTATGGGACTCTTGATTGTGAGAACAAGTGGATCTCTGACTCTTGTGCTTGCTCTTGGAGCTCTTTTCCTTCTATTGGGTTGTAGTGTGATATGGTAAGTTGTTGTCTTTTCTGGTTTTGGTTTTTTGAGACAGAGACTTTCTGTGTGGTCCTGGCTGTCCTGGAACTCCCTCTGTAGACCAGACTGTGTTTGAACTCAAGAGATCCACATGCTTCTACCTCTGGAGTGATGAGATTAAAGTCCTGTGCCACCACCACCCCTCTTGTTTCATCTTATATTTTATTTTGTCATGTTTGGTTGTTACACCTTAGAAGCCTGTTTTTTTGTTGTTGTTGTTTTGTTTTGTTTTTCTAATGAGAGACACTAAGGGAATGGATCCAGAGGGGAGGAGGGAAGAAGCTGGGAGTAGTAGAATGAGGGGAAATTATAATCAGGACATGTTGTATGAGAAAATAATCTATTTTCAATTTTAAAAAAGTAAATAAATGAATAAAAAATGACAGAGTGAAGAGAAGGGGAGTATTATGGTCACAGATACGCCAAAGTAATACAATGGTAGAACACTCAACTAACATGTGACGGGCCCTGAGTTTGATCTCTAGTGAAGAAAGGAAGAAAATGAGGGTGGGAGGGTGAAAAAGAGGAAGGAAGGAAATGGTTTAGTCAATTATAAATAGGATCCATGTTATGAATGTTATACAACATTAAAATTAATGCACATATAGGCTGATATGATAGAGTTTTATACATTTACATGAAAAAAGCAAGTGTGTGATCAATACACACATCAGGACCCTGCTAATTGTTTTAAAAATAAAGCTAGGGCCAGGGACCTTGCTTAGAAAATGACTTCCCTGATATGTCTGAGGCTCTGGTTCTATACCCAGTACTATATGCATGCATGCATGCACAAATGAATGGACACTAATTTTGTGTGTGTGTGTGTGTGTGTTTGTGTATGTATAAATGTATGTGTACATACATACACACACATGTCCTCACATATTTAAACATTCAATATTTTGGCACACCACCAAACTTCAACAGCCACAGAGAGCAGAGGGGCCTACGCTTGGATGCAACCCTGACTCTCATACCTCTTCTATCATAAATGCATTCTTTTTTCTTGCATAGTAAGACAGAAAAAAACAGTGCTTCTAGCCATAAAACCTAGGAATATACTTGAAGCACTCTGAGTCCTTCTGCATATACCCCAATATGTTTACAATTAATTACACAGGACAGGACATTCTTCCAAGAGGGAAAAACAAACAGAGGCAGTACAACGAGAGGAACACAACTAGAACTCTCTTCTTCTATCTCCACTAATTTTAATTGCACTATTCTGCAGACATCATCAACCTTACACCAAGGTCCTAAGCACAGCCAAAGTTTTCATCTCGGGTGTTATAGTTCAGGCATAAACTCTCATTTTGGAACCTATTTTGGTTTGTCGTACAGACACAGGCATTGCTGGAGTGATTCCTGTGGAAATGAGATTTTCCTCAGTGCCAATTTTTAAATCTTGCCTCTAGATCCTTTTATGTGTTGGAAGATTCACACAGTCACATTTTTGTGTTTGTTTGTTTTGTATGGAAGACCACATTCCTTCTCCCTAAACTGACCAGGTTTGCCATTTTCCATTGCTCTTATTAAATGCATCTTACTCAAATGGAATGTTCTTAGGGTTTCCACCCTTCCTGGGTCTGGAACTAGATGACCTAGGAGGGTCACACAGATCCTCAAGCTTCAGGGTGCCTCAATATTTACCTGATCACAGCTGCAGAAGATACAGTGCTGTCTCTAGTTATAAAATCTTCACACTATAGGTCACAACATTTAAGAGGGTAGAGCTCATTTTTTAGAATTACTCTCTTTATAAATGTATGTAAATTTCATAACAGCTTATTCTTTTCTGGGAAAATGGTTGCAAATAGAAGAACACGAGTTTGATTACTGGAACTCACTAAAAGCTCACACATCAAGGTGCATGCTTGCAATGGCAGTGCTGAGGAGGCAGACACACACATATACTATCCTGCCATAGAAGCAAGTAAGCCTAGTGAATCTCTGTGTCTGTTAGGACATTTCTTTTTTCTTTTTTCTTTCTTTTTTTTTTTTTTATTTAAACAGGGTTTCTCTGTGTAGCCCTGTCTATCCTTGAACTAACTCTGTAGACCACCAGTCTGGCCTCGAACACACAGAGATCCATCTGCCTCTGCCCCCTGAGTGCTGGAATTAAAGGCATATGCCACCACTGCCCGGCTGGCACCTCATTCTTTTATGATGAGACAGACAAGGGCAAGACTGTGTGACACTCAGTTATCCCTTGCTTCATTCACACCCATTCCATATGACCCAATTATTTTTCCCTCTCTCCAAGTCCAGCCAAGGGCAAGCAAATGATGAGATGACACAAAAAAAAAAAAAGTGCCCTTTAAGTCTTTCTGCTAGCTTCAGAAAAGACCTTTGATGTGCCTGGGGATTTCTAAGCTAGCGGATACCTGATCCCTGACCCAACCAAGAATGAAATGGGGCTGAGAGAAGAGACTGAACATTTTCTGAATCCAGGAATAAAGTAGATTCTCAGATACAAATCCACAAATTCTCATCTTTGTTTAAGCTAATTAAATTTGGATTCTATCATGTACTGCCAAAGGGTTTCTGAGCAACACAATAGAATTGTTTCTTTTTTCGAAGCAGGGTTTCTCTGTATAGCCCTGGCTGTTCTGGAACTTGCTCTGCAGACTGACCAGGCTGGTTTTGAACTCAAAAATCCACCTGCCACTGCCTTCCAAATACTGGGATCGAAGGCATGCACCACCACACCCAGAAAGAAATTTTTTAATATTCTTTCCTTGCATCTAAAGTTCATGTTATCTTTTATTTACTTTTTAAAAATATTTTTAAATGTTTTAATATTTTTAATTAAATTTATTTTTGTATATATTTTTTAATAACTTTCATTTTTACTGGATACAAAACCTGACAGATGGGACAAACCTAACCTGGCCCCCTAGCCTGCTGTCCCCAACACAGCCTCACCTGGTGCCATCATCCAGAATCTCTCTGTCTTGTATATAGCAGGCACTGCACAGCTATCTTCCCAGCGCTGGTACTCAGAACACCTCCAGCTAACCAGCTACCTAACAAACTTCACATAATCAGTCAGGCACCAATGCTCAGAGATAATGCTACCTTACAGTATCAATAGGACACAGGTGGTGCCTGTTTCCTATGCCAAACCTACTTCATTTCTCTCCTGCCTGGACTTCACCCCTCGGAGCTCAGCCTCTGGGCCAGACCTGCTCCCCACGGGACAGTGAAGCTTTCTATTCTGTGCTAAATCAAAAGACAGGAGACCAGAATGCTCCACTCCATATTGGGCTGAGAATTCTATCGAGCTGAAATCAATTAGCACCCTGCCCTTCCATCTTCTGCCTAAAACCTGGACGTGCATATCCATTTGTAAAGATCTCTCTCCTCTTTCACAACAGGGACCCAGTCAACACTGAGCACGTGATGGTGACTCCCTAAGACAGCCCTTACACACCTACCATACATTTCCACTAATAACCTTCCTTCCTAGAAGCCCCAAACCCTCCTCCTTTACTTAGCCTAAAATGGTGTGTAAACTCCAAATTCTAAGTACCACCTTGGACCATGTTTCTTTGTGAGCTGCTATGCCTAAATGTGAGTTAGATAAAAATCTCCCTCCACTCCCTCTCCCCTTCCCACCCTTAATCTGACTGTAGTTATTTTAATGTGTAGACCCTAGGCTCTGAACCTAAGAAGGTACAAGTCAGTTTCTCTCTCCACTGCATTTGTAGGCTCCCCTCAAGGAGGGCTGTTCTATGATCAAGCCAATACCATGCATTTCTACTCATCCCCCTTGCCTCCCTGGTCCCAGTGCCTGAGTCCAGGGGAGGGCTCAGTACACATTCATTAGGTAAGTGAAGGAGCCAACCACAGTGCCATGTTCAAAGTTACATATAACACTCTCAATAAGGCTGCTTGCCATAGCCCTACCAGCTTCATCCTGGCAAGAGATGTGTTCTCAGAGAACCTGTGGTTAGCAGCGGGAGGCAGAATTTGAAGACAGCCCCATGTTAAAAAATGCAAACTGATTCTATATATGTGTGTAATTTTAAATCCTGTTCTATACTGTCAATAGCCGTATATAAACCATTAAACAGACATTATATTCACTATAAATATATGAAAATACATATATTCTCTAACATATGGACTGAAGGGAAAGCACATTAATGTTTAAGAACACATTGAACAGATATTTATTCCAATAAAAAAATAGGAGACTTCCAGGATAGAAAATGAACAAAATCAATTGAACACCTTGATACAATAAAACAAAATATATACATCAAAGTGAGAGTGTGCATGTATATATATGTTTACATACACATATCTTTGATTTGGAAACATTTTTGGAAAACATTGCAATTCAAAATATAGAAAATAAGATATAATTTATTAGCATGCTGAGAGGTGTACTTTAAGTGTATGGAATCATCTAGATGTCTGTTAATCTCTGTGACTTGTGATACATAATGGAATTTATGTACATGTAACTACTTTCTTTTTTTAAAAAATTGGGTTTTTCAAGATAGGACTTCTTGCATAGCCCTAGTTGTCTTGGAACTCTCTATGTAGACCAGGCTGGCCTTAAACCTGGAGATCCGCCTGTCTCTGTCTTCCAAATACTGAGATTAAAGGCATGCACCAAACCACCAGCATATAACTGCTTTCTTATATGCCTCCAACATTTGCCCCCGCCCCCGCCAAAAAATAAAAATAAAAATAAATTTGTTCAAGTGTTTTTTTAAAAATGCAAGCTGCACTCTATGGCTAGCCTTACATCAATTGCTGACTAGGCTGGGAACAAAGCACTCCAAAGTACATCTGCCCCACATCCCAGACATGACTGAGCTTGGGAATCATAGGCCAAGGGAGCAACCCTGACCCCAGCTACTGCTGTCCTCTGTTTCCCCTTCGGATCCTTAAACATCTTGGGAACAAGTGTCAGCACCTCAGGTCTTTATAGACAGGATACCCAATGGAGAAAAGCTGTGCAGGACATGGCACAGAGGAATTTCTTCAACCCTAACCCTGACACTCTGCAGTCAGCTGAGGTCACCAATGGGCCATACAGGGCCTAGGCAAAGACTGGAGGCCTGGCATGGTCCTGCTACCTGTGGCCTGGATATCTGCATTCATCAGCCCAGATATACAGCCACCAGTCTCTGATTCTGCATTCTCAAGGCTGCCAGTCTCTGTCAACAAGGACAGCTCTCACATTCTACCTGTTTTTAAAATTAACTGTTCCAAAAATTTTGTCCCTTCCTAGTCAGGAGTGAGGTTCTGCAAGGTGCCTCTGTTCATTTAGATTACACAAACAAAAGCATATATGTGTATATGTGTGTGTATGTATGTATATCTATTGAAATAAAAAATGATGTCTTTTCCATATGCCTTAGCTTCACTGCCTCCTGTCTCCCAGAATCAAGTTTTCTGCTGAGCTCTTTTATAGTGGAGTGACTGCATAATGAACTATGGGAACCAGGGTCTCTTCCGATAGCAAAAGGCTGTCAATCCTTGTGCAATTGTAAAACACACACCTGCTCTGGGGTCATCTCTGGGCCTAGCCCAGATGTGGCTTACAGTGAGTGGAGTGTATGGCTCTCAGGTCTAGGATATATCTACAGCTTGCTGCTGCAGAGGTGAGTTTCTTTGCTGTATGGGGTCAATGGCACTCAAGCATGCAGTCTTGCAGACTGCAGATTATCTCCTAACCCTGCTGCTCTAAACAACAAAGGGGTAGGATGCTGGCTTTCCAGCAGCAAGGAGGAGCCATTTTGTAGTGAGGGGCGAGCAGGCCTGCTTTTCGTCCCGCCCGGCTCCTGCATGGCTAACTTTGCCCCGGAAATAACAACACACAAATTGTATTCATGTAAACACTGCCTGGCCCATTAGTTTCAGCCTCTTATTGGCTAATTCTCACCTCTTGATTAACCCATTTCTAATAATCTGTGTAGCACCACAAGGTGGTGGCTTACCGGGAAAAATTCAGCATGTCTGACCTGGCAGCTTGGCTCAATGGCATCTGCCTCACTGCCTTCTTCCTCCCAGCATTCTGTTCTGTCTACTCCACCTACCTAATTTTCTGTCCTATCAAAGAGCCAAGGCAGTTTCTTTATTAACCAATGGAAGTAACACATAAACAGATGACCCTCCTTCATCAGTCAGTTTTCTTCAAGAATACAGCCCATATCCTCATAGATTATCCTACACTCATATATATACATGTAGCACTAAGTGGGCTCAGTGGGGTTTTTATTATTATTTGTTTTGGGGGTATGTTTTGATTGGGTTTTTTTCTTGGTATTTTTGAGGTAGGGTTTCTTTGTGTAGCGCTGACTATACTGAAACTAGCTCTATAAACCAGGTGGCCTCAAACTCACAGAGATCTGCCTATCTCTGTCTCTCAAGTGCTGGGATTAAAGGTGTACCTAAAAACTGCCTGGCTGGCTCAGTGGGCTTTAAAAAAGAAAACACAAAGGGAGGGAAGAAATAGTGAGGGTAAGGCATAAAGGAAAACACGGAAAGGAGAGAAAGGGGGCAAACCTAAAAGAGAAAAATAAAATAAAAATTACAAGCCCGGTGTAGTGGTGTATGCCTTTAATCCCAGCATTTGGGAAGTAGAGGCAGGAGGATCTCTGTGAGTTCAAGGCCAGTCTAGTCTACATAGCAAATTTGAGGACACCAGGGTATATAAAGAGGAGAAAAGAAGGAAAACACACACACAAAAAAAAACCTCATACTACCCAAACCTCCAATACTTTGAGACACTGTAAATCAGAAAGGTAATACGAAATTTTCTGATTTTACATTTTCTAAGTTCATATCCTCTGTGCTAGACAACAATAAGAAGCCCCTGCTACCACTCAAGGTACTATTAACATCTGCACAGTGACCACTATCCCAGGAGCATACTGGGATGGGCCAGGGAGACATCAAGGCTTTGGTCCCCAACTCCCCACAGCCCAGTTCCTCTGAAAGCTGAAGCTTCCTGGGATCCTTTCTGGGGACAATCTTATTTTCCTTAGGCTTGAAATAATACAAAAATATGATTCACATCACTTGAATTAGTTTCACTCCCATTCACTTTCCAAAAATTTCCTTCACAACCAGCTTTTGAAATAGATCTGTAGAAAATATGACAGGTAGTGGGCTTTTCTCAGTAAAAATACTAAGATACACCAAGCACAAAGCCCTCCAGCAGCTCATAGGCCCTAGTGACTGAGCAAGACCAGTTAAGTCAGGTCTGGCAACTAAACTACCAGACAAAAGCTTACACCTTCCTCCCAAATCTCACACCAAAATGTGGGTCCCAGACAGGGCTAAGGGGAAAAAAATAAAATAAATTAAAAGAAGCAAAAGAAAAGGACTTGTATGTAAGAGTCATGTCCCAATTTTTTTTTTTTTTTGGTTTTTTGGAGATAGGGTTTCTCTGTAGCTTGGCTGTCCTGGAACCAGCTCTTGTAAAATAGGCTGGCACTCGAACTCACAAAGATCCTCCTGCCTCTGTCTCCCAAGTGCTGGGATTAAAGGTGTGTACCACCACCTCCCGGCTAAGAGTCATGTCTCAAATTTGAATTCAAATTTAAAAAAAGAAAAGAAAAAAAAAAGTTATGTTCCTACAGGGCTTGATGGCCTGCACCTGTAAAGCTGAAGGTAAGAAGGAGCACCAGGAGTTTGACGTGCACCTGGTATTATAGGCAAAGTCATACACAGAGTGAAAGAAGTGTCTCCATGCCACAAAGTTCTAGGAGAACTAAGGCCAAGTGCCATAATGAGAATTTTTTATTTTTTATTTTTATTAAGACAACTCCTGACTCTGAAGCCTGTTGCCTGCTCTTCCTGAGAAGAGGAACTTTTGGCCTTTCTGTCTGACTAGTAAGAACCAGGCCTCAGGAGTCTGGCTCCACACTGCCCACCTTGTCTAGCTGACCAGAAACCCTTCACCAGATGGATCCTTACTACAGCTCTTATCAGTCCCTAACCATCTTCCAGTCCCTCAGAGCCTCCCAGAAAGAAAGAAGGCTTTGTTATGAGAACACAGATGACACTGGGCTCACTTTCTTGTTTTTTGTTATTGTTGGTTGTGTTTTTTTGGTTTTTCTTTGGTTTGGTTTGGTTTTCGTTTTGGTTTTGATTTTGGTTTTTCAAGATTTCAGGACAGAATTTCTCTATGTAGCCCTGGCTGTCTGGGAACTCACTTTGTAGACCAGGCTGGGCTCAAAATCACAGAGATCCGCCTGCCTCTGCCTCCTGAATTCTGGCATTAAAGGCATGCACTACTAACACCTAGTATCATTTATTTTTTAAACATTTATTTTGTGCCCAATATATACAGGCTTAAAGTAAATAGGGCTGGAAAAATGGCTCAACATTAAAAACATGCATTGTTCTTGCACAGGCTCTACTTCCAGTACCCATGTTAGGGAACACAAAGCCTTCAGCTCTAGGGCATCTGACATCTTCTTCAGGACTCCACAAGGACTTGAATTTATATGCGGATAGACCCACACAAACACACACAAAAATAAATAGTCCTTTTAAAAACAACAACAACAACAATAAGCACACAGACTGTTCTCATGAACTTATAGGTCATCAGTCCCCAAACACGGATTATCTTGAACAGCAAGTCCTACATACAACACGTTTTCAAAAAGAAGTTAAAAAAAAAAACAGCATTAGAAATGATTTGGGCTGACATCTCAGCACCTTCTCTTTAAAATGATTCATGCTTTCTGTTCTTGAATCAATTCATAAGCTTAACGGAGCTAAAGCATCTGAAATGTGTCTTGTAACAAGCCCTTGATTAAAAAAAAAAGAGTCCTACACTCCCACTGCAAGGCATTTGTAACACATGATGCAAATGGCCCACAAACAGTAGTACATTTGGTTCTTCTTCACTGAGGAATCTATTTGCATATACTTAATGGTATGAATTTGTTCTTAAACCTTTTGCTTCCAACACTGTCCAATTCCATACACACTGTTGAACTCCAGGACACAGTCAAATCAAGTTGCCATTATTCTGCGTCCAGTATCGGCCCTCTGCCAATCTGGTGCTTCACCGTAAGTCTACACATGAAAAACACTGAGATTGACGGGAGCCGGCTTTAGAAATCACAGCTATCACCCACCCTAGCCTTCCAAATTAAGCTGAAGACTTTTCAGCATTTGAAATCCAGCTGAAAAAAGATAACCCCAAAATATACTTCTGCTTCCTACCCACAGTAGAACCTGGAAAGATTCATAAACCATCCAGGCCTCAAATTCCTCATTTATAAAATGAGATTAGCCAGCTGAACCTACCTAGACAATTTATGGCAGTGTTGCAGAGACCGCTTGTTCATCTCAGCCACCTGGCTAGCTTAGACCTAAAATAATCACACCGAAACTGTATTAATTAAATCACTGCTTGGCCTATTAGCTGTAGCTTCTTACTGGCTAACTCTTACATATTAATTTAATCCATCTCCATTAATTTGTGTATAGCCACATGACAGTGGCTTATCAGCTAAAGTTCCTAATGTCTGTCTCCGGTAGCTCCACCGCTTCTCTCTGTCTCAGCCCTTCTTCCTCCCAGCATTCAGTTCCGTCTTCCCCGCCTACCTAAGTTCTGCCCTGCTATAGGTCCAAGGCAGTTTCTTTATTCACTAATGGTAATCACAGCACACAGAGGGAAATCCCACATCATGGCAGTGAGTAAATGAAGTAACATCTGTAAGGCTGAGCTGAAAAGATCTGTCAGTGGCTGCGAACACTAGCTGCACTTCCAGAGGACCCAAGTTTGGTTCCCAGCACCTACAAACGGCAACTCAGAACTGCCTCTAACTCCAGCTCCATGAAATCTGACTCACTCTTCTGGCCTCCAAGGATACCTATCAAATGGCATACACTCACACAGACTGACAGACAGACAGACAGACATATATATAAAACTTTAAAAGTACATCTAAATAAAAAGACATGTAAAGTAAAACTATCTGTATGTATACGAGTGTTTGTGTGTGAGTGTATTTGAGTGTTTGCGGTGTACATTAGTGTGTACATGTGAGTGCAGGCACCAATGCACATGTGGACTCAGGTGCTCTTCTCTTTCCCAGCCATGTACTACCCCTCTGAGCCTGTGACTTTTAACCTTGAGTCAAGACTCTTAGGTTGTTAGGTTGTAATCAAATCACCAGGTTACCAAACAGGAACCCAGGGACACCTCTGACTGCCAAATTCAATCAATGATAAGTTTCTTAATCTCACCATTATCTCTGTTCTCTTCCTACCCTCCCTCTACCCCTCTGTTGCCTTTATTCTGTGAGGTCCCTAAGAAAGCAAAGTGTTCTCAACAAAAGAGTAGCCCTCTGGTCCAGGATCACATACACCCTCCTCATGCTGAAACAATCCCTGCGGGAAAACCAAAAATAAAGGCTCTGACTGGTCAGACCTGGCTCATATGCTCATTGATGGAGCCAATGAGAAGACATCCCTACTGAATCTTGGGGAATTAGTATCAAGAGGGCAACAGCCCACTCCAAAAAAATGAAGGTTCTATTATCAGAAGATCAGTGGAGGCTGGGTGGGGGAAAAAAGAAAATACCATATATCCACTGATTTTTTGGAGCTGCTGTTATGCCTCTGCCCTGAACACCCCACATCCCTCAATCTCTATGTTAGTCAACCTATCACTAACAGAGACCCAGAACAAGCTTACACCTATCCCCAAAGCCAGCAACATCTCCAAACTATTCTTCACTGGCTCACTCCTCTCTTTCAGAGTCTGGACCTCCAGATGCTTCTCAGAGCTCACTGCCCACTACAATCGAGAGCCTCTGCTATCTGGTCTGCTATTTTCAAGCTTAGGGAAATCATATTTCTCCACTCAAAGACTCCCTTCTGCCTAAAATAGGAACTCCCAACTTCTCAGCCTGGCATTCAGGACTCCCCATGAGACCATCTTCTTCTCTAGCCTGCCCACTCCCTGTTCTCCTAAATTATTCCCACATACCAGGACAACAAAGCCACCACAAACTATTCCTCCGTTACCTCCATGTTGTTTTACCTACTGCACTCGATCTGGTCACCTCACTTCGGAGGCTGCCCATTCACAGGCTGGACACCATGCCCAAGCTCAAACCTTGAGAGCACTTCAGCCTCTGATGGATCACCAAAGATCACTAATACATCAAATTGTAGGGAAATTCACACCTATCACTCTGAAGCCTTCCTTATTCATGCATCTGGCAGCAGGACTGTGAGTGGTATATCACTGCCTCCAGCCATTGATGTCCATTTCTCTGATGAAGCCTCTGCTGACTACCATCCTTTATCAAGACAGCCATTGTGCCTAGAGTCTACGATGACTTGGTGAAATAACTTCCCTTCCCTCAATTAAGAGTGGAATGTTTGAAGGGGAGGGCAGTATCTGTTTTAGCATTCCTGAAGTGCTTTCCCAGTGTTTATACACAGAAGGTCTTAAATCTTATCAGCATGATGTGCAGATCTCATTTCAACACCCCAAAGCATCTCTGACCATCAGTTATTCCTATGTTTACTAGACAGCACTCATGGAACCAATTCTCTATGGCACTTCTAGTTTCTAAATGTCACTCTTTACCAGCTCCCCAGTTTCACTGAAAGAGTCAGTGCTCACTCCTACCAACTGTCATTTTATTATAAAATAAAGTGTGTGATGTCAGTTATAGAAAAGCAAGCATGCACCTGCACACCGAGTAGAGCCCAGCCTAACAAATAAGTGCCAGGGAGGCAATGTTGACCCTGTGCAGGTCCCATCCATTCTTCCTTATTGCAATCCACTCACCAGTTTCAAATTTTCGGTCTGCCTTATGCATCAAGAAAGACAATAAAAAAAATAAAAATAAATAAAAAAAATAAAAAATAAAAAAAAAGAAAGACAATAAAGAATTTAGGAGAAATGACTCAGTGGGTATAAAAATGCTTGTGGCAAAAGTCTGATGACCTTCATTTGATTTCCAGAAGACCCTCATAAAAAGCTGGATATGGGGTTGTGCACCTATAATCCTGGCAGTCTTACAGAGAGATGGGAGGCAGAAAGAGAAGAATCCACCAGCAACTTGTGGGCCAGCTAGGCTAGAGTGCCTACCACAGCAGAAGAAACAAGATTTTGCCTGAAACAGGGGAAGAAGAGAACCAGTTTCCCACAAGCTGTCCTTTAATCTCTACATGCATGTGGTGGCACAGACAAACCCATGGTCATACACACACGCATGTGCACAAAATATTCATTCATTCACAAAAGGATTTTCCCAAAGATCCAGTGAACACTTGAAGTGAAAAGATCTGTTCACACATTCTATCAACCCAGCTCGTCAACGGTGAGGCCAAAGTATGATTCCCTGAATTCTTGACTTAGCAGAGATGAAATGATCATGTAACACTCCCAAGAAGACAGTTCTTGCTCACATCTTGAAGATTTGAAATGTTTGAGTTACTCTATGCTAAGCTTTTACTCCCATTTGGGTCTGGTTCCAGACTTCATCCCAGTTGTTACTGGGTCTCTATGATCAACAAGGCCTTATCTCTGAGTGATGATAAAGAGAGGTTGTGCCTTCAGCCTGTAGCCTTCCTTAGGCACGTCATTGAAAAAAGCCAAAACTGAGTGATCTCTAACCACAACTTCCAGCTACAAAGAACTATGTAAAAGAGCACCAACTGCTCTGTCCTAAGACCCTGGACTGAAATCTGTGTCACCTGTTAAAATTTTTTGTTTGTTTGTTTTTTGTGGTGGCTTTTTTGTTTTGGTTTTTCAAGACAGGGTTTCTCTGTGCAGCCCTGGCTATCCTGGAAATTGTTCTATAAACCAAGCTAGCCTAGAACTCAGAGATCTGCCTGCCTCTGCCTCCTGAGTACTGGGATTAAAGGAATGCACCACCACTGTCTAGCATTATCTGCCAATTTAAGGTAGTGTCTAGAACAACCTGCATAAGGGTGAGGCAGGATGCCAGGAGCCTCGAGAGTGCTCTGTAGTACCATTCAAATTTCTTGCTTCTCTTGTGGGTGACAAGAGTCCCCAAACAACTTGAAAAGCAGGCGCTACCTCTTTATCTGAGGTTTTAGGGATGTCTTCAAGTACACATGACAATATTTCCATTGCTTGTGTTTGGATGGAAAATTCTTGCATTTTTTTCAAAAATATTTACCTACTGTTTTCTTTAACCAGATTAAGGACTGTGTATTTTTAAATTTTCCAGGAAGACAGATTATTAGGATGATACAGTGCAGAACAATCAAATTGTTTATTTTTAATTCTCCTTTCTATGATCCACTACAGAAAATACAAGAACCATGCATTCCCCTTTCTTAGAGTGCAGGTGGCAGTTAAATTATCACAGTAGCTTTTTGTCCTGCTTGTTCCTATTACACATGTAACCCCTCCTAGCTCTAACTCTGTCCTCGGGGATAATTTTTATTCTCATGTATAATGCCTGACCTTCAAATTCTACTAGGAGATACCCTCAGTTTAATTACTATCAGTGAGGAATGGAAATATGGCTCAGTGGTTAAGAGCACTAGCTGCTCTTCTAGAGGATGGGGTTTAAATTCTGCAGGGCCCATTTGGCAGCTCAGATCTGCTAGTAAGTCCAATAGGGATCTGAGAATCTATTTTGGCCTCTACAGACATACATTTAGGCAAAACACCAGGTAAATACGCATAAAATAAAAATGTTTTAAAATTTAATTTAAAAAAAAACATTACTAGAACTGTCCACAGTGAATCTGGACTAACAAATTCTCAAGACTGGAAGAGTGTAATGAGCCCCACAGACCACTGGGACTGACCTATACATTCATAGGACTGGAATAAGCTTGGCTCAGAGAATTGAAGCTGTATGCTATGGACAAACATCATTCTGGTAGCACATTCTCCCTTCTTTAACTTTTCACAGAGCTATCAATAATACTTTCTGTGGGAATTGAAACATATTAGCTGAGTATATTTAACAGGAAAAAATACCATGTTGCCTCAAAAAGAAAAACAGTGGGTGTCTAGATCCCACTTATGTCAAGTTATTAAACCCCACATCCTTGAGCTTGCCAGACACTACTATTCCTACTGTCAGCAGATTGTGGTCCTAAAATGAAAGTGTCTATTAATGGACAGTGGTACCCAGAAAAACCATAGCCTGGGTATCTGGGGACAGGTGCTCCATCTACCTTTAGTCCCTATAATTATCAATCTCCACTGTCAACTTGACTGGAGTAAGACCATGCCAAGTGGGGGCTACAGAAATAGCTCAATGGCTAAGAGTATTGGTTTGAAACTGGCTGTGGCACATGTCTTTAACCCCAGAATCCTGAGGCAGAGGCAAGCAGATCTCTACTGAGTTAAGGCCAACCTGAACTACATATTGAGTTCCAGGACAGCCAGGTCTGTGTAGAAAAATCTTGTTTCAAAAAGGAGGAAGGCCGGGCGATGGTGGCGCACGCCTTTAATCCCAGCACTTGGGAGGCAGAGGTAGGCGGATCTCTGTGAGTTCGAGACCAGCCTGGTCTACAGAGCTAGTTCCAGGACAGGCTCCAAAGCCACAGAGAAACCCTGTCTTGAAAAAACCAAAAAAAAAAAAAAAGGAGGAAGGAGGAAGAAAGAAGAAGAGGGAAAAGAGGGAGGTCATAGAACAGTCACAGGGAGAAGATGGGCATCTACAAGCTAAGGAGGAAAGTCTAGAACAGCTCCTTCTAGCACCTTCTGGGGGGGGGGGGGGAGTGGCCTGCCTGTACTTGATATTGGACTTCTGGCCTCTAGAGCTGTGCCGGAATAACATTTCTGTTGTTCTAAATTGCCTGTCCATGTCCATTGTCACAGAAGCTCCAGGAGGACCAGCCCAGCCCAGGAACTGGTTAGGTGACAGATGCTGAGCTTCAGAACCTGGATAAGATTGATTCTGTCTTGCCATTGTCATCTTTTTTGTTTTGTTTTGTTTTGTTTTCGTTTTTCGAGACAGGGTTTCTCTGTGGTTTTGGAGCCTGTCCTGGAACTAGCTCTTGTAGACCAGGCTGGTCTCGAACTCACAGAGATCCGCCTGCCTCTGCTGGGATTAAAGGCATGCGCCACCACCGCCCGGCGCCATTGTCATCTTAATGGGCTGCTTTGTACCTCAGATCCCTCTCCTTCTTGCACAGTGGTGACATCAGGTTCACACCACATCCATGGCCTTTCTCCACATAGTCTACTGAGTGCCAGAGTGCTAATTCATATGTTTCTGGGAAGAAAGCATCACTCCTGCCAACAGCTACAGAGTTATCAAAGACATAGCCTCTGCTTCATGCCAAGCTTTTAATTTGAGCTTGTAATTCAGGGTGGGAATCTTATCACCCTTGCCTGGATAAATCACATGCAAACTTTCAACCAAAGTAGTAACCAGTAATGGAAGAGCCATAAAATTCCACAGAAGAAAATACTATACAAATGAAGTCAGACAGCTGGCAGTGGTGGCACATACCTTTAATACCAGCACTCAGGAGACAGAGGCAGGTGGTTATCTGAGAGTTCGAGGCCAGTCTGGTCTACAATGTGAGTTCCAGGGCAGGCTCCAAAGCTATACAAAGAAACCCTGTCTTGGAAAACAAAGAAAGATAGAGGGGGGGAAAAAGGAAGTTAGACAGGCATAAAAGACATAGCGGAGCCAAAACCAGTCCACACATATCTCAGAGGGGATTAGGAAAGGATGCCCAGTCCTTCAGACAGTCTCTGATCCCGGGAATGATACATTTATTCTCCCCCAAACCCTATGGTAGGAAAAGTTGTGAAATCAGACAGCAAAAACAAGAGCCCTGAGAGGATGGAACCATGAGTGACTTAGGTTTAGAGCAGTGTTCTCAACCTTCCCAATGCTGCAGCCCTTTAATACAGTTCCTCGCGTTGTGATGACCCCAACCATAAAACTATTTTTGTTGTTATTTCATAACTGCAGTTATTTTGTAGAGGAAGAAGGGGATGCGCCAGTTGTGTGATCCTAGAAAATCACTTCACCTCTCCGAGCTTACTTTCCTTCCTTACTTGAAAAAAACACTTATTTGGGTTTTTTTCTTTGAGACAGCATTTCTCTGTGTAGCCTTTACTGCCCTGGAACTCACTCTGAAGATCAGGTTGGCCTCGAACTCATAGAGATCAACCTGTCTCTGCCTCCTGACTGCTGGAATGAAAGGCATGTGACACCACACCTGGCCTCCAGCTTGGAATTTGAACCCTCATCAATCACAGCTCCCAGGTCTACTTCACAGGATGGGAGTTGATGTGGGAGTGATTTCTTATTAATAAAGAAACTGCCTAGACCCATTTGATAGGCCAACCCTTAGGTAGGCGGAGTAAACAGAACGGAATGCTGGGAGAAAGAAGCTGAGTCAGGGAGTCGCCATGATTCTTCCACTCCAGGCAGATGCAGGTTAAGATCATTCCTGGTAAGCCAGCTCGTGGGCTACATAGATTATTAGAAATGGGCTAGTCCAGGTGCGAGAGTTAGCCGAGAAAAGGCTGGAACTAATGGGCCAAGCAGTGTTTAAAAGAATACAGTTTCCGTGTAATTATTTCGGGTAAAGCTGGCCATGCGGGCAGCAGGGTGCTGGGAACGTAGCCCCGCCGCTCCTAATTCAACAGGGAGTGATGATCAAAGGTAAGAAAAATAGTCTGGATGTGGTGGCATATGCCCGTAATTCCAGCAGCTGTTAGGCTGAAGCAAGAGCATCTCGAGTCTGAGGCCAGCCAGAGCCACCTGGGATGCAGAATAAAACTCTGCCTAAATAAATAAATGGGGGGTGGGGGAGTGATGGAGCACCATGAAAAGCTGTGGATCCAGGGACAGGGAGATGACATAGCAGGTAACACAAGCCTGGCAACCTCAATCAAATCCTCAAAACCCCCTTTAAAAAGATGTACACAGTGGCACACACCTATAATCCCTGTACTCCTACTGCAAGATTGAGAGTCAAAAACAAGAGACTTGGCAGAAGTTCATGGGCCAGGTAGGCTAAAATATACAGTGCAAAAGATATAAGAGGCCCTGCCTCAAAAACATGGCAGGAGATTAAGATTATCCTCTCTTCCGTGAACTTCCATGAACACGCTGTGACAGGTTCTCCCTCCCTCTTTTTCTCTCACATATACACACACACAAACACACATAAAATGAAATAATAAAAGCATGAAAACTGTGGGTCTGCTTTCCAAGCTTGCATTTCCTGTCTGTTTATACATTCAGAACCATGGGCAAATAGCCTTTTAACTCAATCTTGACTTCTCTAATCCAAGCTCTGGATACTGTAAGGAAAGATGACTGATTACACGGAGGTGAGGGATGTTAAATCCCAAAGCTCTCAAAAATGTCACATCACAGGTATCAATCTCCTTTCTCACAAGAAAATGTGCTCTGAACAACTCTCCGGTCACTTCACTCCATTACAAAAATTACAACTATTCTTCCCACAAAGGAGGATGGCACTAGGCAGGCATTCCCATGGAGGAAAAATAAATCTTTAAAATAAATACAGAACGATACAATAGGTAGGCAATTCCTACACTGCTGATACCTGAAATTCAGAAAGCATAAATGGGGGTTTAGATGCAAGATCAGTCAAAGGCAACCAATGACACTTCTTTAAAAATTGATAAGTCCAAAGAGTCTGTTAGAATGTACCAAGCACTCCACTGAAACACTCAGATGCTGAATTCAGTTTTTCCCAACACCCATTCATTTTGTGAGAAACTATAAACACAGAATGAGAAGTTTCTGCAATGCTGTTGACCAAAAACAGCTGCAGAAAAGCATGAATCGGAGGATCCATTTGAATGAAAAAATATCTCAATATTCTTACTCAATGTTCCTATGCATCTATGTACAGAGTGCTAGGAATGTGACCACCCAAAAGCTACCTTTAGGGGAGGGGGCTTAGGGAGATAATTTCATCCATAAAGTACTTACCTTGTATATATGAGGACTAACATTCAATCCCCAGTTCCCATCATTTAAAAAGCCAGTAAAGGACAGGCATGGTGGCTCATGCATTTAATACCACCACTGAGAAGATGGAGAAGGCAGGTAGATCTCTGCGCATTTGAAGCCAGCAAATTCCAGGACAGCTAGGGCCATATAGAGAGACGTTGTGGAAAGAAGAAAGAGAGGGAGAAAGAGAGGGAAGAGGATGGGAAAGGAAGGGATGGGAAGAGAAGAGAAGGGGAGGAAGAAAAAGAAAGACAACAACAATGGCAAACACTTTTAATCCCAGTGCTAGGGAGGCAGAGACAAAAGGATTACCAGGGTTCTCTGGCAAGTCAGTCCACCCTATTGAGTTCCAAACTAATGAGTGAGATACCCTGTTCCAAAAACCAAGGTGGATGATGCCGGACGAATGGCACCCAAGGTTAACCTGACTATATGTATACACACACACACACACACACACACACACAGTCACACAAAGAGAATGTTTTAAATGAAGCCGGACTGCAGTAGCACACACCTTTAATTCCAGCACTCAGGAGGCAGAGGCAGGCAGATCTCTGTGAGTTCAACGCTAGCCTGGTTTACACAGTAAGTTCCAGGTCAGGTTCCAAAGCTACAGAGAAAACCCGTCTCAAAAAAGCTACCTAGTATCATCTCTGAGTGGCCTGAGTGATGGGACTGGCAGCAGGTGCACAAAGAATAAGTTCTAACTCCTCAGCTATGCTTTGCCTCATTTAAATTTTCACGAGAGGGCAGCATTATCTAAAACCTTAAAAGTAGTTGGAATGGCTCCTATTACACTGTAAGTCACAACTGTACACTCGATTCAATGTTTAATGTCCCTTGTAGAGTAGCACTGATGTCCTGAATAGCTAGACAGGTGACTGAGAACAGCAGTTATGACAATACAGGAGACTCAGACATGAAGGCACAGACTCCAGACTCAGAACTAGGTGTTCTGGTATAATTTGTCTCTTGAGCCTCAGAGTCTTCATCTCTAAGGATGGAGAAGAGTAAATCACAGGATTCATGCAACTGGGAAGATGAACAAAAAACAATGGTCAAAAATGTCTTGGTAATTTGGTTTGATTTGATTTGGGATTGTTTTGTTTGTTTGTTTGTTTTTCAAGACAGGGCTTTTCTGGGTAGCCCTGGTTATCCTAGAACTCAATGGTGAAGTTGTCCTGGTCCACCTACCTACCCACAACCCCCAGTGCTGGGATGAAAGGTGTGTGCCACCACCAGCAGCTAAATAATAGAATTTTAATTATATTTCTCATTGCTGTTATCAAATACCTAACGAAAGCAACTTAAGATAGGAGGGTTCCTTGGTTTGTTGTTGTTGGTTGATTGGCTGTTCTTAGAGTTTGTTGTTGTTTGCGTATTTGTTTTAAAAAAAGGGGGGTCACACATAACCCAAGTTGGTCTCAAATCTGGGGTTCTTAACAATAGTCCAAATTAGTTTCAAAGTTGCTGTGTAACCAAGAATGGCACTGAATTTCCAGTGCTCTTGCCTCCACTTCCTCAGTGGGGGATTACAGATGTGTGCCACCACATCCGGTTTTATTTGGTGCTGGGGATTAAGCCCAGAGCTCTGTGTATGCAAGGCAAGCACTCTGACTGAGCTACATCCTCAGCCCAAGGAAGGGTTCATTTTTGGTTCGTAGTTCAGTAGTGCATCAGTGGGTAAGTCGTGGTGGCAGAACAAGAGGCAGCTGACCACAATGCATTGTAGTCAGGGAGCAGAGGGAGAGGAATACTGTTACTAAGATCACTTTCTGCCGCCCATGGCATGGTACCACCCTGCGTGGGCTGGTCTTTCACCTCAATTATCCTAGCCTAGAAACCTCCTTATAGACATTCCTAGAGATTTATCTCCTAGATGATTCTACATCCTCACAGGCTGCTTTAAAAGGAAGACAACCTAGGCTGTCAAGATGGCTCTGTGGATAAAGGCACTGGTCACCAAACCTGATAACTAAGTTCAATTACCGGGACCCACAGAGTAGAAAAGAACTTCCCTAAGTTGTCCTTTGGCTTCCACATAGGGTGCATACATACACACATACTAATAATAATTAATAAATATGTGTGGGTTGACTTCTTAGAAAGAATAAGCCCTTTGTCCACCCTCTCCTTCCCTCAGAGCTAAAATGGTGCCTAGTGCACAGAACTATGCTTTCACTATCTGCTTTTTATCTTAGGAAGGTACTTAGTGTGCACAGGCCCACAAAGAGCAGCCAAGGTTTACTTATCAGTACCTAATGAGCAAGGGCTTGACTCACCCTGAGCCCCTCAAACCCTATCTCCTTGGCAATCATTCCTGAAATGTTTTTAAACCAACAAAAAATAATAATAATAATGAACAAGAACACCAAACACCACACTATAAAACTGTAGTAGGGAGAACTACAGTTTTATAGTTCCCTTGTTTGTCCCAGCCACCCGGCTAGTTTACACCTGAAATAACCACACAGAAACTGTATTAATTAAAACACTGCTTGGCCATTAGCTCTAACTCTTATTGGCTAACTCTTACATATTAGTTTAACCCATCTCCATTAATCTGACAGTAACCCAAGAGATGTGCTTCAATAGCATCCAGAGACTCACCCCTCACTCTGTTAACACATTTGAGGACATCCAGCTTTTCCTTCATGAATTGGCATTTTGCTATCTATTGTGGAGAATTAAGCTTTGAAGTTTTGTTTGTCTGTTTTGTTTTGTTTGGGTTTTCCATTTGTTTGAGACAGGTTCTCACTATGTAGCACTGGCTGTCCTACAACTCACTACGTAGCTCAAGCTGGCCTCAGGCTTACAGAGCTCTACCTGCCTTTCTCTGCCTCCAAAGGCTAAGATTAAAAAGTTGTGACCACTAAGCCCAGCTTTGTTTTCTGTTTGTTTGTTTGTTCCCCCTAATTGGGTACTACTGATGAGAAGCCATCTGGGGTAAATACCTAGGGCCAGTGCACTCCATCCCAGGCAATGGTTAGCGGTTTAGGGGATAAGTATGTGGTGGAATAACTGGTGGTTACTAATTATTATATATCACAGGGTTTGGCATCATCCATAAAGCTCCATCATACTGGCCTCCTTCTCTTCAGAGAAATTACAGAATTGACTGTTTAGAAACATTTCCTCTGAGTTAGCATACATTTTCCTTGTCTTAATTGGATCCAGCCTCGCCGCCCATGAGCAAAAAGTCATCCTTCAAATACGAGGTCCCAGTCACTGTGTCTGGAAGAATCACTGCCCAGCTTTTCTGCTCAGACTCATTCTAGCAGTGACATGAAAATTGTGAAGATCCCATCCTAGGTTACCCTTGATCTACACAAAAGAGAGATGAGGTTGTCGGATTAAAGCAACTCCTTCAACTAACAGCCTCAGAATCAGGGACAACTATTTGCACTGAACATTTGGTCGAATGCAAATATTTATTTCTGTGAAAACAACGAAAACAAACCACTTCCAACTCAGGGGGAAGGGTGAGTTTGCCAAACATTTTTCACAGTTAAGACAAACATTTGGAAAACATTTCCCGATTGGCCCTCTACCCTTATGTAATCTTGCTCTGCCATGGTGAAGCACTTACTAATTTATCATCTACCATGCTGTGAGATGGCGTCTTTGTCTCTGTGTGTGTGTGTAGACCAGAGGACAGCTCAGGTGCCATCCACTTTGTTTTTCTGTTGCTGTTTTTAAGACATGATCTGAGTATATATAACCCTGGCTGACCTAGAACTCTAGGCTAGCCACCAACTCACAGAGATCTGCCTACCTCTGCATCCCAAATGCTGGGATTAAAGGTGTGCACCACCATGCCTAGTATGTTCACCTTGGTTTGTTTTTTTTTTTTGAGACAGGTTTATAGTGGAATATTATTTGTGTTTTAATAAATAAAACTTGCCTGAAGATCAGAGGACAAAGCAGCCATGCTAATTGCCATACAAACCAGGAAGTGGTGGCACACACCTTTAATCCCAGGAATCAGAAGACAGAGGCAGATAGATCTCTGTTAGTTCAAGGCCACAATAGGCTATACAAGATTGAGTTTGTCTAAAAGAGAAATAGAGCACAAAGCACCTTGGATCACAGGTCTTTAATCCCAGCCCTGGGGAGGTGGAGACAGGAGCCATATGGCTGGGCAGGGAGAGGGGAAAGAGACAGGAACTCAGAGGAGTGTGGAATGTAGACTCTTCAGAATTTGTGGAGACAGGATCTTGCCCATTGTCGGTCTGAGGTAAAGGTAAGAGCCAGTGGCTTCCTGCTTTGCTTTTCTGATCTTCAACTTGAACCCCAGTATCTGTCTCTGGGTTTTTATTATTCATGTTACACAGGGTTAAGGTAGGCTGGCTAGCCAGTGAGCCCAAAACCTGCCTGTCTCTGCTCCACTAGCACGACTCAACTAGCTTTTCCCCATTTTTTACATGGGTTCTTGGATAGGAGTCCCGGTCCTCATCTTGCACAGCAAGCTATCTCCCCACCCCAACACCTACCTCCTTTAGGGACTCTACTCCCCAGTTTCCTTTCCACAACAGAGGCACAGCACCATAATTGATTCTGGAAATTATTTTGAACAAGGACATTGCAAGCACACCCTCCTGGATACCACATATACACACCATGAATGCAGGCCTATGTGCATCTACCCACAACACACAAGTCAGGGATAAGGAAGACACTGAAGTAACCCATGCCAATCAAGTCAACAACCCAATTCTTCATGCTCACTCCACTCCCTGCTATTCCTTCTCACAGATGTTGCTTGGATGACCTAATGAATTTGTTCTGGGCACAGTAACTGACAGCACTAAGACAAAACAGAACATATTTCAGCATCAACCCTTGAAAGTTGCTTTTCCTAGCCACTTGCTGACCCTTCTATATGTGGGATTCCCCTCTGTTAAGCTGTGAATACCACTGATTAATAAAGAAGCTACTTTGGGCCTACTGCAGTGCAGAATAAGGCAAGGTGGGAATTCCAAGCAGATAGAGGAGGGGAGAGTAGGCAGAGTCAGGGAGCCGCCGTGCAGCCACCAGAGGAGACAGATGTCTGGAGCCTTGCCGGGAAACCACAAACTCGTGATAAAATATAAACGGACAAGCAGCCTCTGCCTACAGATTGGCACACCATCCATGTAAAACCTGAGAAAGCTTGGGAAGGAATACTAGACACAAAAGAACAGAGTTAAGCATGGCTTCTTGGTAGCTGGCCTTTTTTTTTCAGATGGGCTCTGTTTGTTGGCAGCGAGCAGGGGCACCGCAGCTCCTTTAAGAGAGCTCTTCCTGACTCAGCATTGGTAGCAAAAACTGTGCAGCTCCTTTAAGAAGGCTTCCTAGTTCGTACTAGTTGCATGAACAGCTCTGGCTCTTTCAGGAGGCTGAGCACTTAAATGGGGTTTATAAGCAGCATATTACAAACTGCTTATTGGCATGACATGTTTTTTGAGGGAGGGTTTCTCTAATCCCAACTGTCCTGGAAGTTGTTCTGTAGATCAGGCTGGCCTTAAAATCAGAGATCCATCTGTCTCTACTTCCAGAGTGCTGGGATTAAAGGTATTCACCACCACCACCACCCAGCTGACCCTTTATATCTTCTTTCTTTTCTCAATCTAGTCTGTTGAGAAGTAAAAACCCTTCAAACTGCTTTGCTCCATTTTCACCCTCATTTTAGATCATTTTTTTGAAGTCCATATAAGGTTTTTTTTTTCCTTCTGTCCTTGCATAGTAGTCTGAATGAGAATGACCCCCATAGGCTCATATATTTGAATGCTTGGTCCCTGGTTGGTGGACTGCTTAGGAAAGATTAGGAGATGTGGCCTTGTTGAAAAAGGTGTGTCCCTGGAGGTGTACTTTGAGGTTTCAAAAGTCCATGACTAGGCCCAGTCTCTCTGACTGCTGTTTGTGGATAAAACATAAGCTCTTGCCTGACATAGTGGCACATGCCTCCCAGAACTCGGGAGGTAGTCAGGTGGCTCTCTATGAGGATGAGGCCATCCTGGTCTACATAGTGAGTTCCGGGCTAGACAGAGCTATGAAGTGAGACCCTGCCTTAATTTTAAAAACAAAAAACCTCTTAGCTCTTCAGTGCCTACCTGCTGCCATGACGGTCACTGACTCACCCTCCGAGACTGTAATCAAGTCACCATTAAATGCTTTTATAAACTGCCTTAGTCACCGTGTCAGTTCACAGCAACAGAACCATAACTAAGACACCTTACTGTGGAGGCCCAAAAATGTGAGCCTATCTCCACCTTGCCTGAAGGTCAGAGAGTTTAAAGTTGCTCAATTGTTAACAGTGGTGGTGCACACCTTTAATCCAGGCAGATCTTTGTGAGTTCGAGATCAGCCTGGACTACAGAGTGAGTCCCAGGAAAGGCTCCTATCTCGAAAAACCAAGAAAAAAAAATAGACTGTATCAATATGAAAATTAGAAATTTGAAGAAAGAACATGGGGTCAGGCATGGCATAGTAAACTGCGCACTTGGGACACTGAGGAGAGAGGATCACGAGTCAGAGGTCAGCAGTAAGATATTATCACAATAATGAAAATGAGCTAAAAAACATTTAAAGGAACATGGAGTTCCGTATGTGTTTATATCATACTCTCCATTTAAATCAAGAAGGCAGTTGCTCAATTTAGGTAAATTTCCCAACAAGAAATGAAGAGGGTTGGGGAACATGGTGAACTGAGACAGCCCCAAGCTCCACACATCTACCTGGATGCAGGACAGCCCACTCTCTCCTTTGTCTCCCTTTCAGTACCGTGTCAAATCCCAACAGAACTCCAGAAAGGAGGACGGCCTCTACCTCCCTTTTCAGTCTAGAGCAACCAGCACTTCCACAAGACATTGCCCATCCACAACCAAAGGATTTTCCTACTTTGTTTTTGGTGGTTTTTATCTGAAAGAACTGATCTTTTGTTTTTGATTTGATTTTTACTACTGTTTGCTTGTCTGAGATAGGCTTTCTCTGTGTAGCCCTGGAACTCTCCATTAAGGCAAGTCCTAGAGTTAAAGACATGTACTATCACTGATCCTGATGAAGGCTCTACACCCTAGAAAACCAGCAGTTTTTTTTTTCCAGATTCAAGCCATCTCTCAAGCGAAACTTGGGTTTTGGTTTTGGTTTTTGAGACAGAATCTCCCTCAGTAATGTAGGCTGGTCTCCAATTCATGGCAATGCTCTTACAGACATGAGCTTCACCTAGTACAATTTTAAATTTATCTTTAAATTACATATATGTCCTTCTGGACATTGTCCAGGTCTAAACACAACAGAGTCCATATGCTGTCTACTCAGCTGCAGAGTTGGCACCCTTAATCAGCTTCAATTCTTTTGGGGAAATAAACTATCCAGTTCTGCTCATATCTAGTTTTCTAGTTTAAAGAGCCTAAAAAGGAGCCAGGTAATGGTGGCACACGTCTTTTATCCCAGCACTCAGGAGGCAGAGGCAGGCAGATCTCTGTGAGTTCTAGGCCAGCCTGGTCTACAGAGCTAGCCCCAGGACAGCTAGGACTATTGCACAGAGAAACTCTGTCTCAAAAAAAAAGAGAGAGAGAGAGAGAGAGACTCGAGGGTTGAGATGTATCACAGTAGTAGAGTACATGTTTAAGCACAAGGCCCTGAGTTCAATCCCAAGCACAACCAAAATAAAAGTAAACCACATGCTCAAATTGTCTTTGTGTGTGTGTGTGTGTCTGAGATAGTCTCACAATGTAGCTGGTCTGAAACTTACTACATAGACCAAGCTGGCCTAACTAAGAGATCCACCTGCCTCTAACTCCAAAGTGCTGAGATTAAAGGCATGCACTACCACCCCTGACCCAACTGTCTCTTTTAACCTATCTCTAATTATATTTATCCAAGGATGATATTCAAAGCAACACTTCTGCCAAGGATCCTTAAAGTATTCATTGAAAAATGAATGTAAACACCAATGTTATCTTGTAAGTGTTCAGAAGATAATTCAAGAATGGTTTCTTAAAAATGAGAATGGAAATAGGATTCAATCAGGAAGTAACTGCTTTCTTTTTTAAAAAGTAGCTTGATTTATACAAATAGAAGGTGTCCTCTTGTGTCTGCATGATAATTAAAGAAACAACACTGTCTTCATTTTCTAAAAATAAATCTCAACCATAGCACTCTTTTATTAGGTACATCTAATGTTATAACCATGGTGGCTCACACCTGTAATTTCAGCACTTGAAAGGCTGAGGCAGGACTGCTGTAAGTCTGAGACTAGCCTGGGCTACACAGGGAATTGTAGGCAAATCTGTCAAAAAAAAAAAGTCTAAGTATTATGTTTTACCTTAAGCCACAAATTTATTGGTAACAAATATTAACTTTAAATATTGCCTACAGGCCTAGATGGTTTCATAATGTTGACAGTCCCCAAGCATGGGTTGAGAGTTAAACAATGCTTGGAAAAGGCAAATGCAGTCACGTGTAGAATCCATTTCTAACACCCACGTGGGCTTCCATAAAGCCTGCAGTGCAGGCCCAAAGGCTATCATTGGGCTAGCTACTTACTACAAGAGCTCTGGCTTTTGAAGACATAACTTATGCAAGAATTAGTTTGGGCACTGAAAGATCACAATCTTTTATAGCTTAGAATCTGACAAGCAGCAACTAAACAACTGAAAGATGAGTCTTGTGTGCCTTTATCGGACGCTTATTAAAACAGGCAGCTAGATGAAGCACAATCATCATTTGAAAATTTTCTGTTGGAAAGTCAGGCCTTTTGAATGTTGCTTTTGGATTCCCTATCTCTATGTACTGAGAAGGAAACTACATGAACAGGCAGTTTCATTTAACAGCTTAACAGTATTGTGTTTAATAGGCCAGGCTGCTTTCACACACGCCAGCTGCCAGGCTAAAAGCTGTCACTCTTCTGCATAGTCAGATTGAAGAAAGAAGCTTTGGGTAGAAGAACTGTGCCTCCTCAGAACTGTAGTGACTACAAGCTTTGGAAATACCCAGACTTCTGACAACTTAGCCCAACCATGTTTCAGCTCCAGCATCAGGAACTAACAACACACAGGGAAAGCAGGCTTCCAAGCTGCCCTAGAACGCCAAGCCTATCAAAGGCAAAGCCCACTTCTCCCAGCTCTAGGTGTTGGCTCATTTCCTCCTGCTAGCCTCCCTGGCTCTTTCAGCCCCAAGGTTCACCTTCTCCTGGGTCCCTAATCTTGATCATCAGGCAGATACAGGCAAAAAGTCATAGCCTTATCTATGAAAAGTTTCTTGTACATTCTGGTTTTCAGAAATTGTGACAAATTGCTGAGTCATGATGTTCCAGCACTTGCTAGGAACTCAAAAGAAAGAATACATGTTCAATAAAAATCAAATCAAGGTCTTTATCGATCAGACAGGGCTATGACCACCTGCCTGGGAAGAAAGGAAAGGTAATACCTTGCAAATGTTCCTCTCACCAGTACTGTTCAAATCTAGACTGGGAAAGAGAACTTTTACTGCAATAATAAACCAAAAAGAAATACACAAAAGGCATTCTGCAAACACTCTCACCCTCTACCAGTATTTCAACAGGAGCTAGCCTGCCAATTTTCTGAGATTCTGAAATGTAAATAGATACAAAAGACTTGGTCTGGGTTCCTCTTTCATTAAATGCGTAATCACTTAGCTCATTTTCATAAACTGGCATGAATTCTGTCTCAATTTATTTCTTTGTTACTCAACCATTCCTTAGGAAAGTTAAAGTTCTTAAGAGAAATCAAAACCAATTTAATACTTTCTCACACTATCAGGAAAAATAAACAAGTCACACAACATAATTCAGTAGGTTTAGCATTTTGCACTTAGATCTTCATATTTTGTTATTTCAAAGTAATTATCATAAAGGTGAAACCTAGAGGCAGTCAGTTCTCTGTCAGTCCAGCCTGGGCTACACAGTCAATTAGCAGGGATATACAGTGAGCTTGTGTCAGAAAGAAAGAAAGAAAGAAAGAAAGAAAGAAAGAAAGGAGGGAGGGAGGGAGGGAGGAAGGAAGGAGAGGAGGAAGGGAGGGAGGGAAGGAAGGAGGGAGGGGAGGAAGGGAGAGAGGGAGGGAGGGAGGAAAAGAAGAAGAAAAGGAAGAGGAAGAGGAAAAAGAAGAAAAAAGAGAAAAGAAGCAAGTTCATTTGTTTGTTTGGTGGGTGGGTTGGTTGGTGTCATTAGGCGTAGTCCTGGCTGGCTTAGAACCCTCCATGTACACCAGGAAGGCCTCAAACTCAGAGACCAGGCATGTACAGCCATGCCCAGTTTATTCCATGCCAGGGATCAAACCCAGGGCTTGGCGCATGCATGCTAGGCAAACACTACATACATAGACATATACATATACATATAGCCTTTCTTTTTCTTTTATCTTTCTCTTCCTTTCTGCATCCTCTAACTCCTTCCCTCCCTTTCTTTCTTTCCTCTCTTCCTTCCTTTTCTGTGAATGGCAAGATAATGCTAGGGAACAAATCAACGTCTTTTGCATGCTAGGCAAGAATTCTACATCTTGAAACATTCATTTCTGAATATAGAGATACTACAGTACTTGGAGAATTACTAAATTCAATATGACTTTAAGTAGAAAACTTAAAAGAATATGCATTTATTTCTAGACTCCTCCATGTTAATTAGGATAATCTCACAACTTTAATAAAGTACCAGTCTTTATTGACTAGAAACAATTTTAGATTATCTTTAGACATAACAGGGGAGAATTAAATACAAATTTTAGAATGAAGTGTCCATGTACATGATTAATTTATCACTCACATGTCAATCTGTTTTCTTGCAGGCAAAGCCCTCTCATTTGCAAGGCATTCTTAAGAGCTGTTTCTCACCAGGAGATGTCTATTGAACTCTCACAGGAAAACCAAGACTTTAAAAGGAAAAAGGCAAAGGGCACATTCTTGAGCACTTCTAATCACAGTAATTCAGTCCCAATGGGAGTCCACCATTCCACAAACACTTTCCGTCCATAGCCGTCTGCCCTAAGACCCCAGAAAATTCTATATTCTAGTCCAACACACAAAAATACCAGTCAGTAAATTCATTTCAGTCAAAACACTGGGAATAATAGCTGGGGAGGAGGGTGTCAGTGCTGAGGAAACAATAAGCAAATCCTTAAGAGAGCTGACTCCCTGAACAAGAGGAAGAATCAGTGGAATATACAAAGTCTCCACGACCATCATACCCAGAGATTCTCCAAGAAATAATTTCAGAATTAATAGAGAGTCGATTATCAAAATAATCAAAATAACTTCAGAATCAATTTGCCCAACCCATCCTGAGATGTACCATCCTATCCCATCATGAGGTGGCGGGGGAGTTCTCTCTACCTCCAGGCCCAGTATAGAGCCTCCAGCCCACACCTAGCTCTACGTCACTAAAAATTTCAAGTTAGTGGAGGTGAGGAAACAAAACAAAACCAAAAGTCTAGGGTCTTAAACCCTAAAGTCACCTTATAATAGTAATAGTGACAATTGCCCCCCTAAAAAAAAGTTGAGTGAAGGGCAGCAGAGGAGAGACCTGCATATTTGAAACTCTACTCAGCTTTTAGAGCATTGCCTCCTTCCAGGTGGCTGCATAGGCTGACAAGTGACCTGAAAGGACAACATGAAGGCCAAGATGAGTTGCTTAAACCTCGCCCAAGGAGGGTTGTAAATTACTGGCCACAAACCATGTACAGAGCCAGAAGGTGATGGAATGGGCTAGATAAACACGGGACGTTTTATTGCTGGCCAGAAAGTCTTCCTTCATTCATCAAAACGGGTGAATGAAAATATTAGTAAGTAGGGATGGCATTTTCATGGGCTGCATACTGAGAATCCATCTAAAGGGAAAAAAAATCTTACAGCTTGCCCTGGATATTAGATCTAATACAGCCTCCTCTCATGAAAAGGAAAAAAAAAAATCCCCCTTCTTACCAAAAGGTTGCACACCAGAGTTCAAATCTCAGCAAGTGAGATATTAAATAAATCCCAAGTTTTCCTAAATATGTGTGTTTACTTTCATGCAACACAAACCTTTTAGGCCATCTAAGTTTCTGACCCCACACACACTTTTTCAACTCAAGAAAGAGTCAAAATACATAGTAACAGGTATTACTAAGGATCTTACCCACTCACTCCACTTGAATGACATTTCTAACGGTTAAATGCCGGAGATTTAGTAAGATGCATACAAAGTACACCTAAACAGCAGCACCCTTACCTTTAACTGAGCCAAAACAAAACAATTACCTAATGCGGGATGAGATGGTTATTAACAATTCACCCTGAAATTTTTTATTATTTTCCCAGTGATTTTTAAAGCCACCCTTTTATTATTCTATAAACTGGCTAATTTCTCAACATCTTACTTTGCCTTTAAAAGGCTTTCTTCCACACGACGACGGGATTTCCCTAAGAAATTTTCCCAGAGGATGATTCCCACCAATAGCCTTTATCAACTCAGCCTGCGCAAGCAAAGACTTGGTTTCTGCTAATTCCAAACAACACACACACACGGTGGGGGGTGGGGGTAGTTCACACTCTCAAAAAACATCCCAGACCAACTGGAGAGACTATTTTATTGGCACGTTTTCTTTTCTCTCTTCCCTGAAAGAATGCTTTTTCAACTGACCTTTCGACAGCTGCGGAGATCCCAAGATCTCTAGGTTCAGCTGGAAACTAGAGGATATTTTAGCATCTTAACTCGTGCCTGCAATCGTCTGTGCCCCAATCCTAATCTTCTGAGCTCAAAGGCAGAAGCCCCCCAACATTTGCAGACAGATCTCCGAACTGTACCGCGAGCACTAACTCACCGCAAGCATCCTTACACGCCCGCTGCCCACTCGACACCCGCAACCCGGCCAGTGGCGAATGCGCCATGCACGCACGGGACCACTCGAGCTTACCTTCCCGGGCTTTCAGCAACACCGTATTGGCCACGATGTTTTCCAGCTCCATTGACAGTCGGCAATCAGCAAGGGAGCCGGTCGGCGTGGCTGTCAGCGCCTGGGGTGATGCCGGTGCCGTAGCTCAGGCTGAAGCCGCTAATGCCAGAACCGGGAGCAAGCAGCCCGCCTTGCTACCGCATTATTCTTGCTCGGAGCCCGCGGAGTTTCCCCCTCTGCACTGAGGAGCCGCCGCCGCCGCTTCTTCCTCCCTCTGTGTCCCCCCTCCCCCCTCCCTCAACACTCTCCCCCCCCCCCCCCCCACCCTCTGCGCGTCTCTGTCACTCCATTCTCCTCCCCTCCGACTCCCGCGGATGCTTTAATGCCTCGGATGCTTCAGCCTCTCCTCGTTCCCCTCCCGGGGGTGTGGTACTCTAGGCTCGAGCCGCCGGACCGCGCAGGCGCCTGCTCAGAGGCACCGCCCACCGCGCACTCTGGGCGCGGGACGGCCGGGAGTTGTAGTCCGGGGCCGGACGAGGCAGGACGCTTCTGAGTTGGGGTATGGGGCGGAGTGCAGCGGATGTGGCGCTGAACCCAGGCAGCCCAGCCTTGCCGGCAGGAGAGTCAAAAACGACTCAGCCGAAGTAGAGCGGAAAGTCCCTTTCCTGTCCCGCCAAGATCCCAGGAAGCATAGAGCACAAGCCCCGGCGGCGGGACGCTGGTGTGGGAGACCCGGGCGAAGGCGCGCCCCTGAGGTTCCGCGCCGCCCGCCTTCTGCCGCTCACACGCGCCAGGTCACTGACAAAGGTGCACTTTGTTTCCGGGCAGGAAGGGGTTCGTCAGCCGGGGCGACTGGCGGTGGCCCATCTGCGGCCACGTAGTCTGAGCGCCCCCTGGCGGCGGCGCGTCCAGGCGAACCGAAACGCAGGCGCCCGAGATTCCCGGGATCCCCGCGTTCGGAATAGCTCTGCGGGGCGAGCAACTCCACGATTCTCTTTATGTTCATGTTACTAAAAACACATAAGGAACCGTCTGAGGCGGCTGTGGGAGCGTTAATGAGTAACAAGCCAGGCCAGCGCTAGCCGGCATGGAAACGCACTCAAATTCCAAGCTTGTTTATCTTGGAGCACTTAGCTCTTTACACTTTAAGAACGTCAGACTCCAGATTTGGTCCCAGCTCCTCTTCACCCAAAGGTCCCCCAGTCCTGGGAAACTGGCTCTCCGGTCACCTGGGGTCTTGCGAGGAGAGTCCTAAAGCTGGAGGCGGGGCTGAGAGGCCCCAGGGAACAATGAGGCCTTTGCCTCCTCTGGGCCTTGAGGGCCGGATATCCGTTCTGAAACCTCTGAAACCAGGTCTGAGGCTTGTGTCCAAAAGAAGGAAAAATTCTGTCCCCAGAGCTGCCAGGAAGTAGTAGGGAGGTGCTGAGAGAGATGGAGAACAGTCATTAAGTATTGGAGAATATAAAGGAACTAACGGCATTTCCAGAATGTGGTCACTAGACTAACGGTGATTCTAACAGCCCATGAGAGTCTTCATTCCTGGTGGGTATACTTGCCGCCACCACTTCCTAGTGTCTGGATTTGGGTCAGTGGGCCTCACTTGTCTGCAAGCGGAGTTAATAAGTGCTTGTCAGAGGCAGGAAGTTAAGCAAACAACTTGAGCACCAGCACCACAGGAATTACTGTTCTAAGCAACTCAAGCTGAGACTTTGGATACTCACTCTTATGCCCAGAGCCCTAACTTGTGATGAAAGGGTCTCTCTCAAAAAGAAGAAAAACTCTTAAAAGTGAGCATCACCAGAGAGCCCAACTACAGTTGCCGTTTTTTCAGAAGCCTAGACCTGATGAAACTCAATATTTGTTTATTTCATTGACAATTTTTCACTATTTTTTTTAAAATGGGATCTCACAAAACCCAGGCTGGCCTGGAATGCCTAGCCGTGCTGTCTGGGCCCTCTGTGAGAGCAGACAGTGCTGTTAACTGTAAAGTTTTTGGCCTGATAAGCCTCTCTGCTGATGCAATAATCCAAATCAGACCAAATCAAACCAAATTAGAAAAAGCCCAAGTTAATGGATGCCAGCGCTTCCGGGAGGCCCTCCAGAAAAACACGAACGGGGGTAAGAACTAGAAAGACCAAGTGTTCATTCTCTGGATAGGAGTCAGTTTAAATAGCCTGTGGGAGTGGTCTTGACCCTCCCTGAGGAGGGGTCACCGTTTGGCAGGCTTTCTCGGAGGTGGAGTTTGGACTGAGGCAACTCCCAGGGGAGGGAACTTAAAAATGGAACTTTCCACCAAACATTTCAAATTGGGTGCCAGGGAGCCGAGGTGACGCTTCCAACCAAACATCCCAGACTCGTTGGATAAAGGGATACCAGGGAGCTGAGGAGACACCTCCAGCCAAACATTAAGCACTAAGCCATCTCTTCATCTTCATAATATTTTGTTGTTGTTGTTTATTTTGTTTTGTTTTTTGATAGAGTTTCTTTGTGTGACGCTGGCTGTCCTGTAACTAACTTTGTAAACCAGGCTGGCTTTGAATTTACAGAGATCCGCCTATCTCTGCTTCCCAAGTGCTGGAATTAAAGGTGTGGGTCATCACTGCCTAGCTCCATAACATTTTTTTAATAACTAAATTTGAATGCCTTCACAAAGTAACCTGTTCACAAATTCCCTGTGTTTACCGGTACTAGAGATCTTTTAAAAATGCAGATTCTGATTAAAATTCAGATGTCGGTCTATGGCAGATTCTGAAATTTGTTTTTGACAGACTCTAGTGTTCTGTCAATCCTGCAAGAAAATAGACCACCACCCTCTTGATTAAGGAAGCTCTGTTAACTAACTGTAAACCTCACCACTCTGTACTTTCTTGTATCCAGCCCAAATCAGCCATGGTTCTCTACCTCTCTGATAGAAAAAAAAACACTCCTGTTTGTAACTCTGTAAAGTCCTGCCTGTCTCCAGTTTACAGATATGAAACAGATTCGGCAAGAGTGAGTCCCAGTAGACACTGAAAGTAGGTCTTAGCCTGTCCAGTTCTCTGTCCACTATAGGGTGATGCATCCTCCCTACAAAATAAACAGTTGTAGGTCAAGTTATCTGTGCCTCTGTGAGGAAATTAGGACATTCCAATGTAGGAATGGAACAATGATAGCATTTACTCAGCAGGCCTGTGCTAGCTGTTTGACGTGATTATCAACTTAAACATAACATCCGGATGAGATAGGGAACATAGCTGAGGTTTTGTTATTTGCCTAGGGTTACACACTAGTAAGTAAAAGTCCTAGGATTTGAACCTGGCAGGCAGAGCAGAGTTTGCATTGATCTCTGCCTGACACATACAGGACACTACAACTTGGTACTGAACATTTTTTTTTTTTTTTGTTTCCAGAGTGAATTTGTAAGAAGACAAAGCAGGTGGTTTACTAAATGGTTAAGACTTTAGGGAGTTTTCTATTCCCATCCATATCCCACTGGGAGGATCGTTTCATTCCTTTCAATTAGATGCAGTAACAACTCACAGTCCAACTTGAAAGATTGGTTTGTTTTGAGGAAGAGCCATCTATTAAGTTTCAATAACTAATTAGGGAATTGTTAACAGCCAGCTGAGAGTAAGAATGGAAATCCAGATGAGGTTCCTGTGATGATACAAGGGATGGGAAAGACAAAAGCTGACAAACTGCACATGGGATCAGCTGAGCTAAAAATGCACAAGAAACAGGGATTCTTATTCTTCCAGAAGCACACATACCTCCCATGGATAAAGCTGCTTATTTGTAAATAGAAATCTGCTTTTCTGGAGAACCACAAACTACTTTCATTCTGAAGTATACATTCCTTGTGCTTCAGTAATTACATAGGCTTTCTGGATCCTACTAGAGTTGGAGTCTTCATCCTTATGAAATCTCGACTTTCAGGTCAGCTGGAAACAGCTGGAAATAGAAATTCCATTTTTTTTTAGTCTCTTCTTTCATTGTTTACTAATTTGCCAAGCACTGCCAGGAGCTCAAGCAACTAAACAAGTGTCCCAGAAATTCAATGAGGACCAACAAGACGCCACAGGCTGGCCAGTAGGTCATCACCCAAAGGTCCAGGGGTCACAGGATTCTGAGTAGGCACGAGACAAGCAGGAGCAGGGGCTGAAGGGCTCTAAGCCCAAGAGATGCAATTGCTCAGTACCGGATTTTGTGGGCTAGGCAGAGACAAATCCTCACTAGTGGAAAATGGCCAGAGGTGAAGGAGGGCTTACCAATTGCAGCCGATGTTGTGTGAAGGGGTCCAATGATTCTTTAGTTGAAAACGTGATGCTGTTGAAGGGTCCAGGGTCCAGGTCCATCTCAGTGGTAGGAGGTAGTGCCAGGATGGCCGGCAGAGTTTCGTGACACCAAATGTTATAATTTAAAAAAAGGTGGGAAGAAGTCATGCCATACAAGAGGACTCACGTGGGAGGTTTATTGGAAGAGGAGAGAGAAGAGGCAGAAAAGAGACACAAAAAGGGGGAAAGGGGGCAGAGACTGGTCCCTGAGGACAAGAGTGGTGGAAGAGAAAAAAGAGAGGGAAAGGTGGGCAGGGCCCACCTCTTAAAGGGGGCTTGGCACATACACAAGCAGACTAGGCAAAAGGCTAGGTCATTGTCAGAACCCTGAGCAGGCCAAGGTACTACCTTCTTACTGGCAAGGTTCCCAAGTGGGCTGCCAGGTAATGCTTAAATGCTAACAACAGCGAAACCCTGCTCATAAAAAAGAAAGAAAAAGAAGAACCAAGGGTCTTTCACATGTGTGGCAAGCACTCTACCATAGCCAGTCCTCACCAGGAGATGTGAAGGTGATTGATCATAATGTCATAGTAACTAATGGCAGCTTTGAAACATGAATAAGAAACTTCTTTATGATTTTTATCAGTAAATTGTAGATGGAAGTTTCTGGCCCACCTAGTCCCACAGCCATTTAGTCCCAAATAAACTCACAGAGGCTTATATTAATTATAAACTGGTTGGTCTATTGCTCAGGCCTATTCCTAACTAGCTCTTATAACTTAAAATAACCCATAATTCTCATCTATGTTTAGCTACATGGCTTGGTACCTTTTCTCAGTAAGACATTCTCACCTTGCTTGCTCTGTGTCTGGGTGGCAACTGATTCTCTGCCTTTCCTCTTCCCCAAATTCTCCTAGTCTGGTTGCCCTGCCTATACTTCCTTCCTGCCTACTGGCTAATCAGCATTTTATTAAACCAATATGAGTGACAAATCTTTACAGTGTATAAGAGCATTGTCCCACAGCAGTAAACATTTTGTTTATATAATTGTTTTATGTGCCTTGATACCCATTTTAACTAAAGATTCTTGGGCAAAAAGGAGTCAAATGGAAAAGTGTAAAAACCACCAATATAGATAAGTTTCTGCCCTCTCAGAGGCTTGAGGAGTACCAGTTAGATCATGATAAGCAGCTATTAAATTCCCTCCTCCCTGTGAGATCAAACTTTGAAGGGGAAGAGTGGATCTGCACTGGCCTCCCAATCCAATGTTATAAAAATGTCTATATTTTCTAGAAAGTCAAAGCCAATCTTCTCTTCAGACTTTCTGCTCTCCAATTGGACCTCTCTCCTCAGAGCTGTCTCTTGCTTCCAAGTCAGTAGTTCTGTGGACACTCTACTTTAAAACTAGGAAATAAGACAAGCTGGTTTGAACTCAATTATCAGTCTGAGAGAAAGACAAGATCCTCATCCCCCAAATGGTTTATAGAAAGTTGAGCCTTTTTTGTCTCATTAATGCTGAACAATCAATAGACAAAGAATGCATATTACACAGTAGGAGCATAAACCTTAATTCTGCACTTTCAGAATCAGGGCAGAGAACGCGTCTCCCTCCAGTAATTTACAATTATTAACAGTTATCTTTATGCTAATGTAAAGAACAATCTAAACCATCACCCTGGCTCATTTTATGAGCAGTATTTGTCAAAGGATTGCCTTTTTAATATTTATTTATTATGTATACAATATTCTGTCTTTGTGTATGTCTGCAGGCCAGAAAACGGCACCAAATCTCATTATAAATGGTTGTGAGCCATCATGTGGTTGCTGGGAATTGAACTCAGAACCTCAGAAAAAGCAGCTAGTGCTCTTAGCCTCTGAACCATGTCTCCAGCTTCTATGTCTTCTTTTTTTTAAAGACAGGGTCTGGCTATACAGCCCTAGCTATTCTGGATTCACTGTACAGACCAGACTGTCCTCTAACTTGTGGTGATCCTCCTGCCACATTCTCCCTTCTAGATGCTGAGATTCCAGACAGGTACCACCATGCCTGGCCAAGAACTGCTTCTAAAAGAGAAGGAGGCAAACTGAAAGGAACCTTAGGCTAAAGTGCTTAGAATCAGCTAGCTGACTCATGGGACAAGCAGGCAGGAAGGACAAGCTTAACACTACAATAACATAAACATTCTCTTGCTCCAGTCTCTAGGCCTAATGACCTTAGAAACCTTAGGGGAAAAAAAGCTTTTACACATATAAAGTGAGCCATCGTGGATATGTGGATATTTTATTTATTCTCAGGAAAGAGAACCTACTTTTTCCCTCTTTGAAGCCTCAACTAGCTAGTTAATTCTAAATGAAATCTATTGAATAACTGGACTGAATTTTCTTACAGTAATGTAGAATAAATGGGCTATAGGCTACAAGACTGTAGCCTTGAGCATCTGCCTTGAGCATCTGTCTTGAGCATCTGCCTTAAGCATCTGTCTTGAACATCTGCCTTGAGCATCTGTCTTGAGCATCTGTCCCTGCCACAGTGATATCTCAATTCCAGGGTTTAGACAGGCAGATGTGGCTAGAGATCCCATTCCTTGAAGGAGTTTCCTCTGTAGACAAAGGATGTCATCTAGCAGATACTTTGGGAATGGCAGTAATAAGCCTCAAGCTCCACATGGTATAGTCTATACGGGTTCATGAATGTGTTAGGACAGTTCCAACTTATTCAAGAAGGAATTCTGCTCCTGGGGTGCGGCTTGGGTCCTAGAGTGTCTGTTGCACATTGTTCAACCTTTACAACCCTGTGTGTTCAGTATCTGACTGGGAAACCATTGAGGCCTCTCTCCAGGCTGACTCTATCCTCTCTGTGTTTGGGAGGGGAAAGATTCTGTTTATGGTTTGTCTTAGTTGATGTAGGCTGCTGTAACAAAATCCATACCTTAAACTGAGTAATTTGTGAGCCATAAAAACGGTTCCCAGCTCATAGTCTTGGAGGCGAGGAAGTTTGAGATCAAGGTGCCAGCAGATGTATGTGCCTGGTGAATTACCCCATATATAGTACTTAGCTGCTTTATCTGTACATGGTCCTGATCACAGTAGGTTTCTATTCTCATGACCTACTCGTCTCCAAAAAGTCCTGCCTTTTAATATCAACTCATGAAATTTTCAAAGGACATAGACAGTCAGATCATTTTTGTTGGGTTTGGGTTTGTTGTTTTAAAGCATTTCTTTAAGAAAGAAGGGTTTTTTTACATTTATGGGGGAGGGGCAGAAGTCAGAAGACAACCTGCAGGAGCTAGTTCTTCCCTTCCACTTTGTGGGTTTCAGGGATGCTACTCAGGTCCTCAGGCTTGGTAGCAAGCACCGTTATCCTTCTGAGCCATCTGGCCACCACTGCTTGTTTTTGAGACAGGGTCTTTTTTTTAATTTATTATTTTTTATGTGCATTGGTGTTTTCTCTGATGTGTGTCTCTGTGAAGGTATTGGATTCCCCTAGAACTAAAGTCACAGACAGTTATGAGCTGCCATGTGGGTGCTAGGAATTGAACTGGAGAGCAGTCAGTGCTCTCAACTGATGAGCCATCTCTCCAGTCCTTGAGACAGGGTCTTATTGTAGAGCTCAGACTGCCTTCAAACTTATGATCCTCCTGCCTTACTCCTGTGAGTTCTGGGCTACAGTTGCAAAACTGAAAGAGTATTTTCTTTAATTTTTCCAAATACAAATAGATTAAGTAATATAACTGTAATTCTTGCTTGATAACTGTTTTGTTATATGTAATTTTACTATGTTAAAGTTAAAACTTTCCTTTTTGATTAGACAGAAAGGGGAAATGCTGTGGGATGTCCTTCTGTAAGCTCTGAATATGGTTTTGCCCTCATTGGTTGATAAATAGCTGCTTTGGCCTATGGAAAGGCGGGATAAAGCAAGGCAGGAAAGCCAAGCAGAGATACAAGGGAGGAATCAGGGAGATGCCATCCAACCACCCAAGGGAAAACATGTCAGCAGACTGGAAATGCCACAGCCGTGTAGCAATACTTAGATTAATAGAAATAGGTTAATTTAAATGTAAGAGCTAGCTTGTAATAAGTCTGAGCCATCCGCCAAACATTTATAATTAATATCAAGCCTCAGAGTGGTTATTCTGGAACTGGTGGGCAGGAGAGAAACTTCTAATTACACAGAACCATATCCACCCATAGCATCGTTAAATATGCAGTAGAAGCACTGAATTCAAATCTCATAGACACCAAGGATAGACGCAAAAGACAGGTCTAGCTCTCAGCTTTTTCCCCTAAAGCCCAATTACTTTCTCCACAGACTTCCAGCCATATTTCTGTCTTTTATGTCAGCACAGATGTGTGTATTCACAAGTGCCTATGCATATGTTCATTATATATAAATAGAAGCACTATTCTACCTTCATGATACATCTTCACACCACAATATATCTTGGGGAGTGCTCCATATGGAAATTCTTCAGGCTTTCAGGCTGTCTCATTCTTTTCACATATATTTGTTATAGAGATGGCTGGACTAGAATTTATTTAACTAGTCATTTTCTGGTGAACATTGTTATTTTGTCCCATCTTTTTCTGTAATAAATACTGATTTTGTTTTGCAAGAGTGAATGACTCCAGAGGAACTGGAAAGAAGACGCAATGCTAGATGGCATAGTTCACATCCTGATTCATATTTTTCTTGTCTGCATTATGGTTCCATTGTGATATATTCATCAGAGAAGACTGATCAGACATGGGTTTAAACCAATAGAAAGTCTTTATTAGTGGGTTGGCAATTACAATGGATGTTTGGGATCCCAGTGTAGTCCTGTGCCTTTCTCAGAATGAGTTTTTAAGCACAGACAACAGGTCCTGAGTTGACATACTTCAGTTAACAAGAAAAGTTATCCAGAATCAGATCTATAGAAGCCAAAAAGTAACCTCTTCTAGCTAACTGTTATTTTTAACTAAAGTATGTCAATCCAGAAGGTGGTTTTGTGCTTAAAGGTTCACCCAGATAAAGGCTCAGAGGCACACTGGGAACCCAAACACCCAGTGTTGTTGCCAGCCCACTAATAAAGACTTTCTATTGGCTTAAACCCATGTCTAAACAGTCTTCTCTGATGAACACCCCACAGCATTTCTGGAGGCTCCAGTGAGATCCCAGAGAACAAATTCTGAGACACCAGAGGTCTCAGAGTCCCTTGGAGGGAGGAAGAGTGTGATGGTCAGGAGACTTCTCAGGATTTGCGCAATCTGAGATATTCTAGGTCCCTAGGGCTCTCTTTGAGCAATCACTGCCTAAAGCTTCAGAGGGGTCTGACCCTCCACCCCAAAGGAAACAGATTAGAAATTCACCTGCTCTGTCACCTCTTGTAAGTCTGGTGCCTTTTGTTGGGACACACAGGGAAGATTGGACATAGCTGTCCAATGTCTGGGAACCATGTGAGACTTCACTGGATCTCTCTATTCAAGTGCATGAATGTGGGGTGGTTACCCATATCTGTTTTGTTTTTAACTCTGTGTCTATGTATGTGTAGCTCTCTGTGTGTCTTTCTATGTTTCTGTCAGTTTTCTTTCCCTGTATTGATCAGTGGCTTTTTCTGGTGTACGACCCTCCCTTCCTCCCTGAATTCTTTTGTCTCTGCCAGGTCAGCCAGAAAAAAAAAAAAACAACAACAAACAAAAACAAAACCTTCCACCTGTCCCATCCCATTCCAAGAGCTGGAGGGCTTGCTCACATTCAGGGTTGGTCCCTGTGTGAAGGTGGGGAGAGGACAGATCTCTCATCCAAGGACCCCTGCCATTTAAGTGTAATGTGTGCGGCACACACACGCACACCGGAAGAGGGAAATAGATCCCCTAGGTGAGCATTCCCTCTGCCTGCTCTAAGCAGCTCTGGAAAAGGGGGGAAGTTCCTTTGGGATGAGCCCAAAAGAAAAGAGAAAGTCCCACTCCTTTCTCTTTCATAATTTATGTCTAATTTTCAATCAGGGATCTGTAAAACCACCATTCTCTGAAAAAAAATAAAAAAACAAAACCCACTGACTCCTGGCTGGGTATGGGGATTTGCTAACCAATAATACACCTAGACAGAACAGATTTTCCCTTCTGTCCAACACTGCAACCTTCATCATTATTGGAGTCGTATGATATGGGAGTGGGAGGAGGCACATGTTACAGTGCATGTGTAGAAGTCAGAGAACAACTTTATGGAACTAATTCTCTCTTTCCATCGTTCCAGACTCCACATAGGGGTTTTAAGGCTCATTAACATGGTAGTATCTTTCAATGTTTTATTTTTTTTTTAATTTTGAGACAAGGCCTCACTATATAACCCTGGCTGGCCTAGAACTCTCTTTGTAGACCAAACAGTTTTGAGTTTTGAACTCACAGAGTTTCACATGCTGGGATTAACGACCTGTGTTATCACACCTGAGAGTTTGGGTGTTTGTTTTGTTTGCTTTTCTGTTTTGTTTTGTTTTTGAGACAGGGTTTCTTTGTGTAGCTTTGTAGTCTGTCCTAGAACTCACTCTGTTGACCAGGCTGACCGTGAACTCACAGAGATATGCCTGCCTCTGTCACCTGAGATCTGGCATTAAGGCATGCACCACCACTGCCAATAGTGATATTTTATTTGTGTTTTAACAAATAAAGCTTGCCTGAAGATCAGAGTGCAGAGCTAAGCCACCAGAGGCCAGAGAGTGGTGGCACAAACCTTTAATCCCAGGACTCCAGAGATAGAGGCAGAGGGATCTCTGTTAGTTCAAGGCCACCCTGGGCTACACGAGATTAATCTGTCTAAAAGAGAAACAGAGCTCACACAAAGGTGATCCCCACACTTGGGATCCCATGCTTTTAACCCCAGCACTAGGGAGGTAGAGACAGGAGTGATATGGCTGGGCAGAGAGAGGAATATAAGACGGGCGGAAACAGGACTGCAGTGCAGTCTGAGGTTTGGTGAAGACAGTTGTAGTCTGGAGATGCAGTCTGAGGAGACAGTCTGAGGACAGGATTGCCCCCTCAGCCCGAGCACTGGTAGAGGTAAAAGGTGTCTCTAGTGTTTGCCTGCTCTGCTTCTCTGATCCATCAGCTTTCACCCCCAGTATCTGACTCCAGGTTTTATTTAGTAAGACCAATCAGAATTCCTGCTACAACTGCCCAGCCTGTTTTGTTTTTTTCTTATATAAAAGTGAGTCTTACATTGTAGCAAAGGCTGGCCTTGAACTCTTGGTCATCCTCCAATCTACTCTTGGTCATCCTCTGGTCTCAGGCTCCCAAGTGCTGAAATTACAAGTGTGAGTCATCAAGATCAGCTTTCTTTTTTATGTCTGGTTTATATTTCATCACAGATTTGAGCACCAGTATTCTATGATTTCCTTCATTTGGATCCTGCTAAACACACACATTGGGTACCAGTTAAGACCAAGTCAGGTACTGTGGGAAACTAGTTGAGGTGTCTCTAGGTCTAAGATGTTTTGTTTGTTTGCTTGTTTTTGTTTTTGTCTTTCTTTGGTTTTTTAGAGACCAAGGCAGTTACCTTGAGTAGCACCTAAAGGTGTATGGACAGCTTAATGAAACTTACTTCTGGAATAGTGGTGAGCAAAATAAATAATAACATAAAATCTCAGCATGAGAAATTTGAAAGTGTTTTTGAATTCTCTTTCAGTCCTCTGGCCACACAAATGAAAAGGTTCTCCGTGAGGCTAGAGAAGAATGCCTCTGACCACCTCTCTCTTTTTACTAAAACTCAGACTTTCAGCAAGTAACTGCATCTAGCTGGAGCTTTGTAGTATTTTGCTTTAGTGTGTTTATTATTAATTACCTTCTATTTATATCGTTATAAGTTTTTCCTGTTTAACATTTTATAATATAATTTGTGTTTTATAAAGCAAGCTAGTTTAAAGAAAATATTAAATATTATTTATGGTATGCAGATTTGAGGAGGTAAATTAATAACAGAACAGTGCTTGGAAAATACCAGTTTACAGATGACATTTGCTGTGAATACCGCATGAATTTCGTTATGTGTTTGAGGTGCTGCTTCAAAACCGTGCTCTCCACTCAGCACTTAATATTAATATTAATAAATAAATTGATTTGAAATGTCTCAGTTTTTCCGCTTTTGAGAGATGTCAAACGGAAGCCCCCACACAATCTCTAAGGTTTACAAGCATACTAAGCTTCGATGTTTCTAAGTCACTGAGCTTATTAAAGACTCAAACAACTAAATTTGTTCCATTTAATGCAGAAGCCAGAAGATTCCACCTGAGGTAGAAAGGGAACAGGATTCTCTCACAGTTTACACCACACAAAGCTAAAACAAAATCAATAGGAAACATGGAAATAAGTGGCTACTTGACCCTTTCATTAGCTCTTTATAGGTTTGGTACAACAAATAGGAAAACAAGCATTCAGCTCCTCAGGAGACCAAGAGGAAAAGAAATATCACCTTGAGCACGAAGGGGTGCATCTCCACCTTTCACCCTTCCACATTCACTCAGCCTCTTCACGTAAGCCACACCCCTCCGCCTCGGCCCCGCCCCGTAAACCCAACCTGCGCGCCCGGCCCCGCCCCCAGACTCAGAAACCACGCCCTACGTAGGAGACACAGCACCCAGCGTGGACCCGCTGCTCGCAGGCTCCTCTGTCTGATTTGCCTCCCGCGTGCACTGAAGATGGCGGCCGCTGCGGGAAGGTTCCTCAGGTCCTCGGTGAGTGGCTGCCAGCTGGGCAGACGCATGACACAGCCGTGACTCCGGGACCCGCTTCCTGGACCGGATCGCGCCCTCTTGGGTCTGCTGGCCACTAACGCTACTGGAGGGAGCTCTCGGCTTGCGCACTGAGAGGCCTCCAGCGGCCCCCAAGGCCCCAGCGCCTGCGCAGGACAGCTTTTCCCCTTGCCCCAGCGGGTGGTGCGCTCCCGGAGTCTTTGCGGTCTCGGAGTCGAGGGTCACCTTGCTGCTTCTCCACTCACTAAAGCACCCAGGTCTGGCTTTGTGGGCCAGTGTATCGGATCCAGTGTTCTAGGGTCTGTCACCAAACATGACCTTGAGCAAGTGACTTCGCCCTCCTCAAGCTTGTTTGTGTAGCCCCGGCTGTCCTGGAACTCACTCTGTAGACCACGAACTCTGAGAGATCCACCTGTCTCTACCTCCCCTTTGCAGGGATTAAAGGTGTGTGCCACCAACACCTGGCTTGACTTTGCATTTCTAAATCTCAGTTTGCTTTCCTTTCTTTGCCATGGAAGAAGTAATGCCACATCTTGACTTGACTGTGGGCTCACTCGTAAATCTATTACTTAAACAAAGTACTACAGTAATGGGAGCCGCCTTCTGCTCCCACACTCATGCTGGACTCTGCCCTGTTACCTACTATCCTCTTGGTGGTTGCAGCTTACTGTTCTTAATTTACCAACCACCTTCCCCCTTTTCTCATCACTGGGGCTCAGGGCAACACCTACCTCCTCCCCTAGCTACGCTGGACATCAAAGTTGAGCAAATACTTCCCTTGAACTCGGGCCAAACTCTCCCAAGGCATGAACTTTGCCTTATTTCTTTGTTTGACTGAGAGTCTGGGAGAGACTTTTTCTGTGAAAAACCTTGATATGGGCACATTTGCAGCTGATTGGTGGGGAGTGAAATTAATCACTCAACCTGGCCTAGCCTTCCTGAATTTTTGTAGTCATCTGGAGATTTTTATTCCTGAGACTGTATTTTAAGATTACCTCGGCCTTGCAGTCTTTAAGGAAGAAGAAGGAAATTATTTTTAATTTGATTTGGTATTTGGTTTACAGGGAAAACGGACAGCTGAGGCCACCATTGACAAATGGCCACCGCAGCCAGCAGCAAGGTCAGCCGTTAGTCACCATTTCAGAAAGTCTCCCTAATAGAAAACATTTCTCTTTGCAGGTTGCTCAGCATGTGGGTGCCATTTCCCGGGGTGTTTGTGCTTCGTCAGTTCTTAGGCCTATTGCTTCTAGAAGACCCTGCTTGACAGACAATCTGTGGTCTGCCTCTGCCCAACCAAAGTTTGCCTTTAGCACCAGTAAGTGTTACTATGTTTTAGTTGCACCCAGGCAAAGGGAACCCATGTCACAGCTCTGGACCTTGGCTATGCATGAGACTTGTCTTCAGCGCTTTAAAAAATGCAGTATGAGAATGTGTAGAGATGGCCAGATCCATAAGGAATTGTGTAGGAACAGTGAGTAATTGGCAGTGTCAAAAGTTTAAGATCTACTTTTAAGGAACATGAAGAAAATGAAGCAGGACATGCCTTTAATCCCAGCGCTCAGGAGACAAAGAAAGGAAAGGAAAAAAACAGGCATAGCAGCGCACAATTGAAATTTCGGGACATGGGTAGCTGAGGTAGCTTAGAATATCAACACAGGTTTGAGGCCAGCTTGGGTTATATAGGAAGGCTCTGTTTCCAATAGAGAAAGAAGAAAGGGGCCAGATGCGGTTAGTGCATAACTGTAACCTTAGCAGTGGGGAAGCAGACACGGGGATTGCCACAAGTTTGAGACCAGCCTGTGCTTTATAATAAGTTCCAGGCCAATAGAGCCTTCTTAGTGTGAGACCCTGTCTGCAGCACAAAGCAAACAAAGAAGCAAGGAAAGAAAAGAAAATGAGTAGAGAGAGAAAGCTATAATCTAGGAAAAAGAAAATATTTGTATAATATACTTAATAAAGGATATTCCTCTAAGATACCTAAATTATAACAGCTTAGTAATAGCAAAAAGACCCCTGGATAAAATGAATAGACACCCTGAGTTTTCCCTGTACCCCACACCACCCCAGCTTTGAAACATGTCCTGCATCTGTTCTTGGTGTTCTCTCTGCCACACCTCAGTGCCTCTCGCTGAGATAACTGGAGTCCTTACATTAGTCTTGTCCTCCTGATAGCCTAATCTTCCTGAAAACAGCTGTCCTCCTACATCAGAACCTTCCAGACTCCATTCTCTCTCCTGAAGTGAAGAGCCAACCCTGCAGCTTCACACTAAGGGTCTTTTTAAGCCTGGCTCTGGTTTTGCTTTCTTTTGTCTTCCTCCCTTTAGTTTCCATGGCATTTAATTTCTTCTTTCTGGGTTTTTTTTTTTTTTTTAGTTTTTAAGTTTTTCTTCAAGGCTGGGGTGATAGCTAAATCAGTCAGTAAACTAGCACAAGGACTCAAGTTTGACCTTCACCCACATATAAGCAGATATGGTAGGATGCACTTGTGTCCAGCTAGCCTACTGGTGAGTTCTAAGTTTATCAGACGCTAGAAGAGAAAAAAGAGGAATCAGTACTGGACGGTGTCTTCCATCCTCTAAATTTACACACACATACAAACGGATGCACATGTGCGTGTACACACACACACACACACTTCTCCCTACCACTGAGTTGGATTTGTGTATAATTTAGAACTGAACTGAAGGGGAAATTATTGTACCTAAGATGTACAATTAAAGTGATCCATGTCATTGAGTTGTATTAATAACATCTCCGGTTATGATAAATAATAAATTTGTTTGATAAGTTTCAGTGAAAGGAATTTAGATAAAATCATGTAGTGCTTGATGCGGTGGATGACAAGCTACAGACAGGTTTGTGATCTTTTTTAGGTTCCTCCTTCCGCACCCCTGCCGTCACACAGCATGCTCCCTATTTTAAGGGTACGGCTGTTGTCAATGGAGAGTTCAAAGAGCTGAGTCTTGACGACTTTAAGGGGAAATACTTGGTGCTTTTCTTCTACCCTTTGGATTTGTAAGTCTTACTCTATAATGCTTTCATATCCTTCTGAGAGCTGGTAGTGGATTCTGACTCACACTGAAATTCTTCTTCTAGTGAAGAAAAAGATTCTTTCTGATTTTTGTTCATTGGCCTTGGCTATCTATAGCTCATGTGATGAATTTAATGGAAGAAATGGCCTTACTTTAATGGAGGAGTTTTGATATGGTTCTGTTAGTTTTTCTTGGGGATCAAACCCCAGGCCTTCTGCATGCAAGGTAATTACTGGATAATGTTCTCAATCTTTAATACAATTCAGTATTACATGCTTTTGATTAATGGTTCTCTAAACCAGTTTAAACTTTATACCAGTCTGGTTGGAAAATGAGAAAGTAGTATAAGAAATGTTTTTCTTAAAGCTGCTTTATTCAAATACAAATTTTCAATTTAAGTCTTCAAATGTGTGCCCCCGCAAACCCCAGGTTGATTTATTTATTGAGGCATGGTATCTCTATATAGCCCTAGCTGTCTTGGGATTCACAATAGACCAAGACTCACAGAGGTCAGCCTGCCTCTGCCTCCTCAGTGCTAGGATTAAAGTACATACCACCATGTCCAGCAACTAGAAAGAAAGCTTACTCTATTTATTTATTTATTTTGTAGCATCTTTATATGTGGACCAAGCTGACCTGAGCAGACAAATATCCTCCTCCCTCTACCTTCCAAATTCTGGGATTAAAGGTGTATGCCACCAACCCAGCCCATTTTACCTTTTTTTTGCTCCCTAAGCAAATCAATTTAGCTTTTAGACAAGTTACTGCTTATGTCTTAAATTTTTGTCTAAACATAATCTAATGAAACTTTCTTTTTTCCCCAAGCACTTTTGTGTGTCCTACAGAAATTGTTGCTTTCAGTGACAAAGCCAATGAATTTCATGATGTAAACTGTGAAGTGGTTGCGGTTTCAGTGGACTCCCACTTCAGTCATCTTGCCTGGATCAATACACCAAGGAAGGTAGGTTGGTTGACAGTCACCTTTCCTTGGTTTTACTTTATTCTTTGGTTTCATTTCTAAATCACAAACAATATAGACCACACAATAAAAACATTGTATATATTTGTGGGCTACAATGTGATGTTTTGATACATGTGTACATTGTGCAAGGATCAAATCGGGCTATTCTGTGTTCTATTTCCTCAATCATTTCTTTATGGCCATAACATTCAAATTCCTTTTTTAGCTGGGCAGATGGTTCACACCTTTAATTCCAGCACTCAGAAGGTAGAGGCAGGAGGATCTTCATGAGTTTTAAGCTGACATGGTCTACCTAGTAAGTTCCAGAGCCATATGATGAGACTTTCTCAAAAAAACAAATAAAAACCCTTTTTTAGCTAGTTTAAAAAATACAGTATGTTCTAACTGTAGTCACCTATTATACAGAAGAACAGAACTTAATCCTCTTATCTAACTAATCATTGTCTTTTCCTCCTTCTCTAGCTACACTTATCCCCTGTACCAACAGAAGAAATTTAAGACAAACCTAGGGATCTTTAAAGCATAGCCAGTCTGAAGTGAGTTTCTTGCTTAACTGCCTTCCTTTCCCCGCTTCCTTTCAGAAAACAGTGTGCCAGGTATTTCAGGCTAGCCTTTTAACTGGATGCATTATTCAGATAACCTTGAACTTCTAATCCGGCAGCCTCCACCTTTCAAGTTCTAGGATCAGAACCTGGTTTATGCCTTCCTGAGAATCAAATCCAGGGCTTCATGCATGCTAGAAAAGCTCTATATTAGGTGAGACGTATCCTCCTGAAGCAGGCCATTTGTAGATGCTTGCCTATTAGTAGTCTGTGAACTATGGTAGTAACAACTCCGTGGACATTGCATATATCTTTACTGCCCGTTCCATGTATATTTTCCAAGTTCACATAGTAATGGAGCCAGGCTCAGCAGGACAGGGGACATGGGTAGGGTCTGTTGCTTCCTCTTAGGCCTGTACTTTGAACACATAGTAAGTTTGCTGTACTGTTCTGTGTGATGTTGCCTAGAAATCTGCTAAGAAAAACAACCAAAATTTCACTAGGTATGGTCCGGGACTAACAATAGTGACTTGAGTAATTTGTCACGCCTTCATTTTTATTCTTCAGAAATTAGTTTTCATTTCGACAGCTGCTTTAACAATTGGAGAAAGAGAGCAGGGTATGCTCAGAGCTTTTACTTAATATACAAGAAAACTTGGGTTCAGTCCCCAGTACCATAAACTTGGTGGATTAGCATAGCCTGTGATCCCATCATTCCAGAGGTAGAGGCAGGAAGCAAAAGTTCAAGGTCATCATTGGCAACAGAGTAAATTGGAGGCCAATCTGGCTACATGAGACCTTGACTCAAAAAGATAAGGAAAGGTCAGTCAGATTCTTTATTGCTGTGTCCAGAAGAAAAAAGGGTTTTTGTTTTTGTTTTTGTTTGAGCTTCAGTTTCCTTATCTTTAAAACAGTGGAAATTGGTCAATGTGGTGATTCATCAGGTAACATACTTGCTGAGCAAACCTGACAACCTGAATTCTATCACTAGAACCCACACATGTGCCCACCCTCCCCACACACATACTACACATCAATTAATACAGGAATAATAGGGACTGGAGAGATGGCTCATTGCTTAAGAACATTGCTATTTTTCAAGAGGATCCAGGAAGAGTTCCCAGCATCCATATAGGACTCACAACTGTTTTAACTCTAATTCCAGGGGGTCCGATAGCCTCTGCTGACTTCTTCAGACCCTGCATGCATGTGATATGCAGGTAAAACACATAAAATAAAAAAAACTTTAAAAAACATAATGGCAAATATAATTCTATCTCCTTTAGGCGAGTTAACAGGAAGGAAGTGTGCATTTACTATTACTTACCACCATCAACATGGGTACATGGTTCAGACATTGTAGGACCACCTGCAAAAAACAGTCCTGTTTGCCTTTTTATTAGAGTGGTGGTTTGGGCCACATGAACATCACGCTGTTGTCGGATTTAACCAAGCAAATAGCCCGAGACTACGGAGTGCTGTTGGAAGGTGCTGGCGTTGCACTCAGGTAAGAGCTGTTCCTTAGAGGTGGGATGGTTTTCCGTATTTTAGTGTCACTGACTCTTGGGGACTTATAAAGAGAAGCATTTTTGCTTGTCAATTTTGATAAAACTCAGGAAGGAATATGGGTTTGGTTTTGTGTTGGTGCTTTTGATTTTTTTTTTTTTTTTGAGACACAGTTTGAATATATGGCCCCAGGCTCTCCTTGAATTTGCGCTCATTCTGGTCCATCTCCTTGGTGCTGGGATTATGGACAGGTACCACAGATATGATACCTGGATAGCAAAATGTCAGAAACAGAAGCTTTTTTTTTTGTTAATTTAGATTTTGTATTAGAGTTTATAACTTCTAGAGTGCGTATGTATATATGTGTGTTATTTATTTTATCTATAGGGATTTCATAGAATGACTTATAGGCTGTGGTCTAACTAGTCTTAACAATGGCTATGGCTGTCTCGTAATGAAAGGTCCAAGAATCCAGTAGTAGTTCAGTCCATGAGGCTGGCTGTCTCAGCTGGCCTTCAGTTTACTCCAGAATCTCCAAAAAGTGGCTCTAATACCTGTGAATGAATGGACTTCTCTCAAGGGTAAGAGCAATCAGGCAAAGCGAGAGCAAGCTTCCTTCTTTCTTGTCCTTTATATAGACTGTCAGCAGAAGGTGTGCTCCAGATTAAAGGTATGTCTTCCCACTTCAAAGATCTGAATTAGCAGTGGGTCGTCCCTTCAAATAATTTGTTGAGGAAAAATTGCTGGATGTTATGGGATACACTTTTAATCCCAGCATTATGGAGGCAGAGGTACAGAGTAAGGTCCTGGACAGCCAGGGTCTGTCCAGGGAAAACTGTCCAGGACTGAAAGGGAAAAAAAGAAAGTCCACCACAGGTATGCCCAGTCATTTGGGATTTAGTTAGTCCAGGTATAGTCAGGTGGACATCCAAAAATAGACATCACAAATTTATTTTATTGTATATGTGTGGGTGTGTGTTCTCTGCACGTATGTCTGTGCACCATTTGCAGGCACTTACCTTGGAGTCATATCCCCTGGAACTAGGATTATAAATGGTTGTTAGCTACTGTATAGATATGGGGAATCTAACCTAAGTCCTTTGCAGGAGTAACAAGTGCTCTTAGCTTCTGAGTTAGCCTGTCCCTGTCCCCTGAGAAAGCCTTTTTGTCTACTTAGGCACTGATGAAATCGTTTCTGTGAGGATTGGAGAAATGGCAAGATGTGTGCTCAGTTCACTACCTGGGTCTCCGTTTAGGAAAAGGTGCAATGTCTTAATGGCCCCACGGATCCATTCTTTCTGAAGTGTAGGGGCCTTCAATGATGGCTACTCCAGAACTATTGGGGAGAAAAGCTTTTTCAAGGTCCTTCTGTCTCTCTCTTTTCTTTCTCTCTCAATGGAGATTGTGTTTTAAAAGCCATGGAACCAGCTTTTTAAAAGCCAGGGTTTGATTTCTTTTTAAACTTGGCTTCTTAATGACTCTGTGATTTTGGGCAAGTTATTTGCCTTTTTGTGCCTCAGTTTTCTCCTAGATAAAATGGAGGTGAATCTCCAGTAGGTGTATAGGAGTGACCTGGTGAGGTAGTTTAGGGAATAGCTCCAGGTGGTTATTGTAGCTTGTATTTTCTATGTTCTTTCATCCTATGGGACTGGGGAAAGTTCAAATGCAGCCTTCTTGAGTGCTTCTTCATGGGAACACGGGCTTTAGCTGTCTTCTTGATGTCTATGAGAATAAGAGTGGAGGAAGGACTCAGGCAGTAACTTCATGAAGGATAAGAGAGCCACACCTTGGGATGCCACACAGTTGTGTCGGATCTGACCTGACATATTCGTCCACACTTGGAGGGAAGAGTGAGGATTGAGAAAGAAATAGGCAAGAGACAGCAGATAAGAGTCGAGAGATCATCCAGTAAATGCAGAGATTTGCCTTGTGTTTATTTCTCATAGCCTTTATATACCCCAATCCAGAAAGGAGGGGGGAAGGCAAGGTACAAAGAACAAAGTAATTACCTTCTTAATACTCAAAACTTCAAGTAACGGTACCCTAGGTCAAAACGTCCTGTTAGTAGCCACACCTTAGGTCAAACCTCCTGTCCTTATTAACCTTGAAGGAGCAAGAATATGTTTGAACTCTGACCTTTAGTTAAGGTGGAATGATCCACTTCTGTGGGCTCCCACACAGTTGCTAAACCCTACTCATGTTGAACCTCAGTGCTGGCAGCCTTTTGGAACTCAGCCTTGTTGACTTCAAGATTACTGTTTTTCTTAGTAAACCAAAGCCAAACTTCTCCATAGTTAGCAGTGGCAGGGGAAATGTAGTCTGTTATGCTTCCTTCCTGTATGTCTTACTTAGGGTTTCTATTGCTACGAAGAAACACCATAACCATGGTAACTCTTATGAAGGAAAATATGTAATTGGGTCACTTACAGTTTCATTGTTATCATCATGGTGGACATAGCAGCATGCAGGCAAACATGGTATTGGAGAAGGAGCAGTAGGAAGTGAACTGAGACACTGGGTGTGGCTTGAGCATATATGAGACCTCAGAGTCCACCCCCACAGTGACATACTTCCTCCAGCAAGGATACACGTACTCCAAAAAAGTTACACCTCCTACTAGTACCACTCCCTATGCATTTAGAAAGGCCAGTTACATTCAAACTACTCCATTCCACTCCCTGGCCCCATAAACTTGTAACAATATCATGATGCAAAATGTATTTAGTCCAGCTTCAAAAGTCCCCATAGGCTAGCTACCACAGCCTCAGTGTTTCAAAGTTCAAAGTCTCTAAAGAGATTCATGTAGTCTCTTAACTACATGAATCCCCTATAAAATCAAAAAAACAGATCACATACTTCCAACATATAATGGTACAGGATATTCATTACCATTCCAAAACATAGGGAAGGGGGCATGGTGAGGAAATACTGGACCAAAGTAAGACTGAAAGCCAGCTGGACAAACTCCAAACTCTGCATTTCCATATCTAATGTCAAAACACTCTTCAGATCTCCAACTCCTGCCAGCTTTGTTGATTGCAACACACTTCTTTTTTTCAGGCTGGTTCCACTCCCTGTTGGCAGCTTTCCTTGGCAGGTATACCATAGCTCTAGCATCTCCAACATCTTGGGTTCTCCAAGGCAATCCAGGCTTCAGCGTCACAGCTTCATGCAATGGCCTTCATTCAGGGACACCCTGATGCATGCCTGGCCTTGGCAGCTTTTCTTAGTCATAGAGGCAGATTCTATAACCCCTTTCTTCTGTCCTTAATGCTGGGAATCCTGTGGCCAAAGCTGCCATGTTCTGCTGCTTACTGGGACTGGAACATGGTCCCCTTGTTCAAATACATCTTTACTAGCTTTCTGGTTTTGATAGTTTCTTTTACTGCCAAAGCTTGGCTGCCCTGAAACTGGATCTGTAGACCATGCTGGCCTCAAACTCGGAGATCTACAACAAGTCTCTGCTTCTGAAGTACTGGGATTAAAGGCATGTACCACCATACCCAGCTCTAAGCTTTTCTTTAATTCCTTTTCACAGGTTTGAAATTTAGCTGAGTGGGATCTTGTGAGGTCACCTCTCCCTGTATTCCATTTCTTAATCTGTTTATCTCCTTGAACACAGAAGTGAACTGAGATACTGGGTGTAACTTAAACATATGTGAGACCTCAAAGCCCATCCCTGCAGTGACACACTTCCTCCATCAAGGCCACTCTTAATGAATTTATGGAGACCAGTTACATTCAAACTGCCATACCATAGATCTAATTCTGTAGTGACTACTACTGGTTACTGGGGCTAAGGGTAGAGAAAACTGAGTCTAGCTGATGTTAGTCTTCTCTCAGAGATCAAGCACCAGAAGATAAGGTCAGTCCCAAGGCCTGGATTCTAAACATCACACAGGAGAACAAGTACTTTGCCTTTTCCCTATGTAGTTGACATTTGAAGTCCTTGTGTCCCTTTAAGAGGAATTGTGAACCTGGGTATGGTGTTATATGCCTTTAATCCAAGCACTCTGGAGGCAGAGAAAGGCAGATCTCTGTGAGTTCTGTGCCAGTCTGGTCTAAATAGTGACCAGGACTGTGTATAGAGACCCTGTCTCATTAGGGGAGGTGCTAGAAAGATGATTCCGCTGTGGCAGAGGACAGAGTTCCGTTTTCAGGGCTTGCCTTGCACCGCTTACAGCCACCTGTACTGCTCCAGGGAATCTAACACTTTCTTCTGGATTCCATTGACATTTTCTTGCATGCATACACAAAACACACACAAACACACATTTAAATAAAAGGTAACATTTTAAATATTCACTGAATATAGATAACATAATTTCTTCCTCTTATACATATATGTGGTTACTTTACCAGAGTCTGAACAGGAGTCTAAAGAATGCCTGCTAGGTCACTGAATAAAGGTGTTTACTGTTCCTAGTTCATTTCTTTTAGATACATCACACTGGAGGTACACTTTTGCAATGTTCCTATAACATGCTTCACATGGTGGTCTGGCATTATCAAAGCATCTGTCATTACTAAAAGGTGACAAACATTTGTATAATACTAATTCCAGGTTGGTTTTTCTTTTTAAGATTTATTTGTTTATTATGTATACAGTTTTATGTCTGCATGTATGCCTTCACACTAGAAGAGGACACCAGATTTCATTATAGATAGTTGTGAGCCACTGTATGGTTGCTGGTAATTGAACTCAGGGACTCTGGAAGAGTAGCCAGTGTTCTTAGCCTCTGAACCATCTTTCCAGCTCTGGTTTTTCTTTTTCTTTAATATTTATTTATTTATTATGTATACAATATTCTGTCTGTGTGTATGCCTGCTGGCCAGAAGAGGACACCAGATCTCATTACAGATGGTTGTGAGCCACCATGTGGTTGCTGGGAATTGAACTCAGGACCTTTGGAAGAGCAGGCAATGCTCTTAATCTCTGAGCCATCTCTCCAGCCCCTCTGGTTTTTCTTTTTAAGATTTATTAAAATTATTAATTATGTATGTGTGACTATGTGGAAGTACGTGCATGCTAGGAGACTTGCTCTTGGAGGCTATAAGAAGATTCAGGTCCCCTGGAGCAGGAGTTACAGGCAGTTGTGTGCTGCTCTACATGGGTTCTACAGACTGAACTCAGGTCGTCTGGATAGACAGTACATGATTGCTAAGCAGTCTCTTCAGTCCCTAAAACTCCCGTTTTTAAGCATTTGACAGTTTTATGAATTTATTAAAAGAGAATCAAAGACATAAAAGGATATAAATGAGAGTTATTGGCTCTAGTTCTGTTATCACTGATTAGGATAAATTCTGTGCAGAGGCCTCTTCATTATTGACCCTAATGGTGTCATCAAACACTTGAGTGTCAATGACCTGCCAGTGGGCCGCAGTGTGGAAGAAACGCTCCGTCTGGTGAAGGCATTCCAGTTTGTGGAGACCCATGGAGAAGTCTGCCCTGCCAACTGGACACCAGAGTCCCCTACGGTATGTTGTTTTCCTCAGAGTATCAGACCCCAATTCTAAGTCTTTTCTGCCTAAAGATAATCTATCAAGGGAGCCAACAGAGATGACTCTGCACTGGACAGGTACTCTTTAGGCTGCTAGTTAGCTTTCATCTGTGTGTTTTGAAAAAAATAAGGCTAATCTTCAAAAGTGAAGAAATTTTAGTTTAAAACGGGAGCTCAGCTCACTGTTGAGACTCTACTATCATGAAGTCTCTCTCACCCAGTTTAATTTTAATTTTCAGATCAAGCCAAGCCCAACAGCTTCCAAAGAGTACTTTGAGAAGGTCCATCAGTAGATCATCCCATGTCTGGTGTGTCTCATGCCAGAAAAGAGCCACGGCTGGAATCCCTTCAACCATTTGAAGAGTATTTATAGATGGCAAAACCTCATCATGCTTGTGTTTATGAGTACTGCTCCATGAGCTTTGTTTTGTAAGATAGGCTCAGGCTCTCTAAAGATGGCTAGCTGCTTCCATACCTGTCCTTACTAGGGACTTCTTGATGGCTAACCAGTTTCCACAGAATGCTTGGTCCCCCATTTCTTTCTTTTTATTTTTTTAGTACCCCATTTTTTAGATCATGTCTTCAGAAGGCAAGCATTCTTCTCCTTAGCCTGCTCTGAACCTTAGCAGTAGCACATAGCACTGCACTTAAAAATTCTGATCAAAGTCTTGAAATTTCCTCCTGAATTTCTGTGTATTAAGCTGAATTTTCCATTATTATTCTTACTGTATTCATTAACCTATAATGTCCTTAGGTATAGAGATATAATCATGAAGGACTATGTCTAATCTGGTGGTTGCATTTTTAAAACACCATAATCATTTTCTTCAAGTGCTGGATGTAAAGTATAGTTTAAAAATGAACATTAAACTATTTGCATTTTTGACATCATTAACTGTTGGTTCACTTTATTGTGGGGTACCCCTCATCCTTTGATGACTTAGGTCAACAAATAACTATTTATTAGGCATTTGGCTCTGAAACCAAACAAGATAATGCTGTCTCCACTCTCATGAAACTGAAATTTAGCAGGCAAGACTAGTACCTAAACTTTCATCCATTATAACATGTGCCCGATGGCCTTTGGAGGCATTTGAGTGAATTAAAAACAAACCCTCATCTTCATTCTCTTGATTCTAGAGGAGAAGACCAATAATAAACAGTAGAAATCAGGCAGTTGCTATGTTGGAGCAGAGTTTTGAGTAGTGTTTTCAGGGAAGCACTTGGGGAGAAAAGACTGGGTCTATTTTCTCATCTATAAAACGAAGGTAATTATATATGTCTTGGGGGTTTTATATGAATCAAATGAGAGGAAATATGTAGAAAAAGAAGTTAGCAAGTGAGTTAGTGACTTTTCTGTTGCTGTGACAAAACATATGACCAAAACAACTTATAAAAGAAAGGATTTAAGCCAGGTGATGGTAGTGCATGCCTTTAATCCCAGCACTTGGGAGGCAGAGGCAGGCGGATCTTTGAGTTTGAGGTCAGCTTGGTCTACAGAAGAGTGCTAGGACAGGCTCCAAAGCTACACAGAGAAACCCTGTCTGGGAAAAAAGAGAGAGACAGAGAGACAGAGAGAGAGAATGAATTTAATTTGAGGCTCATGGTTCCATAGGGTCAGTCAATGATCTCTAAAGCAGCAGGCAGTCATGGCACTGGAGCAGAGCTGAGAGCTTACATTGGATCCACCCACAAGAGATAGAAATCTAACTTGAGAATGGTGTGGGCTGTTAAGACCTCAGAGCCCACCCCTGGGACCTCCAACAAGGCCACACCTCCTGATCCTTCCAAACAAACAGTTCCATCTACTGGAGACTGAGCATTCAAATATATGAGCTGATGAGAGTCATTCTCATTCAAACCACCACTCTGATTCAAAACATCACACTCCTTGCCTCCTATAGGCTTGTGCTCATATCATAAATAAAAAGTGCATTTAGTTCAAATTAAAGTCCCTATGACCTTTCAATCTCAATACAGTTTCAAAGTCTAAAATCTCATATGAGACTCAAGGCAATCTCTTAATTGTAACCCCTGTAAAATGAAAAGGCAAATTACATAACACCACATACAATGGCACCAAATATACATTACCATAGCAAAAAGGAATTGTGAGCATATTAAGAAAACACTGAACTAAACCTCATCAGGGCAAACTCCAAATTCTGTAGCTCCAGGTCTGAGGTCAAAGGGTTTAGACTGTAGTTTGAATCTCTCACTCCTTTCTGCATTGTTGACTGCAATATAGTTCTAATGTGGGATTCCCCTCTGTATGCTGTGAATATATTTTATTATTGTTGGTTAATAAAAAAGCTGTTTCATCCGACTGGCTTAGAGTAAAACCAGGCAGGAAATCCGACAGATAGAGGGAGCGTAGGTGGAGTCAAAGAGATGCCGTGTAGCTGCCAAAGGAGACAGATGTTGTACGGAACCTTACCAGTCGGCCACAGCCTCATGGCAAAACAAAATAATAGAAATGGGTTAATTTAAGATGTAAGAGTTAATAAGAAGCCTGAGCTAATAGGCAAATCAGTGTTGTATTAATATAGTTTCTGTGTGATTATTCGGGTCTGAGAGGCTAAGAACAAAGGAGCAATCTCCTACATCATTCTCTTGAGCTCTGCAGCTCGGCCTGGTACACGTTCTACTGATTTGGCATCTCCAACATCCTATGTTCTCCAATAAAATTAAGCTTGAATTTTGTAGCTTTACACAATGACTTCTCTGGGCTTCCATGCAAGGGTTCTACGGCCACCGGCCTGGCCTCAACAGGTTTCTTTAACCCTGGAGGAAGATTCCACAACTGCTTTACTCCTGTATCCTTCATGACTCTAAAGCTAGAATCATGTGGCACATCCTGCCAAGTTTGACTGCTTACTTGCCCCTTATTGAATTACATTTGCATAAACTTTGATTTGTCACTGCTTTTTAGGAACAGGCCTAATCCCTTAGACCTTTTTACAGATTGCAGGAGTAGCTGGCTAGGGTCTTGCCCTGAGGGCATCACTCCCTTTATTCCATTTCTTTTTATCTCAGCACAACCCTGGCATCAACATTAAATTTCCTTGTGCTCTTTTTCTCCCCGAACTACACTGTGTATTTCTGTTTGTCCCACTTGCTCTTTTTCATTGTAGATCACTAGCTAGGTAGTGAGCGGTAACTCCTGCCTTTACTCCCACCACTTGGGAGGTAGAGGCAGGTGGATCTCTGAGTTCAAGGCCAGCCTGGTCCAAGGAACAAGTTTCTGGACAGCCAGACTACACAGAGGAAAAAGCCCTGTCTTGAAAAAAAAAAATTAATAGCTATGCAAATGAGTAAATATTAGGCTCTCTTGAAATTTCTGCCAACAAAATTAGACCAAAACTCTTCAGTTCAGCTTCAGGCAGATTTTTAAGACGAGGGCAAAAAGCAGCCATATTCCTGGCCAAAATATCAAAGAGTATCAAATATCAAATATCAAACATCTATAATGTTCCCCTCTGAAAGCTCTTGAGCTGTGCCTCTATAATCCACATTGTTCTCAGCACATTTGTCTTCCAAGCTTCTGTTAGGATGGCGAATTAAGTCCAGCTTACAATGTTCAGTCCCTTACTAGTCCAAAGTCCTAAAGTCTTCCACATTACTCTATAAACAGGCCTGTCACAGCAAAATAACCCACTTCTAGTATCAGTGATGTTCAAACTGAGGCTATGACTGCTCCAAGGTATGATTGAGGGGAAGGTTTTTATTGTATATATTAGGGAGAGTACAGCCAGAGGTATCTAGAGTCCAGAGCAGGAAAAGAAAGTGGTAGATTTAACATGGCCAGCAAACAAGATTGGGTCATGGTTAGGTTTGATTGAGAGAGGAAGACGGAGTGTGGACAAAGAAGGCTTAAGAGAGGGGCTCAAGAGAGGAAGACAAAAGAGACTTAAAATAGTAGGGTTATAAGTGATAAACTGGGGAAGACAAGTCCGTGAGCTGAAGACGCTGGAGTAGGGGACAGGTGAGAAGAGCTGAAAAGAACCACAGGTACTTGGGATACTGAGTAATCCTGGAGACCAGCATGTGCTTTGGTGTGTGTGGTGCTAACAGTCCCTTCTGACAGGGATGGAAATGACTAGAATAGGGGGAGTGGGGATACTTTGGACCTGACATTTTAGTTACTTCTGTATTGCCATGGCAAAAACACTATTGTTAGGTTTCAGGAAGCTCAGAAATAAGTTTAAACTGGACTGTAGGAGAATTTCCTTTCCCTCCTCTTCTTCAAGACAGGGTTTCTCTCTGTAGCCCTGGCTGTCCTGGAACTCACTCAAACCCAGACCTTACCCAGACTTTCTAAGTGCTCTTGGCCACAGCCTACATTCTGCTGAGATGGCTTTCACCCAAACCCCAACCAAGGTTGGACTGATATTCTGCTAGCCCCTCAGGCCACAAAAAGGTACTTGGCTTTGTGATGCACCACAGAACTCACCTATGCCTTAGTTTGGCTCCCTAACAGTCTTGGAGAATGGTGCCATCATTTACCCAGCTGTGTCTGACAGATGTCTTGGCACCTATACCACTCCTCACCCCAGAAGGGTATAATTTCATGTGTTAAGAACCCAAGGCTTTAGGTGCAGCCTCGGCTCAGTGCAACAGCACCCCCTGCTGGCTGATTGCTGTTCTGGCTGATTTCTGAACCTTTCTGCTTGTGTTTGGAGACCAAATTCTGATCCCAAACCCCTTTGGAAAGCCTCTCCCTCATTCATCTCAACTCTTGTCATTCTCTTCTTTTGTCCCGTGGGTGCCTCATATGAGTTTGTGGGTTTTTCTGGCCCTTTACAGAAGCTGTGGAGGCCTTGAGAGCTCCCATAGCACCCCTTTCCTCTGAACAGATCTGGCTCTGGCCACACTACTACAAGACCTGTTGGCTGGTCCTATTTTCTAGATGTCGTTAGAGAAGATGCACACATTTGGCTACTGCAGTGTTGTTTCCACACTGAACTCACCAAAGGTATTTGTGCTTCTCTGTCTGCAGGACAATTATTCCAAAATTATGTTTTAAAAAAGTATCACAGCAGCCTAAAAAGACAAAATTGGCAAGTGACCTACCATGTGGCTAGGTGTAGCTATAGGTGGATGCCACACAGAACTAACGGTAGAGAACCATAGGCTAGAGAAATGGCTCAGCATTTAAGTGTGCTTGATGCTCTTCCAGAGGACATGAGTTCTGTTCCCAGCACCCATGTGCTGCCTGTGACTCCAGCTCCAGGAAGATCCAACACCTCCCCCGACACCCCAACATGTGGCATACACAAAGATGAATATAATACAATAAAAATCTTTTTTGTATGTGAGAAAAGATCAGGGTAAGTAGAAAGGCTTAAAAAAAAAAAAAAGAGGTAGTCAAGTATGGTGACCACACTATAATTCTGGCACCCAGGAGGCAGAGCCAGGCAGATCTCTTGTGTTTCAGGTCAGCCAGAACTACATAGTGAGACCCTGTTTCAAAAAATAAATAAAAAGTAGAAGCTAGAGAGATGACTCAGCACTTAAGAACACTTAGTCTTACAGAGGACCCAGGTTTGGCTCATAAACATCTAAATTCCAGCCCCAGGAAAGCCAATGCCTTCTGACCACCATGAGCACTAGGTATACAAGTGGTGCATGAACCTACATTACATGCAGGCAGAAGTCATACACATAAACCAAACACAAAAATGTCACAAGATGGTCAAAATCTCCACTGCTACTTAAACTTTATCAAAATGCTTTTATTTGTTTATTCATTTATTTTTACATACCAATCCCAGTTCTCCCTCCCTCCTCTCTACCCGCTCCCCCCACCTTCTCCCTCCGCCATCTGCTCCTCAGAGAGGGTAAGGCCTTCCCTGGGAAGTCATTGCATCATAATTTTGTAATTTTGAATTTTGTAATTTTTGCAAGAAAACAGAGAAAATAAAGACATCAGCAGTTCTTTTCATAAAGTGCAGATTTAATCTTCAATTGTTAAATCCTGTAAACAACTTATTTCAGGTCCTCTCTGTTCCAACCCAAGAAAAAGAGGGAAAGGCTATTTTTTGTTTTTACTTAAATGTCAAATTTTTAAAAAGACCCAACTTTTTGTTTTGTTTTTTTTTGATACAGGGTTTCTATGTGTAACAGCCTGGCTGTTCTGGAACTTACTTTGTAGACCAGGCTAGCTTCAAACTCACAAAGACCCTCCTGCCTCAGCCTACCAACTGCTGAAGATATGTATCACTATGCCCAGCAAAAAGACCCAACTTAGATAAAGTTTTTGCAAATGTGTTTCCTGGTAAGGTTTGAAGGTTCTGCAACTGTACTGAAGGAAAGTAGCCTTTCATAACTAACGTGAGTAGACACTGGAATGCATAATGTAGACATCTGTGATTATGTGGCAATTTTAAGGTCTCAAATTAAGAAGGTCCAATAAGGTGCTGGTGGTGCACGCCTTTAATCCCAGCACTCGGGAGGCAGAGGAAGGCAGACATCTCTGGGTCTGAGGCTAGCCTGGTCTCCTCCACAGTGAGTTACAGCCAGTGCTACACAGAGAAACCTTGTCTCAAAAACAAACAATAAAACCCAAAACAAAAACCAAACAAACAAACAAAGAAGGTCCAAAAACAGTGTCCTTTATGATGTGGTCAAATTACTTTTCCTGAAGTCACCTGAAGACACTATCTGGTTTTAGCCTCTGCAATTTGATTCTTAAGTTCCTTTATAATAATGAAAGCAGTATGGGCTGGGGGTTTAGCTTGGTGGGAAAGCACATGCCAGGCCCAGGTTCTAGCTCCAGCACTGCAAACAAAAAACAAAGGTGTTGCCGGGCGGTGGTGGCGCACGCCTTTAATCCCAGCACTCGGGAGGCAGAGGCAGGCGGATCTCTGTGAGTTCGAGACCAGCCTGGTCTACAGAGCTAGTTCCAGGACAGGCTCCAAAGCCACAGAGAAACCCTGTCTCGAAAAACCAAAACCAAAACAAAAACAAAAAAAAAAAAAACAAAGGTGTGGTGTTGTTTCTAATATTTAAAACGGTCTCCTCTGTTAAAGGAACTGGTTTCTTTTTCCCAAAGGCACTGCCAGCAGCAGTTAGTACAAAATCTATGAAAAACCTTCATAATATAGGCAAAAATTTCAAAGGCCCACCCAGAAACATTTTCTTTTACAAGAAAGTGCAACTGCAATATCTCTTGAATGATATTCTAGGTAATTCTGCAGAAAATATAGCAGTTTGGCTCAGAAAGTAAAAAAAATCTCTCATGAGGAATTCAAGTTTTTTTCTAGAAGAATAAAAAGCAAACTGCGAGGCAGCTTTCTGAAAATAAACCGTTAAGTTTATGGTTACAGTGAGACAAACAGGGATACACAATGAAGGAGTGCATGTGCTGAACTGTGTGCAACTCCTAAACTCTGGGACAGCATATGGCTCCTACCATTAGGACATGTTAAAACACTGTCCAGCACTGGATCAAACTGGCAGGGAGAAAAATAATCACAATTGTTTTTAAATGTTTCTCAGGACAGATCTCAATACTTGGAAATAAATCATTAAAATTAGAACATTTCCTCTGTAACTCCAATACTCTATAATGCCAGTGGGTACTCAGAATGAAGAGAAGTTCTGTCGGGGCTTGCTGTGGGCATTCAGATTTTTAGCATCTGTTCGGCCGCTGCTAGATGGTAAAGGAAGTTCTCTGTGGCAGGCGGGAATCGCTTTTGCTTCAGTGCCTCAACACTGAGGACAATTTTCCCCCCGTCATCTGACACTTCTGAAAATGGTGCTAGATTGGTGAAGATTTCTTTTGTTTTTAGAGCAATATCCTTTAAAAGAATAGAAAAATACACAGCATTTTAGAATCTAAAAATGTGAATAGCTATTTCCTAGAATCCACCTTTTGTTATCAGACTGGCTTCATAAACTGCCCCCTCACCCCAGGGCAGGGTTTTTCTGGCTCTTCTGGAACAGTCAACTCTTTCTTCCCTGCAGAACCCTGGTGATCTGTATCCTACTTCTCTACGAATTCACCTGCTTTGCTACATTATCTAAGTAGAATCATGTATCTGCCATTTTGTGATTGGCTTGTTTCATGCAACAGTTAACAAGTCCTGAAGGTTCAGTCTTGGCTATTAGACCCTTCTTTTCTAAGGCCGAATAATATTCTATTGTATGTGTCCACTCTATTTGTTTACCGACTCTTCCTGCTGATGGATAATCTGGTCACCCCCATCTTTTATTAAATATACATAACGCTACCAGTGACAAGTCTGTTTATGTCTCTGCCTTCAATTCCACTGGATATTCACCTAGAAGCAGGACTGCTGATTAAGAATCATTCTACGGGTACCATTCTTTGAATGAGTCTCTTCCCTGCAATTGCCCAGCAGAGTAACCTGTCACCTGTCCCATGGGCTTTAGCCTGTTCAGTAACTGGCACTCCTAAGTGGCTGGTGACTCACTGGAACTCACATTAGTCATGTCTTTTACCTGTTTTGCTGACATCATAATCACATTCAAGTTTTTTTTTTTTAACATTTATCACTTTCCTTTCCCAAGATCTCATACATTATGTGAGGTTATCTAAGTATCATTTCTAATCTATGAGAAATAATCCAAACAACCCATAGCTAAGATCTCTGATTGTGACCAATATTATCAAGGATGGCAGTTTCTCAGGCTATCGCCATCGCTCTTCACTGCCCTCTCTAACCAGATGTTATGACCCTACTGCTGATGACACCATCCATATACAGGCTGTAGGATATACAGAAATTAAGCTGAAACTGATCAAGACATTTTCTCCCTGCTTGCTAGCTTTCATAGTGCCAGAATGTGCTATATATAGGTCGCTGACTAAGAAAAGACAACAATGGTCTTACCTATTATTAGATCCTATATGCTATAAAAGTGACTTGTAAGGCAAGATGTGCCCACCACTGGTGCAATAGTGACAGGGCTATTACAGAGAAACAATCGTCCACTTTCTGACTGCTCCATGGGAGGGAATTCTTGATGCTACTATAAACATGGTCAAAAGCCCACGTCTAGGGTAGAGGGAAAAGGGGAGTTCATACTAAGGGCAAACATACTATTACTGTTTCCTAAATGGTCATATTACCAAACTGTCTTCTAAATATTTATGGTTATATCCACAGACTTGTGCTGATCTCACCCTTGGTCAAAGAGACTTATTTTTGCAGCGAGTAGTGATTAATGCAGAGACTCAAACTGGTCAGAGTGCTGAGAACAAGTGAATGAATGCTCAACCCTAAACAGGACATCTATATCACCACCCCACAAGGCTCAGAGAACACCACAGAAACATGGAAGAGAGGGTGGAAAGCAGTTAAAAGCTGGAGGATGGAAAGGAGAATTGTGAAATGCTGACATGGTTGTAGCATTCATGAACTCAATACAGCTCTGACTACCCATGTAAAATCTATACAAGATCAAGTTAAATTTCAACATGGATAGGGAGAGATAAATGAAGCCCCACCCTAACTCAGTAGAAGACAGCAGCACTGAGCTCAGTGTGGGGATGGCAGAGGCCTGAAGAGATGACTCAGTGGTTAAGAGCATCTGCTGGTCTTTCAGAGGATCCAGGTTCAGTTTCCAACACCCACATGGTAGTTCACAATCATCTGTAATTCCAGTGCAGGGGATCCAACATCCTCTTCTGACCTCTGGGTGTAATATAGTGCACAGACATACATGCAGGCAAAACACCAATACACATGCACACACACACATAATCCATAGACAGATACATGATAGATGATGGATGGCTAGATAGATAGATAGATAGATAGATAGATAGATAGATAGATAAAGTTAGGAGGGAATCTATTGGAGAAATCCAGAAGAAGTAGGCAGTAGATACCTGTCAAAGTACAAAGTATACCTGTATACATGTGTGAAATTCTCAAAGAATAAATTTTAAATGATACTAAAAAGAATGAGTGATTCTGCTCTAATTTGATGGGAGGCAATGGCCAATTCATCTAAAAGAGAAGTGCCTCAGTCTTAGGAGGAAACCCACCTACTTTTCCTAGCCATGCTGCACAGACCACCAGCACTACAGAGAAAACCGTGCTGTCAGCCAACCCTGCCAAAGCCTGCTGCTCCTTGCATCTGCTTACAGACCTATTACTAAAAGCTTGATCTCTTCAGAGTTCAAAAGTAGAGATTTGATTCCAAAGCTACTGTTTTACCATTTGCTCCCCCATGAAAATTCTTAGAGCAGATGAAATTCACTGGTGGTCCTCACAGGCATTCCAGCCTACTCAGTGGTTACAATTCTCCCCACTGGGGATGACTTCAGTACCAGCCCCTGTAATGACCCTCCCCTCCCACACACTCCACCTATCCACCTTTATCTTGGCCACTGCAAAACCTGTCCCCTGATACTTCATTCTGCTACCATGCCCTGAAAGTGTACAGTGAGGCTGCTACAGGATGCTTCCTAAGGCAAATCAAGGGTTACCTGTATCACCTGGCTGTCTGACTTCTCTGGGTCTTCTGCAGACTGCACAATTAGCTGACCAATTTCTTTATGCAGTTTGCCCATTGTCATGGCCTCTGATGAAAGCAGAAAGAATGTTGGATAAAGATTTAGAATTTTACACAATAAAAAATAACCAAGTCTTCCAACTGAAAATCTGAAAGACCACACTAAAGGACTTTTAAGACTACAGTTAACCCTCCGGGTTTCTGTTTTATTCCCAACACAAACATAACAGCATGCTGGAGGTATTATCACCAATGCCAAACCAGATTTCCCCTTCATATCTGCCTGATAAACTGGATGAAAAACACTGATTACAAGTGAGCTGTGATTGGAAGGCGAAACCCACGCCTTTACAGTTAAGAATCTAAGTGGCACATACATTTAATCCCAGCATTCTAAGGCAGAGGAAGGCCGATCTCTTTGAGTTGTAGGCCAGCCTGGTCTACAGAGTGAGTTCTAGTACAGTCCTGACTATGAAGAGAGACTGTCTCAAAAAAATCAGGGTGGGAAATAAAAAAATTAAGTGCATTGTTCTGGCAGGAAGGTTGTAAAAAAAAGAGCTTCCTACCAGACCCTCAGGTGCTAGAAGAGCACACAGCATGTTCAGATCCTTGGAAACACGCAAAGAAAACCGCTTCAGTCACGTGAACTACAGAATTGCTCCTGCTTGCTGTGAAACAGAAAGTTCTGTGTGTCACTGCAAGGGACACAGTCTCTTTAGATGGTACAACTGGAATGAGTGTGCTCTGTAGATCAGAAAATGGACAGTGCCATCCTTTCTGGTTCTGGCCATGGCCATTTTTTATAATTTTAGCCTTTTCCTAAGGTCTGTTTCTACTTTCATTTTTCCACATGAACATGGTCATGTTTGAAATTTTAAAACAAGTGAAAAGAGAAAAAAATCTGGTTTTACTCATTTGAAGTTGCTAGATAAAACCCTCACAGCATCAGATTCTAGCAGAGTCCTGACAGCCAGCATTTGGCTGTTCCCACCTTAGGGAACCAATGATAGAGCATACCAGAGCTATGAGCAGCAATCTCACCTGTCTTTCTAACACAGACCTGCAGGAAAACCGAGAAATCCCTCCAGCTCTAGCAGATGCCTAGCAAGCTCTCAAATATTGGTTTTAAGGAGTCAGCACAAAACACAAAGCTGCTTGGTTTACACCTCATGCTAACACTGGAACAGAGAAAGAATGGAAAAGTCACCTTTTGCGAGTGGAGCAATGGTGATCTCACTATCCGCCAGATTCACAAACACATCGTAGAGGTCTGGTCTGTTGCTCACCTCCAGTTCTACAAAGCCAGCAATGTAGCCTGCACAGTAAATAAATAAAATTACTGGAGCAGAGAGAAATCATGTGGTTAAAGTCTCAGAAGTGATCAATCTGATAGCTCACTGGCTACTTTTCTTTAGAATTTTCTACTATTCAGGAACATTAGCTGTACCTTGGCACTTTATTAGTGCTATAAAATCAAAATACGCATGGCTCAAAATGTTCTAAAACTTAAGTTCAATGTCAAGGAACAAGGCTGAAGGAAAACATTTACTTTTTGGTCAATGCTATTTAGGTCAAGAATGTCAGAAAGTAGGTAACTCTTAAAGAAGCCTATCCCCAGCTGGACAATGGTGGTGCACACCTTTAATCCAAGCATTTGGGAGGCAGAGGCAGGTGGATCTCTGTGAGTTCGAGGATAGCTTGGTCTACAGAGTGAGTTCCAGGGCTGTTACACAGAGAAACCCTGTCTCCAAAAATGAAAATAAACAAACAAACAAATAAATAAAATTTTAAAATTGAGGAGCTAGAGAGATGGTTCAATAGTTAAGAGCACAAGCGGATCTTATAAAGGACAGAGATTAGATTCCCAGAGCCCACATGATGGCTCACAGCCATCTGTAACTCCAGTTTTGGGCCTTCATAGGCACTAGGCACACAGTGGTCCCTAGACATACACAGGAGCAAAACACTTATAAACATAAAAGAGACTATAAATAAATCTTTAAAAAAGAAAATTAAATTCTAAAATCAGATGCTATATACACAAAATAATCCTAGGTATATTAAAGAACTAAATGGGAAAGAAAAAACATTTTTAAGAAAGCATAGGAGACTCTGGTCTAAGCCCAGGAAAAGGTTTTTCTAGACAAAATACAAAGTACTAAAGTAACAGAAGTCTAAAAAATTCCAACAAATTAAAATTACAAATTTGTGGGACCAGTAATATTGCTCAGTGGGTAAAAGTGTTTGTGGCCAAGACTAATGACCTAAGCTTGATCCCCAGACATACATGGTAGAAGAAAATCAACTGATACAAGCTGTCCTCTGACCTCCAGCAATATGCTATGGGAAGGTAAGCATGCAACTGAGCAACACACACACACAAAAATATAAAAAACAAAAAGAATTCTACTCATCAAAAGATACCACAAAATTTGTGGTGAAGCACACACCAGCTTGGAGATTTTGAAGCATAAGTAAAAATAATGTGCTTATATCCTGAACAAATAAAAGAATTTATACAAAAACTTAATTGAAAAAATGAGTATTGTTTTGCTGTAGAGAAAACAGGAAAGATATCTAGATGTGTTTACCCTTACTAAGAATCAGGAAAAATTAAAACTACAATAAAATACCACGCTAAACTTTCCAAGCTGTAGCTGGGTGGTAGTGGTCCATGCCTTTAATCCTAGCAAGAAGGCAGAGATCTCTGTGAATTCAAGGTCAGCCTGGTCTACAGAGTAAGTTCCAGGACAGCCAGACTATACAGAGAAGCCCTATCTCAAAACAAAACAAAATAAAACAAATAAAAAAACTTTCGAAGCTGGCAAACATTTCAATCTAACAGCAAGAGTGGTTGAAGACAGGAAGTAACAGAATCTCCCCTGTGCTGCTACAGAGAAGGTAAACTGGAGACTCTGAGGGTCACACTTAGCATTAGCCAGTGACTTGAATTAAACTAGCAATTCCACCACAATATTTAATGAGAAGTCTTATAAACATTCACCAAGAGATGCATAAGAATGCTTATGGTAGCACTGTTTTTAAGAAGGTTAACTATGGGCTAGCGAGATGGCTCAGTTGGTAAAGGTGACCGTCACTATGCCTGATGATCTAGTTCAATCTCTGGGAGCCCCAGTGTAGAAGGAGAGACCCAATACCCACAAGTTGTTCTCTGATCCCACGCATATGCAATGACAGACATATGCCTACACACAAAATAAATAAACATATTAGATTTAAAAAGTGAATATATAAAAAGTCATTCAGTGAACTCCAATGCAAATGGAGAATAAAAGGAACTACAGACATCCACATAAACATGGATGAATCCCACAAAAATATTAAATGCTAAACAGAAATAAAGCAGGTCATAGAAAATTTCATCTACTGCATCTATGCACAGAGCTGCTTGGAGATACGTGTTTATACATGAAGGCCAAAAAGGATGAATCCATAAGTAAGTGTAAGGGAAAGGAAAGCTGTGGGGAGGAAAGCAGGCGGAAAGAGCGGTGCTCCACACACCACCAAGAGGCTACTTAAGGGGCTGGAGAGATGGCTCAGTGGTTAAGAGCATTGCCTGCTCTTCCAAAGGTCCTGAGTTCAATTCCCGGCAACCGCATGGTGGCTCACAACCTTCTGTAATGAGGTCTGCTGCCCTCTTCTGGTTTGCAGACACACACAGACAGAATATTGTATACTGTATACATAATAAATAAATAAATTAATTAATTAATATTTTTAAAAAAAGAGGCTACTTAAGAAAACATTTTCTCTTTGTCTCTGTTGCTCAGGATGGAACTCAGGGCTTTGAATATGTTAGGCAAATATTATCTACCCCGAGTCATATATCTCCAACCGTATATATCTTTAGAAAAATATATTCTATTGACTGATTGAGTATATGTATTCAGTACTCAGTGCATGTGAAGGTCAAAGGACAACTTTAAAAAGTTGGTTCTTGGGGCTGGAGAGATGGCTCAGAGGTTAAGAGCATTGCCTGCTCTTCCAAAGGTTCTGAATTCAATTCCCAGCAACCACATGGTGGCTCACAACCATCTGTAATGGAGTCTGGTGCCCTCTTCTGGCCTACAGGCATACACACAGACAGAATATTGTATAATAAATAAATAAATAAATATTTAAAAAAAGAAAAAGTTGGTTCTTTCCTTCTACTGCGTATATTCTGGGAATCAAACTTAAGTCATCAGGTTTGGTGGCAAGTGTCTTTACTGTTGAGTTATCACTCTGGCCTCAACTCTGTGTATTTTGCATGACAGAAATATTTCATAATTTGAAAGGCAAATCATGACCCAGGTGGTGGCGGCACATGCCTTTAATCCCAGCACTTGGGAGGCAGAGGCAGGTGAATCTCTATGAGCTTGAGGCCAGCCTGGTCTACAAGAGCTAGTTCCATGACAGCCAAGGCTGTTAACACAGAGAGAAACTCTGTCTCAATAAAAGTACCAAACAAAAACAAAAACAAACAAAAAACCACTCAAAATCAAATTACTGATTAACTTGGTGCTGGGAATATAGCTCAGTGGTAGAGGCCTTGCTTAGCATGCCTAAAACCCTACATTCAAGTTCTAATACCAGGAAACCACACACACACACACACACACACACACACACACATACACAAACACACACAAACAAGTTAAAATGACAATTTTGTGCATTTTACTACATATTTTAAAAAATATTTCTAAATTGGAAAAAAATCATTGTATTTGCAAAAAAAAAGTTTTCTTATTCATCTTACCAATGTGTGCATGCCCCATCAATACAAACACATACGTTAAACATAAGCAGAGTCCTTCCTAACCTAGGATGTTCTCGTGTACCTGTGCACATCTGCAGGCCTTCCAGTTCTTCAGCATGGAGGTGCACGTAAGAATGCAGGATGGTCCAGTCCTGTCGATGCCACACCAGGGCAGGCAGAGTCCTAAGGAATAAAGGAAAAACTCAGTCATACAATTGCTGGCCTTCACTTTGGACACTTGTCTGCTTCTACTCCTCCCAAGAGGAAACATCCAGGGTAAAGTTCTATGGATGGCTAAGCAGAAACAGAGGAGAAATCTAAGCCTTAAATGGACTTGACAATAAAGCAATGCCTGTGTGTGTGCGCGTGCGCACGCGCACGTGTGTGTCTTTGAACAGGGTATTTTACCCTGGCTGGCTTGGAACTCACTATGTAACCCAGGCTGGCCTCAAACTCATGACAATTCTCCTGCCATAACCTCCAAAGTGCTGGTATTATAGGTATATTGTTAAAGTTAAAACCTTTCATTTGTTGTTTAGATAAAAAGGGGGAAATGTTATAGAATATTTTAAGGAATGCCATTTTTGTTTATGTTCTGGAACAATTTTTTAATGATGCAAAGATGTGTTTGATTAAATAAAATTCACCTGTGGTCAGGAGACTGAGTCAGCAACTAGGGTGATCTCTGTGAGTTCGAGGACAGTCTGGTCTACAAAGCGAGATCCAGAACAGCCAGAGCTAAACAGTCAAACTCTGTCTTGAAAAACAAAAACAAACAACAACAACAACAAAAAAGATTTAAGAATGAATTAGATTTAGTAAACAAAAAATTCCACTTCCCACACCCCATTTACCACTAACAATGTGAGTCAGGTAAAACGGAATCAAAAATTTACTTTAAACAAAGGTCAACAAACTAGGCCTCATGGGCTGGCTAGCTGCCTATCTTAGAAAATAAAGTTTTATTGACACAACCATGCTCACTCACACACATATTATCTAGAGTTACTTTCCTGCTAGCTAGGCAGCTGAGAAATTGGCAGAGGCACATAGTTCCCAAGCCTAAAATGTTTACTATATACATGTATGTGTATGAATGTGTACATATAAATATTTTTTTTAATTTATTTAATTTTATGTGTATGGGTATTCCACCTGAATTCATGTCTGTGCAACACATCTGTGCTTGGTGCCCAAGGAGTTACAGATGGTTAAAACCCACTATGTGGTACTGGGACTTAAATCCAGACCTGCCCGTAAGAGCAACCAGTGCTATTAACCACTAAGTCCATATCTCCAGCCCCAAGCCTAAATTACTTACTTTCTTTCAAACAACAATTTGCTAACTCATTGTATCTGCCAAAGAAATAGTTGTAGTCAGTATTGTAGGAATGTGTGCAGACACACCACAAGCACCCACTTACATATATAAGCATACACACCAAACAGAAGTTAAGGAGAGCCCTTCCTCCTGGGGTGCACATCTGCAAGTCCATTTCTATGTTGTTTTTTAAGACAGGGTTTCTCTGTGTAGCCCTGGCTGTACTAGAACTAGCACTGTGGACCAGGCAGGCCTCAAATTCAGAAACCATCTGCCTCTGCCTCTTGAGAGTAGCCTTTGCCTTCCAAGTGCCCTATTTCTAAAGATAAATAAAAATTCAGTGACCCTGAACTACTAGCTCTAAACTGAATCACAAAAATGGTATTTTACTCACACTAACCTGTTGTAGAATATTATTTTCTGGTGTGTGACTTTTGTTTATGCTTCATTTGTTTAACTGAATGGCCAATAGCGAGGCAGGAACAAGATAGGCGAAGCTGGCAGACAGAATATAAATAGAAGGAGAAACGAGGAAGAGAGGGAGCAATGAGATAACAAGGAGAGGACATGGTCAGGGACCAGCCACCCGGCCAGCCACAGAGTCAGAGTGAAAGTAAGATATACAGAAGTAAGAAAAGGAAAAAGGTCAGAGGCAAAAGGTAGGCAGGATAATTTAAGTAAAGCTGGCAAGAAACAAGCCAAGCTAAGGTCAGGCATTTGTAAGTAAAAATAAGGCTCCGTGTGTGCTTACTTGGGAGCTGGATGGTGAGCCCCCTAAAGAACAAAGAGTAAAGAAAAAAAAAAAATCACACTACACTAACCCATTCTCTTTTTATCAAATATGCAACAGAACATAGCACACAGCAGCATCTAGTATCTCCAACTGTAAGGAAAGCTCACACTTTAATAATTAAAGATGGTACCTGGTAAACTCCTGGACAGCTTCTATTTTGGGGTGATAAACAACAATTCGTTTTTTCAACATCAATGCTGTGTGTAAGATAACAGTTTCCATTCCAAATTGAGAAACAATGTCTTAAAATAAAAAGAAAAGATTGCATTAAATACATAAAAGCATAACGTTTCCATTAAAAAGAATTCTTTTTTTTTATTTTATTTATTTATTTTATTATGTATACAATAGTCTGTCTGTGTTTATGCCTGCAGGCTAGAAGAGGGCACCAGACCTCATTACAGATGGTGTAAGCCACCATGTGGTTGCCGGGAATTGAACTCAGGACCTTTGGAAGAACAGGCAATGCTCTTAACCACTGAGCCATCTCTCCAGCCCCCTAAAAAGAATTCTTGTCATATAAATACAAAATGACTTTTAATACACTGGCTACCTTAAGGCAAATGTTATTAAGTGCAGACATACTTCATTTAGTAGATGGATATGTTTATTTATGTCCTCATCAGGATATATATCATAGTTGCAGCCCTTTGGGGACTCTGGATACACAGATAATGCCAGAATCCCAAGGAAGTGCAATAAATAATACAAAGGAGAATCAACACTATTCAGAGTCATAAAAAGCTTTGGAGAATACCCAGCCCCGACCTCACTGAAGCCAGCAGATGGAGAGCAGTGGGCTCTGTTAAGGACCTGAGGCAGGGCAGCTCCACCTCCAGAGGACCGCAGGATCTGTGGCTTGGCTTTTGGCTGCCTGTCATTGTATTCTTCAGCTAAGTGCTGGATTAGACTATGGACATGGCTGTAGCTCTCTACTAGGAAGAGTTAATGACTAAGACGTTAGGAAAGAAAAACTGTGGAAGTCAGTGGAGACCATGAGCCATGAAATTTTGCTAAAGGCACATTTCTATAAAAGACACAATATGGAAAAAGGTTGCCACAAAATGTTTTGTTCTGACAGAATTCTAAATCAGTAAGCAACGTAAGAATTGATGTATTCTTCTGTATAGAAAATGCCTTGGCTTGGGGCTTTTGTTGCTGGTCAGGGTTTTCCTTTCTTTTCTTTCTTACCTTTGATGGAGCCTGCAAGATATGCCTTTCGACTATCATAGTCTCTGCTAAAGAAAGAGCCATTTTCTTCACTCTGGCAGATCCCCTTGGTAAGAACTGCAATGTAACTCTCCATCATTTTAACTGGGCTTCCATGTTTCAGATATATTCTGTGAGAAAGGACAAAAGGTGACAATGCTTTTTATGCAGTATGATAATGTGGGAAAGGAACCAATATTAGACACTAGTATTTTCTAGATTATGAAGTTTTAGCATTTCCAAATGTGCAAACCTGTTCATAGCATTTCTTCTCTAATTTACTTTGAAATACAACACTTGACAAATATAGACCATTTCTTTGAGAAAGGCTCTCTCCTGCCATCTGGAAATGTAGTCCCTATATAGGGGAAATTAACAATGGATTCCCAAAGCTGTTACTCCCAGGAATATTGTATTCTTACTTCTTCTTATGTCTTATGCTCACAACTGGTGCCCTCAGTCACACAACTCTGTTCTCCTGGCTCAACTTCCTTTGACAAGAGTTCAAAGCATCATTCACAGATAAAACAGTGCTGAAGCACCTATGCTTATTATAAGCAATCCTAGAAGTAACTACACTTAGATGGTTAAGAAACCCAGTGATAAACACAGACATCTGCCATCAAGTTAAAGACTTCCAAAAACACCGAAGGGAAGTCAGCTGCACTTATAGAGGCCACATGTTCAGTCTCTTCCCCTTGAAGTCCTTTCCATGGAGCAACTAAGACTACCCTCTCTCTTGTTTGTTTATTCATTTAATTTTTTTTTTTTGGTTTTTCGAGACAGGGTTTCTCTGTGGCTTTGAAGTCTGTCCTGGAACTAGCTCTGTAGACCAAGGCTGGTCTCGAACTCACAGAGATCCGCCTGCCTCTGCCTCCCGAGTGCTGGGATTAAAGGTGTGCACCACCATCGCCAGGCTCATTTGTTAATTATTTGACAGCAATTTATTTATTTAGAGGCAGTGTCTCTCTGTGTCCTGGCTGTCCTAGAATTTGCATGTAGACCAGGCTGGCCTCAGATTCAGAGAGATCCTCATGCCCCTGCCTCGAGAGAGTTGGGATTAAAGACTTAAGCCACCAAGCCTGGCTTAGAGCTACATTTTGTTTGAGAAACTTGACTGGGGCTGGTGTTATACTTCAGTAGTCAAGGGTGGGCCTAGCCTGCTTGAGGCCCTGAGTTTGATCCACAGCACTGAAAAATTAAAAAGACATCACTGGGCATACTTGGGCCTTTCAGCAGCTAATATAATAGAAAACTGAGAAAATTAAACTGAAAACTGAATTTTACAACTGACTACTTGAAAATTATATTTATTATAGATTAACTGGGAAAAAAAGAGCTAATTTAACTGATTACTAAATGCTAATTATTTCATGCTACAAACTGAGAAAAGGGTGGGAAGCAATAAATACTGTGAGAGCTCAGGTGTGACCACCAACAAGAGTATATTGCAGGGGTTGTGTGAACTGGGGCTGGGGAAAAGGAAGGGGAAATTCTGAATTTTATTGTAGACTCTTGTATCACTGATAATTTTTATGTGTTTCTTTCTTTCTTTTTAAGATTTATTTATTACGTAGACATACTGCATGTATGTCTGCAGGCCAGAGAGGGCACCAGATCTTATTATGGATGGTTGTGAGCCACCAAGTGGTTGCTGGGAATTAAACTCTGGACCTTTGGAAGAGCAGTCAATGTTCTTAACCACTGAGCCATCTCTTCAGCCCCTTACGTGTTTCTTAATAAAAAAATTTTATCAACATAATGAACAGAAACCAACTATAGTAATGGAGAAGTCAACATAAGATGACGACCCTGGGCTATGAGAGACAGAAAAGACTCTGTGGGAGAATCATGCAGTGTGGCCCCAAGAACCATGTGTGGACAGTAACTCTCAGGCCTGCCACAGCTGGTGTATACAGCAGACTCTAGGAGTGCACAGAACCCCATTAGCTGCAGGAGCAAGAGGAGGAAGGGAGGGAGTGGTGGCAAAGGATGCCATCCAGGGACTGAAGCCTTCCTGAGTGACCTCTGCTGTGTGTCATAGGAAGCACAACTGCCTGATTTTCTCCCCAGAAATGACGATAAGCACCTCTACATTTACCTCACCATCATGAAAAGTGTTTGTCCATGAATGTGCACAAAGACATCAGGCACGTGTGTGTGGGGACATGCAGAAGAATTACACATGAGCACACATGTAAAGCTGAGCATGTGGGAGCAGGAGGAACAGGGGACAGAGGAAGTGGCTGGCAATTGCTGAGTTCCCATTCCTTCTGGCCCATGGCCTGAGAGGAGGATGTGGAATGCCATAATACCATGCACTACAGAAACCAGACATCTAGGCTTTCTGAAGAGGAAGTTGAATCTGAAACAATACTGCCTTTGAACTCCAAAATACTTCCTGCTCAGTTCAGGTCTATTCAAATAGCCCTGACTAGGTAAGCCAGATACAATGGAAACCTCATGCTTTTTAGAAAACACCTCTATAGTGTTTTTAGTTTACAGCTTCTGGACCTGGACTTTTCTGTCAATAACAACTTCCCTATGTCAGTGCCACAAGACCAGCAACTGTTTCTGTTCCATGGTGAGTCACATGCCTGGAATTTATCGTCCACAGCAAGTCTTGTAGTATGGCTAGTTACATACACAGCAAAACCTCATTTGGTTAAAATACAGTCTAACTGTAACTCTTAAGTAATGGAGTTTTATTTTTCAATTTTTGCTTTGGTGTACATGTGCACATGTGTGGGGTACATATGTATAAAATACATAAAAAAAACTCAAACTTATTAGGCTTACAGTAGGAAATACAAAAATTCCCTTCAGCTCTTCACAAACTATTGGGTGAGTGAGTTGACACATTTGACATTTAGAAATACATATTACATAGTGATACTAGTAAAACAGGAAAGCTAAAACCTGTGAAAAGCTATCATTAAAAAGTCAATGTGCTTAATATGTAAGAAATATTGGGACAGACCAAAAGTGGCAAGCAATCTCCCAGGGACTACAGAAATTGGACAAACTGTTTTTTCTCCTCTCCTGCCCCATTTCCCAAATCAGAAGATAAATCCTTCAAGCAAAGAGAAAGTCCGTCCTGACAAATCAGCTTCTGCAAAGCCACAGTGGCTAAGTCAGGAGACTGAAGACTGAATTTGTTTCCTTCATGTGCACATCAGCTAGATCACTATAAAATGAGATCTTCAATTTGGTGAATTCGCATTTAACACAGTTTTCATACAGACCTACACAATATCCTAGTGAAGGCGGCATATTTCTCTGGGTTAAAATCTTTGGTCGTCAGAACAATAGAAAAATGAGTCACCTGTCCAAAAGAAACAAACAAACAAAAGCATACTTTTTAAAGATACTTGAATAGAATTCAATAGATACTTACTGTAAAAGATGACAGTATTATTCTATTCTAACAAACCTCTTGGACACAACATAGTTGCAATAAAAAGAAAAGACCAAAATGTCAAAGTCTTCACCGGCTTCTTTACGCTTGTTTTACTTTGAGACAGTCTCACTATGTAGCCCATGTTGGTTTCAAATTTGAGACCTTTTGCCTCAGTCTCCCAAGTGCTAGATTATATGTGTATGCCACTGTGCTCTGTTGAAAAATATATAGTTTAGACTATTCTAAATCTTACTATCTTTGAATTCTGAACCACAGATGTGGTTATGAATGCTGCTATAACTTGGCAGTCTATAATCCAAAACACAGGTCACATCCACTTAAGGATTTTCCAGAAAGAACTGAAAGAGAGATGTCTTATCAATTAAAAGTATTTGCCACTCTTGCAGAGGACCCAAGTTTGAATCCCTGAACCCACAGAGCAGCTTAATATTGCCTGTAACTCCACCTGCAGGGGGTCTGATGCCCTCTTCTGGCCTCTGAAGACACCTGTACTCAAATGGGCATACACATACACAAATAAAAGTAAAAATAAAGTTTGAAAAAGACAACAAACACAGCAAACTGAATATAAGTAAATTAGTCACGAGGGCACAAATCTGTAATGGAAAGCACTTGGGAAGTGAAGACAGAACAACCAAAAGTTTACGGCCAGCCTCAGTTACATAGTGAGTATGCGGTCAGGCTGGGCTATAAGAGACCCCTAAAACAAACCATCAAAGAGAAAAAGTACTTACTGAACAAAATGCAAAGATCTTATAATACATTGAAACTTCCAAGCTTACGTTTTCTAAGAATCCTATAACTCTTTATAAATGATTTTCCTATTTTTCATACCATTCTTTAAAGTCTGGGCATACTTCATAAAGTCCCATTATAGCTCAAAAGTTAACTCTGAAAAGTGAAGAGACACCACCAGGTTCATGCCACAGACTCAGCAACTTGCTTCCTTATTTTTCTCTTGGAAAACTACTTGCTTGAACTAGAAAAGCATGTAACTTAGCTGGGTGGCAGCATACACCTTTGGCACCGGGGAGACCGAGGCAAGCAGATCTCTAAGTTGAAGCCCAGCCTGGTCTACAGAGTTCCAGGACAGTAAGGGCTAAACAGAGAAACCATCTTGAAAAAAACCAAAACAGTAACAACAAAAAAGAAGTCATATAACTTATTCCCGGGTCATAGTGATACTAACTACTCATAGAAAGCAACATACCAATAAAAGTCTAATTATGACATAGATTTTCTTAATAATCACTTTAAATTAAATTGTATCTTAATCATATACAAGTAAATTTAAAAATTCTTAACTCAGCCAAGAATAGTTATAATACTTAAAAAAGTTTTTAAGGGACTGAAGAGATAGATCGTTCAGTGGTTAAGAACACTGGCTGCTCTTACAGAGGACTGGATTCTATTTCCAGTACCCACATGGCCATACATGACTGTTTCTAACCCTAGTCCCAGGAGATCCAACACCTTTTTCTGGTCTCTGCAGGCACTAGACACACGTGTGGTACATTCATACAGATATACATTCAGGCAAAACACCTATACATATAAAAATAAATTTAAGGGCTGGAGAGATGGCTCAGAGGTTAAGAGCATCGCCTGCTCTTCCAGAGGTCCTGAGTTCAATTCCCAGCAACCACATGGTGGCTCACAACCATCTGTAATGAGGTTTGGTGCCCTCTTCTGGCTTTCAGGCATACATGCAGACAGAATATTGTATACATAATAAACAAATATTTAAAAAAAATAATAATAAAATAAATTTTTTAAAAAAATTTTTAAGTTTTTTTACTAGCTGGAATGCACTTGTAGTTCAGGCTGGTCTTGAACCTGGCAATCCTCCTCCCTGAGTCCCTTAAGAGTTGGAATTAAAGGAATGTGTCATCACTCCCAGCTTCTAAAATACTGCTATGTTTTTGAAACTCCCTATGGAGATCAGGCTGGCCTCAAACTCTCAGAGATCCACCTGCCTTCAAAGTGCTGGGATTAAAGGTATGAGGCACCACACCTAGTCCTAAAACAGATTTTAATTATGGAAAACACTTGTCATTTTTACTCAGTGTGGCTGTGAGACTGCTCTTAAAGCTCTAGTCTACCAGACTGTAACTTTGATCCTTAAGTTGTTGAGCATTCAACTAGCCACAATGGAGTGCAAAAGGGAACAGTCCCAGAGAAAATAACATTTGAGTCTTTCAAGTGTGTATTGTGAAATACAGAGTCTTTTTTTTTTTTTTTTTTTTTTGATTTTTCGAGACAGGGTTTCTCTGTGGTTTTGGAGCCTGTCCTGGAACTAGCTCTTGTAGACCAGGCTGGTCTCGAACTCACAGAGATCCGCCTGCCTCTGCCTCCCGAGTGCTGGGATTAAAGGCGTGCGCCACCACCGCCCGGCTACAAGTCTTACATTCTTAAATCACTTTAGATTTACTGAGTTTTTTTGTTGCTGTTGTTGTTGTTTGACCTGGTAGCAGTCATACCTTTTTCAAAATTGAAGCATCTGGGACTTCAACTGTAGTGATATAAAACCACGTTCTTCTGTACTGGCCAAAGACAAAGGGGTGGAGAAGTTTGTTTTCATCTGTTAGGCAGCATTTTCGAAGCAGCAGATTCCTTAATGAGGCTGTGGTGGAAGGATAACACCACACCCACAGAACTTCTCCATTAGTGTCCTTTTCTATGGTGGAAAGATGGTCACTGTGAGAATGTCAAACAGCAGCAAGGAAGTAAATTGATTGGTTACTTAGAAACATTTTGTGGAATCAGTATTAACAACCCACTTTACAAAGCAACTTAGGCTCTTGAGACCCAAAATTCCTATGAACTCGTGATTTACATTTGTTTGGTTGTTTTGTTTGTGATCACCCAGGCTAGTAATTCTCCTGAGTCTATCTCTCAAGAGTTGAGATTACAGGCTTACACCTTGATTTTAGTTTTAGGTCACCTAAGTAAAACAGGTAAAAGTGTTTGTTATGTAGCCCAATGGCCTGAGTTTGACCCCAGAACACACATGATCAAAGGAGAGGACTGGCTTCCACAAGTTGTCCTCAGACCTCCACGTGGACAAACCGTCTACACGTTCACATACACAAATAAATAAATAAAACTGTAATGAAAAACTAGGCTTAGATATTTGTTAAGATGATCTTCTCCCACCAAAAAAAAAAAAAAAATGCTATCGGGGCTGGAGAGATGGCTCAGCGGTTGAGAGCATTGTGTGCTCTTCCAAAGGACCTGAGTTCGATTCCCAGCAACCACATGGTGGCTCACAACCATCTGTAATGAGGTCTGGTGTCCTCTTCTAGCCTGCAGGCATATATATATATATATATATATGCAAACAGAACATTGTATCCATAATAAATAAATTTAAAAAATGCTATCGACTTATATTTTTATGTAACAGGAAGATCTTCAATAAAAACACATAGGAAAGGTTCCTAAAAGGGAAAAAAGAGAGGGTTAGGCATATAGGCAGAGCCACTTGAAACCCTGGGCTTGATCCTTAATCCCCCTTTCCCAAAAATGAAGGGAGATAATGAAACCTCCTTCAACTCATGTTATATACAGACTAGATTAAAATTTGCGTTTTTTAATGGGGATGAAACCCAACACATCTTACATGCTAAGCAAGAGTTCTACTGTTCTACCAAATTTTTAAAATAAAAATAACCAAAATTATCCATTCATAATGTAATTTTATCACCAAAATAAGCATCTCAATTACAAAAAAGGAAATAAAAGAACTTGTGGGACTAGCTCAGTCCCCAAAGTAGTTGTTCACTATAGATTTGCGTTACTATGCCTGATACCCTCTTTCCTTAGAAACAAAAAAATCTTTTTCTTTTCCTGAGACAGGGTTTCCCTGTGTAGCTCTGGCTACCCTGGAACTCACTATGGAGACCAGACTGGCCTCAAACTCATAGATCCACCTGCTGCTGCCCCTGGAGTGCTAGGACTAAAGGCATGCTAACACTGCCCAGTTTAGAAGTAAATACCTTTTTTCTTTCTTTTTCTGTTTTTTTGTTTTTGTTTTTGTTTGTATTTTCAAGACAAGGTTTCTCTGTGTAGCTTTAGAACTTGTCCTGGAACTTGCTCTGTAGCCCAGGATGGTCACGAACTCACAGAGATCCACCTGCCTCTAATTCCCAAGTGCTGGGATTAAAGGTGTGCACCACCACTGCCCCGCAAGGAAATACCTCTTAAATGCATGCCACAATAAAAAACTAATGGACTGGGTTTTTTTTTACGGGTAGGTATTTTTTTTTAAATATTTATTTATTATGTATTTAATATTCTGTCTGTGTGTATGCTGCAGGCCAGAAGAGGGCACCAAACCCCATTACAGATGGTTGTGAGCCACCATGTGGATGCTGGGAATTGAACTCAGGACCTTTGGAAGAGCAGGCAATGCTCTTAACCTCTGAGCCATCTCTCCAGCCCCCCCTTTTTTTTTGAGACAGGGATTTTCTGTGTAGCCCTGGCTGTCACGGAACTTGGTCTGTAGACAGAGATATCCCTGAAGTGCTGACAAGTCCAAGATGCCTGAGGTACTTAGGCTTTGTTTTCAAGCACTTTTTAAAAACTGCATTAGAGGCCGGGCGGTGGTGGCGCACGCCTGTAATCCCAGCACTCGGGAGGCAGAGGCAGGCGGATCTCTGTGAGTTCGAGACCAGCCTGGTCTACAGAGCTAGTTCCAGGACAGGCTCCAAAGCTACAGAGAAACCCTGTCTCGAAAAAACCAAAAAAAAAAAAAAAACTGCATTAGATATGAATACAATGTGCCTAGAGATGGCTTAGCAGTTAGCACTGGCTGTTCTTCAAGAGGACTGGATTCGATTCCCAGTACCCACATGGCAGCTCACAATTGGCTCCAGTTCCATAGGATCTAATGATCTCTTCTGGCTTCCGTTAGGCACCAGGCATGCACGCGGTGCAAAAAACATACAGTCAGACACTCATGCAAAATGAATAAATAAAATTTTACACTGGAAGAAAAAAATGAATTGAGGATAAAGACACTCCTTTGAACGTCTGAAAAATAATTAGTGTAGTTATTTGCTAAGCCTAAGCAATGGCTTGCACTCTGCAAGGAAGAATAGGGTTTAGGCGCATTAGAACTTCGGGAGAGAGACTATTCAAAGGATTTTATAAAGGTTTATTCATTCGTGCAGTCCGGTGTCAGCTACCGCCTGCTTGGACTGCACAAAACTCACACACAGTTTGAACTGTCCAAAGATACCTATGGATTTCCTCATCATAAATTCCTATAAACTAGCCGGGGTCACAAATGTGACCACGCAGCAGGGACATCTGGATCAACTGTCTCGTAGTTCTCCACCGTGGAAGTAGAGGTTCGAGGTCACCCTGCATGGGTTCCAACACTGGCTCCGCCACTTCCTCGAGACCCCCGGGGCATCACCTATATTCCCGGGGAGCTGCAAACACCAGCGGCCCCGCCCCAGCTCCCCAACCCAGTATTCCCAAGGCGGAACCAGCCCGCAGGCCTCACGTCAGTCCGGGCGGCGAGGAGGCCGAATTCCGCGGCCCGGGTCCAGACCCTCCCCGGCAGATCTGAGAACCGAGGTGGAGCTGCAGCGTGGGCTGGCGGGCAGAGAGCCTGGGTCCTTACCGATCAGCCCGACTCCAAGCATCAGCTGTGTATCCGTGGCCACGACCGCAGCCATCTTCCGCCGCTGCCCCGTTCGCGCCGCAGGTCCCGCCCCTCCTCTTGGCCACGCCCACACCCCTCTTCCGTCTCTTCCGGCCGGCGGATCCGACCCTGCAGGTACCGCCCCTGCTTCTCTTTCCTGGCGGGGACTTCCTCCTCGCAGCTCCATTTCTCTAAACTCTGTTCAATCACAGAGCCCCACCCAGCCTTCCACCCTCGGTTTGTGTAGTACCTTAAAGATGGAGTCTCCATTCACTGATTCATTACAAAAACGAAAACAAATAAAAATAATTGGAGACCTAATATGTGTTGGGAACGCTGTTGACCAAAAGAAAATAAGCATTCCAGTAAGGGTAAGGGACATTAATTGGATAAAATATTGCTAGGACAGGTCAAAGTGATAAGCGGCATGAAGTCAACAAAATACTGCAAGTTGGGGGCTGGAGAGATGGCTCAGAGGTTAAGAGCATTGCCTGCTCTTCCAAAGTTCTTTTTTTGTTTGTTTGTTTTTGTTTTTCGAGACAGGGTTTCTCTGTGGCTTTGGAGCCTGTCCTGGAACTAGCTCTATAGACCAGGCTGGTCTCGAACTCACAGAGATCTGCCTGCCTCTGCCTCCCGAGTGCTGGGATTAAAGGCGTGCGCCACCATCGCCCGCCTCTTCCAAAGTTCTTGAGTTCAGTTCCCAGCAACCACATGGTGGCTCACAACCATCTGTAATGGGGTCTGGTGCCCTCTTCTGTCCTGCAGGAATACATACAAACAGAATATTACATACGTAATAAGTAATAAATATCTAAAAAAAATACTGCAAGTTGTCAGGGAATGAGGTATACCACCTCACAATGGGTGTCAAGCAAGACTTCCTGAAGTATTATGTTATTAGGTATAATACACATGCCAACTATCAAAAGAAAAAGATCAAGTCATCATTTTCAGAGTGTTTCCTTGCTGTTTGATGGGGGCTAATGACGGCAGTGTTGCAGTGACCTACACAACACACCCTCTGAAAGTAGATGTTTGCCTTACCTATGTACAGTTTCAAGAAAAGAAATCCTTTTTTCATAATCTTGGCTTTTCCCTGAGCATTAAATCTTACTCTAGAAGCTGGGTGAAGATGGCTCATGCCTTTAATCCCAGCACTCGGGAGGTAGAGGCAGACGGATCTCTGTAAGTTCGAGGCCAGCCTGGTCTACAGAGCGAGTTCCAGGACTGGCTCCAAAGCTACAGAAAAACTTTGTTTGGGGGACGAGGAGGAAACACTGAATAATCCACTCTAAAATGATAAATTGTATGCCATGTAACTTTGATAAAAAATCATTTAAAAAAAATCATTTAAATATTTTTTAAATCTCTTTAACATTTTTAAACTTTATTTCTTAGCCGGGCGGTGGTGGCGCACGCCTTTAATCCCAGCACTCGGGAGGCAGAGGCAGGCAGATCTCTGTGAGTTTGAGACCAGCCTGGTCTACAAGAGCTAGTTCCAGGACAGGCTCCAAAGCCACAGAGAAACCCTGTCTTGAAGAAAAAAAAAAACAAAAACAAAAACAAAAAAAAAACAAAAAAAAACTTTATTTCTTACTTCTATGTGTATGAGTGTTGTCTGTGTACCACATGTGTGCAGTGTACATCAGAGGTCAGAAGACAGCATCAGATTCCCCTGGTACTGGAAATACAGACAGTTGCAAGCTGCCATGTGGGTTTTGGGAATTGAGCCTGAGTTCTCTGGAAGAAGCCGAGTGCTCCTAACTGCTAAGGCATCTCTGTCGTCCCTCATTTCAATAATTTTTTTGGTGTTCTGTGTTTGTGTATACATGTGTACAAGAGTATGAGTGCACACTTACCCATATGTGCACATATGAAGGCCAAGGGTATGTCAGGTATCTTCCTCTTACTTCTTGAAACAGAGTCTTTTGTTGGTCCTGGAACTTGTCATTGCAGCTAGGTCAGGATCTACTATGCCCATCCCCCATCACCCCACCCTTCCAGTAACAGATGTGTGTAACAGATGTGCGCCATTATGCCAGGCTTTTTATGAGGGTGCTGAGGGTCTGGACTCAGGTTCTTATGCTGGCACAGCCAAGCTCTCTACCCACTAACCCATCTCCTTAGCCCTCCATTTTATTTATTTATTTATTTATTTATTTATTTTTAAGACAGAGTCTCTCTGATTGGTTAGACTTTCTAGCCAGCAATCTCTTAGGATCTTCTTGTCTCTACCTCTCCAGAATTGGGATTACAGTGACACAACTTTTTATGTGGGAGTTGGGGATCCCAACTCAGGTCTTCATGCTTCCTGACAAGCACTTTTCAGCCTTAACCATTTCCTCAACGTATACTGTTATGGGGTATTCACCAGAGAAGACAGCTCAGACATGGGTTTAAGCCAATAGAAGTCATCACTAGAGGGTCAATGACTATATTGGGTGCTTGGGATCCCAGTGTAGCCTGAGAATTTCTTAGGGTGAACTTTTAAGCCCAAAAACCATGTTCTCAGTTGACATACTTCATACTGTTAACATTCTGTTAACAATAACAGCTAGCCAGAAGCAGAACTACAGAGGCCAAAAATCTAGAAACTTTGTAGTCTCATAGGATATTTAGAGACTTTCCCAGAATTATGGACTTTGATGAGTTAGGCCTTTGTTTTAATTTTGTCTGGTGGTGATGTCTACATGTTGGATTTTACAGCCTGTATGGCACTTCCATTATGGAGTCAATAGTACTAAGGTCTGGAGGCCTGCTACGGTATCAGGACTTGTTACAAGGTAAAACAGGACTTTCCCAGTTGCTTTAGTAAACTAAGGTTCTTCTGAATGGCCAGCCAAGAACTTTCCTGTTTTTGTTTGTTTGCTTGTTTTGTTTTGTAAAACAGGTATGATTTCTGTCTTATTAACGTGAAGGGACACCATGACCATGGCAACTCTTAATAAGGAAAACATTTAATTGGGACTCACAGTTTCAGAAGTTTAGTCCATTATCATCATGGTGGGAAACATGGCAGCACACAGGCAGATATAGTACTGGTTAGGTAGCTGAAGTCTCTACATCTGAATTGGCAGCAGAAACAGAGAATGACACTGGGCCTGGCTTGAGTATTTGAAACCTCAAAGTCCACACTCAATGACATACTTCCTCCAACAAGACCACACCTCCAATAATGCCACTTCATATTAGTCTATGGGGGCCGTTTTTATTCAAACCTCCATAGTTTATGACTTCAATTTGATTTGATAAGTTTGACTTGGATCTGGCCTGTTGGGCCTCGTGCAGGAACTTGGTCCAAAACAATTTCATTGTATAAATTTTATTTTCTATGTTGGATGGTTAATCTTTTTAATTTGATTGACTTAAGAAATGTCTAGGAGATTAGTGAAATACTATTTGGTTATGTCTATGATGGTGTTCCCATAGGTGATTAGATCATAAGGATAACTTAATAAATGAATTAATCCCTTGATGGATTCATAATATGATAGTTTTATTGGAAGTGGTCACTGTAGGAAATAGGGGCTAGTTAGAGGAAATAGAGTGTCTTAGTTTGGATTTCTATTGCTGTGAAGAGACATTATGACCACAGCAACTCTTACAAAAGAAGGTATTTAATTAAGGTGGCAGCTTACAGTTTCAGAGGTTATGTCTGATAGTTTCTCTTCCTATGAAATTATGGGGTTAATTGCATTCAAACTACCACATTCTACTCCCTGACCCCTATAAGTCTGTAACAATATCATGATGCAAAATTCATTTAGTCCAACTTCCAAAGTCCTCATAGTCTATCACAATCTCAATAATGTTAAAAAGATCAAAATTCAAAGTCTTTTCTGAGATTCATACAATCTCTTAATTGTGATCATCTATAAAATCAAAATGAAAAACAGATCACATACTTCCAACATATAATGGCACAGGATATACCTTATCATTCCAAAACTTAGGAACAGAAGCATAGTGAGGAAATACTGGACCAAAGCAAGACCGAAAACTATCTGGGCAAACTCCAAACTCTGCATCTCCATGTCTGATATCAAAGCGCTCTTTAGATCTCCAACTCCATTTAACTTTGTTTATTGCAATATATTTCTTTCTCTTGGGCTAGTTCCACTCCCTGGTATCAGCTGTCCTTGGCAGGTATCCCACAATTCTGCATTCTAACATCTCGGGTTCTCCAAAGCAATCCACGCTTCAACTTCACAGCTTCATGCAATGGCTTCTCTACTAGTGACACCCCTGATACATGCTTGGCCTCAGCAGCTTTCTTTCTGCATGCAGGCAAATTCTATAACCCATTTCTTCTATCCTTAACTCTAAAGTCAGAACCACATGGCCAAGTTCTGCTGCTTATTGGGGCCCCCTCATTCAATTACATCTCTACCAACTTTATGTCCTTCATTGCCTAAGCTTGGCTGTCCTGAAACTGGATCTCCAGCAGGCAAATCTCTGTGAGTTTGAGGCTAGCCTTGTATAGACAATGAGTTCCATGACAGACTCCAAAGCTAAACAGAGAAACCCTGTCGCAACCTCCCTGCCAAAAAAAAAAAAAAAAAGTAGTTTACTGGGAGACTGTGTTTGCCACTAAGCTGACAAACCCTATCCAAAAATTAGCTTTGGATTCCTGCTGCTCAGGACAACTTCAAAACTAAGATGGTCCAGCCTCAGAGACTACTCGAGACAGGACTTCAGGTAAGTCCTGCAATTCCCCATCACACCAAGATTGGACACAGCTTGATCTCCCGGGACTTGACCATTATCTTAGTTTTCCATGGTCCCCTAAAGATGCCCTTGCCCAAAGAAACAGAAAGTAACTTTAAGAACACAATGCCCACATTCCCAAGAGATGGGGTGGTTGGTTTTTGGTCAATTCCATGGAGTATAGATGTGTATCATCTTTTAGGGGGGTTGGTTGCAAGTTGTTATTGGTCATAGTCAGGGAGGAAACTAAGCAAAGGATATTAGATTCAGGGATCTCATTCTGAAAAGAAAAAGAAATATAGGAATGATAGGATAATAGGGTAGATTATTGAATCTGCTTTTAAACTAAAAAAAAGAGGTACTAGTCTTAAATATTTTACATTGGTATGAATTTTTTGTATATTGATACAAATGTAATGTTTAAGATGTCATATGTAATTAATCAGCAGAATCCATCTTTATGGAAATGCCACATGTACTTTAGATGAGAGTCTTGAATTAGTCGTGTCTTAAGCTTTATTGTACACATGGAATTATTTTATTATCACCAGGAAACTTTTTTCCAAATTGTGCTGTGCTTAAATGTGCCTAAAAAAAGTATTCGAGGACCGACTCTTGACACTTGATCCAGCACTAACTCCTGAATCAATTTGAACTGTGCTGCCTTATTGCATAACTGACTTTCTGCTGACCATGGTGATTGTAAAGACCCCCCACAGATCCTTGAATAAATATAATTCTTTCCACCAACTTCACCAACTTATAGTTGTTTTGAACTTCTGTTAGACCTTCTGTTAATAGATTTCTTACAGAGGTAACACAGGCTTTACAGGATTGGGAGAACTGGTGACATATTAAGTAAAAATCTTTTTCTTTTCTTTTCTTTCTTTTTTTTTTTTAGGGTCTTTTGAAGTTCGGATTGGTCTTCAACTTCCTATATAGCTAGGGGATGACTTTGAACTTCTAATCTTCCTGCCTATAACTCATAAGTGCTGGATTTAATGGAGCTGGTGTTGGGTGCAGAGAAAGGATATTGAAGGTCATGTCTGGTGTCTATGCTGTGGGACTCTAGGTCAGAGCTGGAGATATGATTTATGGGAAGGTAGATATGATGGATGAATGTCCCTCATAGGCTCATATATTTGAATGTTTAATCACAGGGAGTGGGAGTATTTGAAATATTCTGAAGGATTAGGGGTTGTAGTGTTGTTGGAAGAAGTTTGTCACTAGGGGTGGGATTTGAGTTTTCAAAGCCCATGTCAGTCCCATGCTCTCTTTCTCTCTGTTTTCAGATCAGGATGTAGCTCTCAGCTACTTCTCCAGCACCATACTCGCCTGTTGCTGTGCTTTCTGCCGTGATGATTATAGACTAAGTTTCTAAAACTGCAAGCAAGCTTCCCATGAAATCTTTTCTTTTATAAGAGTTGCCTTGGTCATGATGTTTCTTCACAGCAACAGAACAGTGACTAAGACAGTAGGTGACTGGTAATTATGCCTCCCCCTCCCCCCCTTATTTCATTACTTTGTGTTGTCAGACCTGCCAGACAAGTTCTCCAGCGTTAAGTGGTAAGGGTTAGAGAATGGAGATCCTGGAAAGAAAGCTTATCCAACCAATCTTTAGCTGTGAGACTGACCTCTGTTCTGTCATAGATGAAGTTGGGGTGTAGAAATAAACTTTCTAGTTTCAAAGCCCAGATCTGCCCATCTTAGCTGTACAGCCTAATTTACATCACTTGTTCTCCTCTTGGTTCCTTGAAATTCAAGAGAAGCTAACCACACTTACCTTTGTTCCTCTCCCAGTAAATTTTTTTTTTAAAGATTTCATTTATTATGTAAACAGTGTTCTGCCTGCAGGTAGACCTTCGGGCCAGAAGAGGGAACCAGATCTCATAGATGGTTGTGAGCCATCATGTGGTTGCTGGGACTTCAACTCAGGACCTCTGGAAGAGCTATCTCTCCAGCCCTCCCAATAAAATTTGAATCAGAAAAACTTTAGAAAAGTGTCGTTAGCCTTGTAGGGGTTTCTAAGACTACCCCTAAATCCATTGATTTGTTTGAAGGACTCATCAGTTGCATACAGAATGGAATCAACTGAGTCTTTTGAAAACTTAATGTTCATTCAGTGACACATCTCCAACAAGGCCCTAGTCATTCCCAAACTGTTTATCAAGCTGGGGAACCAGGTGTTCAAGTATTATATGGGCCTATGAGGGTCATTCTCATGCAAATCACCACAGAACACTAAAAAATTTATCATTTGCAGTGATGTGTCTAAAAATAATTCCACCCTGTTTTAAAAGTTATCTTTTTGCTAGGCAGTGGTGGTGTACACCTTTAATCTTAGCACTTGGGAAGCAGAGGCAGGCAAATTTCTATGAGTGTGAGGTCAGCCTGGTTTACAAAGAGAGTTCCAGGACAGCCAGGGCTACACAGAGAAACCCTGTTTTGAAAAACCAGAAAAAAAGTCATCTTTTTGTTTTAGAACAGTTTGACTTTACAGAAAAGCCGTAAGTGTAGTGTTGAGAGTTACCGTATAACTCACACCCAGTTTCTTCTGTCAACCTTGTATCATCAGGACATTTATCACAAGTAATGGACCAAGATTGGTGCACCATAACTGTTTATTTAAATACGTCTTGTAGTAGTATACTCCCTGTAATCTCAACTCTCAGAGGAGACAGAGGCAGGTGGATTGAGAATTCAAGGCCAACCTGGGCTACATAATAAAACCCTGTCTCAAAAAAAAATCTTTGTTTTATGATGTACAGGTTATATTCAAATTATCCATTCAAAAAACAAGTTCTGGGCCGGAGAGCTGAATCAGTGGTTAAAAGCACTTGTTACTCTCTCTGAGGACTTGCGTTTCCCAGTACCTACATGGCAGTTCACAGTCATCTGTAACTCCAATTTTAGAGGATCTGACAGTCTGTGCAGGTATCAGGTGTGTATGGGGTGCACATACATATGTACATGCAAAACACATACATAAAAAATAATCTAAACAATTAAAAAAGCAAAGGAATTCTTTTCCCAGTGAGCAGTTATGCATGAACGTGTGCACCCAGCCTGCATCCACACAGTTCTTCGGGATTCTTCTTCAGTCCACTTTCACGGCCTTTACTTTCTTCTTATGTAGGGCAACCATCTTGGCACCCAGGCCCAGCTCCATCTCTGGCAGGTTTGCTAAACCTATTCCCCATGATCCTGACATGTTACGTGTGGTGATTAGCTGTATGCCACTTTCTGTTGCATATTCTGAGAATCTTTCTCTGGTTTTTGTTTTGTTTTTTCAAGACAGAGTTTCTCTATACAGTTCTGATTGTCCTAGAACTTGCTCTGTAGAGCACGCAGGCCTTGAACTCAGATCCACTTTCCTTTGCCTTCCTATTGTGGTGATTAAAGGTCTGCACCACCACCACTACCCAGAATGAGAATCCTTAGTAACTGAACTTCTGACCCCGAGTCATCGAGCATCATCCCAAACCATGGCACCAACAACTAACTCTCAATGCTTCTCACTATTAGAACCTCCTATTAACAGACTCCTTACAGCAGGGGCACACAAGGCTTTACAGGATTTGGGAGAATTGGTGACATACTATTAACCAAAATTCTCCCTCTCTTTGAGTCAGGGTCTGAGGTAGACCAGGCTGGTCTCCAACCTGCTATGTAGCTGAAGATGACCTTGAAGTTCTTTCTGACTCTACCTTCCAAGTGCTGGGGTTAGATTACTTTTAGAATCTCATTATTCTTCTGACGTAATATGGAGAGAAAGTCCCAATGATGCATGCTTGTAATACCGACAGCCTGGAGATTAAGGTAAGAGGATCCCTGTGAGTTTGAGGCCAGATTGGATAACAATGAAACACTGTCTCACAAGAACAAACAACAGCAGAAAGCTATAGAGATGGCTAAGCAGGTAAAGGCGCTTGCATGCAGGTTGGACAACCAGAGTTCAATATCCAGATCCTACAAGGTGGCAGGAGAGAACTGATGACTGAGAGTTGTCCTTTGACCTCCCCATGCATGTCATGGCATGCACATACCCACACACATGCACACAATAAATAAATAAGAGAACAGAGAAACTTAGCTGGGCAGTGGTGGCGCACTCCTTGAATGCCAGCTCTCACAAGAAGAGAGAGCAAGAGGGTCAAGGCCTACTGCCATCTGGGGGACCAGCCTTGAGCAGCACAGGGCTTTGACAGAAATCTATGGAGTCAATGAGGCTAAACTTTTCTATCTGAGGGGGGCAGGGAAAAACTCACAAACTCTTTTGATAGTTTCCTTCTTTATTCTTTCTCTTCTTTATTCTCTCTCTATATAAGTTGTTTTACAGCTTTTATACACCAAAAGAATCTTCCAAGCAGCACAAGAGTCAAAACAGTTGCATTCCATTTCTCAAGTGAATGATTATAGGGAAAAACATGTTTTTCATCTCCCTCCCATGATTAAACATTTTATATATTACAGGTGAGAAACAAATTATCCCAAGAATCCACATACGTTCATACCCAAGCAACTTGTTATAGATTAATCATATGGCAAGCAAGGTGTTTTTGTCAGATCTTTTTACTGGCAGGCTGCATTTTACAGATAACAAAGAAAGGGCCGATTACTTTATTACTTGACAGGTAACCTTATAAGGAATCTTAAAGAAATCACAAATGTAAACTTTTACATATGAAAAAAATCATTCAGCTCTACTTTAAATCTTTAGGGTACATATCCATTCATTAATAGTTTTTTTTATATCAGGAGATTGAGGGCATACATGGGTATAAGGAATTAGTCATCACCTTTTGTCATCAACCAAACCTAGCAAGGAGAGAACGTCAGCCAGTAATAATTGGGCTGCTTTGTTCTTGTTCCGTGATCTTGAAGAGTTCTGCATTCAGCTATGTGCCTTTCTAAAACTTGTCTTCTTGGGGTTTTCACCTCCATGTTATTTAACAAAAACATCTTAGTCTGACTTTGTTATTTTCAAAGTTTTGTTTCAACTGTGAACACATCTCTCAACATTAAGTTTAAAAGAATTTAAACTAGCTGGGCTACTGGGACTTAGTTGTTAGTTGTTAACTTGAGCTAAAATCCATACAGCTCCTTATGAGAGACTCCCAGATCCTAGCTGTGAAACATACCCTTGTATTTAGTTTTGTTCATCAAAACTCTATATATGCTATCATCATTATCGAACTAGACAGTACAGCTTAAGGAGGGGTCATCTTCTTGCCAATCCACAGGTTAAAAATGGCCAATAGAATGGGATGTTTCCAAGAGATAAACACATTGTATTACAGTCAGTGAAGATCTCCCCACATCTACTCACACCATGCAAGATATGAGAGAAAGAGAGTTGCAGCAAACATGTAAAGGCACAGCATAAGCAAAAGACATTCCAGGCTCTGCAGTCCCATGGTCTTGCCTAAACGAGATTGACCCATCAGAGGATGCCCTTCTGGTGGGCTGACTCCTGGAACTTCATTGCAACTCATTGTTCCTTTTGCATGACCTACGACAAAGGCCAGTCTGGTCTAGAGATTGAGTTCCAGGACAGCCAGGGCTATGTAGAGAAACCCTGTTTCAAAAACCAAAACGAGAGAGAGAGAGAGAGAGAGAAAGAGAGAGAGAGAGAGAGAGAGAGAGAGAGAAAGAGAGAGAGAAAACTGTTAATGCCTCTTTGTTAATTTTCATAGTTGCATAACAAATTAGCATGAACTAGAGGCTCAGAACACCCATACTCATGAGCTCATCGCTCTCTGGGCTTGGTACAGTAGGGCAGGGTCTCTCTCAGACTGGAATCCAAGTGATGTCCAGTCTGCATTTCTTGTTGGAGATTATCAGAAGAACTGGCTTCTAAATTCAGACTGATGACAGCATTCAGCTCCTTATGGTTGTAGGACTAACATCTCTCTCTTATGTGAGTGGTTGTTTACTGCTCTTAGCTCCTTATTGAAGTAATTTTTTATTATATTCATTTATTTAATGTATATATATATATATGTGTGTGTGTGTGTGTGTGTTATATGTAAGTCTGCATGTCAAGGGTTCTTATAGCCATCTCATTGGACTATCTCTCCTTTAAAAGTTACCTGTAGCTGGGCAGAAGCCTGCCAACCTAAGTTTGATACCCAGATTCCATGGTGGAAGGAGAGAACCAACTCCTGAAAGTTGTCCTCTGACCTCAACATACACAATAATAAAAAAATTTTAAAAGTCAATTGTAGCATATAACCAAACACTACTTTTGAAAAACAGGCTTAGGGTTTATACAAAGCGGGTTCACCAGGAGATGGGAATGTCGGGGATTGCGGCGAGCTCCCTGACCAGCAGGAAGGAACAGCCACCAGACGAGGATTCTTCTCAAATCACGCTTTATTGGAGCCTCTTGGTTGTAGGGAGAACAGAAAGCAAGGGGCAAGAGGCTCTGAACTATAGCTGCTTATATAGGGAGTCTGCCTAGCAACTTTTGATACTTTGATACTTTAACTATTTTTCTGGAGACCCACCGGCAGGAAAGAAAGCAGGGGAACATCCCTGTCAATTACAGACCAGGATGTTCCCCTGCCGGTCAGGGGAAGTGTGGGCAGCTAGATCACAACAACTCACCCTGTTTTCCGGTGGAAGAACTGCAACCCTAATATGGAGTTATCTTATCAAGCGAGGCTGGGGCCAAATGCCATCTTGTAATGGCAGCTATTCAAATCGGCTCCCAGCAGGAGATATTACAGAATTCTGTCCAACATGGTCAGTCTCCACCACTTTATTTATTTATTTTATGTATATGGGTGTTTTGTTTAAATGTATGTCTGTGTGTGGCATGCATGCCGGATGCCTGTGGAGGCCATGAGGGCATCAGGTCTTTTGGTTGTGAGCTACCATGCAGGCACTGGGAGTCAAATCTGAGTCCTCTGGAAGAGTAGCCAGTGCTCTCAACCGTTGAGCCATCGTTCCTGCTCCTCTTTTATTTATTCACACAACACATATTTATGCAGTGACTGCTCTGTACCAGGCAGAGTTCCAGGACTGGGGCACAAAAGTGAACACAGCCTCATTGGTCCCTTAAAGCTTGCCACCTAGTAACCAAGGAAACAAAATAATCACCTGATGGTGAACACGCTGCAGAAAATTCAAATTAGAGATGTAGAAGGAAAAGGGGAAAGGGAAGTATGATTATTTCAAAGTATAAGAGACACATTCATGAAAATGCCATAATGAAACCCTTTATTTGTACAATTGATATACACTATTAAAAAGTCTAAATTAAAGGAAAAAAAGAATGGTCATCAGATTTACATTTGGGTATTGGATAGGGCTTTCTAAACAGGTGCCCTTTAAGTTGCTCTGTAACACAGAATGAAATCTCTACAAAGATTATCTCTATCTCCCAGCATGAAAGCCCACACCCTGTGGCTCCATGTTTCTCTGTAATCATGTCTGACATATTTAACAGAGACATTTGTTTTCAAACCACACCCAAAAACACTCTTCAGTGTCTTATTCATTTTGTTTTGGCCTAGTTGGTTTGGGTAGCTTTGGGCCTACCTTCCTAAAATGCCAAGCACAAACTGAGTTTCATGGCCACCAACAGTGACCTGCTTGGTAGAGGTGCAATACATCCTTGGTGTATCTCTGCTGAAGAGTTCAACCTTAACTGGACTTGATGAAAGTTGAAAGCTGGAGGGTTTGGGATCTTTTCTTCATATAGGTGAAATAGTCAAGCTGCTCTGAAAACAGTCACAGAATTAATGTTTTCTGAGTATTAACCATGTGCCAGGCACTATCTGCATACAATGATAGGCTGCTCGAGTCACCACCTTAAGAGCCTGCCAGCATCACACAAGGACATCAACAGGCAAATGGGAACTCTCTTAGCATCTCTCTCTCTGTCTCCCTGGATAGTCTGCTACATTGGCCAGGCTACTCAGAGAGTCCTGGGCTCATGCTATACTCCCACCTTAGCTTCAAAGTTGATGTGACTACAGGCGTGTGCCACTCTTCTTGGCATTAAAGGTGTGTCTCAATCAACTACAACATGTGCTCAACAAACATTTATCGAGTGCTTTCTATGTGTTAGGCACACTTATAGGTGTCACATACATGAGCAAATAAACAGACCTGGCCCTTGGCAAGATTACTATTTTTTAGAGGGCAGTCAATAAATAAATGAATAAAATATGCTAGAAATCGATGGCGATCAATGCTGTGGAGGAAATAAAAGAACGATGCTAAGAGATGTAGGAGAAAGGGAAGTTGTCATTACTATATAGGGGAAGACTTTACAGTAACGGTGACTCTGGTGGGGGGAGTAATAATGCAGAGGGCCAGGACTGTGCAAGGCCTTGTGAGATACTGTGAAGACTCTGACTTCATCAGGGGGTTGGCACCAACTCACTTTTACTTCCAAAGAATTTCTTTCCTGGTATGTGGGGAGTAAAGAGAAAGAACCAACGTGGAAATAAAAACCCGATTTAGTAGGTTACTACTTACTCTATGTGAGAAATGTCAGCAACATGGATCAGGCATCACCAGGCAGTGGTGGTAGCTGCTAGGATACAGTATTGGGTGTGGGGGTAAGTCAGAAAATAAGGGTCAAAGATGTCTTTTATCTGCATAGGTGGAAGAACAGAATTGCTGGCATTAATTTGGGATGATGACAAGGAAGGGTGGAAGCAGAGGAGACCAGGAGTCTATTTTATAACAGATCATACACATATACTAATAAGGTATATAATATATAAGATAAACATTTATTTGATGTGTAAAACAGAGGTGTGGCAAGTCTAGCTTCTTAGAGAGAAGTCAAAGGGTGTCAATGCAATTTTATATACAGGATAGAAATTATGTCTAAACCCAAGAGCTAGAAAGTAGGCATGAGTTATAGTCAGAGAATGAGGTCCAGGTCTAAGCCCTTGGATAGTTCAATCCCAGAGGTCACAGAGAGAGATACGATCACACACGGGTGGGTAGTAGTCAGCAAGGTGGGGTGCAAATCAGGTCCTGGAAGCTAAGGGGAAGAAAATGCTTCCGGGACAAGAAGTGGTCAAGCCTGTGTGTGAGAGGAAGTGTTGGAATTCAGGGTGGCTTTAGCCAGAAAGCACAGAAGGGTGGAGGTTGTGCAGTACCAAGGTAGCTGGGTGGGAGATAGGTCAACACGCTGAAGATAGCAAAGGGAGGAACAGAAACACTCTGCTGGGAAATGGGTAGCAGCCCAGAGAAGTGAATAAGAGTGACTGAGTGGTTGCAAGGGTTGTGGTTTGGGATTTAAGGTGACATCTGTTTCCATGGCTGCAGTAAGGGGTATGTGATGAGATTTCACCTGAATGGGGTTTTTCAGGTAACAATACATTTGAGAGAGGACTCAGAAAAGAAAAAAAAACAAACCACCAACAATGAAGAAATCTAAGTTGGGAAGGAGGAAACAGAGGATGAGGCATAGCAAAATGAAAGCAGAGTTGCTCTTTGGAGACAGAGTCTGGTTATATGTAGCCTAGGCTGGGCTTGAACTCATAATCATGCTTCAGCTTCTCAAGTAGCTGCCATACGGATATATGTCACCATATCTCTTTAGCTTAGAGACACAGAATTGAGGGAATGCAGATTCCAAATGATCTTAAGCCACCACGTGGGTGTTTGTAAGTTAACTTAGGCCCTTGTTTGTTTGTTTAAAAATTTTATTACCATCATTATGTGTGTGTATGATGTACATATGTCAGTGGGACCATGCTTATGGAAGTCAAAGGGCAGAATTCAGGAGTTGTTCTCTCCTACTTTTATTTGGTTTCCATCCATTGAACTCAGGTTATCCAGCTTGTGTGGCAAGAGCTTTTCACCTGCTGACCATCTGGCTAGCTCTATATCAAGTTTAAATCCAGCCTGCAATCCTAGCTACTCAGGAAGCTGATGCCAGAAGACTGCATGTTTAAGACTCTGCCTAGGGGGCTGGAGAGATGGCTCAGTGGTTAAGAGCATTGCCTGTTCTTCCAAAGGTCCTGAGTTCAATTCCCAGCAACCACATGGTGGCTCACAACCATCTGTAAAGAGGTCTGGCGCCCTCTTCTGGCCTTCAGAATATTGTACACATAATAAATAAATAAATATTAAAAAAAAAAAAGACTCTGCCTAGGCAACTTAGGAAGACCCTGTCTCAAAACAAAAGGGAAAAAAGAGGACTGGGGATATAGGTCAGTTTCAGAGGACTCGCCTAGCTTGTAAAATGTCCTGGGTTCAATCTCTAGTAAATGCCCTCACATGCTCCCAAAACTTGGAATGAGAGGCGTGGTCAGAACTTTACAGATATTTCAGGTTGTAACTTGGAGGAATAGCAGGTGGTCTAGTGTGGAGGTTTCTTCAACTTTTTCCATTTTGAATCTTTTCATCTGAGACAGTTTTGCGTGGCTCCAGGTATATAAAATAAGTATATAATTTACAAACTATTGTAACACCCGATTTTGTGTTACACCGTCGGTACAGTTCGCGTGCCCCTGTACCGAACGCTAGTCGCTAGTCGAGCAAGGGCCTGGAGATTGAAAAGAACACACAGAGAGACCAGGGTCATTCGAAAGGAGATCAGCAGACTGCCCGTTTATTCAGCTTTGGGGGAGTCCTTATCTACCTAACTGCAGCACAAGGATCTCCGCCCAGACAGGTGGGAAATTACCATATTAACAATGGAGTAAATGTCCTGCAGCTAACCACCAGGCGGGGCAGGGAGAGCATAGAAACACACAGGAAGCTTAGTTAGCTGATCATAAACTGTCCCCGCGAATGCACCCCAGGAATAAGGGAGACCAGGGCCCTACAAACTATAGAAAAGCAATGCGAGGGTGGTACAACTGTAATGGAAACAGCAACATTAAGGTTAGTATTATTAATAATATAACAATTAAATTTCGAGCAAATTTTCAGTCGATGAAAGAAAAATGTTACTTTCATTACTAAATAGATATACCAGGTTAAAAAAATAAGTTTATACATCAAACTAATTAGAAATCATAAAGAACTTTGTCTTAAAACAATTTTGGTATACTGTTGTAGGAGGCCGCTTGTTCATTTCCCGGCTACCTCGACTCCCAAAATAATTACTCAGAAACTATATTATTTAAATCACTGCTTGGCCCATTAACTCTAGCTTCTTATTGGCTAACTCTTATATCTTAAGTTAACCCATTTCCAGATTAATCTGTGTATCGCCACAGGACTGTGGCTTACTGGCAAGGTTCTGGCATGTCTGTTCCCAGCAGCAGCTACATGGTGTCTTCTGACTTGGCCCTTTTTCTCCCAGTATTCAGTTTAGTTCCCCCCACCCCCACCTAGATCTATTCTATCCTATCACAGGCCAAGGCAGATTTTTTTATTAATTAACTAATAAAAGCAACACATATACAGAGGGACTTCACACACCAGTATACGTAAGAACTTAGTATTCTATTAAAGATTAAAGCAAATTTGCATACTGAGATGGATGTATTTGTTTGTCTAACATAATACAATCTAAAGACAGACTAATTTGATGCATGCTGAGGAACAATGACAGGAATATTAATCATTTTTTGTGATTAAACTATTGTGTTTAAGAGCAGAAAACTTCCTATATATAGTAGAAAATCAGTGTATTTCGGTTCTTTCAAAAATTATTTTTTTCATTTTAAAATTTTGTGTATAAGTGTTTCGCTTCCATGAATGTCTTATATCACTTGTGTGCTTTGTACCCCCAAGAGGCCAAAAAGCTATTGTCAGAATGCCATGGACTGGAGATACAGATGCTTGTGAGCCTCCATGTGGGTGTTGGGAATCAAATCCAGGTCAGATGGAAAGGCAGCCAGTGCTTTTAACTGGTGAGCACCTCTCCAGCCCCAAATTTAGTTTTTGCAAGCTTTGTTCTTTGTTGGGTGTTAAAGCATGTACAAAGTGCACATGTTCAGAACCAGTGCTATAGGATGCAACATGGGCTAACCCCAGGTTCACTGTGCATTTGATTTTTGTATTAAGTTTTAGCTCTGCGCATTCAGAAACCTTTTACTGCTGCCAAATATTTTGCAACTTTACCACATTCAGTTACATAATATAAGACTCTTTGAGCTTCAAAGTTCAGAGTTCAGGGAGGATTGAAAGAGAATGCTCTGGGAGTAGTTACTGGGAAGCAGTGGTATGTGTCTGATCTCTCCTCTGCAGGCCAGTAGGCTGAAAAAGGAACTCACCCACCTCTTTGTGAGGGGTGCGGGATGGGCATAGTGGCCAGAAAGATGGGTACAGTGATGGAATTAATGGTGTTATGGGCAAACAGCCCAGGGAGTGGGGCAGCTAAGATGCCCTACAGTCAAGAAAGTTTTGGTAGTGGAAGCTTTGAGTTGGAAGTTGAAGTATTGTGTTGGCGGGGTGGGGATGATAACGAGGAAGCTTTGGACATTCAGAAAAATCACAAATAGATTTCAGTGTAGTTGCAGGCTCAGACACAGTGCAACCAGAAGCTTTGGGCAGAGAACACTTCAAAAAATAAAATAAAACAAAATAAGAAGGAACGACTGGTTCCTAGTGAGGTAATGGCAGGTGTTGGGAGGACCTTTGAGAACACTGAAAGACATAGGATGTGGGCCTGGAGAGCTGTTGCCTTCACAAAGCTTATGATGAGTTTGAACTGTCTTTCCTAGGACTGCAAAGTTCATTAAGGTAGAAAGCTAGACTATTTTGTTCACTCTTGTGACCCTTACACCTATCAAAAATGTATATCTACTATACTGGCACACAGTAAAGTGACACTTGATAAAGATTTGTTAAAGGAGTGCTTTACTGTGAATCATAGTTTATAAGTACACTGCCACATTCTTATAAATAAAATGATAAACGTGATGGTAGACATGGTGGTGCAAGCCTGTAGTTCGAGCTCACTGCAGGCTCACGTGGGAGAATTGAAAATTCTGGGCCAGCTTGGAATTTTTTCATTGCATAGTGAGATCCTATCTCAAAAGCAAAACAAAAGAGAACAAAACCACTCTCAAAAACATTCCCTACACTGGCCCTGAAGAACCATAGCCACAGGATCTCCAAAACTCAGGACAACAGCAGGATATCTGAGAGAAGTTTTGGTGAGGGTCTGGTTTCAATGGTGTACCAGAAGCCAGAGGCCTTGAACTGGACCAACAACTCAATGCAATGAACATTTGCAAGTAAAGCTATTTTGGCGATAGGATATACTGCATGACAAACCACAGCTCCCAATGTCATGACAAATTAATATGTGATGAAGAGTTGGAAAGATGGAGGAGCAAAGTGTTTTTGGTGTGTTTTCTTATTTACTTACTTATATTTTCTTTTGTGGGACAGGTTACAGGGGTGGAGTATGGACATGGAAGGACCGGGAAATGACTGGGATTGAGGTGCATGATGTGAAATTCCCAAAAAATCAGTTAAAAAAATTATGTTAAAAAATTCCTTACAGGGCTGGAGAGATGGCTCAGAGGTTAAGAGCACTGATTGCTCTTCCAGAGGTCCTGAGTTCAATTCCCAGCAACCACAAGGTGGCTCACAACCATCTATAATGAAATCTGATGCCCTCTTCTGGCATACAAACATACATGGAAGGAATGTTGTATACATAATAAATAAATAAATCTTTAAAAAAAAAATTCCTTACATGTATGAAAGAAACTATCCCAGGAAGTCAAAAGTAACTTGACAAGGGAAAAAAATATCAATCAGCTTTGACCATGCTTGAATAGTTTCAAACATATCTTCAAGTTGCTTGTTTCCTGATGAATGAGCATTAATCAGCAGGCAATTATGCTTTTCTCCTGGTTCAATTAGCTCCTATCTCAAGTCTCATTGTATAAACATCTTTTTTTTTTTTTTTAAATTCAAGGAATCCTTTGAAAGGAGGCATTGGGTATCTTATCTCTACCACACAACATTATGGCTGCTAGAAGTTACCCAAAACCTGGTGGGGGAATATATTTACCCCTGCAATTGATAACATTGCTTTCATTAACAAATAGTACCAGACTCCAAATAAATTATTGGAAATGGTGTCTTGTGTGCTGCCCAGTTAGTCTTGAACTCCTAGATTCAAGCAATCCTTCTGCCTTAGGCTTTGAGTGGTTGGGACTTCAGATACCAGCCACCATATAAATAAAGTAAAACTAATTTGACTAATTTTATTTAATGCATTTAAGTCATCATTGGCTATTATATCACCAATGTTTCATATGCTTCAAACAATGAGAAAGGGAAAGTTATCAATATGAGGGATATTTGATTTCAGTTCATCTTTTAATTTTCTAGGGTTCATTCCACTGGGTCTACCAAATGAGTAATACGGAACCCATTTACCTTTAAATTTTTTTTTAGATTTATTAATGTGTCTGGGTATTTTGCCTTCATGTATGTAGGTGGACCATGTGTGTGCCCGGTATTTGTAGAGGTCAGAAAGCGCTACATACCCTGGGACTGGAGTTATGGGTGAATGGTTGTAAACCACATTGTGGATGCTTGGAATCAAACCTGGATCTTCCTCAGGAGCAACAAGTTCTCTTAACTGCTGAGTCATTTCTCCAGCTCCTATTTTTTTTTTTTATCCTTTTCTGATATGATAAGCATCTTCTGATATTTAGGTCAAGTTTCCTTTTATTTTATCGTTTGCATCTTTCTTTAGCCTGTGAAGTAATTTTTATGTAATAAAAACTGCATGAAAGAACTATTTGCTCTTTATGCTTGGCTTTTAAATTTTGAGTTAATTATAATATACACAACGAAATCCCTTGATCATTCCCATAAAACAGTTGCTAAAGCATCTTAGTATTTGCTGCTCCTTTACACCAACCCTGTCTGGTATTTGCTTTGGAAGGTGAAAGCTCATGCATTTATCATGGTCTAAGCATTCTGGGGTAAGAACTCTTGAAATAAACTTAAAAATTTTGTGTCTGCATGTGGGTATGTAGGGTGCCACGGGGAGGCCAGAGGTGCTGGATACCGCTGAGAGTATGAGCAGCCTGGCATGAGTGCTGGGAACTGAATTAAGGTGCTCAGAACCCTTTTAAAGGCTGAGCCATCTCTTCAGACCCTTAAAAAGCCCTTTAACTTTTTAAATTTTATTTGAGAAATGGTTTCTCTGTGTAGCCCTGGCTCTCCTAGAACTGTGTAAACTGAGCTGACCTTGAACTCAGAGCCTCCCTCTCTCCAGAGTGCTGGTTTCAAAGGTGTGCACCACCACCGCCAAGTTTTTGATTTGAAAAGAAATTGTGTCCCCCCCCCCCCCAATCTCTGCATTAAATGGAAAAACCTCATTGTGGAGACAGAAATAAGAGATGCTTTTGTGGCATGTACTGTAGTTTCCTCATTCATTGATACAGTATCTCATTAATTCACATATCCAATATTTATTATTGTAAAATGTGTAATAAACTTGCAGTAATTTATCCCACCTTTTCTTTTTCTTTTTTTTTAATATTTATTTATTTATTATGTATACAAATGTTCTGTCTGTGTGTATGCCTGCAGGCCAGAAGAGGGCACCTTCTTCTCATTACAGATGCTTGTGAGCCACCATGTGGTTGCCGGGAATTGAACTCAGGACCTTTGGAAGAGCAGGCAATGCTCTTAACCACTGAGCCATCTCTCCAGCCCCCTATCCCACCTTTTCCTTCTGAACCTTTCTTATTATGGTGCTAGGGACTGAGCCAAGGGCCTTGTTCATGCTAGGCAATCTTCAGCCCTGAACTCAAGCTATTTCCTACCAAGAGCTTAATAATTCGACGCAGTTTAAATGGCTTTCAAGCTCTAAGCATAGTAATTAATCTCTGCACACTAAGTTTGTTAGTCAGCAATTAAAGACATGGCTTGCAATAAACCCTTTTCCCACCAACACACATTTCTTTTGTTTGTGACGTGGACTGTTATGTAAAAATCGACGACACTCGCTTTATTTTCAAACACACAAATAATCAGCTATTTTCCAGGGCCTTCTCCCTCTTATGAGGTGGCTCTGCCAGCACTAGCTTTCTCTTGAGAATCCTTGAGACACTAAACCCACAAGGATACCAAATAACTCTACTTATTAGGGTGCTCCCCTCCCCTTCCTTGTCAATCAAGCGACAGGTACCCTATTTCCCGGCGCCGAGCTCCGCATTTCCGTTAAGTAAATTCGGCCGGCGGTGGCAGCACAGGCCTTTAATCCCAGCACTCGGCAGAGGCAGGAGGCCGACCTGGTCTACAAAGTGAGATCCAGCACAGCCAGAGCTACACCACACAGTGAAACCCTGTCTCGAAAAACAAAAAACAAAACTCTTTCTCATCGTTTCCTAACAGTCAGGCGAGGAGCCTACGTAGCCAATGTGACCTTAACCTAACGCGGTCTGCCCACGCGCCATTCGCTTTGGAAGTGATTGTGGAGACACTGCCTTTTCTCGTCGCAGATCTGACAGCAAATTCCCCTTTCCCAACCCACGTTCGTTCGTTGGAGCACCGCTGTCGGGAGGAAAATGTCTCCAAGGTCCTGCCTTCCTGCGCCCCAAGGGGTACACAACTGTTCGCGCCACCCGGTACCCGCCGCCACGTCAGCCCGCGCTCCACAGACGAGCGCGCCTGCGCGTGGAGAAAGTCGGAGCATGCGCAGGGGCCCGCCCCCTACATCCGGGGCTCGGGCGGCGGCGGTGCCGCCGCAAGGGGATCACGTGGCTCTTTCCTTTCCGTCTCTGGCCGGCTGGGCGCGGGCGACTGCTGGCGAGGCGCGTGGAAGCTCGCGCTAGTTCCCCTCCACCTCCTCTCCCGGTCCGGGCCACTAGGGAGTTCGCTGACGCCGGGTGAGCTGAGCCTACCGCCAAGATGCCGGCCTATTTCCAGAGGCCGGAAAATGCCCTCAAGCGCGCCAACGGTGAGTAAGGCAGCAGGTCGCGCCGCACAGGGCCGGCCTGAGGCTTGGGAGGTCGAGGGCCCCTGCCCGATTCCCGGAGCCCGGGCTCTGGAGACCGGTGATCACGGCCACCTCCACCCCGGCCGTGTCTCGGCACGGCCTCCCCGCTCAAACGGGCCGTGGCGGAAAGCGCGTATCAGGAACCGTCGCCCCGGCTTGTCTTCCCTGGCTGCCGCCTGATGCTTGCTTCGCGGGGTCTCTCCGGCCCAGCGAGCCTTCCCCTCGATCAGCCTCCCTCCGGATTTTCAGACTCGCGGGCTGCTTGGGAAGCCCCGCGCTCCCTACCGCCATCTGGGAGTGCCGGGGAGGAGGAAACATGGCTCCCTCCCGGGGACAATGCACGCGAGAACCTCTGCTCCACCTCCCGCCGGGGCCGGGAACCCGGCTAGTTTACTTCCACCCTGCCTCTCAGGCACGTCGGGCCCCAAGTCCCACGCTGAGGCCTGCTGGGTCAGGGTCCACTTCCCTTACACAGTCGCTAGTTTGCACTTCTGGCCTCTCATCCATTAACTTGTTTCCTGTGCTCTCCCTCCCCCCCATATTGATTAGGGCCAGTTCGAAAGCCTATTCTGAACCACGAAAAGTTAATATTCTTTAGGGATTTAAAAATGGTTCTCCCCAGACAAGCCTCTAGAGTTGTTTCCCCAAGGTCACTTGGGAGCTTCAGGAAACTAAAACCAAGGTCTCTTGATAACCAGATCAGATTTTTTTTTCCTTCCTCCACCGCAGCCCCACCGTCTGCTGTTTTCTCTTAACATGTGTGTTTAAGCCCTGGCCCTTGCAGGAAAGACTTGTCCTGATCTCTTTAGTTTGACATTGTGAGGTGGAAAAGTCGTATGCACATCTCTGATCTTTAAAAATTGCCTTAAAAAAATCCTAATAATTCTGTAGCCGTCTCCCCTTTTAACTCCCAATCCAAACAGGTAAACCATGTATGTTGAGGGTTTATGTTTGGCAAGCTTGTTAGAAGTGGAGGTCTTATTTTGTGAAAAGGCCATTTGAGTCAGTACTTACAAAGGAATACTGTTGATAGTCTGTCAGGAATAAAGATGTGTTGGTTACGTACTTCTGAAATGTATTTTTTTGTGTGGTTAGGGAGTAATCTGGAATAGAGTAATTATGCATCCTGGAATTGTAGAATTTACTAAAACTGCAAGTTGCAGATAACTAACCTAATACTACTAACACTAATCTATATTTGAAATCAGAGGTGTAGCTAAGTTAGGACTTTTGATGTTCTGAAACTTAGAATTCCGTTGTGCTGTAGAAAAGGTGGACTTACTAGGTATAGCTGTTGTATAGATGTTTATTTGTAACATTTCACCAGCGGGCATTCCCCCCCCCCATCGATGCCCCCCATCGTTGTCTACTTAAAATACTATAGTCTTTGGCCTACATACATACACAGTAACATGCTGACCTTGTTTTTTACTGTTTGGAATCAGGATGTGAACTTAATAGTTAAATAACTTTTAAAGTAAGAAGGTTACATAATGTGTTCTATATTTGTTTTCACTGTTTCTCATTTGAAGTAGACTTGATAAATGATGAGCAAGTTGGGGAAAGTAGCAGTAAAGTACTGTGTGGATAACATGGATTCTATTGATGTATCTTTCCAAAGGCCTGTATTGACTTCTTGTTGCAGCCCCATTAGTGTCTGAAGTAGCAAGTGGTGATGCCTTAGCTTCCAAGGGACTTGTCTGGAGCAGATTGTCTATCACATTTAGCACTGTTTATAGGACTTGAAGTAGAAGAATGAAAGGGCTTTTCACATTTTAGAAATCTGTTTACTTAAATGTTTTATCTGTAACCCCAGCGATTTTTTTAATAAAATAGACTTCCAGTCACACTAAGCAGTCATTTCTGAGGGAAAAATGTCAAAGCCTTTTCACTTTACACACACACCCTACAACTCCTGCCTTAAGAGATGAAGTTGTTATTGAAACCCCACAATTGAGTAGTAACATCTGTTGCACAGAATAGTGAAAAATGAAGGATTGATGTGAACCTTTTCATGGTTTCAATCATGTTCTAAAGATAAAAACAGAATGCTAGTAATTTCTACACTTATTCTCTTAATACATAAAATTCTGGATTTCAGTTTCTAGAATTTTAGTCTTGGAATCATTTTAAGTGTTGAAATCCTAGCTTCATCAGGCCTTCCTACCCCATTAACTAGGAGCATTAAATCTCACAACCATGGATCATCATGAAGAGTTTGTTCCAATTTCATTGTTTTGTTTAAAAATATTCATCCCCTCCCTTATTTTTCTTATTATTTGGGGGACAGGTCTCTTATGAATCCACCTAATGAGTGCTGGGGTTAATTTAAAGGTGTGCTCTATTACACTCAGTAAAATGTTCACTTAAGTGTGCTTCCTTTAGTTATTTGAGACTTTCAGACTTAGAAAGGATAAGTTTTAAACCAAACTTATCATTAAAGGTTTATTTTTGTAGGGTTTTTGTTTTAGCACCAGAGTCTTATTATTAGGTGGCCCAGGTTGCCATCAAACTTGATCCTGTTGCTTCAACCTCCTTCAGTGCTAATGATACAGATTTGATTCTACCACATCAAGCTTCTAAACATGACATCAAGAAACCACTCTAACAACCAACTGTAACTCCAGTTGAAGGGGATCTATCCTCTTTTGACATACAAAGGCATGCTTGTGGGGCACATGCAAGCAAAACACTCATACACATAAAATAATTAAGAAATAGTATTTTTTTTAAAGTAAAGAAGCCCCAGCCGGGCGGTGGTGGCGCATGCCTTTAATCCCAGCACTTGGGAGGCAGAGGCAGGCGGATCTCCGTGAGTTCGAGACCAGCCTGGTCTACAAGAGCTAGTTCCAGGACAGGCTCCAAAACCACAGAGAAACCCTGTCTTGAAAAAACAGAAACAAAAACAAATAAAGAAGCCCCAGTTCAAATATATATTGGGAAAGTGGATTATTCTTATATTTCCAGTGTTTTGTATTTTATCATGAATTCACTCCTCAACTTTAACTTTATTTGTATTTCATATTGCAAACATTGAATAATAGCTTGAAAATATAAATCCTTAGTGTACAATTAGGAGTTGGGTACATGGGTATGATGCCATTTTAATGTTGCTGTTATAATTTTCTTTTTATTTTATCTTATTTTATGTGTATATGTGTTTTGCCTGCATGTATGTCTGTGCACTATGTGCAAGTAGTACGCTATTAGAAGTCAGAAGAGGGTGTCAGAAAGAGTTGGTAGAGATGATGCGCGCTTCCATGAAGGTGCTGGGCATAGAACCCAGATCTTTGAAGAGTAGCCAGTGTTATAAATTGCTGAGCCATCTTTTAAGTCCTGCTATTATGGCTAAATTAATTCACTAAGGTGGGTTTTTTTTTTTCTGATAAGGACTTTCAGTTAAATAGCTTTGAAAAACACCTAAAGTAGCATGGAAAACAACCTTAGGCACACTTCAGGAAGAGGATAGTGCTTAAAACAGAATTTTTGGTTCTAATATAATATCTAGCTGTACTAACTTGTTTCATTTGGTAAAATTTTGAGGCAACTGTGTGTGGCTGAAATGAAGATGGTTGTTTCCACATAATGTTGAGCTTCTATTTGTTTGCTGTGAATACTATTTAATACTGTATGGGTGGTGCTAAGGTTGTTTGCCTGGCATACTGGAGGTGAGGCGCTAGGTTTGGGTCCCAGCACTGGAGAGAAAAATAAGAGGACTAAGAACATTCTGTAAAGGTGCTCAGTTTTTGATTTGTTGCGTGATTTGTTCAGGTCTAAACTTAGTATGTTCTAGAGCCGCAGGAGAATTATTTCACTGGAAGAACTGGGAAGCACCATTCCGGAAATCTTAGTCATTAAACCTGTAGATCTAGTAAGCTTCCTATAAATAAGGAACTTTTATTGGCTTTCTGTGTGCATGAGTGTATGTATGTGCACCTGTGTGTTTGGTGTTCAGAGGACAGGGTATCAGATTCCCTGGAATGGGAGTTACAGAACTTGGGTGGAAAGAACAGCCTTAATGCTGTCCACTTAAAAAAAAAAATGGTACTGAGGATTGAACCCAGGGCATCTAACAATCTTGCTTTAAGGCAGAACATCCCAAATTCAGATTAATTCAGAAGAGAAATTGTTTGCTCAAGTGTTTTGTTTGTTTGTTTAGGGAATGGTGGAGACAGGGTTTTACTACGTAGACCACGTCCCAGATTCAGATTAATTCAGGATTTAAAAAAAAGAATTGTTTGCTCAAGATTATTTTTAGGGGGTGGTGGAGACAGGGTTTTTTACAATGTAGACCAACCAGTCTGGCCTCAAGCTCACAGAGGTCCACCTGCCCCAGCCTCCCTGCTGGGATTAAACGTGTGGGCCACTATCCCTGACCCCAAGTCTATTCTTTAGGAGGAAAATAAGCAGTTTAAAAAATGGAGATTAGTAAAACCAATGTTTTAACTCCTTCAAATTATGTTTTAAAACTGTGCAGTAGAATCTATATTTGTTTCTGAATTTTTGTGTTTCAAAATTCAGCATTTTGTATGTTTTCAGCCTCCTAAATGCTAGGATTACGTGTATAAGCCACCACTCCTGACTTAATTACTAAATTTAAAAATGAACCTAACCAGTTGACTAGATTAACTATTTTCTATTATTTGTGTGAAGGGGGGAAAAGGACAAAAACACATTTTTACTTTAAGCCACTTCTATTGGCTGAATTTGAAAAGGTGCTGCATAAAATTTAAGACAGCAGCTGGATTTGGAAATGTTACTACACACAGTGCCTTCAAGCTCAATAAAGCCTTTACTTTGCCATATAATTTTTAAAACTAACATTAAGTTTATAAAAGTTTTAAGTTAAGACGCATTTAAAGATAGAACAGAGTTTTCACCACAGTTCCCATTAATGAACATCTTAAAACAATATGGTATATCGCTCATAACTAAGGAGCCAGTAAATGAAGTTAATTTTTGTTATTTTGTATAGGATGTAAGATCTTACTTTGTAGCCCTGGAACTCACTAAGTAGATCAGGCCAGCCTCCAACTTATAGATTTGCCTCTCTCACACACATTTTTTTCTTTCTGTTGTTGCTGTTGTTTGTTTTGTTTTTCGAGGTAGGGTTTCTCTGTGTGGCTATTCTGGAACTCAGATCCACCTGCATCTGTCTGCTAAGTGTTGGAATTAAAGGCATGTGTCATTAAGCTCAGCAGCTCTTTTTTCTTTTTTAAGGTTTATTTTTGAGCTGGGCCACTGTGTGTTGACTCTTCCCCTCAAGAAAAAAAAAGGTTTATTTGTGTGTGTGTCTGTTAAATTCTGGAAGAGCCAGATGAAGGCATTGTGTATCCCCTGGAGCTGAAAGTTACAAGCAGTTGTGTGCTGCCTGATGGGGGTGTTGGGATTTAGATCTGTGTAATAACGGGACATTCTCTTAACTGCTGAGCCATCTTCTCCAGACCCATGAATTCCTTTCTTGTCTTTTTTTGGTGTGTGTATGCAACTCATTTGGATTGTCACATTTCAAACTCACATCTATAACTTCAGTTTAATCCCAGTCAACAGCTTTTGTAGATGATTGCAAAATTTGTGTGGAAAGGCTCAGACCTATATCAGATCAGAGATACCAACTGACAACGTTGGAATACTTAGTATCCAGTTTCAAGACTACTGGATTTCCTTCAGAATAAACTCATTTAAATGTAGTCAATTGACCTTAAATAGTAAAAACAATCTACTGTTTTTCTACTTCATAAAATCTAGCAGAAATGAAATCATCCATAGAAATGTGATGAGGTCATAATTACACTTTCAGTTATTGGGGGAGGTATCCCCCCATCTATGACTCCAGTTTCTGGAATTTTAAAATCACTGAGCTCTATATAGACACTATATGTTGAGATAATACTAATTTTTCATCATTATATATTGGATGATTATGGGATTGTTAATCAGAAGCCAAACATGTAAAAAAAAGGAGTAAGCTAGAACATTAAATCAGTAAAGGGACAAGATTTAGATTTTAAAAAGTTTTTCCTTTACATTTATTTGTGCAAGTTAAGGGGACAAGAGTGGGTTTTCCTGCCCGGGCGGTGGTGGCGCACGCCTTTAATCCCAGCACTTGGGAGGCAGAGGCAGGCGGATCTCTGTGAGTTCGAGACCAGCCTGGTCTACAAGAGTTAGTTCCAGGACAGGCTCCAAAACCACAGAGAAACCCTGTCTCGGGTTTTCCTGCCACTATGTGGATTCTAAAAATAAAACTCAAGAGGGTCAGGGTTGGCAGCAAGGGCTATTGAGCTATTTCCTTGGTCTGTCATTTAGGTTTTTATGTAGTATGTACAGCTAATTTTAATTCTCATTTTCTTTTCCAGAATTTCTTGAGGTTGGCAAAAAGCAACCTGCACTGGATGTTCTTTATGATGTTATGAAAAGTAAGAAACACAGAACATGGCAAAAGATACACGAGCCAATTATGTTGAAATACTTGGAACTGTGTGTGGATCTTCGTAAGAGCCACTTGGCTAAGGAAGGTTTATATCAATATAAGAACATCTGTCAGCAGGTACTGAGCTCAGTTTTTTGTATTTTTAAAGGCTTTTTAATAACTTCTAGAGTAATTTACTTTTCAAATTAAGTTTTCTATCTCAGTTTGATTTTTAAACATTCTTTTAGTTCATTGGAGAAAAATTAATTTGTTTTCCTTCCTGTAGGTAAACATTAAATCTTTAGAAGATGTTGTTAGGGCATACTTGAAATTAGCAGAGGAAAAAACAGAAGCTGCTAAAGAAGAGTCCCAACAAATGGTGTTAGATATAGAAGATCTGGATAATATTCAGACTCCTGAGAGGTATGTGAGTTTAATGCCTTAGTAAGTATTTTGATAGTTGGCACAATGGTTTATTTGTTTGTTTTTGAGACACCTGACTGTCCTAGAATGTATTCTGTGAACCAGGCTGGCCTCAAACTCACAGAAATTCGATTGCCTCTGCCTCCTAAGTGCTGTGATTAAAGGTGTGTGCCACCACTACCCAGCACAGTGTTTTTCTTTTTTATGGGCCACTATCATTCCCCTACTTGAAGGCAGGTGGTTATCAGGAAAACTGCTTAGAAGCTTAAAATGTATACTTCACCAACCATGTAAGTAATATTTAAAATTTATACCTTAGGATAGAACATGCAATAAAATTTAAACAGTTGTAATACAGACTGAGAATTCGGGGACATTTCAACAGTATATATGAGGTTGTGGGAAGAATGTCATTGTTGGTTTGGGCTTTCAGATCACAATAAAATAGAAAATTACTTAAAATAGTTTTCCATGGACTTTCTTTGTAGTGTTCTCTTAAGTGCAGTAAGCGGGGAAGACACTCAAGATCGTACTGACAGATTGCTTTTGACTCCTTGGGTCAAGTTCCTGTGGGAATCATACAGGCAGTGTTTGGACCTTCTTCGAAACAATTCTAGAGTAGAGCGCCTTTACCATGATATTGCCCAGCAAGGTAAAATGACAACGTGAAATGTTAATAAAATGATTTGAAAAGTTGACTTTAGAATAGATTTTTGTACATTAACATTTTGTTCTCTATAGTTTTTAAAAACAACTAGTTTTAGCCTTGGTGAAATGAAATTGATCTTTATTGCATAAATAGCTGAAAAGGAGATATATCTTACAGGTTTAAGAATTGTTCTACTGACTTCTGAAGCCCCCTCCTCTTTTTTTTTTTTTTTTTTTTTTTGGTTTTTTGAGACAGGGTTTCTCTGTAGCTTTGGAGCCTGTCCTGGAACTCCCTTTGTAGACCAGGCTGGCCTCGAACTCACAGAGATCCGCCTGCCTCTGCCTCCCGAGTGCTGGGATTATAGGCGTGCGCCACTGAGCAATAGGCTTTATTTTGTATATTTTCATATTATTATTCTTCATTCTTGTTTATCTTACTGCCAACTCCCTGACTTCTGTGCCACCCCCACTCAGCGAAATATTTTTTTTTAAATGTTTATTTATTCATTTATTATGTATACAACATTCTGCCTCCATGTATGCCCACATGTCAGAAGAGAGCGACAGATCTCATTACAGATGGTTGTGAGCCACCATGTGGTTGCTGGGAATTGAACTCAGGACCTCTGGAAGAGCAGCCAGTGCTCTTAACCACTGAGCCATCTCTCCAGCCCTCAGCGAAATATTTTAAGAGCAAAAATGTCCCCCAAAAAGTACTCTGATATTGCATAGATGTGCATTTTGATGGAACAAGTAGTTCATATGCTCTTCTGTTTCTGTATTTGAAATTAGGTTAGGTAAATCCTCATTACATAGTTGTCATTAGTACAAAGCATGTTGAATTTATATGCATAAGATATGTAAGTTCATTGTATTTCAGCCTAGCAACTTTTGTGCTTAGGTTTTTGAAGGTGACTCTGGGTTTGTTTATTTTGAATTAATTTATTATTTTTTGTGTATGAGTGTTTTGACTGTCTATGATACATACATGCCTGGTGCCTACAGAGTCCAGAAGAGGGCACTGGATTCCCTAGAACTGGAGTTACAGATGGCCATAAATTGCCATGTGGATTTAGGGAGTCTTAACTTGAGTCCTCTGGAGTAACCAGATGTTGAGCCATTTCTCCAGCTTCTGAGACTTTTCCTAAATTCAAATTCTATTCATTTCCTATTTGTAGATTTCTGGGAACCATATCTTGGGCCAGGATTTATGACCATGTCTTATTTTGCTCAGGATTCAGAGTGGTAGTATAGGTTCATGAAGGAGTTAAGACTAATGGTGAGCTTAGTTAATCTTGCTGAAGTTGATCTTAATATGTGGTGTATTAAACTTACTCAGATACTGAAGTTGACAAAATATCTAATTCTTGTTTGACAATTATGCTTACAGCTTTCAAATTCTGCCTCCAGTACACTCGGAAGGCTGAGTTCCGCAAGCTCTGTGACAACTTGCGAATGCACTTATCGCAGATTCAGCGCCACCATAACCAAAGCACAGCAATCAATCTTAATAATCCAGAGAGCCAGTCCATGCATTTGGAAACCAGACTTGTTCAGTTGGACAGTGCTATCAGCATGGAACTGTGGCAGGCAAGTTAACTGTTAGCTTTGTTCCATTCCCTCTCCACCTTGAGTATTAGTATTTACTCAATACTAGTTAATTTCAGTGGGTAATGTAAGAATTTAAGATTGTCTGACAGTAGGAAGAGTTCTAGACAGGAAGTTCAAAGGTCAGTTTTTAATAACTTGCAAAATCTGGACTAAATTATGAAATCTTCATTCTATGCCACAACAAAACCCTGCATCATGGCCACTGCTCAAAATGTGGTTTTATAAGTGGTCTCTGATTGGTGCCATTCTGAGCTGAGTAGTCTGATGAAAGAAGTATGGAGAAAAATATTAAAAGATGCAGGTATTTTTGTTCCTGTTGCTGCTGCTGCTGTTGTTTCCTCCCCTCAATACTGTTTGGTTTTAGTGCCAGGGATTAGTACCTGTTTATATGCGCATGCCCTTCTGCACCAGGTACCAAACCCAGGGCCTTGTCTTGACTTGGTAGGCCAGCACTTTAATGAGCTAAATCTCCCAACCTCGTGGTGTCAGTACTTAAACTTTGAAATGGTAAGCATGTGCAACACCACTGATTACATCTCTAGCTTCTACAAACAGTATTAAATAGCAGTTTCCTCATAATTTTGTGTTAATCTGATATTACATTTTAACTTTATGTACTTTATGAGCATTTGTTGATGATGAGAATTTAAAATGACATATCCTTTTCTCTTTTTGGAGAAGTGCTGCTTTTGCACCATGCATGGTATATACTGCATTTTAGAGATGGCATTGGTGATGAAAAGCTTCCTGGCCCTTTCCCCCTTAGTTTATAGTCACATCATTTTGTTGCTTTATAACTTGAGGACTTTCATATTTATTTAACATAAAACCCTATTGAAATTACAAAGGATTAACTAAAATATCAGCAGTTTTTAGTTAAACTGCTTTAACTAAGAGTTAAAAGTAAAAATGTGATTTAATTTTCTGCTCTTGCCCATAGTATTTTTCCTTTTTTATAGGGACACCTGTCTTAAATTACTACGTGTAGAGGGCAAGCAAACATGATTATATTAGGAAAAGTATTCTGGGACAGCCAAGACTGCACAAAGAATCCCTGTCTTGAAAAAAAACAACAGAAAAATTTAAATACAGCATTTTTGTAATTATAAAAATTTCTCAGATTTATGAGAAAATTAAAACCATGTTAGGCATTTTATTTTCTATTATTTATAGTACGTTTTAATTTCAAGAAAGTGCTTGATATTCGATCTTTTTTAAATGAAGTGATGAAGTGATTAATTTGTACATTTTAGGAAGCCTTCAAAGCTGTGGAAGATATTCATGGGCTATTTTCCTTGTCTAAAAAACCACCTAAGCCTCAATTGATGGCAAATTACTATAACAAAGTCTCAACAGTGTTTTGGAAATCTGGAAATGCTCTATTTCATGCATCTACACTTCATCGTCTCTATCATCTGTCTAGAGAAATGAGAAAGAATCTTACACAAGATGAGATGCAAAGGTAAAAATGTTGTAGTTGGGTGGTAATGAAATTAAACTTCTATGTGGCAGTATGGTCTAAGCCATGGTATCTTAGCTTCTGGGCGTTTTGGACTGTTGTGCATTGCAAGTACTTGATAGGATGTGTAGCAGTATCCCTAGACTCTGCTCCTTAGGGGCCAGGGGCAATCTCTAAATGTGACTACCAAGTATCTCTGAGACATGTTCTTGAAGATTATTCTCCTGAACCCAGAAAACACTGGAAACCCAATTGAGAAAATCGTATATTCACAGAAGTAATGCTAACATGTGAACCTTCTATCCATATATTGGTAGATTCTCTTCTTAGCACAAGTTGTATAACTAGGTAACTCCATCAAGTTCATTTCTTCTTTCTTGATTATAAAACAGTAACTGTAGCATAAAGCACTTGACTTATGTTAGGTTATATCCTGGTAAACCTATTGTAAGTTCAAAATGTTTTAAGTCAGGATGTATTACAATGACCTACTGTCAACAGTGTAATATACTGGGGAGGAAGACAGTCTGCTCACTCTTAAAATTGCATGGCTTACTAGGAGCTGTGTGTATCATTACTGCTGCTGCTTTTTTTCAAGACTATTAACACCTTACATCACTAGCCTGGGGAAAGATAAAAGTTTCTATTTCTTTTGTACTGTGGTAAAGATATGGGTTAAAAAATCATGTTTCTTAACATGTGAATCATAAAATGGAGACTATTTGGGAGATAATCATGAAACACATTTCAAAGATAAAGGAGTGTGCAACTTGTCGATTGTTAAAAAGAATCGTAGTATAGGTCGAATGTGGTGGCACATGGATAAAACTAGACTAGCTTAACTAGGAAAAAAGGAAAATCCACAACAAACCCTATCACATAGCTTGTTTCTTTCAGTTGCTTTATATTTTCTTTTTTCTCTTGTCAAGCTAGGAATTGAACCCATTATCCTGTACAAACTAGATAAGTCACATGTCACCTTTTTTCCTTGTATTAGTAAACTTTTTTTTAATATGTATCTGTTTTTCTTAGTTTTGTAGAAGAATACAAAATCAGTCAAATGGTTTTCCTTAAAAGAGTTCATACTGTTCTTATGCTGTAATACGGGTTAGCAGCGTCAGGCCATTTCTTCCTGTGTGTTACTGAGACTCCTGAGCACCTGTGTCCTTAGCGTTCTAAAGTGCAGAAAAGTAAAAAGTTAAGTTTTCTTTCCCTGTCATTTTTTTCTTAGTTTATAAAGCTACCTTTAATTATTTTGGTAAGGAAGTTTGTCATTACTGCTTTTGGGCCACATTCATTGTGTTGATGAGATTTAGTTTACAAGGATTCATTTCTTCAAAGTTAAGTTTTCTAATACTGTACTATGCTTGAATATGCTCGAAGTATATATTCTGTCTGCCATATAATAATTAAAGAAGCATATTTATAATCTCAATAAATAAAACTTTGTTTACCACAGAATGTCAACTAGAGTCCTTTTGGCGACTCTTTCCATACCTATTACTCCTGAGCGAACTGACATTGCTCGACTTTTGGATATGGATGGTATTATAGTTGAGAAGCAGCGACGCCTTGCAACACTGCTAGGTCTTCAGGCCCCACCCACACGAATTGGCCTTATTAATGATATGGTTAGTATAAGTATAAGCATTAATAGCTCTGGAGAGAAAACTTTGTGGTAAGTTTTAATTCATGATTAAATACTGGGAGTTCAGATTCATTGTCAGACTTCTGATGTCTGGACAAGGACCCACTGATGAAATGGGTGGATATCTTGTTCATTTGAGGAGACTTATTAAAGACCTTATTATCAGGGTTTGTCATGAGTAAAGTATATTTTCAGTTACACCTGAAAGTGTCTGCATGATACTGGTTCAGATCATCGTCTCAGATCCCAGTGCACATCAAAACTACTGGTACACCGAAATACGGTATGGTTGTATTTGCATATAATCCATACATAACTTCATGTAAGATTGGAATATAATCTCCAAATTACTTAGAATACTTAAATTTATACCACGTTGTACAATTGTTATGTTGTTTAGATGATAAGGAGAAAGCATTTAGGACAGGTGTAATTTTTTTCTTGAATATTATCTAAATTTGATTGTGTATGTGAAACCTGATGATACAAGGGACCAGCACTGTTCTGTTAATAAACGCTGGGTTTTCCGAATTTGACTCTCCACAATAGAGTCGCCCTACTAATTATTGTGATACTTCGTGTATAAGAATAATTTGTTGTGGGACAGTGGTGGCACACTCCTTTGATCCCAGTAGATGGGAGACAGAAGCAGGCCAATCCCTGAGTTTGAAGCCAACTCTGGTCTTCAGAGCAAGTTCTAAGACAGCCATAGTTCCACAGAGAAGCTGTTTTGAACTTGCACCCCCCCCCCCAAAAAAAAAAATGTAAGCTCTGTTACTTTGCCTTTTTGGCTATGTGATTTGTGCTGTCCAGCCTTTGTAAATATTGTATGTTACCTAATATTTTATTCTCTTTTCAAGTGTTTTTTTGGGTCATTAATTATAGGTAGAAACAATATGGGGGTAATTAAGTAATGGTTTGGATTGTATTGGATTTGGTAAATTGATAAAGGAACTGGGGTCAATTAATTTTCTATTTTTATTTGTAGCCCAAAATCTCTGCTAGAAAATTTCCTTTAGCGGTTAAATGTTTTGCCTTTCTTACTATAGGTCAGATTCAATGTGCTACAATATGTTGTCCCAGAAGTAAAAGATCTTTACAACTGGCTGGAGGTAGAATTCAACCCACTAAAACTCTGTGAGAGAGTCACAAAGGTAAGCTTTGGCATGGGTGGTTTTTGTCTTTACCACAGTGTTGCCATTACTGCAGTTGAGCGTTGTATTTTGTCAAAGAAAGAAACCCTCCCCCCATGTGTTGAAAAGTGCACATTTTATTGTCTTTTTTCTTCATATCAAGAGAAAAGATTTCTGATGTGCTCTAAACAAACTTTTGGAGGTAAATTAGCAACATGACTATTTCTGCCACTGTTGTCAGTCACCTTCAAACAAGTTTTGATAGTGTTTGATGATTTTTGTATCTTTATATTATATACTATTTTGTATATATATAAGAAGTTAAAAGAATCTGAACTATTTGTGTATGAACTATATTTTTTTCTCAATTTAATTGATTTTATAGGTATTAAATTGGGTTAGGGAACAACCTGAAAAGGAACCAGAATTGCAACAGTATGTACCACAACTACAGAACAATACCATACTCCGCCTTCTGCAACAGGTAAAATGCAAGCAAAAGCTTTATGGAGAAAGTGAAATTTCTGTCCTTGACTTTGTGTCACTATTGCAAATATTTGTCTGCACACTTGCTTTGTATATGTGCACACAAGTATGTGAAGGCCAGAGGTGGACATTGCCTGTCTTTCCTCTTTTATCTGTTACTCTCTAGCTTGTATTTTGAGATTGTCACTGAATCTGAAGCTGACAAATAGTTAGACTGACTGGCGCTGGAAAGCTCCCCTCTGTAGCTCCTTTATTATTTATTTTGAAGATAAAACTGAAAAAAAAAGTTTAGATTTGCTTAAGTGAAAGCCATCCCAATTTCCACTCCTGCTCAATTTCTGTATTTGTAAATTTGAAACAGACTCAATGACTTAACAACTGTTCTTCCCTTCTCTTTATTTGCCAAATACCACCGAGTTTCCTTAGGTGGTGGGTTTTAGTTGACCTCTTTTGCCTACCCTCCATAGAGTCTCGCTGTTTATGTTTACTCATTACGTAGACCAAGCTGGCCTTGAAATCAACAGAGATTGGCCTGCTTCTGCCTTCCAAGTGTTGAGATTAAAGGCGTGCATCATTGCACCTACCCTGAGTTTTCCTTGCTAATATTCCGTATTCCTTTAAAATTTTACCTACAGGGCTGGAGAGATGGCTCAGAGGTTAAGAGCATTGCCTGCTCTTCCAAAGGTCCTGAGTTCAATTCCCTGCAACCACATGGTGGCTCACAACCATCTGTAAAGAGGTCTGGTGCCCTCTTCCGGCCTGCAGGCATACACACAGACAGAATATTGTATACATAATAAATAAATAAAATAAATATAAAAAAAATTTACCTACATTATTTTTCATAGTCTGAAAGTTCTACTTACTCAGATAATAGTAACGAAATCATGTATTTCTTGCCACTGGAACTCCTTTAGGGTTTCCCCATTAGAAAGTGTTAGAGCATCAAACAGTTACTATGCATATACCTTTGCATGTGAGTGAGACTCTTGCAGCATACGTTAGTCACACGGTTTATGTAATTAAATCTTTAGCAACTCCTGAGAAGACTGTATTAACAGCATCTTACCAGTAATGGACGTGTGGTCTTTATTCTTTTGCTTACACTGACTATTGGTATTTTTCTGTCATTCAATGTCATAACTATGGTTGAGTGTTGCAGTTTATTGGTGGTGTAAGTTCTTTGTACTTTATTTTCATTTGTTGAGGGAATACTGTTGCACATTTCATTGACCTGCTTTCTTCTGAATATGTGAGCAGTGTTATTTCTTATGTGCTATACAAATACTTGAAGGTTAATTAGCAGAGTAACTGTATATAGTAATGCTGCCAGTCTCCTTCAAACAAAAATAAGTATTACAAGTATTTATATTAGGTAAGTAGTAGGCCTTTATCTACAAATATGTGGCCATTTAATGGTTTTTGACTTTATGAAACTGGGAATTCAGAAGATGGTTATGTATAATAAGTACAGCATATGATTCAGAGCCTTGGGAACTCCAGTTCCCATAGTCTACTGCTGTGCTGAATTGCATGAACTTCAGTTTTTTACCTTTTCTGGACAGTGGTCATAATTTTTGCTTTCTCTAGCTACCATGAAATTGCACATAAAAAGTGTGACTATATAGTAGCTATTATTATTAACCCTGTGGTCTTTTTTGTGCAGGTGGCTCAGATTTATCAGAGCATTGAGTTTTCTCGTTTGACTTCTCTGGTTCCTTTTGTTGATGCTTTCCAACTGGAACGGGCCATAGTAGATGCAGCCAGGCACTGCGACCTGCAGGTACGTGCTATAAGGAGACACTGGTGGCCGGTTAGAAGGTCTTTGAAACTCTGCTTTTGATACAGTAGTATCAAAACTATTAAGTTTAAGTCTAATTAGTAAATTCTCATTGGTTTTCTATTAACTTTTTGGATGATAATTTTCTTCTCAAATGCAGTTGTAAGTTTAGGTTTGATTACTGATAATTTAATTTTCAAAGGTTCGTATTGATCATACTTCTCGGACTCTGAGTTTTGGATCAGACTTGAATTATGCAACTCGAGAAGATGCCCCAATTGGCCCTCATCTGCAAAGTATGCCATCAGAACAAATAAGAAATCAGCTCACAGCCATGTCCTCAGTGCTTGCAAAAGCCCTTGAAGTCATCAAGCCTGCTCACATTCTGGTATGTGTTTTGAGGGGAATATGAGCTATAAAAGTTTGAGGTACTTGTATATCTTTCACAATATGGTTTGGGATGAAATCTGCGGAAGAGATTTTATGATTTCACTGGTGGTTGAGATGCTTTTGTCAAGACAAGTTGTTGAACTGCCTTTCAATGGGTTATAATGGATATGTTATACAAAACAGCAGACAACATACACAAAAACCTTGGCCTAGTTGTTGAGGTGATTGTGTTCTTGCTAAACGATTGTTGGTGAGCTCTATCTTGTCTTGACGCAATAAATTTGGAGCTGAGAACAATAATAGACTGGCAAATAGTGTTTTAGCTTGTGTCATTGCTAGTTAGAGAGTGAATAACTGTAGTGCTATAGTATTTGGATACTAGAACATTATCTTACTAAATACACATATTTGTGGAAAGCTAATATTTTGCACTTATTTTTACTACTGCTGTCTAATACCAGGTCATAGTTATCACTTTAAAAAATGTATTTGTTTTTGAAGCAAGAGAAAGAAGAACAGCATCAGTTGGCAGTTACTGCATACCTTAAAAATTCACGAAAAGAGCATCAGCGGATTCTGGCTCGTCGACAGACAATTGAGGAAAGGAAAGAGCGTCTTGAGAGTCTGAATATCCAGCGTGAGAAAGAAGAACTGGAGCAGAGGGAAGCGGAGCTCCAGAAAGTACGGAAGGCTGAAGAAGAGAGGCTGCGCCAGGAGGCAAAGGAGCGAGAAAAGGAACGAATTCTTCAGGAACATGAGCAAATCAAAAAGAAGACTGTTCGGGAGCGGTTAGAGCAGATCAAGAAGACAGAACTGGGTGCCAAAGCATTCAAAGACATCGACATTGAAGTATGTAGCACATCAGTCACTCATCAACGCTTGGGACCTCCAGGCAACACTCCCCTATAATGAAAATTAATCTTTAAAATATGTAGCCAGGAGTTGGCAGGGGCAGGTGGACCAGGCAGGCTGGAATTCTAGGACAGCCAGGGTTTTAGAGAGAATTCATGTCTCAAATACATATAAGCTAAAATGTTTCTGTCTGAAATAAATATAAACTAAAATATTGTAGTGACCATTTTGCCTTTGTGTTGCCATTAGGACCTTGAAGAACTGGATCCAGATTTTATCATGGCCAAACAGGTTGAACAACTGGAGAAAGAAAAGAAGGAACTTCAGGAACGCCTGAAGAATCAAGAAAAGAAGGTAAAAGAGAGGGTGGATTTTTTTTTTCCTTGAGGGTTTTGTTTTGTTTTGGGTGTTTTTTTAAAGTTTTTTTTAGTTTTAATAAAAGTTCTCCAAATTGTCTTCTAAATGATCTTCCTGCCTAATGGGATTTTTAATCTTTTTACATGAGTTAAGTAAAGTTATTTTGGCTGGGTAGTGGTGGTGGTACATGCCTTGAATCCTTGCACCTGGGAGGTAGAGACAGGTGGATCTCTGAATTTGAGGCTAGCCTGGTTCTAGAACAGTTGGAGCTACATAGTGAAACCTTGTCTCTAAAATCATAAAAACAAAAGTTACTTTGTAAAACTGCATTTGCTTTCATACCATTCAGATTGACTATTTTGAAAGAGCCAAGCGTTTAGAAGAAATTCCTTTGATAAAGAGTGCTTATGAGGAGCAAAGAGTTAAAGATATGGACCTGTGGGAGCAACAAGAAGAAGAAAGAGTAAGCTTCCATTTCATTGTGGTATTATATACTATATAAACTAAGTTATAAGTCTGCCAATGAAACAGTTTTTAAATTCTTTTGCTAGAAATTGTGCTTTTAACAATTGCTTACTGATAGTTTGGAAGGAGAAATATTCACAATAAAGATTTAATATGGCCGGGCAGTGGTGGCGCACGCCCTTAATCCCAGCACTCGGGAGGCAGAGGCAGGCGGATCTCTGTGAGTTCGAGACCAGCCTGGTCTAGAAGAGCTAGTTCCAGGACAGGCTCCAAAAACCACAGAGAAACCCTATCTCGAAAAACCAAAAAAAAAAAAAAAAAGATTTAATATGAGGGCTGGAGAGATGGCTCAGAGGTTAAGAGCATTGCCTACTCTTCCAAAGGTCCTGAGTTCAATTCCCAGCAACCACATGGTGGCTCACAACCATCTGTAATGAGGTCTGGTGCCCTCTTCTGGCCTGCAGACTACACACAGACAGAATATTGTATACATAATAAATATATAAATATTAAAAAAAAAGATTTAATATGAGCCGGGCGGTGGTGGCACATGCCTTTAATCCCAGCACTCGGGAGGTAGAGGCAGGCGGATCTCTGTGAGTTCGAGGCCAGCCTGGTCTACAAGAGCTAGTTCCAGGACAGGAACCAAAAGCTATGGAGAAACCCTGTCTCGAAAAATAAAAATTAAAAAAAAAAAAAAAGATTTAATGTGAAACTGTAAGTCACAGCCTTGTGTGCACATACACAAGAAAAGGGCATCGCTGTGGGGCCCTGTGGCACCTGTAGTCATGTAGTACCTGGAGACTTATAGGCCTTTTGTTGTTCTTCCTGCTTTATAACGAATAAATTGGAATTTTTTTGATAATTCTCCTCAAACATAAGTGTTCATACTAAGTAGAAGTAGAAAATGCTGCTGAAGGTCAAGTAGCACTTGGGACAGTCTGGAGTCTTCTGTATTTTCGTGGGCTGAGAAGAAAATCTGACAATTTGCCTTAACTTCCAGTATAATTAAATAGTTTTGCTCAAAACTCTCACTAATGTCCTCAGCCTCTTATCCCTGCCTTCTATTTTGGGGGTCTAGTGGGATACTGTTACCACAAGATACAATGGGGAAGGAGCAGTTTCTCAGTTTTAAAGAATGTCTATTAGAATCCTTTTGGGGTAAATTAGGAAAACAAATGCTATGGAGACGACTCTTCTGTTGTGTACTTTAGATTACTACAATGCAGCTAGAACGAGAAAAAGCTCTGGAACATAAGAACCGAATGTCACGTATGTTGGAAGACAGAGATCTATTTGTGATGCGACTCAAAGCAGCCCGGCAGTCTGTTTATGAGGTGAGATTCTTGTGCTTAAGGGAACCTTAATTTGTGAGCTTTGAGGGTTTCTTTTCTTTCATTCATTCATTCATTCATTCATTCATTCGTGTGTGTGTGTGTTTAAGGATTCTTTCTCCCTTAACATTGGAAAGATTTGTCTTGAGTTAAAGTAGTTATTCAATATTTCAGTAGGAAGAATTGGGAGATATTTTAATCATCTCAAGAAATGTTTCAAAGATGAAAATTGATTTTCCTCATTTGATAGAAGTGTGGGTTTTGGGGATGCGGCCTGTTTGTCATGCTGTGTGTTTTGACACTGAACCTCTTGAAGGAGGCAGAATTTCAGGCACACCATGGTTAACTCCAGATTCATGTGTGCTTTTAAGTTCTGTTTTTTTTTTTTTTTTTTTTTTTTTAACTCTGATTCAGAAATGAACTAGATCAGGGCTGGGAATGGTGGTGTACACTTTTAATTGCAGCACTTCGGAGGCAGAGGCAGGCAGATCTGAGTTGGAGGCCAGCTTGGTCTACATAGTAAGTTCATGACTAGAGAGAACCTGTCTCAAAAAAAGAAAGGGAACTAGAACTAAATCAGAAATGTTTGTTAAGTTCTTAGATAGTCATTTTCTTTGCTATAAATAAATAAATAAATAAAATGTGACTGGGTCCCCCCCCCCTTTTTTCTTCTTTTTTCTTTTGTTTTGAGGTAGGGACTGAAACTGGGAGTTGAACCTATGGCCGCAGATGTGCCTGCCAGACAAAGCACTCTGTTCTCAGTCCAGTCTTGAGCTTTAGTTATGTGTAATTCAGTATTTTAAAACTTGACACACACACTGATAAAATTTCTTAACCTTTTAAGAGATTATGCTATTGTCTTTCCTTGGTGGCCACTTTATATGGCTTTTAGATCTTGTGAGCTTACACGCGTAAAAGTATATTCCTGAAGCAGGGTGGTGGTGGTGCACGCCTTTAATTCCAGCACTCGGGAGGCAGAGGCAGACGGATCTCTGTGAGTTCGAGGCCAGCCTGGTCTACAAGAGCTAGTTCCAGGACAGGAACCAAAAAGCTACGGAGAAACCCTGTCTCGAACAAAAAAAGTATATTCCTGATTTATAATTTGGACAAAATTGACCTTTGTGGGGGAATATATCCGTTTAATTCACAGGAAAAATTGAAACAGTTTGAAGAGCGGTTAGCAGAAGAAAGACATAATCGTTTGGAAGAACGGAAAAGGCAACGTAAAGAAGAACGGAAGATAACTTACTACAGAGAAAAGGAAGAAGAAGAACAGAGGAGAGCAGAAGAACAGATGCTAAAAGGTATCCGTTTAAATAAACGGCATGGTAATTGCTAGATGTCCTATTTTACGATCTGATTTAGAAAACAAAGGAATCTGCATAATTGGTCTCTACTATACAGATAACCCAGTGCATTATTTATAGCTGCTGTTTCCTCTATCAACCTTATATCTACATACTTAAGTTTATACTTTTTCCCTCTTGGTATTCTATTATCCTGTATTATTAATGATTATTACATATGTGGTTGTATACCTGGTATCACATATTAAGAATTTGTTGTAATTTGGTTTCTGTTGCTATGTTAAAACACTGACCAAAAGCAGCTTGGGGGATGAGATGATTTATTCAGCTTCCATAGTTTTCATAGTCCATCACTGAGGAAGTGAGAGAGTCTGCTAGTGGACTCAGGGTAGGAACCTGGAGACAAACTGACTCAGACCATGGAGGAGAACTGACTGCTTCGTGGCTCACTCCCTATGACTTGCTCAGCTACCTTTCTTGTGTAGTCCAGGAATGAATGATGGTATTGCCCACAGCAATCAGCAAACAAGAAAGTGTCCCCACAGATATGTCCATAGGCCAGTCTCATGGAGGCAGTTCTTCCAAGTATGTCTGGATTTGTGTCAACTGATGTCCTAAATCATTGCAGACTACTTGTTTTCTTGACTCTGAACTGCTATTTGTTGATTGCCAGCTATTTTAGATTTCTTTAAAATTTTTGTTCATTAATGGGTATATATGATATATATGGGGCAGGTGTGCTAGTGGGGGGGTTCAGAGGCCAACTTTTTAGGAGTCAGATTTTCTTTAATTTTTATGTAGGTTCTGGGAATTAAATGTATATAGTTAACTTACGTGTAAATGTTTTTGTCTGCTGAGCTATCTTGATGGCCTTGTTTTAATATTCTTTTCTGTTGTCATTTATTTTTTCAAGGCAGAATTTCTCTGAGTAGCCCTGTCTGTCCTGGGACTCACTGTGTAGGCCAGGCTGTCCTCAAACTCAGATCTGCCTGTCTCTGCCTCATGAGTGCTGGGACTGAAGTTGTGTACTACTACTACCTGGCTTGTTTTAATATTCTTGCCTTTGGAAAACTATTTATTTACTTTTATGTGCATTGGTTTTTTTGCCTGTGTGCATGTCTGTGAGGATGTCAGATAATTGGGGTTATAGATGACTGTGGCTGCCGTGTGGAAGCTGGGACTTGAACCCAGGTTCTCTGGAAGAGCAGTTTGAGTCACCTCTTCAGCTCTGCTCTGTTCCACCTCCACTCTCCATGTACTGCTTTATACCAGAAAAGTAGCCCTGATGGTATGGGTGGGAATCACATTGGAGTAATCTGAAAAACATTTTATAGAGCGAGAAGAAAGAGAGCGAGCTGAGAGAGCAAAACGGGAGGAAGAACTTAGAGAGTATCAAGAGAGAGTCAAGAAACTGGAAGAAGTAGAAAGGAAAAAACGGCAGAGGGAACTGGAAATTGAAGAAAGAGAACGGCGCAGAGAGGAAGAGAGGAGACTTGGTGATGACCCACTTTCTAGGAAGGTGAGTACAGAAGTTATTCTCTTGGTTTCTCTTTAGTGCTGGAGAGGGAATCCAGACTCTTCATCTGTCAAGTCCACTGTTAACAGAGTTGTGTTCTGTGTTCCCAACCCTTGTATATTTATTTATTCTGTTTTAGTTACATGTAGAATCACCAATGAATTTTCTTGTATAATATTGTGGCCTGATAAACTACTGGACATTGTTTTGACTACCTAAATACAAAAAACTGTTCCGTTTCATAGTGTCTCCATCACTTGGGAGAGTTAATTAGGTCCATCTCAACCTTATTCAGAATGTGCAGTGTAATTGGGGGCCTAGGTGATAAAAAATTGCTTGAACACAGATTGACTTGTTTCTCTTATCTTTTGAATTGTTCTCATTTGTAGTCTTTTATCCACTTAATCATAGTTCAGTTTTTTGTTTTTCTTTTTTTCCTTATAGACTGAAGGATGGGTGAGAACACTCAGGGACTAAGATTGTAGGCGGGCGGGGGCGGGGATAGTCATGCTAGGCAGGCATTACCTGTGAACATAGGTTTTCACATGGGGCCAAGCTTTTGTAAAGTACTGAGCTCTGGGGAATGCACCTTAGGGAACTAAGGAGCCTCTGTTTCCCATGTTTCATTCTTTCATTCACCCAGTGGGGATACTTCTACGACTGTTTCTCTCTTTTTTAAACTTTTTTAAAATGATTTATTTATTTTTGTTTTATGTGTACTACTGTTTTGCTTGCATGTATGAGATGTCAGATCCCCTGGAACTGGAGTTACAGAGAGTTGTGAGCTGCCATGTGGGAGCTGGGAATTGAACTCCCAGGGCTCTTAACTGCTGAGTCATCTTGCCAGCCCCTCATAGTTCAGTTTTAATTACACTCTATGTCGCTTCTGATTCCTATGTCTCCAGTCATAATATCCTTCCAGACTTTCTTCCAGACCTTTTCTAGTTTTCATAATGATAGCGTATGTGATCCTTAAATCTGCTCTTCTGTCTCAGCTTCCTTTGGTTTATACTCATTACTGAGAGCCGAAGGGAACATACTTGACAAACCCTTTTCACAGTTTCAGCTGTATACTTGTGCTTCAGCAACTTTACCCTTTAAACCAAACACTGTCTATCGATTAATTTTTTCTAATTTTTTAAATGATTTTTTAAAAAGATTTATTTTATGTATATGAATGCTCTATCTGCACGTATGACCTTATGCAAGAAGAGGGTACCAGATCTCACTATAGATGGTTGTGAGTCACCATGTGGTTGCTGGGAATTGAAGTCAGGACCCCTGGAAGAGCAGCCAGTGCTCTTAACTGCTTAGCCATCTATTCAGCCTCCTAAATGATTATTTTTAGTTATATGCATGTGGGCACATGGCAGCTCACAACTCTCTGCACATGAGTACAGGTGCCCACAGAATTGTTGGATTCACTGGAACTGGAGTTACAGGTAAAATGTGAGGCATCTGATATTGCTGGGAACTGAGCTCTTTCCAGTCCCTAGTTTTTTATTTTTTGTGGAAGGAGAGGATCTTAGACAACCAAGGCTGGCTTTTAAAAGGTTCCTGATCCTGTTGACCGTCCAAGTGATGATGAAGTTAGAGTTGTGCATCCTCCTTCAACCAGACTTTTTTTTTTTTTTTTTTTTTTTAGGATTTTGAGGTTATTTAATGTAAGCATGAAATGCTTGTTACAACTCTAGTAGTTGGCATTGTAACTTTTATTACTATGATGCCTCTTTGCTTTGTGGGTGCAGGACTCTCGATGGGGAGATCGAGATTCAGAAGGCACATGGAGGAAAGGACCAGAAGCTGACTCTGAGTGGAGGAGAGGCCCGCCAGAGAAGTAAGTGGAACCGTGAGAACAGTGTGCCTTGTCTTGGATCCTGGTATGTAGATTTTAAAAAATCAGATTGGGATTATAGGATGGTATGCAAATCCATCTGTTACTTGAACCAAGGTCATGGTCCTGTGTAGCTTTAATATAACCTTGAAACTCCTTATTTCTACTTCCCAAGTGTTGGATTTGCAGTTTATGCCTGGTTAATGCGACTTTTCTTTATAGTTGTTTTTTCCTTCAACATTGCTCTGATGACTGATCCATATAAATCTTGAGAAATACCATTAGACCCCAATAGCACTGAGTTCAAAGAATAAGAATGAAATGTGTCGTGTTGTGGTGGCACACACTTTTAGTCCCAGTACTTGGGTGGCAGAGATACAGGTGAATCTCTTGAGTTTCAGACTAGCCTGTTCTAGAGTGAGTTCCCAGGACATCTGAGACTTCACAGAAAACCTCTCCCCAAAAAGAGCTGTCTATAATATTTTTCTAAGAAGGTTGAACAGTTTTTTGTTTTTTAATATATTCTTTAATCTTTGTAATACTGGGAGATAGAATCAAAGGTTATAGTTTAGTATAGCAAGCACTCTACCACTACACTACATGCTTAGTTTTTGAACTATTTTTTATGGTAATAACTATTGGTAGGAATAGTGCTTTATTTATGCAAAAGTTCATTGTAAAAGATATAGAACTTGACAAGGTGCTCTTGGGAAGGCACAGATAATTGTTTTTCAGGATCTTGTCTGCTAAGGTACTGGATTTTGTATAATTTTTATTTGGAAAACATTTTTAAAGGACCAGAATTAATGAATTTAGACTTAGTGATTTAGAAGAATGAGTGAAATCAAAGATCCATATGCTTTCTGAAAAAATTTGCTTTTAAAGCTTGTACCTTATTGCTCCTTAGGGACTGGAGACGTGGAGAAACTCGGGATGATGAGAGACCTCACAGGAGAGATGAGGATCGACTGAGGCGCTTGGGAGATGATGAAGAGAGAGAATCTTCTCTTAGACCAGATGATGATCGCATCCCCAGGCGTGGCCTGGATGATGACAGAGGGCCTAGACGTCCCGATGAAGATAGATTTTCTCGTAGAGGAACAGATGATGACCGTCCTTCCTGGCGTAATGCAGATGATGACAGACCTCCCAGGCGAATTGGTGATGATGATAGGGGCAGCTGGCGTCACACAGATGACGACAGACCACCCAGACGAGGACTGGATGATGACAGACCTCCCAGACGAGGACTGGATGACGACAGACCTCCCAGACGAGGACTGGATGACGACAGACCTCCCAGACGAGGACTGGATGATGACAGAGGAAGCTGGCGTACAGCAGATGAGGACAGAGGACCTAGACGTGGGATGGATGAGGACCGGGGACCGAGAAGAGGAGGTGCTGATGATGAGCGGTCATCCTGGCGTAGTGCTGATGATGACAGGGGTCCCAGGAGGGGCATGGATGATGACCGGGGTCCCAGGCGAGGGTTAGATGAAGACCGAGGACCGTGGAGGAATGCTGATGATGATAGGATTCCCAGGAGAGGTGCGGATGATGACCGGGGGCCTTGGAGAAATATGGACGATGATAGGATTCCCAGACGGGGTGATGATGCAAGACCTGGTCCTTGGAGACCATTTGTCAAGCCAGGTAAGATTTCATATTTAAAAAAGTAGATGCTCTTGTGGAATTTGGTGGGTAAAAAAATGAAATTGTAGGCCTAAATGACAGTTGTACTATATCTTTTTAAAAAAAATGTAGGTAGATTTTTTTTTCAAATACCTGTACAATGATTTTTTTTAAAGATTTATTTATTATGTATTCAGTATTCTTAGTATTCTGCATGTATGCCTGCAGACCAGAGAGGATACCAGATCTCATTACAGAGGGTTGTGAGCCACCATGTGGTTGCTGGAATTGAACTCAGGACCTTTGGAAGAGCAGTCAGTGCTCTTAACCACTGAGCCATCTCTCCAGCCCCTGTACAATGATTTTTAAATGAAAATTAATCTCATTTGTCCAGTCCACCCTGGGATCATACTCAGGATCTCATTTTAAAATTGCCTGTGTGCGGGTATGTACACGTGAATGCAGGTGTCTGTGGAGGCAGAGTGAAGGCAATTAGAGCCTCCTGACATGGGTATATGGAATTGAACTGCAAGAACAGAATGTGCTGTTAATCACTGAGTGTTCTTTCCAGCCCTTTTCAGTCTGCCTTTTGAGGACCCTTAAATCCACCAACTTTTGTGTTCCCTCTGATTGAAATTGAGTATATGTCCTTTGAGCTCTTCTTGCCCTGCTAACTGGCTTCTGCCATTTTTCCCCACTCCCAGTTCCTTTTTGCAGTACCCAGAATGGTCCTTCCTGTGTTTAGATCTAATTATCACCTTTTTTGCTTTTACTAGTTGTGACTTGTGGCAAACCTTTTTATCTTTTCTAATCTTGGCCATATTCCATGTTGAACTATGTGACCTTAGATTTCCATGCTTTGTGTAAATTGAGATTGGCAGTATGGTAGGTTCTTAGTAAATTGTGATGTGTCTTATAAAGTTGCTGTGAATACTGAGAAATCCTAGAAGAAATACAAGCTTAGATGCCTTTCTATTCTGCCATCCATCAACATATAATTTGTCTCTTGATGTGTTTCTGTTTAAATCCACTTTACTCAACAGTACTGATTTGAAATAGTGAATCCATGGCCAGCAGTTTTGGTAACCGATGATTGAACAAAGTTTGTCTTAACACATGCATTTCCCCTTAAATTTGAGACCGTACTTCAGCCTATTCTTGTGGTCATTTGAATAGTAGAGTAAAAAAAAATCATAGTACTAAATAAGCAGACCTTTAAAAGGACATTTTTTATAGTTAAAGAAGCTGATTCTGTGAGTCAGAGTGCTGCAAACCTGAGCTGGTATTACATATGTCAGAAGACAACTTAATTTTCTTTCTGAACTGAGTAATTACAAAATTGCCACAAGTATTAATTTGAGATTACAAATACTTATTTGCAAGTGGGCTGGGTGTGATGACACACACTTTAATCTCAACCCTCTGGTGGCAGAGGCAGGAGGATCTCTGAAAATAAGGCCAGCATGGTCTCCATGGTAAGTTCTAGGACAGCCAGGGCTACATAGAGCGACCCTGTCTTTGGAACAGAAAATTCAAGAATCTGACAATAGTTAGGATTGACTTAATTATGGCAAGGATTAATTAAGCAAGTTAATATAAGTGGGATTTAAGTCTGTAGCTTGTTACTCACTTACTGATACGAAAGTAAGGTACAGTGGTGATGAGCTTTGTAGCTATAATGCACCAGTGAGACAAAACACCAGACAGAATCAAAGCATTTACCCTTGTTTTGTAACTGGATGGTGGGGTAAATGTCACAGGACAGGAATAGGAGTCATTGATAAAATATTACAGAGTATAAATTCATGATTGGGGTAGTTATTCCCAGGAAACTCTGAAGTTTTCTGCTTAACTGAGTACTCTGTAATACAGTTAGAACAGATTTTTATGCTGGCAATGTACACAACAAGAAATATTTGATAATCTGTTATTTTATGAAATATTACATCGAGACTGTTTAAACTTCCTATAGATACATAATTTAGAAAAATGCTAATGACCAGCCATATATATATGGCATACATATGGATTTAGTTTTAATTTTCTTTCTTTTTTAAAAATATATATTTATTATGTATACAATATTCTGTCTGTGTGTATGCCTACAGGCCAGAAGAGTGCACCAGACCCCATTACAGATGGTTGTGAGCCACCATGTGGTTGCTGAGAATTGAACTCAGGACCTTTGGAAGAGCAGGCAATGCTCTTACCCTCTGAGCCATCTCTCTAGCCCCCTAGTTTTAATTTTCTTACTGGAATAAGAGTATCTTCAATTTGCTTAAGATGATGAATTAATGCTAGAATACCTTCATAAAGGCCAGGGATGAGCTCAGTTGATACCGACAACTTGCTTAGCATGCATAAGATCTTATTAAATCCCCAGCACCACACATACAATTGCTAATCTGTTAAAAATAAAATTGCTTCTTTTTATAAAATAGGTGGATGGAGAGAGAAAGAAAAGGCTAGAGAAGAGAGTTGGGGTCCACCACGAGAATCAAGACCATCAGAAGAACGTGAATGGGATAGAGACAAAGAGAGGGATAGAGACAGTCAAGATCGAGAGGAGAATGACAAGGACCCTGAACGAGAAAGGGACAGAGAGAGAGATGGAGACCGGGAGGATCGCTTCAGAAGACCCAGGTTGGAATTACCCTACTTGTAGTTCTCTTACACTTTGCTTTGCACTCCAAATCATTTTTGATAAGTAATACCATTTAGATAAACAGAGTATCTAGAAAGTAAAAAAAATGGGGCTGTGGGGGGAAGTTAACTCTTATTGGCTGCCTGCAGGTTGTTTAGCAGGTAAATGGGCCAGTCTGGGTGTCTACTACTCCTGTTTCTTAGAGCAATGAATTATCTGAATTGTCTTTAAATTATCCTTTCTTGTTGTTTTTTGAGAAGATGAAGTGTTAATGTGTAGCTTAGGATGACCTGAATTCCAGTTTTTATCCAGCACTCATATGCTGAGATTTATAGTCTGTTGACAACACACCCAGTTATTAGTAGCAGTAAAAGTTCTAGCAAATCTGGTGGGGAAGGTTCTCTGTATTTTGTCCAGCATGGCAGGCAGCAGCTTCATGTGGCTAGTAATCTAGCTCTAGGAGTATGGGTTGTGCTGTTGTAGGTGAAGTGGTCTAGGTGCCTTAGATACCAGATTGAGATTGAGGTGTTGGGAGTTTAAACCTCAGAATAATAAACTAGATTTGGTGTGTTATGTGTGTCTGTGTCGTCCCCTCCCACCCCACCCCCGCACCACACATACTTGTTTTTGTTTTTTTGAGGCAGGGTTTCTCTGTGAAGCCCTGGCTACCCTGGATCTCATTCTGTAGGTCAGGCTGGCCTCACACTTGTATGCACCACCACCCATGAGGCTGGTGTGTTGAAATTACCCAGGTATTCTACCAAGAGCTGAACTTGTTACTTTAAATGGCTACAGGGATGAAGGTGGCTGGAGAAGAGGACCAGCAGAAGAATCTTCAAGCTGGCGAGATTCAAGTCGCCGTGATGATAGAGACCGGGATGACCGTCGTCGGGAAAGAGATGATCGTCGTGATCTGAGAGACCTGAGAGAAAGAAGGGATTTAAGAGATGATAGAGACCGGAGAGGACCTCCCCTCAGATCAGAGCGAGAAGAAGGTAGAGAGACATTTTGGGAGTCGGAATGAACAGTTTTGTGGCAGGATTGGGGCTTTATATAATTATCTTTGGGATTTATATGAACATTGAAAATAAGAGCAAATGTAGTGTACTTAGTTATCAGCTTGTGTATAAGGCAAGTGTACAATAGACTAAATGATAAGTAGCAGAAACTGGCGAGATTGGAGAAAACAGTATTAATTGTATAAGGTCCTGGTGTGTGAACACAGGTGTGTAAATGCAAAGACACTCTGGGGCTGGTGAGAAGGCTCAGTGAGTGAAGCTCTTGCTTGGCAACTTGATGTCAGACCTGGGGACCTACATAGTAGAAAAAGAACTCACTCCCTGAAAGCTGTTATCTGTACTCACTCACATCCCTAACTGTAAACACCTAAACAATATTTTAAATTTCATCTATTTGTTTTTGGATTTTTTTTTTTTGAGGCAGTGTTGTGGCTGTGTGTAACCCTAGCTGTCCCAGAATCTGTAGTCCAGGTTGGCCTAGAATTCAGATCTGCCTGCCTCTGCCTTCCAAATGATGGCATTAAAGGTGAGCACTGCCACCACCACTTGGCAACAACAACAACAACAACAAATTTTAAGTATTTTTAGTTAGTTGAAGATGTCCGTTGTACTTCCGTGCTTTCCTTACATGGTTTTTAACAGTTTGCTCGCTCATCGGGATCAGAAGAGTATTAAAACTATAACTTGAAATCTCACATTTTATGATTCATTTGCTAAAATTCAAGAGCCAAAAATTCTATTTTGGACATTTTTATTCTGATAGTTTTTATCCTGTGTTCTACTGTTAAGATATTTCTTTTTTTTTCTTTCTTTTTTTTGGGGGGGGGGGTTGAGACAGGGTTTCTCTGTAGCTTTGGAGCCTGTCCTGAAACTCCCTTTGTAGACCAGGCTGGCCTCGAACTCACAGAGATCCGCCCGTCTCTGCCTCCCGAGTGCTGGGATTAAAGGTGTGCGCCACCACCGCCCGGCTCTGTTAAGATATTTCTATGGTCAAGGATTTCTGTTTGTAATTTTTCAATTATGTCTACAAGTTCATATTTTAAAAGGTTTTTTTTTGTCAGAAATGACAAAATTAAAGTGTGGACAAATAATTAAAATGACAACAAATTAATTAAAAAGTGTGATTCTGCATTGTTGATTTTTCTCAATAGTTTAAGGTGGGCATTCCTTTTGCTTCACTTGTTTATTTTGAACCAATAAAATAGTTCAAACTTAGACTTTATTTTTTTTTCTTTACTTTTCTAGCAAGCTCTTGGAGACGAGCTGATGACAGGAAAGATGACCGGACTGAAGAACGGGATCTACCTCGTCGTGTTCCTCCCCCAGCTCTTTCAAGAGAGAGGGAGAGAGAACGAGAAGGTGAGAAAGAGAAAGCATCCTGGAGAGCTGAGAAAGACAGGGAATCCCTTCGTCGTACTAAGAATGAAACTGATGAAGATGGATGGACAACAGTACGACGCTAAGGCCCAAGACGATGGAGTCAAACTTGTGTCTTACCACATAGGTTTGATCACATTCAAGGATTATTATACTTGTGCTTCACCCAGACGGTCTAAATTGAATTCTTTAATGTTGTCTCACCATAACACAAAAAGCATGAACTTGTATTAATCATATATAATAGATTGATCATGCACTGTATTCACAGGAGGTTGAAAAACCATGCCATTTTCTGGAATTTAAGGTGTTGCATTATTTCATCAATCATTTGTTTAAAAAAAAAACCTAAAAAATAAAAATGAACCCTTCAGGTGTTAACACCTATATCTTGGTATACAATTGATCTTTTTGTTTTGTTTTGAAATACCAAATTAATTTGGAATAAGGTAAGGTTCTGTTAAAATATTTGAAAACCCTTTAAGCCAACAGATCTGACAGTTTTCCCATCATTAGTGGGGACATACTTTCTTGGGTATTTACTATTAACTACATTTAGGCTATAGCTTCTGATCAGTCCAGTATATATTACAAACACTGGTTGCAATGGGTTTCTGTAGACTACTTGAGAGAGGTGAGTATAAGCATTTTGTAGTCATCATGGCACTGCTCAGGTGCAAATCAGAACAGGACAGCTTTGGGTTCCTAGAGCATTTGGTAAACTTTCTTTTTTTCTGTTGCCAAAAGAAAACTGCTTTCCCACTAATTCATGCCTTTCAAGCATTTTAAATATGACAATATTTATAAATGTGTGGTTTGGAGGAATTGTTTAAATTTTTTCCTAATTTCCTTTCTTCAGGATAGATTATTTCAACAAGTAATTTGTAGTGATGACTGTGTTGACTTCAATTTTGGAGTGTAGTAGCTGTGTTAAAGAGTAATAACCATTTGGTCTTATTGAAGCCAACACAGAACTTGCTGCTGTGTTTTTTCTTCAGTGATAAATAAAATACTTACATAATTGGTGTTAGTGTTAATTTGTTAATGGTGTTATAGTCCATGTATTCAGTTGAGGTTTTGTGAATTTATCAATGCTATTAAAATTTATCAGTGTTAGCAGCAAAGAATAACCTAAAAACACAAAGCAAATGGTAGCAGCTAGCAAGTTTGTGAAGTGTCCTTACCATTCACAGAATCTGTTGGGAAAAGGAAAAACAAAAAAAGCAACAGAGTTGTAGGGGGTTTTGTGACAAACTTTGAGTGGGGGTGGGCTTTATACATTATAAGGTAGTGGTTTAAAAATTTGTTACAACTGTCAGACCAGAAGAGGGAGAGCTGATGCTCTTCTTACTGAATATGTGCTTTTTGTATGGTGCTTCCAAGGATTGGAACTTCAAACATGCAAAAGACCTGGAGATCATTGGTTATATTTGAGACAGTAACCTCCTATATATGCATTTACTTGTGAGCCAGACACTACCGTGATGCCAGAGATAATCCCCAGCAAGTGGTTATTTTAATCAACTACATATAGGTGAATGCATATGGTGGGGGTAGCCTGTAGATCTATCTTTGCAGCTTAGCTGGGGTTCTAGACACTGTCTGCATTCTTGTTGTTCTGGGAGAGAACCCAGAGAACAGGGTAGGGGCAGAAATAGCTGATGCTTCTGTGGTCTAGCTCGTGGGATTCCACTATCACAGCGCTCTCTCCATACATTTAACAAATTAAAGGAAAGCTGATTAATCTCTAGGTGAAAAATCCCTATGGCTTTTGGCAGTTGTAAACAATGGAACCTTACAGCTCCTGTAGCTGTTCTTGAAGGTAGAGAGGCCCCTCAGAAGATCTTTATCATGCTTGCCCAGCCCATAGGGTGCCAACCAGGAAGGGGTTTGAACCTATGTGTAGGTATAGTCAATAACCACCAGTACCACATGACATTTAATCTCAGAACTTTGTTGGGGGAGGCAGAAGGATACTGAAATCTCCAGGTCAGCATTGGCTGGTGAGACGCAGTCTCAAAAACTGTACTTCCATATGTTGTATTTTCCCCAAAGATATTTTGGCTGTTACAACAGAACTACAAGACACTGGAGGGAATGTTCTTACCAAGGCGCTTAAGACAACAAAATTAATCTGAAATACATTTGGTAGTTTTGAAATACATGGTTTTGGTTTAATATATCTGACAAAAGTTCTAATCAAAGCTATTTAACTTCTGAACAGGGTTTTGTAGGAAAAATAAAGTACAAGGGAGTAAAAAGCCACTAGAATTAACAAGTTTGGACAGACAGGCTAAAGCATAGCACAGCCTATTGTGCTCATGGAAAAGGTGTTACAGGGCTGTACCTTTTGTGGTTCAACCATAGAAGCCAACCTTGTCACAGTTTTGTATTAAGCTTTGGGTCTTAAGTTTCATTTACTTCTCTGTTATGGGGATTGATCCCAGGGTTTTGTGCATTCTAGGCAAGTGCTCTACTACTGAGTGTATCTCTAGCCCTAAACTTGAGTTTCTACTGTAAACATCTTTACAGAACCTTTATAAATTGTCACATCACATTCCAAGGATTTCTTAGGAATTCTTAGCACTTCTCAGGAGTGCTAGGATTAAAGGCTCATACCTGGCTCCAAGGGTCTATTTCCTCTCAAGCTCTAACACTAGAAAAACCAGTATTTTTTGTTTATATCGAAGACTTTGAATTAGCTGGTAAATTGACTTAGTATAGGGTGGAGAACATGTATGGGATGTGTATACATGTTCTTTGTAATATTTATTATATAATAGTCTATCTGTGTGTATGCCGAAGGCCAGAAGAGGGCACCAGACCTTATTACAGATGGTTGTGAGCCACCATGTGGTTGCTGGGAATTGAACTCAGTACCTTTGGAAGAGCAGGCAATGCTCTTAACCTCTGAGCCATCTCTCCAGCCCCCACATTCCACTTTTTTTTTTTTTTTGTTCACACAAGGTGTTTCTTTGAAGTTCTCCAAACCTGGAGCTAGCCTGCTTCCCCTGTGGTTAAGACCATAGCTTTAAAAAAAAAATCACCCAAAACTGCACATAAATGTGCACATATGTGGAGGTCAGCCTCAGAGGGGATAGTCTTCATGAGCCCACCTAACATGAGATAGGGTTTTCAGCGAGGCTGACCTCTGCGTCAACCAGCACTGGGAGTATAAGCATATTGCCATTCCCATATTTTATGTGGGTGCTGGGGATAGAACTCAGCCATTTCCCCATTTGTTGGTATCACAGATACTTAATGTGAGCACGTTTTTTGGGGTCGCCTTAGTACCACCCACTGAACAGGAATGCATATCTCAACACCCCTGGTTTGGGTAAGGTGTGTGCTCTTTGAAATTCAGGAGTTCCACCAAGGCATGTGTAGTGAAGTTCAAAGAGCTGAATGACTTGATCTTGCCTTTGGGAATGCTCAGTTTTTGAAAAACAGACCAGTTAAGGGAAAGAATGTGAATTTATGTTAACTTGAAAAACTTTGCCCCAAAACAAATGGTTTATTTTTTAGCAAAAGAACAAGAAACTACATGCTTTGTTACTTAAGTTTAGGCCCAGGCCGAGTGGAATCTGCAGTTCTGTGGGGCTGCAACGGGTATTTTCTTCCTTGCTAAAAATGTCTTTCCATCAACCCCTTCTCCTTGTATATGATATGATGTACCCTGTGGCCCCTACCCCCTTTTACCAAAAGGGTGCACAGCTATTCAGTATTTTTATATCACTCTCTGGTACATGGGAAGCCAGTTGTCAAAATTAAGTTTCATATGAAAGTCTACTCAGTACTGTAGCTAATCTGACTACCGGAAGTTTTATATACTCTTGCCTGGTATTTTCAGATAGTGTTATGTCTGAGTTTATCTTAATTCACTTCCATCTTTGCCTCTTCTGTCTGGATGGCAGTTATATGCCATAGTCCAGCATTCAATGTGATGGATTTACTGGAAATAAGGGGTTAGGAACTTTTGCCTCAAGATCAGGTTCTGGAAGCAGACCAGTAAGAGTGGAATCATAACCAGTAAGGTCATGATACTTGCATCCAACCCTAATTATTAGAGCCTTTAAATGGTGTTTATTTTGGCACACCTGTATATCTGAAGGCAGACAGCCCAGAGTACAACCTTCTGGATCTCAGGTTATTATTGCTTCATAGTTTCCCATTTTCTATTTAGGAAGCCTGAAATGGAACAATCAAGGTGAATTAAAGCACTGTTCTTGGGTTTCCTCCTTTCTGATTTTAGCATCAGACATGATAAAGAATTGGACAGGTTGGGGAATGGTGCATAGAGGAAATGCTAAGTAGGAGTTGCAGGGGAGATTAATGGATTCGTATACTGTCACTGTATATATACACAAGTCTCTTAAACAGCACCATTTCCAAATATGAACATGACATGATTAGGACTTGGCACAGTTAATTTTAAGGGTAGGAAGGGCTACTTATTAATTCAGTAGAATATCGGATACATAAAAGGTTAAGAACGATTCTACCTGCTACAGATTGTGCCTTTAAACCTCCCAGTTAAGACAGAAACAAGTCACGATGAGGAACACCCTCTTAAATTAATACTGGGACGTGTACTGAATTGTTTTACCTGCAAATAGAGTAAGGACAAACTTAAAAAGTTAATAAATTGCATCAAACAAAATAGACGTTTGCCGACATTCCATAAAATGGTTAGTTTTACACACTAAAGTTCAGAGGCTATTAAAAAATACTCTAGACCTAATAAAGTGCCTCCATTCATGAAACGAAACATCCCAAATCAGAGACAATTTCATAATGATGCGCACCTAAAATAGGCCGACGTATACAATAAGCAACTCCAGTAGCCACTTAAAGCCGGTGGCATACTCGTTCAGTCCTCACGGTTCTGGATGCGCGCTTTTAGAAACTAGAGACAAAATTCAAGATTTCAACGTCAGAGACCCGACCATTCCGCTGGAGACTGCTGCGCCCCGCCGGCTTCCGCAAAACGAAGACCACTTGCAAAGTTGAGTCACAGGAAAGGAGGCGCGACCATGACTTCAGGTGTCCACAGCCCGGTTCTAGCGCAGCTTCTTGCTGGGCAGGCTGTCCCTGGTGCTGCGCAGCGGCGGGCGGGCAGCAGGCGGTGGCACTTTGGAAAGCGGGCAATATTTGATGGTGTGTGCGTTGTCGCCGCTGGCACCGCACAAGGGGCACGTGTAGCGGCGCAGAACCGGGCAGAGCACTCGGCCGTCGGGGCCCTTGAGGATGTGTGTGGTGTAGAGCGCCACCGCCTCCTTGTTGTTTCGGCAGAACACACACACCTGCAGCTCTGGTTTCAGCAGACGTGCGGCGGCCGCCCCGGAGGCCGCGTGCAGACGAGGCTCGGGCGCCCACGCAGGGCCCGGCACCTCTCGCGGCGTCACCTCGGCCGTGGGGGCGGCGGAGGCGGCGGGCGCGCAGCTCAGCAAAACCGCGGCGGCGCGCCCTGCGAACGGGTTTAGCTCAGCGAAGCGCTCCTCCAGCAGCCCGGCCTCGGCAGTGCCGGCGCACAGCTCTAGCGCGCGCAGTTCCAGCGCGCTGCCCAGGTAGCGGTCCCGAGCCCCTGGCTCATCGCCATCGTCGTCCTCTTCGTCGTCGGGCGGCTCAAGCGTGGGCCCCGCCGCCAAGGGCCCGGACCTTTCGTGCGAGGAGCAGTGGGACGAGGAGGGCGGGGAGCTGCGGTCTCCAGCCCTGGTGATGAGCGTGGCGAGCCCCAGGTAGTCGTTCCAGGAGCTGAAGGGCTGCGGGTGCACCGGGCCCGGGGCGCTAATGTAGCGGGCGCTGGGCACGAGCGCCATAGGCGCGGGGGCGCGGGCGCGGCGGGGCGAGCGTGGCGCCCAAGGGAAAGCCTCCATGGGCCGGCAGCGGGCCGCGCGCCTCCCCGCCGCCGGCACAGGCCGGACGGAAGGGACGCAAGAGCCTGCCCACCGGCCTGCCTCGGGGTGGGGCAGCCTTGCCTCCTTTTATCGCTCCCGCTTCCCCCGGTGCCCCTCCTCTCTGTCTCGGCCCTGCCCCCTGCGATCCTCCGCCGGGGCCACCGCGCCCGCGCCCCCGGACGGAGGCGGAGCGGAGGCGGGTGCGCGCTCCTCTCCAGCCCCGCGCGCCTCCTGCGCCCCGCGCGCTGCGCCCACCTCTCCAGCTGCGGGGCGCCTGGCATCCTGCGAGGGGGCGGGTGAGGCGCCGCCTCGGGCCCTGACGCTCAATGGCTGTCGACCTGACTCTGCGAACGCCGCTCGGGATGCTGATTGGTGGTAGCCAGGGAGGAGGCGGGCGGCGGGTGTGTGTGTTGGGGGTGGGGGGTGGGGGGAGGCTTTGCAGAGAGGGCCGGGAGGGGCGGTGGCTGGGGCTAGCCTTCGCCCCAGTGTGGGGACTGCCACACTTGCTTTTCTCTCTGCGGGGTAGTGAGATGCCGTGGACTCAGATCGCGACCGAGCCACTGGGATACAAGTATCCACCTGCAGCGTTGGCTGGACCGGGGGTGGGGGTGGAGGTGGGGGGAGAGTTAAGGTCTGAGACCACCATTTCCCCTTGCCTTTCAATGTCATCAGCAAGAAAAGCTGTGAGAGGCAGAGCTAGGCGCCATCTCCCATCAAAGCCCAACTAGAGACCCAGTGACTTCCTTTGGCACAACGCTTCAGAGCTCTTTCCACAGGGTGAATCCTCCCACAAACTTTGAGGCTCAGGGAAGAAGCTCACGGAAGTAAATGGTAGAGAATCATAGCAGGTTCAACAGGTGTTCAGAAACTGGGGGCAGTAAGATACTTAGATGGTATTGAGGAATGAGTCAGAAATTCTTTCTATGGGCCTGTTTGCTTGAAGCTCATCTTCTGGGGTCTTATATTGAAGTCTAGAGTCTGTGCAACTTGCAAAACAGCGTATCCGATGCTTTGAAACGAGTAACTTTTTTTTTTTTTGGCAAAACCCTGGAGAATAAAGGACTTATTAGGAGGGAAAGAGGCAACTTAAAATGCAAACACCAACAACTTCAAAAAATAACTTGAAACTTCGAAAATGTGACGTGACCTAGGATGAGAGACAGAAAAACACCTTTGTTGGCTGGGCAGATAGGTAGGAGAGCTGATTTTGTTTTTCCCACTTTGCACCATACAGTGTCCTTGGAAGCGAGGAGGTAGGATCCCTAATGCTATCAGCTTGCTTTAGGTGACAAGCCACAGTCACATGACTTGCCGTGCCTAGCACGGGATGCTCGGAACTTGGTTCTGGCTTGGGTTAATGTTAGAATGAATGTGTGAATGGTGAAACAGATCAGCCATGAGAAGAATCTTTGGGATCATCTTTTCTTTATGGGTGACAAAAATGAGACCCCCAAGAAGAGATGGAGTTCCTGAAGGTCAAACAGTGACTATGTTACAGTCACAATTAGGACTCTGGCCTCATTACTCCTGGCCAAGTGACCTCCCCAAATACCATGGCACAGAAGATATTTCAGGCTAGGTTGGTGTTATCATCAGTGGGTAGCTGGAAAGAAATAAGTTGGAATGATGGATTTGTCTTTGTTTGAGGCCCTGCCTGCAAGGAGCTATACAAATCACACTGGAGGTACAGGATCAGGCCTGAAGCAAGAAAGGAACACCTGAGCTGGGCAGTAGTGGTGCATTCCTTTAATCTTAGTCCTTGGGAGGCAGAGCAGGCAGATTTCTGTGGGTCCGAGGCCAGTCTAGTCTACAAAGCGAGTTCCAGGACAGCCAGAGCTGTTACACAGGAAGAGAAACCTTGTCTTGATAAACCAAACAAAAAAGAAAGAAAGAAAGTGACATCTGTTCTGACCAACTGTCAAGTTAGGGCTTGAAGATATGTATTTTATATTCTTTCTCATGCCCTAGCTGCCAGTGTTTGGTAGCGACCTAAAGCCATGCACTTGGCAATGTGGTTCCTTTTTAAAGTTTGTGTTGGCTTTCAGGCTCAAAGTCACCTTTATTTCCTCCCTCTCTCCCACCAAAAACAAACAGAAGAACTCGAGCGCTGTGGGTCTCCCACAGAAGCCTGGCAGGTTTGCTGACACCGAACTCGAGCTCTTACCACACGGTGGCCCCCAGAGGGGTATGAAGATTATGATTCTGTAAATGGAAAATTCCACTCTGTACATGTGTCTACGCTGTCTGCATACTTTCAATGTATGCAGAGATTTCAAGCTCTGAAGACTCCTCTTAGCCCTATTCTGAGAGAAACACTTCAGCAAGCAAAGTTTAAACCTGGTCAACTTCCTTTGGGTCAGACTAGAGCCAGAAAGGCAAACAAGAGACAGACCCTTTGCCTTCCTCCACATGTTTCTTAGTTCCTGTGGTTGAGTGAGAACAAAACGATTTTATTGTGTTTTTGTGTGCCCATTCTGCTCTCCACTTGTGTGTGTGCGTGTGTATGTGTGTGTGTGTGTGTGTGAGAGAGAGAGAGAGAGAGAGAGAGAGAGAGCGCATGCGATACACTGCAGTATGAGCCTGAAAGTCAGAGGACAACTTTCAGGAGTGAGGTTTCTTCACCTTTGTATGGGTTGAACCTTGACTGTCAGGCTTGCAAGGCAAGTGCTTTGTCCTGCTGAACCGTCTTGACAGCCCAAGGATAAAATGTTTACACGCCTTGGGTAGTTCCTGCAGCCCGAAGGCACGGGTGCTGGTAGAAAGAGGTCCTGGAAGGGTGTAAAAGGAGCGTGTGTATCCTGGGGCACAACTTCATGAGTTGCTGCTTCCCACGGCCACTCTCACTCTCGAGTGTTAAGTAGATGTTTGACCCAGAAAGAGAGTTTGAAAATAAGATCATGAAGGCTTTTAAATGTCCTTGGGTGCACACATGGCTTCCATACGAAGGGAGGTTTTGCTAATAGTGACTTTGGAACCTCTAGAGTGGGTGGCTGCTCCAGGTATGGGCTAAATAAACATTTACTTTTTGTCACTGAATGTGGGCCTTAGCCTGGCCATGAATTCTCCAGTGTGCGCGCTCCCTCTCTCCCTCTCTCCCTCTCTCCCTCTCTCCCTCTCCCTCTCCCCCCCCCTCTCTCTGTGGAACTGGTAACAGACATATTCCAGTACATCTCATGAAGTTAAACTGCCCGTTCACTCTCCAAGAGTCTGAATGCAGCAGACAGAAATAACCAGTGTGAAAATTTTTGTTTTTGTTTTAATAAAATATACTCATACATTGGAGGAAAGAAGGCAGGTGGACATGGACCTCGTCTCAGCTCCCTTTTGAAGTGGGCTTGACTGGCTGGACAGAGGCTGTGGTGGGCAGGGTGGGCGTGGGGGTGCTGTTTGTGCTGTGTTCCTTTCTCCACACACTCCTAGCCTGACTGTTAACTTTGTTGGAAGAAGAACTGAGCTGCACACAGACTGTGGGTGGATTGAAGCATGACCTCTCCAGACTTTACCTCTGGGTTATGAGGCAGTTTGGCCAGGTACCAGAAAGCTAGAGATACAGCTTGTTGGGCAGTGGTTTCTCACCGGCCTGCTTGCCAGGCTCTGGTGAATACCTCAAAGTGCTCTTTCCTACTGTGGGCTTTGTAGGCAGGCCCAGTGAGAGGCACGGGGGATCTGTTTGGAGGACCTTGACCTTAGCCTTGCCATACCTCTGGCCAACTTTTGCTTAATGCTCATGCCCTGTGAAGTCATAGAGCTGGACATGGCAGAGACACCCCTGTGTGAAGTGACTTTACTAGGCTCTGGTGGGGCTTTGAATGAGAGACTTAAGGTCTCTGGGCCCCAGTCCCTTCCTGTGAGCCTTGAAGGGGCTCCTCAGGGAAAATGGCAGCCACCCTGCCCTGCTTTCCTAATTCTGTGTCCCACCCTCACCTTGTAACTTGGGATAGGTCTAAGGCAAGCAGAGATACCTCGCTTTTATGGCTCCCACTGAGTGAGAAGGCTGGTGATCTAGCCATAGCCCTTGAACTTGAGATGTAAGCAGATATCCGTAAGAGGGTTCTTAGGAAGGAGTTTTCTCCATACTTAAGACAAAACCCTTAAAACTAAGGCCCAGAGAACCTCGCAGAAGAGAGGGCAGAAAGGTTATAAGAGGCAGAGGACCAGGATGTCTCAATGAGATAGTGTTTTCTACATATGATAGGAAGCTGTGTCCATGAAATCTTAGCAGTGTGGTTGCTGAAATAAGACCTGAAAAAATGACAACAGCAGTTGAAATGCCAATGTGAATGGGGAAAATTTCACAAGCTCTCATCCCTAGAGGAAGAACTACAGTTAAGTAATGGTTGCTGAGAGAGGAAGTCGTCTCCAGGCAAGAACCCAATAGATTGTCTGGTCCCTAGTGTCAGTTCTAACACACATAGAAGCAACACTTTGGAGGCAGAGACAGGTGGGTCTCTGTGAGTTCAAGGCCAGTATGGTCTACATAATGAGACCTGATTTAAAAAATAAAAAAAAAAAACAAAGAAAGAAACAAAAAAGAACGAGAATAAAAAGGGACACAGAAGCTGGAGGGAGGACAGGAAGGGAGGAAATGATATAAATACAGCACTCACATATGAAAGTCTCAAAACAAATTTTCATATAACAAAATCCAAAAACTCAGTATGTACCAGGAAATCCCTTCCTCGACTCATTTATGGAGCTGGAGGTAATGAGGCTTCAGGATAAAGCTGACATCATGGTGGGTTACTGGAAAGGCTTATTTTAAAAAGCTGTGGTTACATTTTTGTTGGTGACTTGTTACATGACATAATTAAATGTCTTTGTGGTTGGGGTGCTTGAGTCGGATCCTCTTACTTACTTACAGCTGGCTTTACTTCTCCACTGGAATTTTGTGGTCCTGTGAAAATTTGTCACTTGTCTAAAAGGATGCTTTGTTCTGGTCAGACAGAGGTGACATCTGTGTCAGAGTCCCCCCTTCTGTGCTCCCTCTCTGCCTCCCTCCCTCTCTTTCTTTTTCCCTGTTTGAGTTAAGGTCTAATTATGCAGCTCAGGTTGGCCTGAAACTTGATGTTTACGTAGCCAAGGCTGGTCCCCTAAGTCAGGATTCTCCTGCCTCTACCACCTGAGTGCTGGGATTAACGGTGTGGGTCACCTTGCCTTGCACTATGTCAGGATTCTGTGTATGTGGACAAGGGCTGGAAGAGAATCAGGAGAATCAGATCAGGGCATCTCTTCTCTCACTCCTTGCCTTGGATACCATCTCCCATGTAGCTCAGGGGCTTTAGTTTCCCTTCTGCTCAGATTTACCTGATAAGTGTCAGGTCTGAGCCTTGCACCTGTGTCTTTCTTGCTCCAAAGGTTCTTTTACCTGTGTCCCTTTTGCCCCTTTAAGTGTTCGAAGTGTTTCTGGGGACTTAAGGGATTTAACTAAGGGTGTGGAGCCAGGCAGTAACACATTGTGGCAGGTGGGGACAGAGAAAACGCGGGAATATCCTAATCTGAGTTAGAGAGGTCCTCCAGTCCCCAAAAGCAGATCTGTGTAAATGCAGTCTGGATGTTTGTCCATTGATGAGGATTTGGGTTAAGTGAGTGGGCATTTCTCTTAGTTACATATTTTTTTGGTTTTTGCTTTTTGTTTTTAGGTATCTGGAGTTCCCAGTTGTGTTTAAAGCAGACTGTGCACGAAGTAAATAGGTTGAAGAACTGATGTCCCTGGTCTATGGGGTTTATAGTAATGGTTATGGGAGGTTGAGGGTTCCAAACTCTGGTAGTGCCTAGTTTGAACTCAAAACAGTTCTGAGTTCCTTTTCTAGCAGCCAACCCTGGTACCTATTTCACAGACATGAACATTGGGTTTGGGTAGGTTAAAAACAAGTCCAGCATTCTACAACTGGGTGTGGTGGTGTTACTCTAAACCCTAGTACCCCTAAACTTCATTTAGAATTCCGCACATCCATCCTCACTACCCTCTTCATGCACCTCGTAAAGGGACCATCTTCCTCCCCCCTCATCTTTACTCCTGCTCTGACATAAGTGGTGAATGCTAAATGGCTGAGCCACTTTGGAAAACAAGTTTATTTAGCACCCTTTGGTATGAGCAGTGTGCAGAATAGTAACTGAAGAACTACCTGCCGGTTACATTGTTTGTAAAAATGTTAGACACCGGCTGTGGGTATAGTTTAGTAGTAGAGCACTTTGTGATCAAGCAGAGCTCAGGGTTCCATCTCCAGCGCATCAAAAATACAGTATACCAGACCTAATGGTATATACATCTGCAGTCCCAGCACTGGGGAAACTGAGGCAGAAAAACCATAGATTTGAGGCCAGCCTGGGATACAGTGTATCTCAAATTAAAAAAAAAACACGTAAATTACTCTCTGTCCCTCTAATTCTACTCCCGGAGAAATGAAAATACAGGTCCCCACAAAGCTTTGCACACACACATTCTCAGCATCTCTCGGCCGAAACCTGAAATCCAACCAAGTTTTTACCTACTGGGCTTTGGTCGACAAGGCACAGAATGGAACACTCTTCCACACTGATGCACTGGGAAAGGAGCTAGATGCAAAGACTGCTTATTGTCTAAGTCTGCTTATGTGGAATTTCTAGGTGGTCTACGGCAGGTGGGGTTGACTGCAAACAGGCATGAAGTACCTTCTGCGAGCGATGAGTGTTCCCAGACTCGGTGGTGAGGTTTGCACAACTGTTAGGAATTTATAGACTACTTAAGATGGGTAAATTTTATGGAGATAAACATCCTACCCCAAGAAGGTTGTTACCATTGTTCACACAGCATTATTCTTAATTGCTCCAGGCAGGAAACATCTCAAATGTTCATCGGCAGTGGAATGGATAAATAAACTCTGAGACGTTTATTCAATGGATCCTGTTGAGCAGTATTAATGAGTCAATTATAGCGACACGAGAAAATGTGGCACCAGGAGCATAAGGGCAAATGATGGAGATACAATTAGAGAAGAGTGAATTGTGTGGCGTTTACATTTTGCCAAGATGTTAACTATTAATTTTAGGGGGCTGGTGGGAACCTCCTTTAGCTAATGGCCTTTAAGAGGCTGGACCAGGTTGGGGCGTGACTTAGGGTACCCAAAAGCCGTGGTCCCTCCCAGCTCCCTCTCTTCTACTTGCAAGCTACGCTGGACGTGGGACCCCATTCCTGTTTCCTTCCTGTGATCCGTGAGTTCCCCTTTAATAAAGAAAAACCTTAGAATACTCTATTCAGCATTATCTTGGGATTATTTGACTCGTGTTCCTCCATTTGACACATTCTGCACCTTTGGTTTGTTCTTGATATCTGTTCTGGGTCCATCATAACAAACCAATAAAGAAGTTTAATGTCACTAATAGGGTTTTGGGTGGTTTCAGGAGCCCTAGTAGCCAATTAACTAAGTTGTAAACAACTAGTTAATTTGTAACCAATTGACAGGTTGATTGAGGAGTCACAGCCAACTTCTTTTCTTTATCTCACCTCTGTTCTTTTGGTAAGAGCTGTTTGAAGTTGGTGGATGGTCTCAGAATCACCTTTGGTTCTGCTTAAATACACTACTTAATATAATTGGTCTACAAAATCTTTCCTTTCTTCCTTCCTTTTTTTGTTTGTTTGTTTTGTATTGTTTTTGTTTTCCAAGACAGGGTTTCCCTGTGCAGTTCTGGCTGTCCTGGAACTCACTCTGTAGACTAGGCTGGCCTCGAACTCAGAGATCCACCTGCCTCTGCCTCTCAAGTGTAGCACGATTAATAAAGAACCAGTGGCTGTCTGTTTTGGCTTTTCTGATTTTCAGGCTCTGGAATTTTAGTAATCATGCTACACCCAAGTACTGAGATTAAAGGCATGGACCACTACCTCCCTGCCTTTTTTTCTTTCTTTTAAGATGGAGTCTCACTATGTAGCCCTCGTGGGCCTGGGACTTGCTATGTACACCAGGCTAGCCTAGAACACAGATGAATGTGTTTGCCTCTGTCTCTCATGTATTGGGATTAAAGATGTGTATCACTACACTCAGGGAAAAATTTCATTTTAACACTAAAACACAAAACAAAGTGCTACTTAATGGCAAACACATGTGGTCTAACTCGAGAGAAGACTAAAGGGGTGGGTGGTTGAGGAGATAACTCGGTCAACAGAACAATAGGGCACTTTCAGAGTACAAGAACTGGAGTTCCATCCTCAGAACCCACAAAACACACACACACACACCACATCAAAAACAAAACTGCAGCTCTGAGCATGGTGGCGCATGTTTGTAGTCTCTTTGGCTAGCCAGTCTAGCTGAATCGGCAAGCTTCAGTCTAATGAGATACCCTGTCTTGAGGGAAAACACCCAAGGTTGTCCTCTGACCTCTGTATATACATCACATAAACACATAATGGGTGAAAGACAGTAAGGTGTAGGACAGTGCTCCTTTGGGAGCCTGGAGATGGCATGGGACTGGGAGAGAGAATGAAGGCAATGGTTGGTTGATTGGTTCATTCCTTCCTTTCCTCGTTTTAAGACAGGATCTCCTGTTGTTCAGGCTGAGTGTATAGCCAAGGGTGACATTTAGCATCGGATTCCTCTGCTTTTAGTTCTTGTAATCTTGGGATTATCAAGGCGTTACCATGCTTGGCTTTTTGTTTGTTTTGTTTTGTTTTTCTGAGGTAGGGTTTCCTCTGTGTAGCCCTGGCTGTCCTGCAACTCACTGTGAAGACCAGGCTGCTCTCAAACTCAGAGATCCTCCTGCCTCTGCCTCCTGGGTGCTGGGATTAAAGGTGTGTGCCACCACCCTCTGGCTATGCCTAATTTTTTTATTTTTATGATAATCTTTTGAAACTTTAATAATAAAATTTTTTGCTGGGCATGGGGTGTAGACCTATAGTCTCAGCTACTTAGGAGGCTGAGGCAGGGATAACCGATGAAACTAGGAGTTTGGGGTTACCCTGGGAGTATGTAGTGAGATCCCATCACTTAAAATGAGATAGGCGGGGAACTGGCTCAGTAGTTAAGAGTGTGTACTGCTTTCCCAAAGGACCTGAGTTCAGATCATCATGTACCCAGATGTTCAGGAGAGAAGACTGAAGTGTGAGCTGATGGAGAGGAGACGCTTGCTTGAGGACCCCATAGTGACCCCTTTACCCTTTGTGTCTGTAATTTAGTGTCAGTGTTCAGACTTCCTTTTGTGTAAATCTCTCTCGGATTGTAATTGAACATTTCCACCTGTTTACAGCATTTAAAAGTTGCCAAACTTTAACGGGAGTGGTGGCCCACGACTTTAATCCCTGCAGAACCAAGTAGATCTTTGAGAGTTCAGTCCAGTATGGTCTACATAGTGAGTTCCACAACAGCCAGGGGTATTTTGAGCAGTGGTTCTCAACCTTCCTAATGCTGCAACCTCATGTTGTAATGACCCCAAAACATTAAATTATTTTCATTGCTACTTCAGAATTATATTTTTTGTTACTGTTATGAGTCATAATGTAAATATTTGTGTTTTACAATGGCCTCAGGTGGCTCTTGTGAGTCGTTCAATCCCCAAAGGGGTTTGGCCCACAAATTGAAACTGCCTGTGTAGAGACCCTGTCTCAAAAATGAACAAAAAGCTGCAGAACTTTGCTTTCATGGTTAACATTTCATGGCTAGAATGAAGTTGTTAATTGAAGAGTTATGTTTAAGAAATTAAACTGTTTAGCTGTGCGATGATGGCGCATGCCTTTAATCCCAGGACTCAGAAGGTAGAGGCAGGCAGGTCTCTGTGAGTTTGAGGCCAGTTTGGTTCAAAAGAGCTAATTCCAGGACAGGTTCCAAAGCTACAGAGAAACCCTGTCTCGAAAAACAAACAAATGAAACAGAAAACTAAAAGAAATTAAAACTGTTTGAGAAGAAGCGCATGCAAATCCTTATTCTTTCTCTGAACTGGGATGTGTGTGGGGGTGTTTCTTCTAAACCATTTAGAACATCGGTTCTCAACCCATGGGTCTCAACCCCTTTGCCAAATCTCTATCTCCAAAAATATTTACATTACAATATAACAATAGAAAAATTACAGTTATGAAGTAGCAACAAAAATAATTTTGTGATTGGGGAATCACCAAAACATGAAGAACTCTGTTAAAGGGTCACAGCATTAGGAAGTTTGAGAACCTCTGAATTAGACCATGAATAAAATAGCAGTGGAAAAATCAAAAGGTTTGATAACAAAGAAAAGCAGTAAAACATTAACAACACCAAAATTTTAAAAGGCAACAAAACCAAATACTTAGAAAAATATTTCTTCCCAAATGTATTTTCTAAAATATATCTATTGAAATCAATGAGAACATGGGGTTATTCAGTTTGTAGATGAATAAAGATATACACACACGTGGAAAATGTTTAATTTTTTTTAAGATTTATTTATTGATTATGTATACAGTATTCTCAGTGCTCTGCCTGCAGGCCAAAAGAGGGCACCAGATCTCATTACAGATGGTTGTGAGCCACCATGTGGTTGCTGGAAATTGAACTCAGGACCTTTGGGAGAGCAGGTGGTGCTCTTAACCACTGAGCCATCTCTCCAGCCCCAATGTTTAATTTTTTTACTAATCAAAGAACGGCACACTAACGCTGCTTTAAAAGATCCACTTTATTTTTGTATATTGATTTGGGTGCCTGTGTGGAGGCTAGAAGAAGGTGTTGATTGCCAAGCATGTGGTGTACACCTTTAATCCTAGCAGTTTGGGAGGCAGAGGCAGGCAGTTCTCTGTGAATTTGAGGTCAGTCTGCTGGTCTACACAGTGAATTCTAGTGAGCCATGGATACATAGTGAGACTCTGTCTTGGGCAAGTTACATGGGTGCTGGGATCTGAGCTCTGGCCCTCATAATTGCTCAGCTAACTTTGTTTTAGCTTCTGAGCCATCTGTTCAGTCCTAATAAGTATTATTTTTTTATCTTTCAAATGATTCTTTGGGCAAGATCACATGCAGTCTGGGTAGTTGGAGTTTGCTATGTAATGGAGGGTGACTTTGAACTTTATCATCTTGCCTTTTCCTCCCAAAGACTGGGAATACAGGTGTTGATCACTATGCCTAGCTCTTAGATCCCCTCCAGTTGTTAAAAGCTGATAAAGCAGATTCTTTTCTGTGCTTGCCTTTTGGAAAGCCAGTTGGAGTATCTATTAAGAGCCCAGGGTTACAAGGCAGTGGTGGTCGACACCTTTAATCCCAGCACTTGGGAGACACAGGCAGGAATATCTCTGTGAGTTTGAGGCCAGTCTAGTCTACAAGAGCTTGTTCCAGGACAGCTAGGACTGTTATACAGAGAAACTCTGTCTCAGAGAGAGAGAGAGAGAGAGAGAGAGAGAGAGAGAGAGAGAGAGAGAGAGAGAGAGACCAGAGTTAGGGAGTTGGTTCAGCTGGTAAATACTCACCGGCAGCTTCTAGCCTCCATAGGTAAGTGCTACACACTCCTATAGGCGCCCCTTCACACATAGGAACATACATACACTCATGCATGCATAACACACACACATGCCCTCTCAAAAAGTACCTACCTGACATGGGTTCTGGTATCTGAACTCAGGTACTCTGCAAGAGCAGCATGGGCTCTCAACTGCTCAGCTGCCTCTCTAGCCTAGGTTATTTTTTTTAAACAATTGTAGTTGATTTGAGAAATGGGATGTCAGATGATTTCATTATTGTGAGATCATAGTATACAAACTGACAACTACAATATCACTAGACAACATCATCTTAGGAGACTACTGTTGTAAATGGATCCGTTGTTGACCTAAATGTCATTATAGCCACAATTGTAACCCAAGATACGTTAAAAATTCCAGCAAAAGAAGTTATTGCAGGGTTGTTTGTGATGCTATAGAATTGAAAACAATTGAATAAGCAAAAGAGGCAGCTTGGCTAAGGGATCATGAACTATTGCATAATTGATGTAAATTAGTTTTTTTAAACTAATGTTTGCTGGCATAGCAAAAGCTTACAGTATAAATCTGTACTATTGTATAATTCTAACATATTACCAGTGATTCTCCCTGGGCTGGATGATTAGACTTTCCCCTCTTCTAGTTTAGTGGTTAAGAGCTAGGCTTTGGGGTTAACAAATCCTCTCAGCTTGGAAGTCAGCAGTCAGTCTTGACCGTCCTCAGTGGTATTGTGGCATAGACCCTCCTTATTCATAAGGACCCTAGTGATCACACTGGGTCTACTGGCTAATCTAGACTTATCTGCCTACTTTAGGTCTAATGGACAAGGAACCTTAAGCCCATTTCCAACTTGACTTCTTCCCCTTTGCCATGAAAGGTAATGTACTTGCAAGTGTGATGACCATCCTATGCTATCTGGACAACCTTGGCAGGTGGTTTCTTTATCTGCAACAGGCTTTCTCCTATCTCAGGACTTGGGTGTTTTGGGTGGGCAGTTCTTGTTTGTCTTTTAGTCTGACGGACCTCCTCATTGTAGACTCTAACAGCATCCCTGGGCTGTTGTTCATCAGGAGTGGCTGATTCCTTCCCCCCAGCATTTGCTGCTTGTCCCTTGGAGGTGAAGTTACCCCTAGATGAGTACTGATCTCTAAAGCAGCTGCAGTTCTTACCGTTTGATACAGTCGTGAGGATCCTCTCCACGGTGTCTGTCTGTATTTTTTTTTAAAAGAATTTAATTTGGTCTCTTGTGTTGATACATAAAACATAAATTATGGGATGGGATTATGTTCATGTGCACACAGGATATAAATCAGGGGAAACCTGCCCATTCTTAAACAGCTGTCATTCTGTGGAAACAATCAAGCTCCGTTCTTCTAACTCTTTGCACTTATGTATGTAAAACTATTAAAAATAAAAAGTGGTTTGGTAGGAGAGTCAATACTCCAGAGGCAACAGTATCTTTTTTTTTAAAAAGATTTATTTTATTTTTAAGTGTGTATTTTCATGTGCTCATATGTGTGAATGTGCCCATGGAGGCCAGAGGCATCAGATGCCCAGGAGCTGGAGTTATAGGTGATCGTAAGCCACGCAGCGTGGGGACTGGAAACCAAGGTCCTCTGTTAGAGCAGTATATTCTCTTAACTCATCTCTCCAGCCCCAAAGTTACTTTTTAATGAAAACTCTAAAAAAAAAACCTTTAAATTATTCAAATAATAGTTTCCCTCATGTTATTAAAAATTAAAAATACAGATAGCATTAATATTTTTCTTCTGATCTTGCCTGTCTTTGTCATTCCCTCCCCAGTGGCAACTCCTAAGAGGCAAATACCACAAGGGCAGGAACTGTATCTGTCCGTCCGTCCGTCCGTCCGTCTGTCCGTCCGTCTATCTACAGGGTCTCACATTGTAGACCAGGCTGGCCTGGAACTCACAGAGATCTGAGGGCTCATCTTCTCAGTTGGAGATGGAACCAAGTCTACAGCAGTCACCCCATTCATGTTTGTAAATCATTGAGTTCATGTATGTTATCTCACCATTTAAAAATGCTACATAAATCCCAGAAATTATTAGTATATTCCAACTTTTTAAGTTAGCTGACTTCGCTTTCAGTGGGTTAACACTACTGCATGGTTGGAAGTTTGCAAACGTTTATATACTCACACAGGTGCACACTGTGGTAGTTTGAATGTAATTGATCCCCATGAACTCATAGGGACCAGCACTATTAGGAGATGTGACTTTGTTGGAATATGTATGGCCTTGTTGGAGGAAGTGTGTGAGTGAGCTTTGATGTCTCACAGATGCTCGAGCCACACCCAGTACCTCAGTTCACTTTCTGTTGCCTGCGGATCAAAGATGCAGGACTCCTGGCTCCTTCTCCAGCATATGTCTGCCTGCATGCCGACATGTCCCACTGTGATGACAATGAACTGAACCTCTGAAAATGTAAGTCACCCTAATTAAATGTTTTTTTTTTTATTTATAAGAGTTGCCATGGTCCAGTTTCTCAGAATATTAGGAAACAACCTTCCTCAAGACCCAGTAATACCACTTTTTGGTATATATCCAAATGATGCTCAATCATGCCTCAAGGGCATGTGCTCAGCTATGTTCATAGCAGCTTTGTTTGTCATAGCCAGAACCTGGAAGCAGCCTAAATGCCCCTTGACTGAAGAATGGATAAGGAAAATGTGGTGCATTTACACAATGGAGTACTACACAGTAGAAAAAAATAACGACATCTTAAAATTTGCAGGCAAATGAATGGAGCTAGAAAACATCATTTTGAGTGAGGTAACCCAGACACAGAAAGACAATTATCACATGTACTCATTCATAAGTGGTTTTTAAACAAAAAGCAAAGAAAACCAGCCCACAAATCACAATCCCAGAGAACTTAGATAACAATGAGGACACTAAGAGAGACATACATAGATCTAATCTACATGGGAAGTAGAAAAAGACAAGATCTCCTGAGTAAATTGGGAGCATGGGGACTTTTGGGGGAGATCTGAAGGGGAGGGGAGAGGCAGGGAGGGGAGACGAGAAAAATGTAGAGCTCAATAAAAATCAATAAAAAATAAGAGTTGCCATGATCATGGTGTCTCTTTACAGCAATAGAAACCCTAATTAAGACACATATGCACACACTTTTTTCCTTCAGTTTACTGTAGCTGAGATTCCCGTATATACTACAATTTGCCTGATTTTGTTACATGTCTTCGAATCTTTCCAGATCTTTATAAATAGAACTACTACATTCTTCTGCTGCTGTAAAGATGAGCCATAGTTTATTTAAGGGGTGCTGACCAGTGCCCCATCTCTCTTGACAAGACTGGCTGGTGCTCAGTGGAAAAAAAAATCTCTTGCTGATGGAGCATAGTGCTGTGCAAGCCAGAGAAGCCAGCTGATATTTTTGTTTTCACTAGCATGCCAATCTTTGAATCTTTTGGGTTTGACTGCGTCATAGTCTTGTCTGGAAATCTACCCTGAGCCTATTTTTAGCTATTTGGCCAGGGGCTCAGCTGAGCTGCACAGACGTGTGTGCACAGGGTGGGCTGTAGTCTGTAGGTGCTGCCTCCCCAGGCAGCCTTGAATTTTAGGGTATGTCTGTTCCTTCCCGATGAACCTGTCTTGGGGCTTTGGAATCTTGAAGTTCTGAATCTTAAGGCAGGATTGACGCTCTTTGGAGTCAGCTTCAGTTCCAGTGGATTCCTGGGTCCTTTTCTGTTCCTGCTGGGACCATGATAGTGGTTGGATATTAAAAGGGTTGTTGCATCTGCCCCTACTCTCTGTCCACTGTGCACATTCTCAGCTTTTTGCCTTCACACAAGCTGTTTCAGTTACTACAAATATTCTTCCCTTCCTCCTTGTTGCCTTTTACTTATTTTTATTTGGTTTTTCGAAACAGCATTTCTCTATATAGCCCTGGCTATCTTGGAACTTGCTCTGTAGACCAAGTTGGCTTCAAACTCCCAAATGCTCCAAATGCCTGCCTCTGCCTCCCAAATGCTGGGATTAAAGGTGTGCACCACCAGTGCCCAGCTTCCTTGTTGCCTTTTAAATCTCATCTTAAATGATCCTAGAAACTCCCCCTTTTCTCATATACATAATGGAATTGGTCACTTTCTTTTCTTAGTCCTCAGGGACTTTGCCCTTGCTACCTGGTTGTCACAGGTGGAGCTGATGCTCCTTGTTGGGTGGGACCTTTGGCAGGAGGGACTCTTGGTACCTATTCTGGCTTTTGAGTATCTTGGAACAAAGGAATTCTGCAGTCTGAGGCTGCAGAATTGAGTGTAGGAACAAAGAGGGCACTGAGAATCCCAGGGTCAGAGGATACCCAAAGGGCTGGGCTGGGCTGTGCACACTTACCCAGTATACACAGACCTTGTAGTCAGTAGAACACACAGAGTTGGCTGTGCTGAGGGGTTTCCTTTTCAGCTTGGCTTCACACGAAGGAATGAGAACCCAGTTGCAGAGATTTGAATTTGACCAGTAGAAGGCTTTCATTTCTAGAAAAAGACTAAAAGAAAATGGCAATCCAGTTAATCACATCTACAAATTGCCGCACTCCCCGGCACTCTCTCCATGTTGGGAGCTACTCAGACAAGCCCAGCAGTGGCCACTTTTCTAGGGGGAGACTGAGAAGGAGGCAACAGCATGTGGGGAGTTGCTGCTACCTTGAACAGATGGCTCCAGCTGCAGTGTTTCGTTTGTTCGAGACAGGAGCTCACTATATAGCTCTGTCTAGCCTGAACTCACTCTGTAGACCAGGCTGGTCTCAACCTCATAGAGATCGTGTGCCTCGGCCTCCTGAATGCTGAGATTAAAGTCACCACACCTGGCTGAACTCCTTTAAGCAGAAGAGGCCGCTGCTTTCTAGAAGCCTATCAACTCTCATTTTAACACATTTATAAGAAGCATTTTATCTGGTTTCTTTATAAAAAATTTAAATTGCATATGTTTATTTTCATTTGATTATACACAGATCAAAAGATTGCATTTTATTTATTTTATTAGAGATAGAGTGCAGCACTGGTTTCTGATGGGGGAAATGTATTTCTAACAGGAGTGTGTCTTGATGACGACTTGAATAAAGCTGTAACAACACCTTGTGTGGTGCCCGGAATGTGGGCCTAAGACTTGAAGCTTCAGGTAGCAAATGTTCTCAGAAGGACATGCCTCAGATGCTGCTGGCTGCTACCCCTTCCCCATAGACACGATGTTGTGTGACCCATAGGCACAGCACTGATGAGCTCAGCAGGCCCATCCTTGGAGGACATGGGTGAATACATGTAGACAATGCTTTCAAAACTGATGAGATTCAGGAAAAAAAAATGTTCCAAGGCACCAAGGATATAAAGCTTTTTATAAAATATACAGAAAAGAGAGGCCAGTGAGATTGCATAGTGGGTAAAGGCTCAGTTAGGTGGTTATGTAGAGAAGCCTTATGGTGGTTGCCATTTAACTGCATATTTTTCATCCGTACATGGAGTACTTATAAAAATGGATTGCTTACTATCCCAAGGCAAGAGTCAACACTACAATTTGGGTGTGAAACATCTTCCTTAGCATTCCGTTTTGAATGCTTTGTCCCCAGCTGGTAGGCTGGCCCTACTGATCTACGTCCTGTATGTTTCACAGCCCCTAGAGTAGTCTGGTTCTTATCTTCTCTGTTCCTCCGTGCTGTGAGGGTACCATGGAATGAGTTGCTCCATCATGCTATCCCTACAGTGATGAACTGAAATGGTGAATCCAAGTAAGCCCCTCCTGTCTTAAGTTGTTCATATCGTATTGTTTGGTCACAGCAACACAAAAGGAGCTAATATACTTATTAAGTAATAAAGAACTGACAGACAAGATTCACAAGCATTAGTACAGTAAAATTACAAACAATACTTTGCAAAAAGTTAGCCCCAAACTGAAGGAGATTGTTCCTAGGATTGTTCAACAACCTTCAGTGAAAATGTGAAGAATTATGGCCACAACTGCTGATCTAATTATTGGGAATGGAATGGCTTTTAAGGACCCAAGAGGAGCTTGGTTTTGCACATCTAAATATGGAAATTTAATAACTGTACTTAATGCAGCCCTCTATCTCTGTCTATAGTGCTGCAGAGAGAAAATTAGTCTTGGTGTTTGTAATTTTACAGATATTAAGAGACTGGTGCAAACAAGACTCACGAGGTGGAGGGATTGAGGTGGCGGAGCTCATCTCATGGCCCAGTCGGGTTGTTGATACAGTGTAAGAGTTGGAAGCCCTGATTGCTGAATCACACACGGGATCTGCATGTGGGGATAGTGAAGTCACCTAGGTGATAGATAAAACGTGTGTGGTGTGTGTGTATATATATGTGTGTGTATGTATGTGTGTGGTGTTTATGTGTGTGTGTTTATGTGTGTGTGTGGTGTGTGTGTATATGTGTGTGTTTATGTCTGTATGTGGTGTGTGTGTATATGTGTGGTGTGTGTGTATGTGTGTATATGTGTGTGGTGTGTATATGTGTGTGTGTGGTGTGTGTGTATGTGTTTATATGTGTGTGTATGTGTGTGTGGTGTGTGTGTATGTGTGTGGTGTATGTGTCTGCGTATGTGTGTGTATGTGCGTATGTATGTGTGTGTGCTCTAGGGAGAGCATGCATTACTTCCATCAGATTCTTGAAGGGACCCATAACTACCAAAACACTGAGGACCTCGAATGTAGATCATGTCCTTTCCTTGGTGGTGGAAGGACAGGGGTCTGGGAAGAAGACATGGGAAAGAGCTCCTCAGGTCATTGTCTAAACTGGTGCCAAGCAGTCCTGATTCTAGGTGTAAGAAGTATTGTTTTAACTTGATGTCCCAAGCCTGACTAAGCACCTAAGCCCTCAGAGGGGTCAATTAACAGTTTTGTAGGCTGAGCTGACCCCTGCCCCACTGATACAAGGTGTCGGCGAGCCCGGAGAGACCACAGGATTAGAAAGCTTTCTGGGTGGTTCCTGTGCTTGTCATCTGGAACTGGCTCCAGGATAAAACTTTGGGCTCATACTGTGAGAAGATCATTCTCAGAATGGAGTGGACCATGATGGGGGCACTGTGTTTGATGTGTGTGTGGGTAGTGGTGAACGGGTATGTTGTTTGTAAAATACCCTTTCAGATTTACTGCAAGGACTCAACATAGGTTACATCCGTGGCTTGGATTTATTATAGCAAAAGTATACAAAGAAGAATAGCAAAGACAAAAGGATGTGCAATGAAGTGCAGGAGAAACCAGATGTCTAGAGTCCTCCCCCAACCATGGCGTCACATAGGATACACTAATGATTTTCTATAGGTGATCCTAGTAGCAGGCGTGGGCACAGTCCAATGCTAATGATTTTCTATAGGTGACCCTGATAGCAGGTGTGGGCACAGTCCAATGCTAATGATTTTCTATAGGTGACCCTGATAGCAGGTGTGGGCACGGTGCAATGATAATTTTCCATAGGTGACCCTGATAGCAGGTGTGGGCATGGTGCAATGCTAATGATTTCCCATAGGTGACCTTGATAGCAGGTGTGGACAGTGTCTACTAGGGAGGGTCATTTAAGCTTCATGGAATAAATGTCTATTCAAGTCCTTTGTCCATTTTGAATCAAGGGTTTGTTGAATTTTAGGAGTTTCTTAGATAATGCAGATGTATATTTGTTTGATACATAGTTGGCAAATACCTTTTCTCTATTACATGTGTTGACATTTTGCTCTGTTGATGTCATCTTTTGATGCACAGACATTGTGCATTTTAAGACAGGATTTCTCTGTGTAGTCCTGGCTGCCCTGGATCTCAAAGGGGTTTGCCTGCTTCTGCCTCCTCAGTGTTGGAATTAAATGTGTAGTGTATCTCCACACTGGGAATGCTATCCTCTTTGAAAACATTATTTATTTTTATATGTTTTATATGTTTCTGCCTGAATGGATGTCTGCTCCACAAGCATGCAGTGTCAGGAGAGGGCATCAGACAGAGTTAGGGATGGTTCTTTGCCTCCATGTTTGTTGTGGGAGCTGCGGGCTGTGTTCCACCCGGCTCCCAGCTGCCTGGCTAGCTTATACCCCGAAATAACAACACACAAATTGTATTCTTTTAAACACTGCTTGGCCCATTAGTTTCAGCCTTTTAACCCATTTCTAATAATCTATGTAGCACCACAAGGTGTGTTTACCAGGAAAGATTCAGCATGTCTGACCTGGTGGTTGGCTGTATCGTGTCTGCCCTGGAGAGAGCTGCATGGCATCTGAGCTCACTTCCTCTTCCTCCCAGCATTCTGTTCTGTTTACTCCGCCTATCTAAATTTTAACCTATCAGGGCCAAGGCAGTTTCTTTATTTAACCAATGACCTTCCTCCATCACATGTTGGTGTTAGGAGATGAACTTTAGTCCTCTGCAAAAGCAGTAAGTGCTCTTGACAGCTGAACCATCACTCCAGTTCCCATACCCTCTTTTTTTAAAAAAAAATATTTAATGAGAGAGAGAGAGAGAGAGAGAGAGAGAGAGAGAGAGAGATTATGTGTCTGTATGCGTGCCCCAGCGTACATGTGGGTGACCAGAGGACCTCTTTCAGGAGTTGGTTCTCTCCGTTCGCTGTGGGTCCCAGGGTTTAAGCTCAGGTCGTTAGGTTTGCACAGCAAGTGCTTTTGCCCACCAAGCCGTCTCACTGGCTCACTATCTTTTTCCTATCTGGACCATAGTTAGAGATAGGAGAAGGGAAATAATGTGCCAGGTTTTGACTGTTTGGTGGCAGTGCTGCCTGGATGCAGGGCTTATGTCATTGGCAAATGTTCCTAGTCATGAATGAACTTCAGAGCCCAGACTTCGGCAGGTTTATTCTGAGGCTAGGTAGCCAGTTCCATGGCTACTTAGAGTCCCAGCTCAGATACTCTTCTGGGGCAGATATAACAGAATTGCTGTGGTGTTTTCAGCTTGTTCTTTGCCAAGACCTAGGCTCTGAGCAAAGCCTTGTCTCCAATCAGATATGAGAAAGCTGAGTCATCCAGAAGTATCAAGCAGGTCGGAGAAAAGGCTGTAGCTGGGGCAACACCTCTTTTAGCCTGTGTTTTCTCTCTAAGGTCCTGGACTTTCTTCTTGCCCCTTCCAGAAACCAAACAGGAACCTTTGCACAAGCTTGCAAAGTACCTGCCCTGCTTTGTAAGATGAAGTAGAGTTTCTGAGGTTCCTATAGAGGTCTGCCTGGCACATGTCTTCAAAGTAACACGGGGTAGGTAGTGATACCAGCTTCTACACTTGTACCTGCCAGGGTCAGCTAAGGCACACTCCTCCCACTCCCATCCTCACCATGTAGCCAGAGTTCCACTTGATGGGCAATGCCTTGTTTCTCCCTAGAAGAGTACACTGTTTTCTTCCCAGGTCAATACTTAAATCTGCAACAGTCTGTGATGCTTCTGCGGCCATCTGAAACTGAGAGATGAGGAAATGCCCATAGAAAGGTGCAGTACTGCAGGCTCAGGAACTAGGGTGATTTACTGGGTGATTTACTGACCTATGCCTCACTTGGAGCATCAGTAGTTGGAGGTGGGGGCTCTCCATGCACAGGTGGAAATGTTAGTACTAGCAAAGCCTGTGTATCCCTTGGCAACCAGACATGCAGTACAGTGCCTTTGACCTTTGCTTCTCATTGCTGACCTCTGGGGTAATTGGGCCCCTTTGCCTGAAGACGCCACAGCCTGGGAGCTGGAGCTTCAGGCCAGGACACACTAACTGAAGGGTGCCCCCTGGTGTCTGTCCTGCAGATCTTCAGGTTCCACTGAAGCTGAACGGGAAGGAGACATAAGCTGGGAAGGTACTGGAGCATCAGTGTCTTCAGCATGAAATATTTGCCTAAGCCTAGGCCACAAAGAGACACTTCCTCCTCACTTCCTGGAAGCATTCATTTAACTTCCCAGGATTTATGCTTAAAAATAAAAAAATCAGAAATTTGTTTAAAGATAGATGTTGAGGGTCTGGGGATGCGACTCAGTTGTCAGAATGTTTGTCTAGCGTGCCTGAGTCCCCAGGTTCTGTCTCCAGCATCACATAAACAGGATATAGTAGCACATGCCTGTAATCATACAACCTTCCAACCGCCCCACAGACCTGCAGTTCTAATCAGTCAGCCAGGCTCTGCAGACATAGCTTCTTACCAGGGGTTTTCATTCACACCAGCTTCCAAAACATTGTTCCAGCTGTTTTTTGTTCTTTTTGTTCTGGTGTTTTTATTCCACTGTGGGCCTGGGGGTATAGCTCAGCGACAGACAGCATGCTCAGCATATGTGAAGCTCTGGATTCAGTTCACGCACACACACACTGACACACACTGACACACACACACTGACACACACACACTGACATACACACACACTGACACGCACACACACACACACACTGACACACACTGACACACACACTGACACACACTCACACACACACTGACACACACGCACGCGCACACACACACTGACACACACACTGACACGCACGCACACACACACACTGACACACACGCACACACACACACTGACACACACATGCACACATACACACTGACGCACACACACACTGACACACACACACTGACACACACGCACACACACTGACACACACATGCACACACACACTGACACATACACACTGACACACATGCACACACACACTGACACACACACACATACACACACACACTGACACACACACACTGACACACACACACTGACACGCACACACACACATGCACACACACACTGACACACACGCACACACACACACTGACACACACACGCACAGACACACTGACACACACGCACGCACACACACACTGACACACACACATTGACACACACACACTGACACACACACACTGACACACACGCACACACACTGACACACACATGCACACACACACTGACACATACACACTGACACACGCACACACACACTGACACACACACACTGACACACACTGACACACACACACTGACACACACACACTGACACACACACACACTGACACACACATGCACACACACTGACACACACACTGACACACACACACACTGACACACACTGACACACACACATGCACACACACTGACACACACATGCACACACACACACACTGACACACACATATGCACACACACTGACACACACATGCACACACACTGACACACACACTGACACACACATGCACACACACTGACACACACACTGACACACACACTGACACACACACTGACACACACACATGCACACACACACACTGACACACACATGCACACACACACACTGACACACACACACTGACATGCACACTGACACACACACACTGACACGCACACACACACACTGACACACACACACGCATACACACACACACTGACACACACACACTGACACACTGACACACACACACACTGACACACACACACACTGACACGCACACACACACACTGACACATACACACTGACACACACGCACACACACTGACACACACATGCACACACACACTGACACACACGCGCACACACACACTGACACACACATGCACACACACACTGACACATACACACTGACACACACACACACACTGACACACACATGCACACACACACTGACACACACGCGCACACACACACTGACACACACATGCACACACACACTGACACATACACACTGACACACACACACACTGACACACACACGCACACACACTGACACACACGCACACACACTGACACACACGCACACACACACTGACATACACACTGACACACGCACGCACACACACACTGACACACACACACGCATACACACACGCTGTATTGGTTGTTTTCCTTGTGACTGTGACAATGTGTACAAGGTGTACTTGGAAGAATGTCATCATAACGACAGGGGCAGATGGTAGGGAAGTTCTTACTCAGTGGTGGACAAGAGTCATCTTGAGACAGGTGGTGGCTATGGACGACCCCCAAGGATTTCCCCCTAATGACCCATTTCTTCCAGCCAGGCTGTACCTCCCAAAGCTTCCAGAACTTGCCAGTGTAGTGCCACCATCTGCGGACTCAGGCTTCTACACATAACCCTGGGGGTCCATTTCACACTCAAACCATATCAAAGTCCTTTATGATGATTTTAATAATGCAGACTCCCAGGGGGACATGGTTATCATTGTTTTAGGAAGAGCCTATTTCATCACTTTTGTGTGACATATTGTGGGTTGCTTTTAGGGATAGGCTCATCAGCAAACTCCAAGGCAACTTCTCAGGTGTAATTTATCTTCTAAGAGGTTTAGATTTCACTATGAACAAAACAACCTTTTGGAGCGTTCTATGTAAGTGGGCTGGTAAGAGAAGAGAATGCTTACGGAACAAACTTCTGTTTTGTTTTGAGACAGGGTACCATGCAGCCTAGGCTGGCCTCGTTCTTGCTATATAGCCAAGGATGATGCTGAGCTTCTGGTCCTCCTTCATCTTTCAGACTTCTGTAAGTGACCCTCACTTATATTTCATAAGCAAGCCCAATAAACCCATTGGTTCTCAGAGCTGGACTTTGGTACAATTGTCCTTTGGTTTGGAACACTCCTGTAAAGATGGGATAGATGTTTGTGTATGTCTCCCCAGGGAAAGAGTTCCTGAAACAGTCATGCATTCTAGGCAAGCACTCTAATAGCTGAGCTACACCCACAGCCTGGAACGAACTAGTAAAAGAGCTTGGTTTCCATTTTGCTCAGAAGTGTGACAGATTGTCTCGTAAATGTTGCTGAGTGGTAAGCTTGGGGATGTAATCTGCACTTGTTGCTGTGTTAGTTTCTAGTCACAGTTGCTGTTGGAATGTGTTTTACGGACTGTCTGTCTGGAATAACTAGACTTGGGTTATTATTGGATTTTGGTTGGGCATGAACATTGCATCTCTTGATGCACAATGAGGGTGTCTTTAAAGTGAGGAAAACATCCTACGTGCTTGGAAGAAAGGAAGCAAAAGCCTCCTTCAGTGATGCTTTGTGTGCTTCAGGGTCTTTACATGAAGAGCAACTGGACTGATTCTCTGGAATTCATTCCTGTTATACTTTGGTTTCTGGTGCTAGTGATGAGGCTGCATTTAAAACCCTTTAACGTTTTGCTAAAACTGCTCCCTTCCCTTGAGTGATGTTGTCGCCAAAAGTCGATTCATTGTGTGATTGCCTCTGTGCCTTTCTAGTTGAACACAGGACATGTGGTCATATCATTCCACTAAAGAGGAAGAATCTTTACTGATAGATGCAGTTGGAAAAATGCGTTAGGAAATTTGAAAACACATTTGGAAAAAATTGCATTTGTTTTCTGAGACCTGAAAGAACATCTGTCCAGGAATTTGGGTCTCAGGTTCTGTGTGAGATTGCTTTTTTGCTTCATCTTTCCCGGGGGCTCTGCCTGTGCAAATGGCTGGGCAGGCATGGCTCCATTTGGGCCTGCTGTTCCCCCCTGGCTTAAGGATAAGGAAGAATTCAGCCCACCCTGTGAACTAAGAGGAGCCCAGTTGGTAGTCTTAGTCATTGCCTCACTGTTGAGTCCAGGTGCAGTTTTCTTGGGGTGAGTTGTTGAGTGGTGGGTTGCCAGTAGGCTTGAAGCTCTGAGCTGGGCCTCCACAAGGTGTGAGTGCAGGGGATAGTTCTTGTGTGGTCCGAAAGCTGAGCTTAGGTGAGGTTATCGGCTAAATGAGAGCTGCCCCTAAGAGGTTCATGTATTTGATCACGTAGTCCCCAGCTGGTGACACTGCTTTGAGAAATAGAACCTTTGGGATAAGGAGCCTAGGTGGTCGACATTGTCCCTTTGGGGCAAGCCTTGAATATTATAGTCCTAGTCTGCCTTGGGTCCCTCCCTCTGCTTCCTGATCCACTCTGATGTAAGAAGCAGTCCCATAGGTCCCTGCCACCATGGATGGAACCACTCCCAGTTACCCTGCTTTCTTTGCCAAGATGGGCTATGGACACGAGTCAAGACACACCTCTCTTCCCTTCAGTTACTTCTGTTAAATATTTTGTCACTTATAGGGAAGCTTGGTGAACTACAAAGCTGAGACTCTCTTTGAGCGTAATTGTGTTGACCTGCCTGGCCCTGGATACATTGGTTCCCATGCTGTCTCCAGCCTCTGACTTCCTGGAACCCTAGAAAAAGTCTTTTTCCTTCAGGTTTTTAAATTAGCAATGCCAGGAGTTAGTTGTGAAGTCAGGCTCCTACTGGTTCTAACAATGCAGCTTCATTGCTAATCTGGAGTCCCCAAACTCCTGTTCCAGTGACAAACCTATAGCAACAGCTCTGGGCCCAGAGGCGTTCAGGGTCCTCATCTCCCCCCTCTTTTTTGAGACAGGGTTTCTCTGATGGAGGAAGGTCATTGGTTAAATAAAAAGAAACTGCTTGGCCCTCATTGGTTAGAAGATAGGTGGGAGGAGTAAACAGAACAGAACGCTGGGAGGAAGAGGAAGTGAGCTCAGACTCGACAGCTCTGCTCTCGGGAGCAGACGCCTGAGAGAGACGCCATGCTCCCGCTCTCCCGGGCAGACGCACGCGATGAAGCAAGCCACCAGGTTAGACATGCTGAATCTTTCCTGGTAAGACCGGTGCTCACAGATTATTAGAGATGGGTTGATCGGGATGTGAGAATTAGCCTGTAAGGGCTAGAGCTAAAGGGCCAAGCAGTGTTTAAATGAATACAGTTTGTGTGTTGTTATTTCGGAGCATAAGCTAGCCAAGCAGGCGGCCGGGGTGCTGGGAAGGCAGCCCCGCCGCCCATTTTACTACATTTCTCTGTATCGTCCTGGCTGTTCTGAAATTCACTCTGTAGAACCGGCTGACCTTGAACTCAGTGATCCACCTGCCTCTTTGCCACCATGCCTGGCCTCCCAGCTCTTCTTGAAGAACCCTGTGTCCTTTGTATCATGGTCTCTAGAGGAAGGTAGGAAGGGCAATCCATCTGGAGTTGCTGATGAGTGATATGACCTCATTTTTGTCTCATGTCCTCTCCTCAGATACTGTCTGAGCCCACACCTTCTGAGGGGTGAAGTATATACCTAGCCTGCTTTCACTTTTTTCTCTTACTACACAAACTACCATAAACAAAGTGGCTGACTCAAATCTACAATTTCTCAGTTCCATAAGTTAGTGACTCTTCCTGGGCTAAAGCCAAAGTGTAAATGGGGGTGACTCCTCCCAGAAGCTATAGGGCAGAATCTGTTCCCTAGTCTCTTCTGTGGCCCCACTTCAGAAAGGTTTTATTATCATACAGCAGTACCATTAGATTGGGACCAGGCCTTCAACATATGAACTTCGGGGGAAAATTCAAAATCCAAACCCTAAAGGGTTGATGTGTTCCTCATTCCACATCACATTCTGAGAATCAGACCTGCATGCTAGCACCTCAGTGTAACTTTACCTGGAGACAGGGTCATTGTAGAAGTAGTTGAAACGAGGCCATTCTGGATGGAGAAGACACAGGCAGAAATCAGAGGGTACTTCTTTACACCGTGGCACAAGAACCACCGATTGCCAGCATCCACCAGCGGCTAGGAGTGAGGTCTACCACAATCTCAGAGAGAACTAACTCACCGACACCTTGGTTTGGGGCTTCTGCATGATGAAGGGAGAAGATTTATTTCTGTTTCTGAAGCCAACCAGCTTGTGGTACTCAATTTGGCATTTCTAGGAACAGCTGCTGGCCATAAGCCAGAGGAAAGGGTGCCAGATTCTTCAGTGCCAAAAGTGGCTGGCCTTCCTCTGCTTCCAGTTCCCTTCCCCCTCCCCTCTTTTGATTCAGCTACACCAGCCTTTGCCACGCTGTTTTAACAGCCTCATAGAATATGAGGGCTTTATTAGTTACTTTTCTTGTTGCTGTAACAAAATACCCAACAAAAGCAGCTTAAGAGAGTTTATTTTTGTGTGGTTTCTAGAATTTTATGTGAATGGAATTTTCCAGTCAGCGCTTCACTTTGAATATAGATTGGACTCTTTTTTTTTTTTAATGTCTTGGAGCCACTCCTCCCCTTCTTCCCGCTTCAAACTGTCCCTGTCCCCGGAACAGCTGACTTTCTTCCATCCTAGCAGTTCCTGGGAGAAACTTACCCAAAGCCAAGATGGAAGGACTTTCTACCACACACTCCGCTGAGTCCTTCCTCTGAACCCTTAGTTCTGTGCAAGTCCAGTCTGTGTGACTGGCCCCGACCTCTGCACCTAGGGGACAGGCTACGATAGGCTTTCAATATTATCCCTGGCTCCTGGCAGATGCTTCTGTGGCACAGGGGGAGCCCCCGAGGAACAAAGGCACAGCCGTGCTGGGATCACAAAAGCAGTCGAGGACAGTCCTGGCATCCTGGTCCTGTGGTCTCAGGCATTATGGTTAACCCTTCTTTCCTTCCTCTCTTCCCCCTTCCTTATTCCTCCCTACCATCCTTCCTCTCCTCCCCTCCCTCTGCCACCTTCCTTGTTTCTCCTCTTTTTCCTTCCTCCCTCGTTCCCTTTCTCTCCCCCTTTGCTTGTATTTTCTAATATTTAAGTTGGGTTCAGTAACAGTGCCATCACCTAGGATATTGTGAGATCTCAGGGAGGCCATGCATGCCAAGAATTTCCAGAGGCTCCCAGTACATAAGTAGTCCTTCATTAATGATGGTCAGACATTCTTGACCTACTAAGGACCAGGCAGTTCTGTTACCCAAAACTGGCCTTCTCGTTCTCCTGAGTGAGGGGATGCTCTTCTTCATCTTGTTAGCAAGATACATGCTTACAAACTTGTTGATAGCTCAGCAATTTTGAAGTATGATTGGGAGATCCAGCATGGACGTCATTTGTGGTGCAGAGCTGGGATCTCATTAGCTGACAGTCGTGCCAAGATCTCCAAGTTTCCTCTTGGGAAAAGGGCTGGGTTTATAGTGCAAAAGTTCCAGTATAGAGTTCTATCTGTGTAATGGCACCGCGGAGCCTGGTGGAAGGTGTTCATTGATGGGAACACTATCCATACATGGACCATGAATTGCCTTATCAATCTCAAGTGTTTGGAGCTGATCCTGCAGGGAAACAAACACGTACCGTAAGGCAAGGTTCTTTCCTCCTTTGCTGCTGTACCCTCACTTGCAGGACTTTCTAAACCATATTCACAGTAACAAGAAGTCACCAGAAGCTTTGAGAAGAGGGTTCTGTGGTCACATGGATGTGGGATTGTTGCTCCTTTGTCTCCTCTAGGGAACATTGGCTAGTCCTGCAAAGTAGAAGCCCACATAACTCCACTTAACCCAGTTTCCCTGACTATTTGACCATGGAACCCTCCCCCCATGGAATGGCATTTTTATTATTACCCTCATCCAAATTTCTGAAGCTGGACACACTTTTGGAAATTCCTCCAAGTGACTAGTATATTGTTCAAAATCACTGTGGTTTGTGTGCGTGTGTGTGTGTGTGTGAGAGAGAGAGAGGGAGAGACAGAGACAGAGAGACAGAGAGAGAGGAGAGAGAGACAGAGATAGAGAGAGAGAGACAGAGAGAGAGAGAGAGAGAGAGAGAGAGAGAGAGAGAGAGATTGAGATTCACAGGGAGGCAAAGGTGAATTTCAAGTATTGCCCACTGGCTTTTGTTTGTTTGTTTGTTTTGAGATAATCTCTCTACGTAGTCCTGGCTGTCCTGATTGGCCTCTAGCTCCTAGAACTCCTCTTGCCTTTATATCTCAAATGCTGAGATTAAAGGTGTTCATCACCATGCCCAGCCCCACCTGTCTTTTTGAGGCAGAATCTCACTGATTCAGCTAAGCTGGCCAGCCATTGAGGCTAGGGGATTTGCATGTTTCTGCATCCCCAGTGCTGGGATCGCCCACTTTTGCTTTGAGTGACTCCAGTTTGTATGGACCATCAGCTTACTCTGAGTACAAATGCTACCAGAGCAGAATGAAGTGTCTGATTTGTGCCAATAACAGTCACCCCTGGCCAAGATAACCACAAGCACAGATTGACAGATGACTTCTTTGCAAAAAAAAAAAAAATCACCATCTGTGAATTTACCAAATTAAATCAGGAGTTCAGATTATACCTACCAGACCATGTCAGAGACCCCAGGCACACGAGCTTATCAAACCAGACTAACAGATGATAGAGCCCCTGGCCTAACTTGCACAAAAGGGGGACACACCCTGGGCTGCAGCATAGCATATCAGCCTGTCACTTTGTCATGGGCCTCTCTGGTTTATTTGTTGCCTCTGTCTAGGGGGTCACCAGTAATTAATTCCCAACTGTCCCCTACCTCAGTTCAGTTTTGGTTGCAGCCGGTTTGGGCTCAGGCTGTGCACATCTGGTGTGCACTTGAGAAAACTGGATCAAAGCCAGTTGTACCTTCTTCTTAGAGCTGTGAATTGTTATTCATCCGCAGGAGCTGGCAGGTGGCTGTGGTTAGCAGCCTCTGATATGCTGGGAAGACTCAGCTGTCTCTTTTGAGACAAGTGGGTGGCATGGTAATCTGCATGGAGTTGGGTTAGGAGCAGGGTCTCTGACCCCAGTACTGTCCCAGCTTGATGTCTGAAAAATTTCTGTCAGGCACTCTCTGTCCTGTGACTGCCCTGGAAGTGTCACTGTTTGCAAAGTTGGGTCCTCTTTGCATCTAGGTTCCAAAGGGTAATCAGTTGTCACACCAAATAAGTCCCCAGGCTTTTACAGTAAACCAGGCTGTAAAGAAGTAACTGTGCTTGGCAGCCTGGTAAATTGGGAGTTTGTACATATCTTGAACTCATTGGCTTCAAGCACATCAGCTCTTACTGTGTTTCAACCCAGGGTGAGAAGAGAAAATCGAAGTTGGGTTGGGGTGAGTCCAGGTAGGTTCAGGCCTTGGATAATTCTTCATTAACTTGGTAGGACCTTGAGCCAGTCAGGCGACCTCCTGAGCCTGGTGTCTCCTCTGAGAAACAGGGATAATAATATCACATTGACTGGTAGCCTGGGAGAGTTTTAAAATGTGTGCATGAAGGATGTTTTCTGTTGGGTGGGAGGGGGAAGAACAAGATTTGTGGGAGGTGTGCCTGCTGAGGCAGAGAAAGGGTCTGGCAGGATAGACTCTATTGTCTGCCTTCCCATTCTCAGCTCCAAGGACAGGTTTGAGCCCTTTACAAGCAGGAAACAAACAGTAGCTGCCTCAACAAATGTTATAAGAGTTGGGCCTCAGGCAGCTGCCTGGGGACAGCATGGAATGCTGGTTGAGATAATCTCATTATTATTATAGGCTGGAATATGGCCAGAGCCAAGGAAGTTAGGCTATCTGAAGCCTAGTAGGTCTTGTGGTCCAGGTAGTTTTGGGCACATAGGGTCCTTGTCAAGCATCCTTACAAGGATCAGGTAAAGCTAGTCCATCAGAAGATTGTGGGTAGCAGTGGGGAGGCCAGAGTGGAGGAGGTGATCTTTTGCACCTGAAGCAGCCAGGAGCACCCAGGAAGTGGTTCATAGGATAAGAAAGACACTGAAGGCGGTGGCTGAGAATCAGTGAGATTCTCATCGGTCCTATACACCAGTAAGGTGGTAGAGAACACAGTGATCAATCAAGTGAACAATCCATTAGAAGGCATTGTGACACCATGAATGTTTTGACAGACTCCAGGGTGTTCCACTAGCCACCTCTTGGTGGACCTTAGCCTCAATTCCTCCATTTGTGAAATGGGGTTAATAAGGATAATTGCCTTGACCTTGGTTGTTCTAAGGATACAGTATTATGTATTTTATGTTTCAGAGATAGATGACATGCAAAAGTTGCAGAGCCAAGAGCACTAGCGCCCCATCTGGCTGCCTGACATGGCATTCAGTGTGTTGTTTTCCTGTGAAGCTGACAGTCAAGGAAATAGCGGATTCTGTGTTCTACATAGCACTCTAAAGTCCTATTTGGTGAAGTCTTGTTCAGGGGACCTCATGGGAATCCAACAGGTTCTAATCTTTGAACAGTGAAGGCAGGTCACTATGGGTTGGCTTCCTGGCTCTTGGGAACACCTCCTTTTGCGCTGATATTAATCCTATGAAACATATATTGTTATTCAAATTTCATAACGCAGATAAACAAACAAGGTCTGGGAGAGGCTGAGGGATTTGGTCAAGACCATGAGGAGGTTAAGAACAAAGCTTGGGTGGCTTACTTATTTTGTAGCCCAGACTTTCTCCTCTCCTCTCCTCTCCTCTCCTCTCCTCTCCTCTCCTCTCCTCTCCTCTCCTCTCCTCTCCTCTCTTCTCCTCTCCCACCCCCTTTCTTCCTCCTCCTCTTCCTTCGCCTTTCCTTCCTTTCCCCCTCCTCTTCCTTTCCCTCCCTTTTCTTCTCTTTTCTTTTTCAGACAGGGTTTCTGTGTAGCCCTGACTGTCTTGGAACTCACTTTGGAGACCAGTCTGGTCTCACACTCACAGAGAGCCCCCTGCCTCTGCCTCCTAAGTACTGATATTAAAGGCATGCACTACCATGTCTTTAATCCTGGACTTTCTATTCCTTCATTTGGTAGTTGACAAGATCCTAGAACGTGGCTCCTAGATTTTACCTCTGGTTAATCACCAGGATCACATTATCTGGTACCACTCAAGATTGGGTTGCAGACCCCAGGCCTCCCAGGAATTATATGTGAGGGGATGAAAAAGCAGAGATTGCTCAGAATGGCTATTGGAGGCGATAATTATTACTTTTGTATGCACAACGGGTAAAATTTGCCTCCCCTTCCTTGATCCCTTGCTAGAAGACTTGATTGGATGAGGAAGGGACACAGGCATGCATTGTATTCACAAACTGTTCCGTGCAATTATTGCTGCAGATTTTACTGAATTTGAAAATGGTAGATAGTAAATCTTAATTTCCCAAGCTCTCCATTCTGGTAAGCAGATGTTAAGGGCTAGCAGTGCAGCTAATTAGCTGTACACAGTGCCCACCAAACGCAGTTCTCCTTTTCATATAATGCATTATGTTAATCACCTGGTATTCCATTTTTCAATAAAAGGTCAACAGAGCACTGTTTGCTCAGAATGTGCAATTTAAACTTCAGGTCTGTGATTAGAGATAATCTAGCTTTTGCTGCATCAAGTGGGGTTGCCATGGAAACCAGACCCACAAGCTCTGTTCACGGCCTTTGGAGAATAAGCACTCCGCATTCATATCTTTGGGAAATAATAATAATAACAACAACAATAATGATAAAGACTCAAACATCAAAAATTGTCAAACAATTAAATAAGGACTGAAAACAAAGAAGTGATCACCAAGGGGAGGAGAGAGAGAGAGAGAGACAGAGACAGAGAGAGAGAGAGAGAGCATTGTCGTTCATCAAAAATCAATAACTGCCACACAGTTGGTCTCTGGAGCATTCAAGCAGGAGATTGATGTAAGTGGCCAAATATTTCCCCTGGGAAGAGCAACGTGTTATTATGCTGAATACAGAATTAATTTAAGTATACTAATGGGCTTTATTCAAGCTGTTATACCCTTGAAAAATATTTTTTTGTGAGTAGCGTTGAAGTGATGGAACAGACCTTTTATGCCATGAGTTGGGCACTCAGTTGTGAACCCCACATAGCCTAGATGGTTTGTGTCCCTTCTGTCATCTGTAAGGACCCTCCCTGGAAGCAGTTCAGTGATGCTGGACTTCAGCATCCTAAGATCTGGCCTAAATTAGCATGACTATATTTATCAAATAAAATAGCAACTAAGATCCATTAAACATTTAGTCTGAGTATGCCCCAAATATGGCACAGGGCACGCTTTTATTGAATTTTTTTTTGCTGCTACTCTGAAATTCCAGTATATCTCAGGATCCACTGTTCAGTCAGCGTCTCTGTGAGGGAGGGGCCTGTAGGGTTAGGGAAGCAATTCTCTTACTGTCAACTTCCAGACTGACATGGAGCTGTGAAGTGTATGCAGAGATGTGGGTTTGACTAATCCGGTTAAGTCTCAGTGTAATTGTAGCTCTAATTTGCTGGAGGCATGAGCAAAGTCAAGTTCAAAGAGGTAACCCCTGAGCATAGCCCCCGCATAGGGGGTCAAGTCTTAAGGCTTTTCCTGCTGAAATTGGGCTGTGGACCCCCTCTGATGTGGTAAAGCCACACCCCCAGTTCCTCTTGCATCTGGTCCAGAGAATGGGCCCAAGCTTAGTCTGGGGCTGTGATTATTAATCTGGGGCCACAGAGTAGGGCCATGTGAATTGCAGCCCTGGATGATGGTAGTCTTGCTCTTGAAACTACTCACATGATGTCATACTGATATGGTCATGGTTTGATTGTCCTTTGATTGTCCTCCTGGATTCAGTTGATGAATACCTACACACATTCAGTTCAACAAGAAAGAATTTAACATATGCTGCCAGGGCCAGGTGTTGGGGGACTCCAAACCAGCCGATTATCAGTCCCCCTCGCTAGGACAGATGTCACTCTGGAACCAGCAGGTGGCGTAGAAATTTGAGGAGAGGCAGAAATGCCTTAAGAAGATGGGGAAGACAAGAGGACTTTCACTATGGAGGCTGGCAGACTTCTTGGAGGAGGGGACTCTCAGTTGGGCTCGAGGGGCCGTGCATTAAATCAGATTTGTCATCTTGAGAACACTCATCTGCAGGCAGAGACCTAAGTGGGATCAGGAGGTGGGGTTGGTAGAGTTAGTTAAAAATCTGGGGGTTTGGTAAATTCAGTTCCATTCTAAGTCAGAAAGTGCAGAGGTTAAGGTAGACTCTGTGAGCTTGGACTTGGATTCTTGTCCTGCTATAGGGGAGGCCACTGATGTTTGCCGCACTCTGTCTGTGTAATGTGAAGGATAGTTGTAACTGACTGTTGCGTACCTGGTCCTTTGTGTTGGATGTGACCGTTTCTATCTTAAATCAGAGCGTCTGGGGTGACCTGCAAGAGACTCTCACATGATTGTGCTTATTAACATTCTTTAGTGTGTGTGGAGGGGGAAGAAAGCTCATGGGGCTCACGAACCTTCTCTGGTCTTTGCTAGGCTCTTTTTGTCCCTGAGCTTGTACAAGAAACAAACAATTGACTAGGATGGGGCCCTTTGGTGGTGTAGCTGCCTTAAGTTGTCCAGGGGATTCTTGGTAGTATAGCTTTTGATGAATCACCCTTGATCTTCTAAGGAACTCCAATAAGTTCATTGGGTCAGTCAAGCTGGACTTGAATCCTTTCTTTGGTCTGTTGATTCCTTTTCTGGGGCAAATAGTCATTTCTGGTTTTGTTTTTATGTGTATGTGTATATATTATGCATGTGTATATTCATACACGTGCTTACATGTGTATGGGTGCACATGTATGTAGGCATACATGGAGGCCTGAAGTTCATGTCAGATGTCTTCCTTGATCTCTCACTTTATCTACCGAGGCATGGTCTCTTTCTTACCTGGAATTCACCAATTTTGGCTAATCTGGCTAGCCAACTTGCTCTGGGGATCTCTTGCTTCTGCCTTCTGAAATGCTGGGATTATAGATGGCTGCCACACCTGTCCAGCTCTTATGTGGTTTCTGGGGACCCCAATTCTGGTCCTAACACTTACAAGGCTAGAATTTTATCTACTGGGTCTTCTCCCTGTCCCTGAACAGACATTTCTTTATGTCTTCCCAGGAAAAGTGATGTAATACTGAATCACCAGTGTTGTGAGAATCAAATAAAGTGAATAAACTCTTTGCTCAGGTTTCTGTGTGCCCCGAGGGCTTGACAAGCATTGTTGCTATCCTCATAATTCCCCGTTGCCTTCAGCCAACTGGTTCTGATCCTCTCTCTAAGCCTTTATCCAATGTGAGCTTGAGGCCCAGAAGCGCCATTCCTTACTAGATGTCTCCTTATCTCCATCTCTGGCTTGCCCGTTCCCCTGCCACCTGCTCCCTCCCCAAGCTCATCTTGCTATGATCTGTAGGTCTTTGGAGTTGTCTAAAGATCATAATTTTTGTTAGTTCTCCAAACCTGAGTTCCGGGCAGTCACATGAATTAGTGGGCTAGAGAATGTCCGAGATGGCTCCCCAAGTAGCCCAGCCCTGTGCCCTGTGCTCTGTCCTTGGTTTCTGACTTGACTCTGTCTTCTCTCCTTCTGGGTCTGGAGTTTAGAGAAGTCCTCCAGGTAGGAGGAGCAGTGTGAGCAATGTAAAGAGATATAAACACAAATGAGGGATTTAGAGAAAGGCAAGTGGTTCAGAAAGGGGAAGCCAGAGAGTGCCTGGAGAGGAGTTCAGGGAATAAAGGAGGGGAGGATGACAGCTGAGAACACAGCTCTGCCCTCCCCTTCTGTGTGGTCTTTGTTAGGTTGCCAGTCATGGTGACCCATATTCCTGGAACCTAGATGGTTCAGTAGGCTTTGGAATCCCTTGTGCAGGGGTTGGGCATAAGGTACAAACAGAGGTAACTGTTGTCTTCATATTCTTTACCAGGTATTAGCTAAGTATATCAGTTTGTTAATACCACAGTAATGCAACAAGCACACAGTAAAAGCAAGTATACATTTTAGAGGCACATAATCCTGGTAAGTCACCTAGTTTTCAAGTCTGGGACTCAGCGGATCTTGTTTGGGTTTGCACATATGGCTAAACAGCAGTTACATATCTGTTAATCAGTGCTGGCTGTGGCAGAGATGGCTGGGGTACAGGAGCAGCATGCCAGGTACATTTTCAGTGGGCTAGCCCAGGCATGTCCTCAGGACAGTTGCAAGGCAGCAAGTGGAAGTGCTCATTGCTTTCTCAAGGCTCTCTGGCATCACGACTGTGATCATGATCACCCTATTGGCCAAAGGAAGTCATATGACTGAACTCAAATTCAAGGTATAGGGCAGCAAACTCTACCTCCTTATTAAGAGGCACTGCAAAGGAGAACACATAGATGCACGGAAAGCTGAAGACTAAGATGAATTATATACCACTGTGTGATACAGTATATATGTAGAAGGATGTTATTCAGGACACTTTTGACCATTCTGCAGCCAGAGGGAATAGAACCCATCTGAAAGTGAAACCTGGAAGAGAGACTGAACCAATGAGCCAGAGCCCTGATCTAGCTGTATTTTCTGCTTTTTAAGAAATTCCTCGTGTGAACTGAGTTCTTGTCATTTTCAGTGAAAAGGAGCCCGACTAACAGTGCTCTAAATGCAAAACAAAGATGTTCAGATATTAACAGCATTCTTGTTTGAGGCTAGAACTGTGCAGAGAAACACAAATACAAGAAAGATGAGGCCCCAGTTAGGGTCTGGGCAATATGGAGGGAGAGGAAGGGACAGGTAGGATATTTAGCTTAGGTGGAGTTAGTATGGAAGACGTGGAAGCTGGTGCAGTATGTGCCAAGGGACTGTGAACAAAATCCCTGGGGCTTTTCCTACCTAGAAGCTGGAGTAGGGTGTGTGCTGGCTCACTGACTCCAAAACATGAGCCTCTCATTGGTAGATTTGCAGATTTCATTGGTATGAATGCTCCTGCTGTGGCTATTTCAAGGAACTTAAATTTAGCCATCAGCAGGAGATATAATGGCTTATTTTGTAATTGGCTCTGGATGTCTGTGCTGGGAAACTTAACCACACTAGTGGCTCAAGATCATGGTAACATGAATTGGAAAGCAGCAGTCTGCAGGTCTTGCCAGTGAAGATTCATAGCTGACTTTGCAGGTGCCGTTTGGGGCTCAGAAGAGAGGTTCCAGGTTGTGGAAAGTTGTTGGGAAGTGACACCGTCATAGTTCTGAATGAGAATATGTGGCAAGAAGTGCCTTTGGACCCCACCGGACTGACTGGTAACACAGAGACCTCACCTGGCACACAAGTAGATTTTGTTGACTTTTTCAGTGTGATTAAAAATTCAAGTTCATTGCTGGTTTTGTTTCCCAGGACTGATGTATGTACTTACTACAAACGGGCACCTTAGCACAACTGAGGTGTGATCACCCACAGTCCTGCAGGCCGGGCATCTACAATCATGATGGGGTCCTCTGGAGGTTCAAGGAGAGGGAGAGTGTTCCATGCCAGTCTCCTGGCTCCCCCTGTGGTTGCTGGGATCATTGCTGTCTTTGACATGCATGTGTACTTTTCAGCCTCTGTCTCCACATGACCTTCTGTGTGTCTTCATCTGTCCCCTCTCATGAGAACATTTGTTGGATTTGTAGTTGATGCAAACATGATCTTATCTTAACTGTTACTTCACACACTTGGGGCTCTATTTCCTAACAAGGTCACACACATCCTTGCAATTTCTTGATGGAATGGTTTATTTACTTATTTTGGAGACAAGGTTTCAGGTAGCTCAGGTTGACCTTGATCGCACTATGCAGCCAGGAATGATCTTAACTTCTGATTCTGATCCTGCTTTTACCTTCCCAGTGCTGGGATTAAAGCTGTGCACTGCCATGCTTGGTCTTATGAAGTTCTGGGGCTTGAACCCACGGCTTCATGCATGCTGGGTAATCATTCTATCGACTGAGCTGCATATCCTGTATAGGTGGCTAGGGTTTTTGGACAACACTGTTCAATCCACAATAGTGGCCAATGGTTATAACCTGAGTCCTGCTAGCTATCCTGAATAGTGCACCTGGCCTGAGGGCCTGCAATGAGCTGGGGGTTGGGGGAGGCAGGTACTCATCCTTGGTTCTGGTGCTTCTCTGGGCCCTCTACCTATTCAGCCTTCCCTGGGATTCAGCCCTTGCTGTGATTCTTGGGGTCAGCAAGGCTGGAATCTGCCTCCTGATCTTCTGTCTCCTCCTTGATGTCTCCTTAGCAACAGGCATTCATTTATTCTGTGCACAAGCCACTGTTTAACAGTATTTATTTCCAGAGTAAGAAATATTTGATTCCAATTAGGGACAGTAAATTGAAACCCAGGCAATGTCAAAGATGCAGGTCAGGCAATAATGAAGAGCTGGGTGACAAAGGACAGGGAGGGAAAACTCAGGAAAAACAATCAAGTTTCCAGTGGGCTCTTAGAAAAGTAGCTCTGTCTTAGCTGGTTTGGTGGCTTGAATAAGAAGTGCCCCGGATCTTGGACATTTGTGCTGTTTGGAGAGGTTTAGGAAGTGAGACCTTATTGGAGGAAGTACGTTACTGGCAGTGGGCTTTGAGTATTAAAGCCTTAACATTTTGAGTTTGCTCTGTCTGCTTCATGCTTCATGCTTACAATTCAAGATATGAGCCCTTGATTTCTTTTCCCTGTCACATGCCTGCTGCGTGTTGCCACGCCTCTGCTACCCCTCACGGACTTTTATCGCTCTAGAACCATCAGTCAGATAAATCTTTCCTTTTCTAAGTTTACTTTGGTGATAGGTTTTATCACAGCAATAGAAAAATAATGGATACAGCTCGTTTCAGTTTCACATCTGAGGGATGGATGCGATCATTCCTGCCAGTGTTGTGGGGACTTGAAATACTGTAGATGGAAGTTTCTGTCCTTTGTAGTAATAAGGGCGGCGGGGCTGCGTCCCCAGCACCCCAGCCGCCCTCACGGCTAGCTTTACCTGAAATAACAACACACAAACTGTATTCATTTAAACACTGCTTGGCCCTTTAGCTCTAGCCCTTACTGGCTAATTCTGATATCCCGATCAACCCATCTCTAATAATCTGTGAGAACCGGTCTTACCGGGAAGATTCTAGCCTAGTCCATCCTGGGTCGGAACTTCATGGCGCGTGTCTGCCCAGGAGCGGGGCATGGGGCATGGTGTCTCTCTGAGGCATCTGCTCCCGAGAGGAGAGCTGTCGAGTCTGAGCTCACTTCCTCTTCCTCCCAGCGTTCTGTTCTGTTTACTCCTCCCTCCTATCTTCTAACCAATAAAATGGGCCAAGGCAGTTCCTTTATTAGCCAATGACCTTCCTCCATCAGTCCTTCCTAGTCCTGCAGCCATTTAGTCCCAACAAAACACACAGAGGCTTATGTTAATTATAAACTGGTAGGCCCATTAGCTCAGGATTATTATTAACTAGCTCTGACAACTTAAATTAACTCATAATTCTTGTCTATGTTTAGCCACGTGGCTTGGTACCTTACTCATTGCAGCCTTTTTCATTTTGCTTCCTCTGTGTCTGGCTGGTGACTGTCTCTCTGCCCTTCCTCTTCCCAGAATTCTCCTAGTCTGGTCATCTGCCTCTTGGCTATTGGTCAATCAACATTTTATTAAACAAATACAAGTGACGAATCTTTACAGGGTACAAGAGCGTTATCCCACAGCAAAATATTGTGTACCAAGGCCTAGTATGCTATAGGGACTCAAGTAAATGGTGCAAAAATCATGAATGAAATAGTTATTTGAGTTTTGTGCATCTTAGCTACACACACACACACACACACACACACACACACACACACACACGGGGGAGAGAGAGAGAGAGAGAGAGAGAGAGAGAGAGAGAGAGAGACACTGACTACACATGACAACCAGATATTACCATTATGGATCAAGTTAACAAAATAGTTCCATCACCTCAAAGAGTCTTCATTTTACACTTTTATCTACTTACATCTGCTTCTCTTCTACTTCCTGTCTGCATTGTTACTGCAGTGTAGCTGACTCCTAACAACTGTGAACCTGTTTTCGGCTTGTGTTTTTGTTATTTAGAGAGTGGGACTGAATAGTATGTAATTTGGGGGGATTGGCAATTTTTACTTAGAGAGTCTCTGGAGATCCATGCAGCTATCACACATATTAGCCACGTATTCCCTTAATTACTAGTTAGTGCTCTAGAGTAGGTATCACAGTATGCTTAAATGTCCATTGATTGAAGACCATCTGAGTTGTTTCCAACGTAGTGCTGCTAGGATTAAAGCTGTTGTAAATCTCTGTACACAGTGGCTTTGTATGCATTACTCTTCTCCTGCATCCTTTTAAGCATTTGGAGTACTGCTATTTTTTAAATTTGAGCTGCTTGGTAGGCTCATAGTAATAGTTCATTTCAAATTTGCATTTATTTCCATAGAAACTAATAGTGTTGAGAATCTTTTGATGTGCTTATGTGACATGATCCAAAAAGAAGTAAAATCTGTTGTAGTTTTTCATAGTTTGCTTATTAACTCCTCTCTCTTCCTTTCCTCTGGTCCAAGGTTTCTTTCCTTCCTATCTTCTTCCCTCCCTCCCTTGCTTCCTTCCTATCATTCATTTAGGGTGGGAAACATTCTCTTTGTTTCCCTGTATTTGAGAATGTCTTGACTTCTTCTGCCTTCCCATTCTCCTCTGTCTTTTTTTTTTTTTTTTTTTTTTTGAGACAGGGTTTCTCTGTGGCTTTGGAGCCTATCCTGGAACTAGCTCTGTAGACCAGGCTGGTCTCGAACTCACAGAGATCCGCCTGTCTCTGCCTCCCGAGTGCTGGGATTAAAGGCGTGCGCCACCATCGCCCGGCCCTCCTCTGTCTTTTTAACCATGATTTTTCTGTATAATTCAGATTGGCTTTGAATTTGCAGTCCCTTGTGCCTCAGACTCCTATGTATTGAGATTATGGAAATGGACTACCATGCCTGGATCTTCTATTCTTGAAGGATATTTTGCTAGGTATAGGACACTGGGTTAACAGTTTTCCTTCCTTCCTCCCTTTCTCTGTCCCTACCACTAGCCTTTTTTCCCTTCCTACTGTCTCTTTTTCTTTCCCTTCATCCTTTTTCTCTCTTTTCCTCCCTCCCTCATTCTCTCCCCATTCCTCTTTCCCCCTTTCCCTGATGGGAAATTCCGTGAATTGTGGGTTTTGTCTCTTTAAGCCTCTGCAAAACATGACTCATGGCCATTTCCTGGGAATCCTCAGATGGTCCTGGCCAGAGCCCATCCTCCTGGCCAGTATTTAATTAAAGCTTCTTTCAAGTAGGCTCAAAATTGTGGTAGTGGTCTTATTCTCAACCAGTGGTATTAACACTTTCCAGCTCTTCACCCAGCTTTTAAAGGCTGTATGTCTATGCCCCCCCCCCGCCCTTTTTTAACTCAGAAACTTTCAGCCATTATTTCTTTTAGTACTTTTCAGACCCATTCTCTTTCTCTTTTGTTCTAGAATATTAATTAAAGATGGGTTACATTTGTTTATGCTGTGGAACATTTTCCCTCCTTCTCCTTTTTTCCCCTTCCTCCTTTCTTTTTTAATTGATTTTACTGAGCTACAAACCCCTCTCTGCTCCCCCCCCCCAACCCTCTCCCATGGTCCCCATGCTCCCAACCCACTCAGGAGATCCTTTCCCCTTCCACTTCCCATGCAGACTAGATCCATGCATGTCTCTCCTAGGGTCCCCATCGCTGTCTAGTTTCTCTGGGATTGTGACCTGTAGGCTGGCTTTCTTTGCTCCATGCCCCCAAACCACTTATGAATGAGTACATGTGATGATTGTCTTTCTGGGTCTGGGCCATCTCACTCACCATGATGCTCTCCAGATCCATCCATTTGCCTGCATGTTGTAATAGGAGCGGCTGGGCTGCGTCCCCAGCACCCTGGCCGCCTGGCTAGCTTATGCTCCAAAATAACAACACACAAACTGTATTCTTTTAAACACTGCTTGGCCCATTTCTATCTAGCCTCTTCAAGGCTAATTCTCACATATTAATTTAGCCCATTTCTAATCATCTGTGTAGGTGCGCTTACCGGGAAGATTCTAGCCTACGTCCATCCTGGGTGGAGCTTCATCGCATGTGTCTCAGAGAACAGAGCTATCGCATCTCTGCCCGGGAGAGAGGAGCATGGCGTCTCTGCTCCAGAGAGCAGAGCTGTCGAGTCTGAGCTCACTTCCTCTTCCTCCCAGCATTCTGTTCTGTTTACTCCTCCCACCTATGTTTTAACCTATGAGGGCCAAGCAGTTTCTTTATTGCTTAACCAATGAAATCAACAGATTGATATATGACACTCCCACATCACCTGCAGATTTCAAGATGTCATTATTTTCCTCTGCTGTGTAGTACTCCATTGTGTAAATGCACTACATTATCCATCCTTCAATCGAGGGTCATCCAGGTTGTTTCCAGGTTCTGGCAATGGCAAACAATGCTGCTATGAACATAGTTGAGCACATGTCCCTGTGGTATGCCTGAGCATCCTTCCTTGGGTATATGCCCAAAAGTGGCACCGCTGGGTCTTGAGGAAGGCTGCCTCCCGATTTTCCAAGAAATCACCACACTGACATCCAAAGTGGCTGCACCAGCCTGCACCCCCACCAGCAATGCAGGAATGCTTTCCCTACCCCATAACATCCTCAGCACAAGCTGTCATCAGTGTTCTTGATCATGGCCATTCCCACAGGTATAAGATGGAATCTCAGAGTTTCAAACACTCTCTTGAAGTTTTTTTTTTTTTTTTAGGTCATTTTCTTCTGCTTCATCTATATTTGGTTGTTCAAGTCTTGCTGTTGTAGGGTTACTAGTTTTTACTGGTGTTGTGTTGTGTTTCTCTTTGTGGTATTGCGTGTGTTTTTACCTTGTCTACCCATCTTTTCCTCTGATAGATGTAGTTGGAGCTGTCTGTGACTCTGGTGATCAAAGTTCCCAGGTGCCAGAGGATCCAAGGCTCAGATGGTTGCTCCTTGTGGTGCAGTCAGGGCCACAGTTCCAGTTACCCCATTGGTCACTCCGTATTCCTGGAGATCTCTTGGCACTCCTGGGGTTTGCTCTGTTCCTGTGGAGTTTTCTCTCTCAGGCCTGTTCCGGCCTAGGTTGCTGGCTCAGTCCTGTTTCTGTAAATGTCCCTGGTCTGGATGTGTTCCTGCAGAGGTCCCTGGCTTGGGGTTGGTCCTGCAAAGGGTCTCTGGCTCTGGTCTACTCCTTCAGAGGTGCCAGACTCACATCCAGACCTGCATAGGTCCTGGCTCAGGCTTACTTCCTTGGAGGTCCCAGATTCATGCCTGGACCCACAGAGGTCCTGGCTCAGGTCTGCTGCTCCCTTGGAGGTCCCAGATTCATGTCTGGCCTGCAGAGGTCTCTGATTCCTGCTTATTCTCTCGGAGATCCCAGACTCACACCCAGACCCTCAGAGGCTCTCTCTGTGGAACATTTTTTTTTTTTTTTTTTTTTTGGTTTTTCGAGACAGGATTTCTCTGTGGTTTTGGAGCCTGTCCTGGAACTAGCTCTTGTAGACCAGGCTGGTCTGGAACTCACAGAGATCCGCCTGCCTCTGCCTCCCGAGTGCTGGGATTAAAGGCGTGCGCCACCACCGCCCGGCTGTGGAACATTTTTTAATGAGGCAAAGATGTGTTGCATTCTTTTATGCTGCATTTGTTTAACTCTATGAAGTTGTGTTAATTTGCTTGTCTAATGTACTTGATTGTTCTAATAAGGAGCTGAACAGCCAATAACAAGGCAGGAGAAAGGGAGGCCTGGCAAGTAGAGAGAATAAATAAGAGCAGAAATCTGGGAAGAGAGGATTGAGCAGTGAGAAAAGAAGGAGAGAGAACTCCGGCTGAGGGGCCAGCCACTCAGCTACACAGCAAGTCACTGAGTAAGAAGTAAAGAAAGATAAATAGAGTAGAGAAAGATAAAAGCCAGAGGCAAAAGGTAGACAGAACAATTTAAGAAAAGCTGGCTAGACACAAGCCAAGCTAACACTGGGCATTTATTTTATTTTTAGTATATGGAGACTTTATATAGGACAAGGCTTTTTATTAAGAATTAGTACAGAAGGCACAAACCCTTCAATAAATGGGGACATGACAATTGATGCATCCATACATTAGGACCCATAAGAATGTCTGGCTTTGTAACAAGTCTTGTTTGTAATATTTCAAAAACCAAAATGCCTCTAGCAGTAAAATAACTGGAAAAATAACATAATGGAGTACTAATATTATGGAATACTTAGTGATGTATATGAGAAGCATGTGTACATTCCTGAAGCACAATGATGTGGGATTCCCCTCTGTATGCTATGAATGTGTTTTATTACCACTGGTTAATAAAGAAGCTCCTTTGGCCTATAGCAGGGAAGAGCATAGCTAGGCAGAAAAACTGAACTGAATGCAGGGAGAAATAAGGTGGAGTCAGGCAGATGCCATGTCGTCGTCCAAGAAGCAAGATGTGAAGTAACAAACCACAAGCCTCGTGGTAAAATATAAAATAATAGAAATGGGTTAATTTAAGATGTGAGAGCTTTCTAGGAATATGCCTGAGCCATTAGCCAAACAGTGTTGTAATTAATATAGTTTTTGTGTGATTATTTGGGTCTGGACGGCTGGGAAATGAAAGCACTGTCTTTGTTTACAGCACAATGACCTATAAAACAATGAAACCGGAGAAGAATACACACTTCTTGTTCAAAGCGTAAAGGTCAGAAATCGCCTAAAATTTAACTGTTTTCTTTCTAGTGATATATACCTATATAGGCTGATCATTTATAAGAGAGAATAAGACTCAGAGTAATTTATTTGAGAACTGGGTGGTGGGGCCCCTAAGTATAAAGAGTAAAAAACAACCAACAACACTCGTTTCCCCTTTAAACTTTGATCATACAAATGTCAGATCTTTTACCATAGCATCAGAGATAGATGTACTTAACAAATCCTTTTTGTTGTTCAGGTTGGATAGTTTCTGTCAGTCTGTTACCCAGAATAACTCTTATGACTATTCCTCTGCTTTCTCTGTTTTGCTAGGAGCCCAACTACTAAGCTTTTTGTCTCACACCTATTTTTTAAATTTCAAGAAAAATATCAACTAATTGTATGTGTGCATGTGCGTATACACAGGCATGAATGCCGTGGTATGAGTGTAGCCGTTAGAGGACAGTTTGGTGGGATTGTTTCTCACTTTTTACCGTGTGGGTTCTGGGGGTTAAACTCTCCCATGAGACTTGCTAGCAAGTGCCTTTAGCTACTTAGTCACCTCACCGGCCCTAGTTTCAAAACCGTTGTTTGGCTTTTCTTTACACATTTATTTCTTGGTGAGATCTTCTGATTTCCCATTTTCTCCCCCCTAACCTTATGAGGACTGTGTTTTGGTTTGCTTGGCTTTTTTTTTCTGCACCACTGTGGCAGGGAAAGCTGCTTTGATCCTGCCAGGTGAGGGAAGAAGTCCAGTTTTCCGACTGACACCTGCTGACGTTAAGACAAGGACTTTTCACTACTGCTAGGTAGGAGATTTGTCTTCCTATCTGGCCTTCACTGACTTTGTAGGGGTGAGGATCAGTGTTCATTATCACCTGGCAGGGATAGAATGAAGTTCCTGGCTTCCTGCTTAGCCTTCTGTGGTAGTCTCTGAGCGAGAATGTTGGGACATCTGGGTACAGTTTCATGCAGTGGTAATCCAGGCTTCCCACTTTGCTAATATTGGAGGCAGGCACAACAACAGATTTTACTTTAGTGTTGTGAGAAGTAGAGTGGCCTTTTGTTAAAGTTCTCTGTCTTGCTAGGCTTGTTCTTTGATGACCTTTAACAGAGATCATCTTTTTGTTGTATGTATGGTGGGATGAAGTGCTAGAGATTGAACCAAGATGTTTCACAGAAGAAATTTCTTTTTGTTATTATTAGTGTATTTTTTGAAAAATTGATTCTTTGGGAGTTTTCATATCATGTACCCCAATCCCACTCATTTCCCAGTCCCTTTGTATCCACCTTCATCCTTGTGGTGTTCCCCCTAAAGGAACCTGCTGCCACCCCGTGGGACCAGCCTTGGGTCACCTGCATTATGAATGATAACAGTTTGTCCAGGTTCAGAGTCAAGGCATCCAGAGGCTTCTACAGCTGTGATCCAAAGGGATCAAGCTACATCTCAAGCTGGCAGCAGAACTTGGCGTTATCTAAACTGTGCAGGAATGCACCAAGGTTTCGAAAAGCTACTGACACCAGCAGGATTAGATTTCTTGCATGGAACTCCTTGTGCGCTGTGCAAGAAGTTTCAAAGGTAAAACCCAAGTTGTAGAAGAGACCTCAGGATATTAGAGATGCCAGAAACATGGGCATTTATCATGAAGGCTCTGTTATGCCAAGATCCACGAAGTCTCCCAAAACCAACAAGGAGACCGAGTCCCGCATGTAAAAGCAAAGAGCCTTTATTTTACCCAGGTTGCAGTTTTGTCTCTCTGCATGTCCAATGTATTGGAATAAACGGAGAGCCCCGAGCTTAGTTAGAGTTGGTTTTTTTATAGTAGTAAAGGTTGGGGTGAGGGATTTCTGAGGTTCAGGACCCCTGATTGGCTGACATCTGTCTAGGGGTGTCCTGGTGAGTGTGCTAGCAGGTGATCCTATCTACAATGGTTGGAACGTTAGGCATTTCCTTTGGATGGTTTTGTTCTTGGGTGGTGGTTGGGTCATCTCAGTTTGTGGTTCTTCCTGCAGCCAGGTATTGCTTCAGGGTAAACTACTGAGACTTAGGCCTCCATTAAACTTATCGATGGCTGAGTCCTACTCTGGCAGGTGATAATGGTTGGAAGAACTTCCTGTGTGTGGTCTGTTTCTATTTAGCTTATCATGGCTGGCTTCTACGGCTCCAGGTATGTAGTGGGACTGACTCATAAGAGAGGCCACATGTGTCTAAGATAACAGAACTGGGGAGTAGGGCTACCCAAGCACACTGAAACTGTCATGCCCAGATCATGGAGTTCCCCCGAAAACCAACAAGGAGGCTGAGTCCTGTATATAAAAGCAAGAGTCTTTATTCTTACACAAGAGAGCCTCAAGCTCAGTTGGGGTTTGGTTTTTATAGTAGCAAAAGTGGGAGTGAGGGATTTCTAAGGTTCAGGAACCTGATTGGCTGACATTTGTCTAGGGGTGTCCTGGTGAAAAGCTGTGGGTATGTGCTGGCAGGTGATCCTATCTACAATGGTTGGAATGTTAGGAATTTCCTTTGGATGGTCTGATCCTGGGTGGTGCTAGCTTATGGCCTTTCCTGGAACCCAGTGCTGCCTGCTATGGCAGCTGTGCAGCCTGGGCCCCACAGAAACATGTGCTGTTATCACAAGCCCTAGTTACTGCACATGGCACTACAATATTTTCTGTTTATTTTGTTGTGTTTCAGTGTTACTTTGTCCCTGATTCTTCCCTTTTAGGATGTGAATAAATCTTCCCTCTCTCCCTCCCTCCCTCCCTCCCTCCCTCCCTCCCTCCCTCGTTTCTTTTCTTTTCTTTCTTTCTTTCTTCTTTTTTGACAGGGTTTCTCTGTGTAGCCCTAGCTGTCCTGGAACTAGCTCTTGTAGATCAGGCTGGTCTCAAACTCACAGAGATCCACCTGCCTCTGCCTTCTGAGTACTAGGATTAAAGGCATGTGTCACCACTGCCAAGCTAAATCTTTCGTCTTAACGTATGTTTTATCAGGTATTTGGTTACAGCAATGAGAAAAGTAACTGATACAACTGCCTTCTTTCTCTGACAATTCAGAGAATGGGTGCTTTATATCTAGTGTAGGGTTTTTAGCTGTGTGTTGAAAGAAACAGAGAAAAGCACGTGTATTTCTTCTTCAAGTAGTGGGGAATATTTAAGGAATATTTAAGATCTAAGCTACATGGACTGGAAAGATGGCACAGAGGTTAAGAAGAACTAGCTGTTCTTCCAGAGGTCCTGAGTTCAGTTCCCAGCAACTTCATGGTAGCTCACTACCATTTGTAATGAGATCTGGTGCCCTCTTTTGGGGTTTAGGCATTCATGTAGGTAGAATATTGTATACCTAATAATAAATAAATAAATCTTAAAAAAAAGAAGATCCAAACTATAGCAAAGTCTTTCTTTCATCAGACAGCTTGAATAGAGGCCTAATTTGAGTTTTTAAAAACTGTTTTGTACTCATGTACGTTTTAATTTATGTGTATGAATGTTTTGCCAGCATGTATGTAGGTGATGGGAACTAAACCCAGTTTCTCTGTGGAGCAATAAGTACCGTCATGCATAGAGATTTCGCTCCAGCCTCCAGAGGCCCAATTTAAAGTTGTTCCTATGGTTCTGCCAGACACAAATTGGAGTGGGAGTGATTAACCAATTGTAGGGCAGATTTCCCAGACCCCTGCCTCTTCTCCCTGGGGTACTGATTTTATCTGTCTGGTTGTAATGTTTCTCCCTCCTACCTTAGCTTGTGAGGAGAGGGGATACAGCCAGTGTGATCACTTATCTGGGATGACAGCAACTAAACATGAAAAATGCCCTGGGAGAGACAAAAGGACAGTGATCAGAAAGGCTTTTTCTTTCAACCTAAATCATGATGTTTTGGGCATCGGCTAGAATTTTCCATGTTATTTATAACTGTCCATCCCTGTTAGGGGTTATATGTTTTATCTAAAAATAGATCATCACTTCCTAATCAGATGATAAATGTGTGTCCCAAATGGAGGCACCATAGTTAGCCTTCTCATTAGCAGACGTTCAGGTGAATAATGAAACTATTACTAGCAGGACATTGGCTCAGATAACTCAAGATGATCAGTGTTCAGATGTTGGGTTCTTTAGATTTTCTTGGGACCCTTTATGTTACTGAAGTAACCCTCATTACCAAGATTCTTCAGGATGACATTTAAATTACCTCTTACTGCCAGCAGGCACTGGAACTATGCTGCGTCTTGTTGGAGTTTGGGCTGGGACCAGGCTCTTTCTCTTCCATTTTTCTTAGGGGATTTCAGTGATGCATCAAAGCCATAGACTTAGAAGGTGGCCAAAACTCATCTCCTCTCTCCACTCTTAGACAATTCTCAGAGTACTGTTGCTCATGTGAAACTACCCACTGCTTCTTAATCCTAGCTTCTCATTAGTGATATCTAAGAAGTAGTGCTGTGGCCAAGAGAAATTCTGTGTCTGTGTCTCTTGCTTCCCTGTAACTGCTTCACCCTCCATCCCCAGTGCCTTAACCAGTTGCTTGTACCTTGTAGATGGTCAATGAAAACTCAGTGGAGTGCCTGGAACCAACCTGTTGGCGTTTCCCTCCTGGGTGCGGCCTTTTGCGTTGTTGCTCTGTTCTGATAGAACCATATGGCTATACAATAAGTGAATCAATGGCAAGCCTGCTATTTTCAAAGCAAGTGATCTTATGAATGAAACCCAGAGAAGGAATACAGTTATTCCACCCAAAGAAAGAGACTAATTAAACACGAGACCGCAGTGTGCACATTTACAGGGAGAACTGAAAGTGTTTGGCTGTGGGGAGTCACACTGCTCATTCCTAGAGCAGGGTGAGAGGGGGAAGTCTCCATCATGTTTGTAGTGATCAAAGATGTTCTTAAATTCAGCCCTTTTGTTAACCATGCGATGAATGAGGCTGACTTAGTGGGACATTTCAAGCAGCATGAATTAATTGTGAATTGCTTCAAATGATCAAGCAGCCTTTATCCAGCTCTCTCTTATGCTTTTGCAGGAAGGGCCAGAGGCAGCTCAGCTCATACCATATGGTGGCAAATAGTAGGTAACAAAAGCTGGCTTCATGTAATTCTTGAGAACCACTTGTTAATGTCTTGTCTGAGTCTGGCTCCTTCCTGGCCTTGCAGTAGTATCAGAATTATGGTAGACACTGAAGAGGCCACCCATCCCAAGTCTTACAGGACTGTTTCTGTTTCAATACTGAGAGTTCCTTGAACTCTCATTTCCTGTGAAAAACCTTAATTGCCAGAGACAGGAATAAAAGTTGTGGAAGAACTACAAGATCCAGTTGAGACAGAGCTCAGTACAACACTGTTTTGGAGTTGACTGATACCGAGTAGGTCATTCTCTTTCTGTGACTACCTGACTTCTGATGGTGGGAACCACAGGTGGCCTTTTAAAGATGCCTTTGCTTACCCTTGTTCAATACCTGGTCTGAAATTCTTATAGGAAAAAGCTTGGCCTCTGGACTTGGGGATCTGAGTGTGTTTACTCATTTGAGCTTGTGTTAGTCACGTGCCCTAGGGAAGTTATCTACCTGTTCTGAGATTCAGTTTCCCTAAGCAGCGAGGATACTAAGAGCACCCCAGAGTTTTGCAACAAGCATCTAACGAGACAATATGTGTAATGTTGACTGGAGGGCTCTGTCAGAGTAAGTAATCAACACATAGTTCCTGGTACAGCAGCTGATGGGTATGGTTGGGGATAACACTACCCTATGCTATGTTCAGATCTCGTATGTTCTCCTTATGTTCTCCTATGCACAGAGGTGGTGGAAACTTGTTGTGCATGAGGCAGAGAGACTCTGGTTGAGTGCTTTGGATCCTGCTCTCAGATCAGATAAGTTATCTGGGCAGGGAAAGTGGGAAAGGAGACTATCCAGCGCCCTCCAAACATGTGTTTAGAAGCATGGTGAATTAGCCATCCTTTCCCCTATTGGCGATAATGTATGTACCCAAATATTTATAGAACTGGGTCCTTATTTGTGATTACTTGACATAGGCAGTCAGCAGGTCTGTGGGACTGAAGCAGCTTGGAGAACACAAGTGCTTCCTGGCTCATTTTTTCTACTCTGTTCCCTTCATCTCCCTTTGGTGAGTCTTCCCATGGCTCTCCTCCTGGGTGGGGCCAATCAGGTCTTTCATAGCCATTTGTGTAAATCTGAATGAAATTTTCTCTTTTGACTATTATTAATGTGAGGAAAGATCTTTGGGGGCAGTTTAGTCTCTGCAGATTCTTTAAAGATATTTTAAATTTGTTTTTTGACAGTTCTATATATGTATAAATGTATATTGAGCACATCTAGCCAGAATCCTCCTCTTACCCCTCAAGGAGCCCCACACTAAATAATTTCCCCTCCCACCTTCTTGTCCTCTTCCTTTTCTTCTCTTTTTCTGGGAGGAGGGCACATCCAGTTAGTACTGCCTACATATGAATGAGTGTTGGGCCACTCACCCAACCGTGGATAAGCTACCAGCAGCCACACTCCAGGAGAAAAATTACTTCCTCTTCTATAGTAGCTATCAATTACCAATAATCCCTTATCTAGGGGTGGGACCCCATGAGTCGTCTCCTTTCCATGCTACAGTATTGACTGACTTGATCTTGTGTAATTAACCATAGCTTCTGTGAGTTTGTGAGTGGAATGGCCCTGTCATGTCTGGAAGATAGCTTTTTTTAAACATTCTTCCCTATGTTTTGGCTATTACATTCTTTGTGCCCCCTTTCCCTATGCCTTGTGGGGTGGGGCAGCTGGGTGAGTTGATATAAATTGTCCCATTTAGGACTAGTGCTCAACAGTCATTTATTCAATGCACTTTTACTACTTATGAGTGTCTGGGGCATTGACTGCTGCCCACTGCAAAAGAAGCTTTGCTACCAAAATTGATAGCAGCACTAACCTATGGCTATAAACAAATGATTAGAAGGCAGTTTGACAATTCATCCATTTAGCAAAACAACAATAGTAGGTTTCCCTCTAGGGTCGATTACCTTTACACTCATGGGATTTTGATTAGATTTTTATGACCAGACATGAACTACTTCCTGTGGACCAAGCCACAAATCCAAGCAGAAGACAGTTCCCATAACAGCCATACCACTATTATACCAGCAGACACATGTTGCTGAGTAGGTTGATCATACAGCTTGTAGGGTCTACTATGGGTAAGTCCATTGATGACTTTTCTCTTTTTTTAAAAAATATTTATTTATTTATTATGTATACAATATTCTGTCTGTGTGTGCCTGCAGGCCAGAAGAGGGCACCAGACCTCATTCCAGATGGTTGTGAGCCACCATGTGGTTGCTGGGAATTGAACTCAGGACCTTTGGAAGAGCAGGCAATGCTCTTAACCTCTGAGCCATCTCTCCAGCCCCATTGATGACTTTTCTCACTTGGCAGTTTTCATGGCACCTTCTGGCTCTATAAAAACTAACCACCAGACAGGAAGTTTCCAGGTAAGTTCCAGCTAGTTTCATATATGTTCTCCAATCAAAGAATGTAACATCTTCAGCAACAGGATCATCAATCTAACTATGGAGGACCACGAAAAGCAGTGGCAATAGCTTGTGTTGTCTCAGGGATCTCTCGAGCCTCCATGATAAATATTCCTAGAGGCATCCCACACTTGGCACTGAGATAACCAGTATTCTGGGAGAAGCATTATTGACCCATGCAGGGATGTTCTAACTCTGTTTGTTTTGTTTGTTTTGGTTTTTTGAGTCAGAGTTTCTCTGTGCACCTCCAGCTGTCTCGAACTCACTTTGTAGACCAGGCTGGCCTTGAGCTCACAGAGATTCTCCTCTGCCTCCAAGTGCTGGGATTAAAGGTATGCACCGCCATTCCCACACTAAACTCCTTTTATAAACACTATGTTTTTAATTAGCTTATGAAATAGTGGGATTCCATAGGCTTTTCCATACATATCCTTTTAATGTGTTTATTTCCTGTTGTCTTTATGGCTCTTTGTGGAGACAGGATCTTGCTATGTATTTTTCACTGTCCCTGAACTCATAGCTTTTCTGCCTTAGGCTCCAAGTGCTAACAAGGGAACACCACTATGCTCAGGTTTTCAGTTTCAGTCATTAAATATGTTAGCTCTAAGGTGTTTCTCTGTAGCTCTCTAGTAAATTTGGGATTGTTCCTTTCCTCCTGGGTAATTATTTTTATTTTGAAAATTTATTTTTACTTAAAAACTATGTGTATGCATGTGTGTGGGTTTGTGCACATGCATGTGACATCTACAGAGGCCAGAAGAAGGCATCAGATCCTCTGGAGCTGGATTCCATGTGTTTGTGAGACCCTTGATGTCATGAATGCTGGCAGAACTCCAGTCTTTTGCAAAAGCAGTGTGTGCTCTTAACGACCAAGCCTTCTCTTCAACCCTGGGAATTCTTTTAAAAAATAAGAGATAGATGTTAAATTTTTGTCAAATATCTTTCCTGAATCTGTTGAGATAACTGGTTTCTGTTTATAGTTTATTAATATTGTGGAATAAACTGACTGATCTGGGGCTGGAGAGATGGCTCAGTGGTTAAGAGCACTGACTGCTCTTCCAGAGGTCCTGAGTTCAATTCCCAGCAACCACATGGTGGCTCACAACCACCTTTAATGAAATCTGGTGCCCTCTTCTGGCCAACAGGCAGGATACTGTATAAATAAATATTGGTTATCTTAAAAAAAAAAATAAAAAAAATAAATTGACTGATCTTTTTAAATGTTAAACCATTCTTTGATATCAAACCACTATCAAATCTCAAGATATAAAGCCATCATGAGTATTGTTTGATCAATTTAAAAAAGTTCATTTTGAGATGGTTTGTTACTTGTTTTATTGACCAAAATTTTTGTAAATATTGAATATGCACACAAAAAGTATGCGCTTCCTGCCATGTGGAGTCTCCTGAGCATCGGTATGGCCAGACGGACTGACAACCTTACCTCTTCTGGACCAATAGTGGTGTGGGAAGTCCTGTATATGTGTTGCTTTTATTGGTTAATGAATAAAGCTGTTTCAGCCAGTGGCTTAGCAGAATAGAGCAAGGCAGGAATTCCAAGAAGATAGAGGAGAAAAGAAGGCTGAATCAGAGAGGTGCTATGTAGCTGCCAAAGGAGAAAGATGCCTGTGGGAGCCCACTGGAACCTTGCCAGTAGGCCACGACCTCATGGTGATGCACAGGTTAGTTTAAGATATAAGTGCTAACTAACAATACACCTAAGTGACTGGCCAAGCAGTGTTTTAATTAATATGGACGGTTTCTGTGTAATTATTTCAGATCTGGATGGCCAGGAATGAACAAGCAGCCTCTGCCTACACAATAGTGATTGTGTCCTGCCTTCTGAAGTCTTCTGAATATCAATGTGACCAGGTGGCTTGACATTACCTCTTCTGGACCTGTAGTAAAAAGGAATTATTATAATATCTTTCTTGATTTATAGATTTTTTTCCTTCTTGTATTTGACATTCTGCTACCTGGGACAGAAACATTTGGAATTGTTCTAACCTCAGAATAGGCTTTTTCCTCATTATGAAATGCTTTATTTGTTCCTGGCAATGTTCTTTGCTTGGAGGTGTGTTATGCTTGCCTATAGTCTCAACACTTGAGAGGAAGAGGCAGGAGGATCAGAAGTTCAGGGTCATCCCCTCCTATGTAGTGAATTTAAGACTAAGCTGGTTACAGGTCTCAAACAATTAAAAGATCACCTCACTTTCTTTCATATTGTTCCTGAGGAGAAATATGCTGTAATTATTCCCTTTGTTCTTTTGTAAAATGTATGTCATTTTAAACTCTGCCTGCAAGATTGTATTGTTTGTAATTGATTTTGAACAATTTGACTGTAATGCACTTGGGAACTATTTTCTTTATGTTTCTTTGGTTTTATTGTGTTAAAGCCTTTGGGTCTATGAGTTAAAGTTTTCATTAAATTTGGAAAAGTTTTATTGAGGATTTTTTGAACTGTGTCTTCCCCTTGCTCTCTGTCTTAGTTTGGATCTCTATTGCTGTGAAGAGACTCCATGACCACAGCAACTATTATAAAGGAAAACATTTAGTTGGGGGTGGCTTACAGTTCAGAGGTTCATTCCATTATCTTCATGGTGGGACATGGCGGCATGTGGGCAGACATGGTGCAGGAAAAGGAATGAGAGTTCTAAACCTGGATCCACAAAGAGCAGAAGGAGTCTGTGTAGTGAGCATAGCTTGAGCATGTATAAGACCTCAAATTCTGCCTCCACAGTGACATATTTGCTCCAACAAGGCCACACCTACTGAACAAGGCCACCTCCTAAGAGTGCTATTCCCTGTATACCAAATATTCAAACATGAGTTTGTGGGGGCCATATCTTTTGAAACCCCCACACCCTCATTTTTCTTCTTTCTCTTCAGAGGCTCTATTACACACAAACTAAGTTGTTTAATGTCTCACAGTTTATTGATATTTTGATTAGATTTTTTTTAAAGTTTTCTGGTGTTAGGCCTCAGAGTCTCTTGTGTCTTTAAACTGAATAAAATCTGTAAAGAAACTAAGACTTTGAGACATGGTATAACTCATGTCCTGCATGATACCATGATAAAAATTTAATTTTGTTTCTAGTTACTTGGAATTAAAGGTAGGGTTATATTTCTAAAAGGATGTTATCACTAGGATCTCTATGTTAGAGAACACTGGGTAACAGAAGTGGGCCCCAACAAGCTGGGGAAGTTGTATTAGTTAGGGTTTCTTTTGTTGTGAAGACATATTTCTCTCTCTCTCTCTCTCTCTCTCTCTCTCTCTCTCTCTCTCTCTCTCCCCCCCCCCCCCACACACACACACACACAAGACAAGGTTTCTCTGTGTAGCCTTAGTTGTCCTGGAACTCCCTCTGTAGTCTAGGCTGGCCTTGAACTCACAGAGATCTTCCTGCCTCTGCCTTCCTAGTGCTGGGATTAATGGCATGCGCCACCACCAACCTGGCTAATGGCAACTCTTATAAGGGAAAAACATTTAATTGGTGTGGCTTACATTTTCAGAGGTTTTGTCCATTATCATCATGGCAGGACATGGCAGCGTTCTGGCAGACATGATGCTGGCTACATCTTGACCAGAAGGCAACAGGAAGTGGACTATCTCATTGGGTATGGCTTGAGCATCTATGAGATCTCAAAGCTCCTAATAGTGACACTCCCTTTGGGGCCATTTTCTGCCAAACCACCATAGAAGGTATTGCCTCACTGACCAGCCCATTATGGGCTGATACATTTATGGTCTTTGTGGCTTTATTTTCTTTCATTTTCTGTTACTTCCTTTCTCTTCATCTCTTCCTCCTCTTCTTCCTTCTCTATCCTCCTTACTCTCTTTCACCTTTGATGTTCTTCCTCTCTCTCCCTTCCTGTCCTATGTTCCCTCATATTCTTTCTCCCTCTGTCTCTCCCTTTTCTCTCTTTTTCTCTCCCTTCTCTTATCATGTCTCTTCTTTTCTTCCTCCCTCCCTCCCTCCCTCCCTCCTCCCCTTCCTTTCCTTTCTATTATAATTCTGCTGGCCTGCCCTGTCACCTAGGTACCTTGTCCCGTTACAAGCTCCACCCATTCCCAGTCCCCGCTTCCCAATGAATCAAGCTGATCTTGTGCCTCATCTCTTCCTCTTTCTCTGTCTGTCTGTCCTGTTGAGGCAGCCTCTGCCTCTCCTTTCTCCTTTCCTCTTTCCTCTCTTTCTCTGTCCCCTCCCTCTTTCTCTCCCCCCTCCATAACCCCTTTACCCCTATACCCTTCCCAGTACCTACTAAATAAACTCTATACCCAAGCTCTCTCTGCATGGTGGTGTATCTGTCTGTCTCCCACCTGCCGTAGTCTCCCACCTGGACCTGCCAGGGTCACCTGCACTATAAATCATAACACTTCTTCCTTCTGCCCCTTCCTCCTTCCCTTCCCCTTCCTTTCTTTCTCCTTTCAAATAGGACCTCATTGTATAGCACACATTGGCCTTAAACTCCCTGGGTAGCTCAGGCTAGATTCAGACTTTTGGCCCTCCTGTTGAGCTTAAAGGTGTGTGCTGCCATGCTCCTGGTCTTTGCTGTTTCATTGTCTGTTTCCTGATGACTGTGGGCTCTGTGTAAACAGGGATATGGTTCATTTTGCTGATTGTAAGCTTCCACACCTTTTTAAGGTCCTCAAAAGGGAATATTAGAGGATTTAATGAGACATCAGCATTTATGGGTTATAGGAGGGAGATCTGACTCAGATCCTGGGAGCAGTTAAGGGGAAGATGGTTCCCCAGGGAAAGACACATGCCATTCAATTTAAAGGATTAATAGGAATTAGGCAGAGAGCACAAGGAGAAGATTAAGTTAGAGAAATAAAACCCAGGCTCAGTTTGAGATCAAGGTGGAGAGCAGGATGGAGAGGATAGAGGGACAGGTAAGAGCCTTGAGAATGCAGACCAAGCCAGACTCTACTTGGGACAGTTTCCAAGGTCGGACATGATCACTGGACTTTTGAGAAGATGATCATCTTGAATTTGAGGAAGACTATGAGGATTTACTCTTCCTTGTCAGCTTGACTGACTTTGGATCACCTAGCCAATACATGTCTGGGCATATGGGTGGGATATTTACCTAGAGAAAACACAGCCTGGATATAGGGAGCACCATCCCATGGACTGGGGTTCAGGACTGAATGAAGGGGGGGAAAGAAGTCATTCATCTCTCTCTGTTTCCTGAGGAGGCAGTGTGACCAGCTGTCTTATGCTCCTCTCCCAATGGCTAGAGCTGCACTTGTGTTTAGACCTTACCAAGTGCAATGGACTGTTCTTTCAACTGTGAGTCAAAATAAATCTTTCCTCATTTCCTTTGTCAGGTATTTGGTCACAGCAACAAAAAGAGTAACTAATAAAACTTGGATGACCACCCTGTGGTGGTGGCACACACTTTTAATCCAGGAATTTGGGAGGCAGAGGCAGATGGATCTCTCTGAGTTCAAGGTCAGCCTGGTCTACAGAGTGAGTTCCAAGACAGACAAAGCTACACAGTGAAACACTGTCTTGAAAAAACAAATGAACAAACAAACAAAACTTTCCCTCAAATTTGAAAAAAATAAAATAAAGCAATTTGAATGACCCAGGAACTTGGGTGAGGACCACAGGTTCAGGGACGGAGTGAGTGGAGGGCTTGGAGGAAAAGGGTAGATTGGAAGCCAAGTTCAGCATCTGACAAGATGTGGTTTATGTTGAAGAAGGCAGGAACCTAGAGGTCTGCCTTTCTGGATGACTGAAGACTAGGGAGGGGGTAGGCTCTCCTGGGCAAAAGGTTGAATTTCAGATGCCATATTACACTGTAGAACACATGCCTTCCATAGAAGGATTTACCACTGGAGAGAGCCAGGCCAGTTACTCAGTGTGTGTGAGTCACCAGTATATAGAATTCAGGTGATGTGGTTAAAGATCTTAGAAGAGGCAGAATAATCAATGGATCACTGGGGTGGTGTTGGGGAGAATATAAAAGGAATGGGTATGGTGTGAGAAAGGTGTAAGGAAGTCAGTCATCAAATCTGGCCAGTAAGACTTCCAGGAAGCAGATAAGAGTCACCTATGCCAAATGCCACTCAAAGATCAGCAAAGGAAAAACTGACAAATGCCTTTGGCATTGATTGATCTGGAGGCCACTGATGATTCTCACATGAGCAATTTTGGTGGGGGTGGTACCGATGTGGGGAGTGATGGTGGGATGGTTGGGTGGTGGTGATACTTATACAAATATAGTAGACCTGTGAGACAGAGGAGTGGGGACAATTGATCCAAAGAAATCTGTGTACTGAAGGAAGCAAAGGAGGTAGTTGGGAGAGCAAGGTGGGCAATGTGGGAATTTAATTTCATTTGCCTTTTGAGGTGGAAGATTACAAAATGTCACGTACAATGTTTTCATCTGAAGTTTCTGCTTGAGATACAGGAATGGTCTTTGTGGAGTGATCTCATCTGTGAGTTCTTCAAAAAATTCCAAAGGAATTGTTTAGGCGGGACTAATGTGGTCCAAGAATTTTTGGGATTTTCATTCCCCAGGGGAGGGAGTTCTGGGAACCCAGAGTGGGAAATGGCACCAGCTAAGCCCAGCATCGTCAGGCTCAGTGAAAAGAGCAAGGATGGCCAAGCACCTTCTGCTCCAGGTTTCAGGTTCCAAGACTACACGTGGGCCTGGTGGAAGGGGGCAATGGACAGCCAGATTAGATGCTGGGCAGTGTCTTATGGGGAGTGAGGCTGTAGAAGCAAGAAAGGGAACTCATATCCATCTATGCAAAGTTTCTTTCTATTCTCTTAAATAGAGAGTAGAATTGAGGGGAAGAGGAAAAACAGTGTGAGGCATAGACCTATAATCCTGGCACTCTCAAGGTGGAGATTTGAGGATCAGTTCTAGGCCATCCTCCACTATATAGGGAGTTCAAGGCCAGTCTAGGCACATGAGACTCTACCTCAGAAAAACAAACCCCAGAAATGGCCAGCTTAAGAAGTATGTGTGTTCTCATTGTAGTAATTGTGAGAAAAGTGAGAGAGCTAACTATTCCCTCAATGTTCCATTTATGGAGAAAGACCACATCCTGGTGAGGGAAGAAAGGTGATTTTCCGGATGTGTTATCAGGAAGATCCAGAACCATGGCGAAACCTCAGCCAAACCCCGTAATGCCACATTGAATCCCCTCTGTCTTTTTGGCCCCTCTTAGGGCCCCTAGCTAATGGAAACTACTATGAGTAAGACATTCAGCCTCAGTCTCACTCTGGGGTTTCTGGGCTGCAGACTGTCATTAAATTAACTGAAGGTTTTCTGTATGGGCTTGGAGCAGTGATGCAGAGACATAGGACCTGTTGTTTGCTGCCCTGAGTACTCATAAGCATGATAATCCAATCAAGGCCCGTTCTGTCACAGCTCCCCCACTCCTCCCAACCCAGCTAGGTCCACCCACATGGTCTCGAGCCCAGCAACCAGACGGATCTTTGAAATGGAACAATTAAATCTAAAGCAAGCTGTCTGAACTGATTTTTCCCCTTCATCCTCAGCCAGCACTGTGAACGCTCTTCCTAGCATTGTCTTCATTAGCAGCCAAGACAGTCTCGACAGGACTTAAACAGCTGGCTTCAAATTGTGCTCTCTGTGTTCTGAGTTGCAGGCTCATGTTTTTCTTACCACCTGCTTGGGCTATCTCCACATCCCTCTTCTGACTCCCTGCTCCAAAGTCAAAAGCTCTGGGGCTTGCCCTCTGGTGTCAAGGACCTAGAAGCCACATCTGGCCACACAGCTACACAGCACACAGCCTGGGTAACCTTTACTTGAGTCTGGTGTCAATAACACCCCATGGAGTTGTGCTGGTGGCAAGTATTCATGGACTTTTGGCCAGAAAGAAGGGACTTGTCTGTGTGATTTTGTCTTTCAGATTTTGTCTACAGTGGTGACCAGGAAGGGAGGGAGAGGGGGCTTCTTCTTCTATAAGCCAGAAGGGCTCTACTTTGTCACTTGCTTCCTTCTCAGCCCATAACTATATTCCTGGTTGGTGACCCCCTCATCCAACCACAAGTGTTTACCCAGGGCCATGACAAAAAGGATAGGAACAGGGTACAAACAGACTTTGGGCAATATCCAGTGTAGGTTTTTGTGCCGTCTCCCTGTACTGTGTACAGTATGGTTCTGTACTATGGTACTACATTTGTAGCATGGTGCCTGCACTACGAGATAGTTTGCGAGTCTCGGGCAAGGGGCAAGATTAAAAAACACACACACACACACAGAGATAGAGACATGGATCATCCTTGAACTCCCTAAGAATGCCCCCTTTATTGTGTTTCAGGGCAGCTTATATAGCCATGCCCCAGCCAAACCCACCAGAAACTACTCCCCTGCCTTTAGAAACTCCTGAGGGTCTCGTGCTCAGAGCAGCTGCAAACACAGGAAAACAAGTTGTTTACAGGAAATTCAGGGTCTGGGGGTCTACAGTTCCCAAGAGGTTTTTAGAGCCATCAAGTGATAATATTTAAGATGGGAAAAACTGAGGCTGGGAAGTGGTAAGAGAGGGCCTAAAAGCAAATAAGGGAGAACAGGTAGTCCTAGTGGTGACCTAAAGTTTTGTCCCTGAAATAATCAAGTAACCTCAATGACTGAACAAGGTCACATGTAATGACCCTTGTATCTTCTCCAGCTGTCTTGGGGTTTGCTTGTACCCTTTAAGTCAAGCGTGGACTGGTCTGTCAGTTAATCTAGTCCTTAGCTAAAGTTGGTTGCCCCAACGTTGTAAATGAAACTTTGGGTGATCACCGAGGTAGCCGGTTGTCATTTCTTTCCCTTTTTTGAAATTGCTTGATTGCACTTCCTGTTTACTTAAGTAATATTATTTCCCTCCTCAGGTCTTTGATGGAGTCGAAGACTAGATAGTTACAGTTACTTTCCTCTCATAACTTAGCCAAGCCATTTTTAATATAAGACTTAGACTTCTTAAGATAGCATATGTTTCTTGTTTGATGTTGTTCATGCTGGTTGTAATTCTAATTTTTATGCATGTTTTTGTCTCTTCTTTTTCCTAGACAATACTTGATATTTGTTCTTATTGTATGTAGTTTTGTATTAGGCTTAGAACTCTCTTATTTAGACAAAAGGGGGAGGTGCTGTAGGAACTCCTTCAGCCTATAGCCTTTAAGATACCAGCCTACTTTGGGTGTGGTCTCATGTACTATAAATGTAGATGAAAGTGGCATGCATGGGCCTCTTGGCTGCTGGATTCAGTTCCAGTTCCCAGTGCATGCAGAGGACTGTGGATCACTATACTTTTTGTGAGTTTATCCCCAGATAAATAAACCTTTGTTATACTCCATTCAGGGCTATTGTGGAACTCTTTCGTACACCAACAGTGGGCTGTTCATCAACCTTTGCTACAGACACCCCAATCTGTGTTGCTCCAGCGATGTCAGTTCATAGTGACGGATGCTGAGACTCACCTCTCATGTTGCACATACACACAAATATATGTAGATATGTATGTGTTCACAGACTACACTTGTACCTGTGTGGGTCTGTGTAGTCACATAGCTTTCAAGAAGCCAGGCTCTGTTCAAGGAGCCTGCTTCTCTCCTCCTGCTGTGTCTATGTTCACCCAATCCTATGTGGCACTTTCTAGAGAGCCCTAATGATTCTCCCACCTAAGTGGATCTGGGATGCTTTCTACCATGTTTTGTCTGCAGTCAGAGCTGCCTCCTGGTCTTTTCTGGGCCATGGGCTTCTGTTGATGGCTTCAGCTGCAGTGCTGACTTGTTTTCGGTTACCGTGAGTCCCCCACTTCCCTGAATGGCCTGACTCCTTCCTCTGGATCCTTCTGCTTACATATCATCTTCTCTCCAGATCCTGGTATTTCTATAATTTGACATTTATAAAAACTGAATTTCTATAATTTAAAAAAATTAGTGTAAACTTGATGGGTTTTACAGATCATCTGGACTCATTGAGACCCCTTTCCCCCTTGTCACCTTTTACAGCCGGTATTATCACAAAACCTTTATTTGCATCATTCTACATAGGTATCTCCCAGCTGGCAGAGTTTATCCTCACTTTTATATATCATTTATTCATTTATATATATTACATGCCCTTACATCTCTGCCCTTTCTGTGTTCCATATTGTGGGTAGTATTTTGTGGAGTTCTGCGAGAAGGAACATTAGGGATTAGCTAAGGACGTGGACTCTAGGTCCTGCCTCTAGTACTGTGTAAAAAGATGTTTAAAGTCTTAGTGCTCTACTTGTCACCTGTAGAATGGGAGTAGTATTTGTGTCTTAGGTTTGTGAAAATTAAACAAGAAAACAGACCTGTAACTCATTTTTAATAGCCTCCGACCGAGTAGGTACTACAATATATTATTTTCCTTTCTGTTGTCTTTTCAAACCCGTCTCTATAGATATATTTCATGAAGTAAGCTTATTGGGCCAACGGTCAGAAGGTCTTTGAAATGTTTTGACAAATTGCTTTTGAAAAGTTAAGAGCTGTTTGTTCCCTCCTGTCTTTTTGTGAGGAGCGCACTATAATTCAAAGCTCCACTTGTAGAAGTTGGGAATGATGACGGAGTCCATTCTTAAGCTGTTGGGTCTTTCATCTACCATGGCCATTCCGCTCAGTCCTGCATTCCCAGGCCAGTTCTCTCTTCCTGCAGATGCTTGACACCGTGTTCTTCTTTAATCATTTTATAATTTAGTGGCTTATTGAGATAATAGCTTTTATTCTTTCATGGTAACTAGCATCTTTCTTTTTCTATTGCAGGATAAGAGCTTTGCTGGATAGTTTTATGTCAACTTGACACAAGCTAGAGTTATCTGAAAGTAGGGAATCTCAAATGAGAAAATACCTCCATAAGATCCAACTGTAGGAAATTTTCTTTATTAGTGATTGATAGGGGAGGGCCCAGCCCATTGTGGGTGGTGCCATCCCTGGGTTGGTGGTCTTGGGTTCTATAAGAAATTAGGCTGAGTATAGTGGTCTATTATTTGTGTTTTAATAAATAAAGCTTGCCTGAAGATCAGTGCAAAGGAGCCACGCTAGTCAGCCACACAGGCCAGGCAGTGATGGCACATATCTTTAATCCCAGCAACCACACTAGTTAGCCATAGAGACTGGGTGGTGGTGGTGCACTCCTTTAACCCCAGCGCTAGAGAGGAGTATAAAATGGGAGGAGACAAATATCACACTCAATCTCAATCTGAGGATTCATGGTGGCAGGATTGCCCATTCTTAGTCTGAGGTAGAGGTAAGAGCTGGCATCTGGCTGCTTTGCTCTTCTGATCTTCAGGTTGAACCCCAATATCTATCTCTGGGTTTTTATTATTTGTGCAAAAGCTGAGCAAGCCATGGGGAGCAAGCCAGAAAGCAGCACCCCTCTATGGCCTCTTCATCAGCTCCTGCCTTTAGGTCCAGGTCCTGTTTGAATTCCTGTCCTGACTTCCTTGGATGATGAACAGTGATGTGGAAGTGTAAGCCAAATAAACCCTTTCCTCCCCCAGCTTGCTTTTGGTCATGGTGTTTCATCATAGCAATAGTAATCCTAACGAAGACAAGTAGCCAAGCCTTGCTCCCTTGTATGACTAGGTTTTATGTTGCAGGGAATTCTGGAACTAGGGTAGCACTGAGTGGTCAAGGCCTGGGAAGGAGACATTTGGATTGTCTGTCATGACTCAAAATCTAGCTGTTGAAGCTCTTAGATAGGGACCAGGTTGGCAGGGGCACTTGGGAAGCCAGGGGATCATGCAAGCTGAAGGCCAGCTTGGCTACAGAGTGAGTTCTAGTCTAGCTGGGGTTACATAAGGAAACTCTGCCTCAAAAACCAAACCAATAAACAACACATGAGAGAGAAAACCCTGTCTGAGATGTTACCCACATACATGGGAAGACCAGTGAGGGGTACGTACTGGGATCTAGGAATGGTCCGGTTCCATCTTGGTTCTACCAGGTTTCTGGTCTGTTCTTTTAAGCCATGCTGACTGGGGGCCAAGAGAGATCCCAGGCATGACCATAACTGGTGCAGGTGGTAGCAGCAATGTCAGCAGAAGGTGAACATTCCTAGGCCATCAGTCTGACTGCTGCTTATGAGCCTGGAGGTACACGAGTGCCCGATACTTCTCTAGAGCCGTGCTGATTTGTTGCCTAATTCTGTGAGCTGCTAAGAACTGCTGTTCTTAATCCTTCCCCTGGCTTGGACCAAGCGCATATCACAGGAGCCTTGGGCTGATCAGGGCTCTGTAGCTTTTGTAGATGCCCGCGCTTGTCTCTGGGCACCCCAGAGTCCCAGGCAGTCCTGGACCTAGGAAGTCTCAGTGGCTTCTCCAGGGGTCCTCTACTGGTCAGGCTACTGTGACTTTCATCTAGAACCTAGGGAACTTTCATTTTCCACCCAGTCTCAGAGACTAGCATCTTCCTGACCAATGGTCTGATGCTAATGCCCTCAGAAAATAAATCACCAGTGCTTACTCAGAGAGTTGATGCAGCCACAACAGCCAGAAACGGAGACTTTTCTGCCAGTAGCCTGGGTATGCTGGCTACCTTTGAGCTGTGAGGCACTCAGTCCTGACTGCCTTCATAGAGAAGAAGTATATTAGTTATTACTTTTCTCACTACTTGGCAAAATAAATGTCAAAGAATGTCTTAAGAAAGGAAGGGTTTATTTCGGTGTAGTCTGAGGGTCTGTCACAGCAGAGAGGGCATAGTGGCAGCTGTGTGAGGAAGCTGGCCACATTGAATCTGCAGTCAGGAACCAGAGATCTGAATGCTGGCACTCAGCTAGATTTTGTTCCACTCTGGGACACCAGCCAAGGGAATGGCACCACCTACATTCAGGGTGGAGCTTCCCTACTCTGTCAAACCTTTCAGGAAACACACTCATAGGCAAATCCAAAGTTTGCGTTGCCATGGTGATTATAAATCCCAGCAAGTTGACCATGAAGTATAACCATCACAGGGAGTTGGAGGTATGGGTATATGCAGCAAATGCTTCAAACACAGATTGTAACCCTAGTAGTCAACCTGGTCACCCAGCATCAGCTCCCTGAACATGGGGTAGGAATTTATATCTTTATCGACTGATAAGTTAACCGTCAAGCCTGTCTCTTTATATTACAGAAAGGGAGAGACATTGCTGTCTCCTATTTCGAGAAGATGAGAGAGGTGGGGTTTACAGGGATTTGATTTGCATTGGCTATAAGTCCTCGAACTTCCTCAGAGGCTGGAGGTTAGGTAGAGGTTTCTAATTAGTATCACATTTGTCAGCCCAGGTTCCCAAGCTGGGAGCTCTTTAGCCTTTCTCCTCCGCACCCCTCCCACGGACTCCACCATGCAAGCAAGTCACCATAGTATGGCCCTAGAAGAGCGGCATGAAATCATTCATTGGGCACTGGCCCAGCAAATTGGGGTCAGCCCTCCCTAAGTCGTTCAGTGGCTAATTACATGCTGAGTAATGCTAAAATGCATCGAGACCCTGTTAAGGAGAAATGCAATGCTTTGCAAGGCATATGGCAGAAATTCAGGTTTGGCATTCTTCCACTTTTAAGGATTCGGTATTGAGGCTTTGGCAAGGGAGAGACCCGGAAATAGAACCACTGTTTTTATAACAGCCCCTTTACCCTTAATGCCCATTTTATCCCTGTAAGTGCAGAAAAGTATGGAAATATTGCCATGCTCTTTGGCACAGTTTTCTGTGATTTTTTTTTTCTGTTAAAAGCTCCAAGAGAAAGTACATTTCTCTACCTACTTATTTGCCACTGTCAATAACAGAATTCATGAAAGTCTCTTCTGTCAATCCTCAGCAACTATGCAATTATTTCAGGCTAGCTTTAAGAAAAAATTATTTCCACAGTGAAGACTTGCCTCTCTTCTCAACAAAAACAGGGTGTTGTTGCCTCCAGATGTTTTCGTTCTCCGAGGATTGCAGCTGAACAGCTGCTTCAACACACGCAGGTTACTTTCCTCTGGTTGAGCTCGCTCTGGTGCTTTCTTGTGAATAGCAAGTAGGGATCACAAAGTAATTTCTTTCACAGCCTTAGAAAACCTATCATTTTGGGACATTCCATAGGGATGTTGGGCAGTAAGTGATGGGAAGGCTTAACGGGGAGGAGAAAATAGACGATCTTGCCAACCATAATCCAGGGAAGATACATAATGGGAAGTTCTTGAAAGATACACAATTGACCGCCTGTCACAAATAATTGATGGCTGAGATCCTCAAGAATGTGGCCATGATAAAAATTCTGTGTAGATACCCACACACTCCACATCTTCTTGACACCTTGTGGGTTTCCTTTTTTTGCAGAAATCTTTGTGGATCAAATTAGAAGCACTATTTGCTGAAAGGCAATATTCTCTTCTTCAGGCTTGTGAAAGCAGAGCTCCCTGTCTCCTGGGGAGCCATGGTTTGGCTTTCATCTTTATACTGAACTTCAGCCTTAAACTTTATGATAAACGCATATAGCCCTTGGTCCACCTAAGAACAATGACACACAATGGGCATTCCTTTTGGTAGAAGCGTAAAGAGGGCTCACCTGATTACTTGAACTCTAGAATGCATTAACTCAGATCTCTCTGGGGTTTGACAGGCCCTTCATGGAATGTTTTCCTAAAGTGCTTTGGATTGCTTTGCGGTTTTGCTTGAGTAAAGAACCACCATTGTGCATGGAAGGAGCAGGGTGGCTGCTTGCAGTCCAGTGTGAACATGTGAGCAAGGTGGGGGAGAGAGGGAGAAAGAGGGGAGAGAGGGGAGAGAGAGAGTTGTTTGCTCACTGCAGGGAGAAACTTTGCTCCTTGAGAAGAGAAATGAGGTCACCTTACATGCTTCCTGATTAGTTGAGTCCTGATTAGTGAGGAAAAGTGTGGCTGGAACCGGAGGGAATCTTGGGAGGGCTCCTTAGTAGTTTGTGTCAGTGAAGCAAACAATATTTAAACATGGCGGCATTGGTGATCTGCTTACATTCCCTCATCCACTGCCAGCACCTGAGAGCATCTTTGTGGCACGGAGACTATTTTGATTGTTCACGGTGCTAGTGATGGAAGCACCATGAATAAATGTCCCCATTCACATGGCCCTCAACGGGTGATCCATGTTCTCTCATGCCTCCAATAGGTAATGCTTTGTTTTGCCTCTAAGAGCTTTCCTAGGGGATTAGCCATCTTGCTTGCAATGCTAACTGGCTTGTCTACTGGGTGAACCTACATCAGGTTTGGGGTGACTCCTCTGTCTTATACTCTCAGTCTTATACTCATTTATTTTCAACCTTCCAAATAACTTTATATCATTTTCTCAGGTTCTTTTTCTAGGGTTGCCTCAAACTAAGATGATGTTTGTCTTGTCTGAACAGCACAGGGGGCCATGGCCTGAGATGGGGCCCTTTAAAAGTCAGAGCTACTGAGCACTGTGCACAGTTCCAGGGTGCCATATTGAGAGGAGACCTCTCGTGAGAACAGAAAAACTCTCTGGCCATTCCTTGCCTGTTGTCCTGTATCTTTTGTCTGCATAACAGGGAACTTATTGACTTTACAGTTACCTGCTGCTCACTGCCTTGCTAACATGCCTGTGCTGTTACGACATTCTGCCTCCATTTGCTCCCCCATGCTTTAGAGCCAAGGAACTTATTCTTACTACAGTCTTTCCAGGAGCCTTTGGATAACCTGCTCTAGAACATTCTCCCCACCTAGGCCCTCATTGTCCACTCCTGAGATACCTGTCAGTTGTTGTAAATCCTGTGTAGACAGCAAGATTAAAGACCAGAGGTATCATTTAGATACTGAGTTTTACTGTAGATTTAGGGGTAGATCTCTCAGGAGGCCAGGCTAACCCTGTTTGCCTCAGGCGGATGTAAGTGCCCTAAGACATCATCATGTTTACTCTCTTAACTTAAAATTCCAGAATTCTGGTTAACTGAAAAGGAGAGATTGCACTTCTATGAGTTCACAGTCCTCACTTTAGGCTGTTTCTCTGTCTGTGGGCATTCATGGGCAAGCTGGGAGGTGTGTGTGCCTATAATTCCAGCTACTCAGAAGGGTAAGGCTGTTGAGGCCAATCTGAACAACTTAATGGGATTCTATTTTAAATAAAATCTAAACATGTATAGGGGAAAGTCCCATTTCTGGGCATTAACAACAGAAGTAGCCTGACGTCAGCTTCTTATTCAAGGACTGGATGGGAAACACTAGAATCTATAAGATTATAGATGGCTAAGTGCCTTATTAAGCTGCTGAAACTGGGCACAGGTTTCCACCCATTTCTGCTTCCCTTCCTTGGCATTCTTCCCTTCCTTGTCTCTGTGAGAAGACTTTTGGCAGGGCTCCTCGGCTTCTGAACAGCAGAATGGGTCTCATCTCAACTCTTTAAAGTATTTTAAAGAGTTTATGACTACACTGAAGAGATAGCTCGGAGTTATTGGTGGACAGCCTTAAAAATCTGAGTTAAGATATTAAGCATCTACATTAAGAGCCAGACATGACTGTGTGTGTGCATACCTGTAACCCCAGTCTGGGGGTGTTTGCGGAGATAGAAGTCTACAATTACTGAAGCTTGCTGGTCACCAACCTAACTCCAGGTTCAGTGAGAAACCCTGTTTCAAGGGAGAGTGATAAAGTTGGGCTCCTCTGGCTCCTGTGTATGCATGAAGGTGCATATTTGCATAATATATGAATATATCATTCTCCACACACACAAAGACTTTATAACCCCTTATATCATGTCAAATATTTCAACTGTTGTGAGGCTGGAAGAGGTTCAGAGTTTCCCACTAGGCAATGGTCTCTCCAATGATTTTGTCATTTGTTCCAGAGACTCTTACCTCTGTATCAATGTCAGCATGTTTACAGTGATGTTGCTGAGGACCCTTTGCTTTTCTGAGTAAAGACAAGATTTCTCAAGGACTTCCTGTGTTCTGCAAGTGCTCTTAAACCTGTAAAAGTAGCATGGAATTAGCATGAACTTTCACTTTCCTAGTCTTCATTTCTACAGGTTTCTTTTCAGCCCTCATGTTGTCAGGCAGACCCAATGCCAACATTTTCTGTTTCCACATTCTATAGCCTCCATAATGCTATGACCCTCTGATATAGCTCCTCATATATTTTCATTGCTACTTCATAACTGTAATTTTGCTACTGTTATGAATCATGTAACTATCTGATATGTGGGATATCTGATAGGTGACCCTGTGAAAGGATCATTTGACCCCCAAAAGGGTCACAGCCCACACATTGAGAACGGCTGCTCTGCTGTGAATTGTGTGATGGGTTCAAAACTTCTTTAAAGTTTCACTATCATAGTCAGTCTTGTAGATGATGAAGGATGTTTACAGTTTTGAGATTTAGTAAGGGACACATTAACAAGGAAGCTGTTAGCTTTCCTGCAATTTCTGCTCTAGCATCCATTCCAGGAGATACATCATCCAGCAGAGACTGGAGACACTTCTCTGCATTTGGATAAGTAATATCCACAGTGCTTTCCAAAAGGGTGAGTTCATGTCTCTGTCATCTCCATGAACTCTACACAGCTTGGTGCAACCATATGTATAGAATAGTCTAGAAGAAATCCACTTCTCCTTTATTTGGAAAGAAATTGTCCCCATCCTCCAGAGGAAGACTTAGATGTGATCTCTTCAGGGACTGGGGGGAGGGTGATGGCCCAGTTGGTAAAGTGCTTGTGACCTAAGCATGAGGACTCAAACTTGATGTCCTGAAACTTGTATTAAAAACTCAAGTATGTGGTGTACATACTCCCAAGATCTGAGGAAGTGGAGACAGGAGGATCCCTGAGGGCTTGCTGGTTAGCCTCATCAGTGCGTTCTAGGTGCTAATGAGAGACCTTCTCTCAAAGGAGTTGGGTAGCATTTCTGAGGAGAAGATATAAGATTTTCCTGCCCCCCCAAAGGCATTAAACTCACATGCATTTGAACCTGTACACATGCAAATAATAATAACAATAAATTTACATACACAGATCACAGATACTGGTAGTTTTTAACCATACAAAACATACTGTAGACAAACACTCATCACTTTGAACTTGTGTTTCAACCTTTGCAGCCTCTTTGTAACAGGATTGGTTTCTCAACACATTAAAATAAGTCTCTACAGGTCTGTGTCTATACACCCATTGATCCATCTGACAATCCATGTAGCCATTCTTTCCAGCCAGTAAACCATTTATTAAACCTCTGCTTGTGCCCAGCATGGTGTCAGGGACTGGAGACAAAGGACCTACTATGATGGACTTGCTGCCTGCAAGCTAGTGATTAGATCATGGGAAGATGTTCTGCCATTTTGAGGGCCCCTCTGATTCCTATATAGTTAGTACCCTTAGTATGACCACATAGCTCAACACCAATGACAACGATTGGTCTTTTCATAAAAACTTAGTAATCATAACATTCCCCACTACTCTGGAAAGTATTCAGACTGTATCTCTATTTCATTTAAACTCCCTGTATTAAGATGCTGCTTCTAAGGAACCAAATTTAGTTTTGAAAAACTGTTCTGAACTTTGGAGTCATTAAATGTAGCCTCTGTGTGTATGTAATATGACAGAGAAAAATTGCAGGCAGTAGCATCTATATTGAAAACTCTGCACTGGATTGCCATCAATTGCTAATAATACATCATAATTATTCTTATAGGGTTAAGCTTTTCTTTTTCCTCTTCCACCTGCCTTGCTGAGATAACCTCTAAGGATGTCCAGGAGGATAGGAGGGCTGGAATTCAAGAGCTTTCATGACAGCTGAGCTCTCTGTGCAATTCATTATAGTGAAAAGATGGGGAGGGGGTTGTCAGCCAAGATAATGGCTGTGCAATTTCCAGTCCATTCTCCTTGCAGCCAGATCGTGGAGGCAGCCCATGGACCAATTTCATCAGGCAGACCCCGCTCATCTCTCATCTGTCTATATTGGGAAAGAGGTTGTGTCTGGCTGGCGCAAGAACAAGCTGACAGCAGGGCCAGAGTGGGGGAGTTGGAGAGGGACAGGCTGAAGAGGTAGGCAGGCTCATCCCCAGAGCTTCAAATCTTGGGCTTCTTGGGAGGGGTACTGACTGACATCAGTCCAAGGGGATAAAGGCAGAAAGTGGGAGACGTGTGTGTGTGTGTGTGTGTGTGTGTGTGTGTGTACTCTTAGCCCAAGCTGTGTTCCTAGATTTCCTAGCTTTGCCCTCAGAGCCAAGCAAAGCAGAAACTCCATAAATGTTTGTTGTCTGACTGATTGTGATGGAGAAAGCAAATGCAAGGTATGGAATTAGTGACAGCCCAGCTCTTATGGGAAATGGAAGCCTCTTTACTTTCTGCCAAAGGAATAAGATTCTCTGCAGGAAGATTATAGGAGCAGGGCTGATGTGAAATTATCTAGTGAGAAGAATCTCAGACATCTCTAGTACCATCTTTACAGGGACCCCAAGGTTTTAAGATAACACTGCAGTTGTTGCATCTGTTGCAAGGAAGTCCTGTACACACCTGAAGGGAAGTCAAGTGGATCTTTGAACACAAAGGCTGTGGTTCCTTCCAGCTGGAAGTTGGCAGGTGTCACATGTGTAAGTGTTCATGTAGGTTTCCGTCCTCATTCTCACTTTGAGAGCTGTTTCATTTCCTCCTCTAGACTGGCTACCTTCCTTTCCTTATGCCCCTTTCCATGTGTATGTTCCTGACAGATTCTCAAGGTTATGGTCACTACCAAAATAGTGGCCTTCCCTCATTGCAGTAAGGAAAAGCCAACCCTATCACTACACCAAGTAGCACTGGCAGGGAAAACTAGAAAAACTGTGTATGTCGGCCTGGAGAGATGGCTCAGAGGCTAAGAGCACTTGGGGGACTGCAGACCACCAGACCCGGAATTTTCTGTAAACAGCTTGTTTCCTGCAGCTGCTCTGAGCAGCTTGTAGCTGCTCTGAGCACGAGTCCCTGATGGAGGGGAGTGGGTTCTGGTAAGCCCTGCAGCTAAAAGATCCCGAGAGCTGGGACGTGGCCAGAACCCTATATAAGCTGCCCCTGAGCACAATAAAGGGGATATTCTTGTTTCCAGACCCATGTCCTCGTGTCTCTGTCCGTGTGAGTATGTGTTTAATTTCCAGCCTAGTTCCCAGCTCATGTACCATAGAGCGAAGAACAAACATAGCTTTTTACAAGCACTGACTGCTCTTTCAGAGGACCTGGGTTCAATTCCCAGCACCCATGTGGCAGGTCACAACTGTCTGTAACTCCAGTTCCAAGGGTTCCTTCTCACAGACACACAGACAGGAGAAACATCAATGCATATAAAATAAAAATAAATCTTAAACAATTAAAAAAAATGAGCTAAGTCTTTCCTGAGCCCAACTCCTTCAGAATAAGGCAATGACAGACAGTTTATCCTTCTGCATCAAATCTCTGTTGCTTCTACGGTAAAAATACCTCCACTTTTTAAAAAGGTACAAAGTTGCTTGGAATGAAGTCTGTTTCTTCAGTCTCTCTTGTATCTACTGTGGCCTTGTGACTGAATTTTGGTTTGAGATCCAAGCATAAGTGACAGATCTAACCTCCTTTGTTCTCTTTCATTATTGAAAACAACTAAACGTGATAGTGCTCACTGGTCATGAGACTGATTTCAGTACTCCCACACAGATGCAAAAATTCATAGAAATCCAAGTCTCTGAAATCCAGTGATGTCACAATTACATATAAACTTTACATATCCTCCCTGCAGACATGAACTCATCTCTGGATTACTAATGCTTGCTACCTTATGCAATGAAGATGTTGTGGAAATGGTTGTTGTGCTGTATTATTTATGGAATAATAACAAGAAAAATATCTGTGCATGTTCAAGAGATGAAAAATATTTGACACTTTTGTTTGATGTGGTTCCAGGGGTTAAATCAAGGGATTTATACACACTAGGCAAGACCTCTACTTCAAGCTCTTTTACATAATATTTTTGATTCAGATTGATTGACTGCTATAGATGTAGAGTCAAACATATAATTTACATATAGAGTTTAGTTGTATGACCCAAGGGAATTTGACAAATATACACACTCTACTTGAGACCAAGGATTTTTGTTTTATTACCTAGGAAAGTTCTTTATATCTCTCTTTCTATGCATCATGTCTTCCTACACCAGATGACCTTCTCAGTCTTCCGAAGTCTGAACCAATCACTAGCACCTGTTAGTTTTGCTGATCCCTGCTTTTGAGATAGGATCTTCTAAGCAGCCTAGGCTGGTCTCAAACTTAAAAACCATATGCCTCAGCCTCTAGTGCCTGTTCTTGAATTAGATAGAAATGGAATTTATAGCACATCTATAAGCTTTTGGTATCTGGCTCTTTTCATTCCACATACTTGAGATTCGTTCATGTTGTTGCTTGAAACTATTGTTTATTCCTTTTTATTGCCAAGTGATGGTTTCTTGCAGTGATATATCATGCTTTATCTATTCTCCTGTTGACATGCAATTGGTGTTTCTGGTTTAGGAATACTAGGAATGAGGCTGCTATGGTGATTGTTGAATAAATCTTATTGTAGAGTATTTTTATTTCTCCAAGGGATGGAATTGTTGGGTTGGTGGGAAAGGGTGTACTTGATAAGAAATTGCCAAGGAGTCTCTCAAAGTCATTTCATTTTTTCAATGTCTTCCAGCAGCATAGGAGGGTGAAGTTGCTTCATAGCCTCAGTAATGTTTACTATTATGCATATTTTTAATTTAAGCCGTTCTAGTAGGCATTTTGCTGGTATCTATTGCAGTTTTCATTTGAATTTCCCAGTTGACTGTGTGCTCATTGCCTATTCATATCCTTCCCTGTCTGATTTGCACACTGCAAGAGTGGACTGCTTATATTTTTAAAAACTCTACTTCTGATGTAGAGTACAAAGAGTTTTCACAAGCATTCATGCATATGAGTTCTGCCACGAGCAAGACACAACCATGTCCATTCTCTCAAGAATTCCTTCAGATGCCTTTTGTAGCCAACCTTCCCTGTGCCAAACCAGCCACAAATCTACCTTTGCTATTAGCCTTGTAAGGTTTCAAAAAATATATAATTATACTGTGTGTATAATTAGTTTTCACACAGTATTGTGTTTTTGGTTTTATCCATATAAGAGTTGTATCAGGGGCTGGGGAGATGACTCATTTAGTGAAGTACTTACTGTACAAGCATCAGGATTTGATTTGGGTCTGCAGCACCCCCATAAAAACTGGGCATGTTGTGGTATGCATTTACAACCTTAGCGCTGGGAGCTCTGAGGACAAGCTGATCCCTGGAACATGCTGGGCCATCAGTCTAGCCAAATCAGTGACCTTTGTGAGAGACTGTGTCTCAAAAAATAAGGTAGAAAGCAATAGAGAAAAAACATCTGATATCGACCACTGGTCGTCATGTTTTTATACACAGATATACATAAACTACACACACAGTTTTACCAATAATGCTTTTCCTTTTTATTGTGTGTATGGGTGTGTAGGCATGTGGGTGCATGTGCACATGCCATGGTGTACTTACAGAGGTCAGAGGTCAATTTTGTGGAGTCGGTTCTCTCTATCCACCTTTATGTGGGTTCTGGGGATCAAACTGAGGCAGTCAGGCTGATGTGGTAAGGCCTTTACCCTTACTGGCCCTGCCTTTTGCTTTTTTTTTTAAGTTGAATAACATTTCTTTGTATGAACACACCCACAATTTGTGTGTATTTTTGTGAGCTGGTTAACAGTACATCAACACAGAGTGTGCCAGTATGGGACTATTATGAATGTTTGGAAACATCTATGTACTTTAATTTGTATAAAAATTTCATTTGTATAATAAATATAGGACCTATATTACTAGGTTGTAAGTTAAACTTTACAATATATTTTATATCTTCCAAAATGATTGTACCATTTTATGTTCCTACTGAGAACCCTAATTGTTCCACATTATCACCAAACAGTATTATCAATCTTTCTAACTTTATTCATTTTTAAATTAAATTTTATTTATTTTGTGTGTATGAGTATTTTGTCTGCATGTATGTCTGTGCACCACATATGTACCTGGTGTCTGAGGAGCTCTGGAGAGAGCATTAGATCCCCTGGAACTGGAGCTATAGTTGGTTGTGAGCCATCATATGGATCCTAGGAGCCGAATCTGGGTCCTCTACAAGAGCAACAAATGCTCTTTATTACTGAGCCATCTCTCCAGCCCTAATAGCTTTTAATTTTATCCATTTTAATACAGATTCTGTGGCTCATGAGCATAGCTTTTGCTTGTCTTTTCTCGTGAGAATGATGTTGAGCATATTTTCATGTGTATATTTGCCCCTTCCACACAAAATATCTGTTCAAATATTTTATTTTTTTCTTTAAATGGTGCGATCTTCTGCTTGAGTTGCAAATTCTTTTTATATTCTAGATACAAATCTTAAAAAAATTTTTTTTGTTGTTGCCTTGCCTGGACTGTAACTCCCTGTAGATTGATCTGGTCTTGAACTTGTAGAAATCTGCCTGCCTCTGTCTTCCAAGTCCTGGGGGTTAAACGTGTGTAGTAATATATACAACCTAAATCTTTTATCAGCTATGAATTCTTTATATATTTTCTTCTAGTTTATAACTTGCTTAAGAATATTTTCCAAAGGAATGGAAAGTTTTAATTTTGATGAAATGCAAGTTACTAACTAGCTTTCTTTTTTTTTTCTTCCTATTTTGGGTTAGGGTTTTATGTAGCCCAGGCTAGCCTTGAACTCACTATGTAACCAAGCATGAACTTGAACTTATGATCCTCCTGCCTCCACGTTCCACATGCTGAGGTTAGAGGCATGTACTATTGCATCTGGTTTATGTCTGGGGATTGAACCCATGACTTTACACATGCTGGGCAAACACTGTACCAACTGGCTATTTTCCTAGTTTTGTTGTTTCTTTAAATATATTTCTTAGGTATGAATATTCTATCTCCATGAATGCCTGCATGACAGAAGAGGGCATCAGATCCCATTATAGATGGTTGTGAGCCAGCTACCAACTGAGTTAGTTTTCTGTGGTTTATGCTTTTATGTCTTATCTTGGATTAAACACATGTATTTTATAGTTTTAAGTATGTTTGATGTGACTTTCAGTCACATCTCTTACTACTTTTGTCTTGTAGTCTCTAAGGATCAACTATGCATCTACACTTTGTCAAGGTATTGGATTCATGAACAGAACCTTTTCTCCCCATCTTCTGTGCTACCGCTATAGTTTCTGTTTTGCACCTGACCATATCTGGATGCTCCTCTACTTAAGATGGGGTTATATCCTGATCAGCCCATCATAAGTTAAGAAGAATGAATGTAAAATGCCTTTAACTCTCCTTACCGAATATCACATCTTAGCCTCACCTACTTTAAATGTGTTCAGAACACTTCCATTAGCCTATGGTTGGGTAAAACCATCCAACATGAGGCCGGAGAGATGGCTCAGCAGTTAAGAGCACTGGCTGGTCTTTCAGAGGTCCCGAGTTCAATTCCCAGCAACCACGTGGTGGTTCACAATCATCTGTAATGGGATCTAATGTCCTCTTCTGGCATGCAGGCATACATGGAGATAGAATACTCATATCTAAAAATATATTTCAAAAAACCAACAAAATAACAACAAAAACCATCCAACACGATGTCTGTCTTAAAATAAAGTATTGATTAGCTTGTGCAATTTAATGAGAACAGCATTGGGTACCATATGGAAATGCTTGTCATCATTACAAAACTGAAAAACTGTTAAATGGGCCATCTATATTGTTATTACTTTCAGTTCTAAAATTTCTATTTAATTCGTCAAGTCTATATTTAGGTAGGAATAAGCTATTTATCCAGCCATCATTATCAGGCTTGACCTATAGCATACTTAGCATATTTATAATGCTAATTTAAATTTCTTACCCATTAATTTCTAATGATGAGGTCACTTGGGGATCTGCTTCTTTGGATTGTTACTGACTTTTCTCACTTTTGTTAATGTTCTTAGTCTTTGCATGCTTCACTGTATTTAATTATGGAGATTGATGCACAATGTTTGTTTTGATTACTTTTTAGAGCACACATGTCTGTTTCGCAGCTGACCGTTGAGGCTCTTCTTATAGTGTGGCTGCATTGCAGTCTTCCTTGGGTGCTGTAATGATGTAATCGAATGCAGACAGATTGTAAAAATATATATATACAGCTTTAATGGAGAAATAGACTCACAGAACCACCGTTTCCGCAGAGACCAGGAAAGCAGAAGCTACAGCTGAGAGCACGCTCACCAAATTTATAGGCAAACATTAGCCCGAGGCGAACACGCCCCCTAAGGGGTGGGACTTATCCCTACATCTCCCCTCTTTGTCTAAATAAGACAGAACTAAACCAAATACAACTATACACAATAATAACAAATAATAAATATAACAAACAATATTGAGAACAAAAGCTTTGCTAAACATTCTATCTCAAGGAGTCCAAATAATGTAGAGAGTAACTACAATTATATAATCTTCAACTCAGTCAAAGATCCGAGAAGGGAATAAATATTACTTAACAAACGAGATATATCCAAAATGTGCAACAATTGACAGAGACAACTGACTACCTGGGCAATCACCCAAAGTCTTGTTTGCAATGTTGAGTCAACCAACTTTGGCTAAGGCCTAGCATAACTGACATACCATTATTAAAGGCAAGGAACTTTTCAAAACTATCTTACCCTGTCTTGGCAGGATATGACAGTCCTGTTTTATCCATTGATGCACGCTCTGTATCTCTGTCAGTGGTTGAGGTATGGGCATTTCTTTGCCCCAAGGCCAGTTCTGCCAAATAGAAAGGCTCCAGGTGGAGTGTCTTTGGTGCTCAACATTCTCTCAGGAATAGAGCAGTGTTGCCAGGAGCAATTGTGTCTCCCTATCACGAAACTCTGAGTTAGATTAAAGGCCATTTTGTACAGTTCTTTGAAGAGGTTGAAGATTATCTATCTATACTGAGTATAATCTCTATATATCTAGAGAACCTGATAGTCTAATTATAAATGACAAACTTAGATAACTATTTATCTATATAATTCTCAATATCTATCTAACTTAAAGACTAAGACAATAAACAACTGTGTAACAAATGAGGATAATGACCTCCAAATATAAACACTGTACAAATATACATTGCAATATGGTAAATATATATCAATACACAAACATTATATAAGTATCCTAATTAGAGGTAGAAATGTACACTGCAATATGGTAAATATATACAATATATATTTATCAATACAATATATGTCAATACATAAAAAATATTTTAAACAGAGATAGAAACATGCATGCATACAATAGTCAATATAATTTAACTTTGTATCAATATACAAGAATCGATACCAATATATTTGTCTAAAAGCAGTAACTCACAATTATAAATCTATTATCCCATCATTCCCTCTTTTTTTTTTTTTCAAAATGATCCCTGAGCTTATAAAATTCCTCCCCCAACCTCCCAACCCCTAAATGATGTCCCTAAACCCAGGGGTAAATTTTACTGGGAGAGGGGACGTCGTCCTCTAGAATTACTTCCAGCTGTCATGGGGGGCGACGTTCTTTCTGGGGGATCCTGTGAAAGTAAAATGATGGTTCAATTTCAAGATCAATGTCTTTTAAAATTGCAAATAGTCTCTGAGTATTTTGTGGAGGTCTGGCCAGAATGTTGTACAAGATGTGCACCATTTCAGCTAACCAAGTTGGGATCATCTTGTGCAGCTGGTATCCAAAACAGGTCTTGTAGTAGCGCTATCAATATCATGACGTCATATCAACCAGGTAGAGTTGTTGTTGTGGGGCCCCATCTTCTTCCTGGAAACTTCAAATGTCACTTCAGGAAAAACTCATTGTTCATTGTGAAAAACTTAAACATTAATCATATAGACATATATAGACATACATATATATATATTCAATGAAAGGCATGATAGATATATTCAATGAAAAGTATGATAGATATGAAAAAAAGCAAAAATGTTTTCTAAACTCATATTTATTTCTGTCCCATATCATGGCTCTTGACATGAGACAGAAACTCCAGAAACTCTGGGCTTTTCTCTTACTAACAGGCTTGGAATTGGAGAGGGACTGAGCCAGAGTCCAACTTCAAAACCAGCTCTATATATTTATAAAGAAATGTTTAATAAGACATATATATATATAAAAATTAATACTTACAAAATGTGTCCATCCATCAGTAATTAAATATTCGGGGTCCCTCAATTTCTTTGAAGATGAGTATTTTCCTGTGGAGATAAGAAAAGAACCCTGCCTCCAACCTATCTGTATTTCTTACCATCAGTATGCTCGCCATCCTTATGCAAGAATTGTTATTTATCTTTTCCAAGTGGCTTCTCTTCTTCAAACTGAACCTTTATTAATTTCGATGGTATCCACAATTTTTCCTCACCTGTGGAGATAAGAGCAAAACCCCTTCCCCAAAGTAGCACATCTCCTGGCTTCCATTGTGAGGTCAGCACATCCTTGAAATAAACTGGTTGATTTAGTTCAGTAGCTTTTTCCATTATCCAATGTCTTTCTGCAGCCGTCGTTCCCTTCTCATTAGCGTTGAGAAAATTCAAGGCTAACAAAGCATTATGTAACCTATTTCTGGGGGTGTTTTACACCCCTTTCTGTTTGTTCAACATATCCTTTATAGTTCGATTTGATCTTTCTATGACTGCTTGACCTGTAGGATTGTATGATATACCTGTAACATGCTTGATATTGTAATAATCAAAAAACCGTTTCATTTTCCTAGAGACATAAGCAGGACCATTATCCGTCTTTATTTGTGTAGGTATACCCATGATAGCCATGACTTCTAATAAATGAGTGATTACTGAATCAGCTTTTTCTGAACTTAAAGCAGTTGCCCACTGAAAGCCTGAATACGTGTCAATGGTGTGATGAACATATTTTAATTTGCCAAATTCTGCAAAGTGGAACACATCCATCTGCCAGATTTCATTCCTTTTGGTGCCCTTTGGATTAGCCCCTGCAGGCAGTGGCGTTTGGTTATAGAAAGAACAGGTAGGGCATTTCTTTACAATCTCCTTAGCTTGTTGCCATGTAATAGAAAACTCTTTCTTCAAACCTTTGCTATTAACATGATGTTTTTTATGAAATTCAGAGGCCTGTAGCACACTGCCAATCAATAATTGATCAATTTCTGCATTGCCTTGTGCTAGAGGACCTGGCAGACCCGTATGGGATCGGATGTGTGTTATGTACATAGGGCAAAGCCTGTTCCTGATCAAATCTTGAACCTGGAGAAACAATGAGGTTAGTTCAGTATCATCAGGTATAAATTCAGCAGTTTCAATATGTAAAATAACTCTTTCTGCATATTGTGAATCTGTAACTATATTAATAGGTTCTTTAAAATCCCTTAGCACCATAAGAATGGCATATAATTCCGCCTTCTGGACAGAATTATAAGGACTTTGTTTCACCTTACCCAAATTTATAGGCAAACATTAGCCTGAGGCGAACATGCCCCCTAAGGGGCGGGACTTATCCCTACAGGGTGCAGTTTTTCTGTGATGATTCCATCCCAAACTTGTGCCTCCTCCTTCATTTGTTCATCACTATTGGAGCTGAGGACATTAGATTGTAGTTTGCTTTGCATGTCCCATCCATCTTGCAGTCCACCCACCTTGAAGCTGAAGTAGAACTGGGTAATTAGTCTTTACGCTTGCCCTTGTATTCTCATTTCCTGACTTGGCAACATGAGGCTAGTTGGTCTGAGTAGTTTATTTTTACCTTTGGGATTCTTCCAGGTCTCACGCATCCTGCCAGCCCACACCATTTCTGGTAGCTCTGCTTTCCTTCAGTTTGGCTGAACTGGAGCCTTGTTTCCCAGAATTCTCTTTCCCATGCTTCTAGGCTAGTGTAGGCCACAAGAGACATTGTTCATAAATCTTGAACAATAGAAGCAGAGTTGCAGGTAGATTGTTTCACATTCTGGCGGTCAGCGAGGTTCCAGGAATATTAGCTGGTGTGGGCGGCACCTGACCCTAGTTTCCCTGACTCCTCTGCAGCACCTTTTTTATCTTTTCAAGCTGCAGGTCAACATCATGTTGTTTCCCTCCTTCTTGTCCTACATAGGCCGAGGGTGACAGCTTTTTCTGTAGCTCACCATCCAGTTCATAAAGACTGGCATTGTGAGATCCAGTCCCCCGCACCCCCCCCACACAAATATTTTGTAATGAGAGTTCTCCTTTTTCCTCTCCTCTCCTCGTCTTCCTCTTTTTCCTCCTCCTTCACCTATTATTTTCAAACAGGGTCTCATGTGGTTCAGAATGACCTCTAACTCACTATGCAGATGAAGATGATCTTGAATCTCTGATCCCCTTGCCTCTTCCTCCTCTTGCAAACTGAGATTACAGGAGTGTGTCATTATGACAGATTTATGCAGTCTAGAGGAGTGAACGCAGGGTTTCCTGCATACCAGCTAGGCACTCTATCAACTGAGCCATATTCACAGTCTTTTACTGTGCTTTCATGGTGTCCCTGTGCTGCTCAGTTCACCCTTGTCATTCCTGTTTATTCCTGCTTTTTCCATATTTAGTTTCCTTTCTAACTGCCCCCTAGTGACTTCCAGCCTCACAGGCAATGATCAGTGGTGATAATTCAACTGGATCACCAGATTGTCTTAAGCCAAAGTCATGAAAAACATCCCTGGTCCTGAACTCTGAGAATTAACTGTGTATCACTGATGGATGTTGATGGATACACAGTCTAAGTCTAGGTTGATTCCACCTCATCCCTGGATGCTCTCTCCCTGAATGCCACACCCCTCATTCCTAGACCAGTTCCTCAGTATTTTTCAGGTACGGAACTGACCCTACTCCTCTGCTCACCTGTAAAGGGCTTGCTTCCTTCTAGAATTCATTTAATCAGGGCTTCCTTAGTATCCTTTACTGTTTTCAAGACCCAAAAAGTGTATGATTTTTATTTTGTCCAGGTTTTGTTATTACCACAGGATCAACAGTCTTTTCAGGGATTGGCAAGGTGGCTCAGGTGGTAAATATCTGAGTTTGATCCCCAGGACTTACATGATAAAAGGAGAGAACTGATTCTCCTAGGCTGTCCTCTGACCTCCACATGAGTACCATGTCACATATGCGTGCATACATATATACACACAAACAAATGTTTTTCTCCCAAACCCTAGCAAAACTTGGGGGAAATGTCCTAAATGGATATGAATGTGGCTTTCTTGTCTTGCTTTCTGTCTGAGACTAGAAGATCATTGGAAACTCTGAGACCTGCTTGTGACCATGTTTCACACAGCAGAGGGGAGAATGGAAGGCACAGGGGCAAGGCTAGAGAAGCCCTAGAAGACAATTCCCAGAACTTTGATGTTTAAGCCTCTGACAATTATATTTTTCTGATTCAAGCGGCCGCATCTGTTTCTAGCGGACACAGTAGTTGACTGTGATTTTGCAACACTCTTAGCAATGGCACAATGAAAGATAGAAGACAGAGGCTTTGGGGATGGGAGAGTAATGATATTATTTTGCGAGGTCGTGGAACCTTATGACATGGGGCCTAGCTGGCAGGCATAGGGATGTAGGAGTGGGGCTTGAGAGTTCTAGCCCAGGCTTTCTGTCCCACCCCCTTCTCAGGAGCTGGTTATTCTGCATGCCTTTCTCACTGTGATGAACTGTTCCCACTCAAAATAAAATCCTTCCTCATTTCTGTCACAGTGTTGGGCAAAGTAGCTAACATTATCTTTCTCTTGAGGTGTGTAGCAGTTCCTTTCCAAGGAAATTTTAAGGAATTGTACTTGGTTTCTTTAGATGCAGCCCTGGGCTGACACAGGTCTTGAAGTAGGCCTGTTTTGTTTCAGTTGTAGCAAATATTGGGATGAACCTGAGGCTGGGGGATGCTTTGGTTAATAAGATTCAACAGTTCTTGTCTTAGTGTGCCCCAAGGGAGCAGTAGTCACATAGTCTTATGCTCACAAAATATCTAGTCTAGGAGGGTCTGGAACTAGTGTTGGTCAGCATTTCCCCATGTCATATGAGGGCAATAATTGCCCTCTTCCTGTACTATGGTGAGATTTCCCTCCTGAGTTTCATGGTCTTCTCAGCCTGACTAGGAGCTGACAAACAACTGACTCTTTCTTACCTAAATCTGTTTCCCAATTGGGAATTCAGCCTCGTAAAGCTAATGAATCCTAATTTATCCTTCATCATTTCTAGGATCTTCACTGAATGGACAAACTGGAATGGAAACACAACCTCCAAACTAGAAGTTAAAACTGAGGCTAATGAAGGAAAAGAAGACTCACTCAAAAGCAAGTAGCGTTAAGCGCCACACTGGTCCTGAGTCCTATGTTTCAGAATTTGTGGTCCAAGGTCCTTCTCATTCCTAACTCCAGGTACCCAGGAAAATGAAAGAACACATGGCTTTTACCTGGCTTCTCTTTAACATAACGGAGTCCTGTCTTTGGGTTTTTTTTCTCCCCTCCATAGTAGGAGCAGAGAGTTAGAATACAGTGACAGCCGTAAATTCATCCCTTACCACAAAGTTAAACTCCACAACCTGAGTCCTGGGGTTTTCTCTCGGATACTGGTGGCCACAGTTAGAACAGATGATGCAGGATCGAGTCATGGATGGTTTTGTCTAACTCGGTGGTTCTCAGTGGAGGGAGGGGGTGGTTTTGTACACATTTAGTAATATCTAGAGCTGTTACTAGTTTTCATGACTTAGGAGAGTATGGGGAGATGCTTCTGGAATCCAGTGTAAAGACCAGGAGTAATATTAAGTACTCTACAGTTCACAGGGCATTTCTCCATAACTAAGAATTACCCAGCCCCAATTGATAATGTCCTTATAAGCTAATTGTGATCAATACAATGGGGGCTTCATTAAGCCTGCTGTATCTGAGATGTAACTAGCCACTTAACGAAGAGCACATATCCGTGTATCTGGGATATCATGGAGAGATGCCCTAGGCTGGACTCTGTCCCAGTAGGCTGCATTCTAACAGGGTTCATTTTTGCTTGACAGCATGAGAAAGTCAAAGGCTTTGATGCTTGACACTGGCAAGCTCCTCCTAATGTCCATTTTTTTGCCAATATCTGTTTTTGCTGTGGAAAATCCTTTTGTGCAGTGTGAAGATTTGTCACTGTGATTGGTTTAATAAACAAGCGGACTGGCCTATAACTGAAGAGGATAAAGTTAGGTGGGACAGCCAAACTGAGAATGATGCGATGAAGAAAGGTGGAGTGAGAGAAGTTGCCAGCCAGATGGAGAATGACTCGGACATACAAAATGGGATAGAGGTAAAGACCACAAGCCTTAGGGCAATACATGGATTAATAGAAATGGGTTAAGTTGTAAGAGCCAGTTAGTAATAAGCCTGAGCTTGTGGCCGATCATTTATAATTCAGCCTCTGAGTCAATTATTTGGGACCGGGCATTTGAGATAGAAAACACCTGATTACGTATTTTGAATATGTTTACTTAACATGTTTTATTTCCACTAATATGTTTCCATTCTAAAATAAAGATATTTAATGTTTTATCAACAATTCCCAATTCTCCCACCATATACCATCTTCAAAATTTCTTACACATCTTAAAAAGACTATGGTGACATTTTTAGCTCAGGATCAGTCTCCCTGCCAGCCAGTGTTGGCAAGTTAATCAACCTATGAGCTCTGTCCTCCTCACATACAGAACAGAGCTAATGATTCCTGTATTGTAATATGGTAGACATTGCTTAAGACAGGGCATGCAAGTGTACTTAGCATAGAGTACCCTACAGTTGACTGGGTTTTCCTTTAAATGTATCTGGGATTTTGTTTTAATCAGATGGGGTAAGATGACAAATATAAAAGGAACTTGGAAGAAGAACATATTGCAGTTCCCAAGAAGACAGACATGCTAAACTGCCCAAGGACACAGGAGGAAGCACCTAGGTTAGTAAGAAAGCAAAGAGTACAAGGCCATAGTGAGTCTTCACTGGGGTATTGGCAAGGAAAACCAAGGTTGAGTAAATTTACATAACACTGGGGGTTCCAGGCTAAAAAGCTGGTGTCTGGTTGCTGGGTACCTGTCTCTGGGCTGACCTCAGGCATGGGAAAGTCAGTGCTGCCTTGGTGTATGAGGGCTGTTAAGATGATTAGGTAATTTGGGTTGGTTGGCTTGTGTATGAAGGATAACTGGTTGGTTTTTGTCTCTTTGACACAAACCTAGACATAGCTGATGTGGAAGTTTGAGTGAAAATGGCCCCATAGGCTCATAGGGACTGGCACTGTTGGGAGGTGTGGCCTTGTTGGAGGTAGTATGCCACTGGTGGCAAGCTTTGAGGTCACAGATGCTCAAGCCAGGCCAGTAGAACTCTCAACTCCTTCTCTAGCATCGTGCCTGCCCACATGCCTCCTTGCTTCCTGCTACGATAATAGACTAAACCTCTGAACTGTAAGTCAGCCCCAATTAAATGTTTTCCTTTATAAAAGTTGCCATAGTCATGGTGTCTCTTCACAGCAATAAAACCCTAACTAAGATATCTGGGAAGAAGGAATATTAATTGAGAAAATGCCTTCAAAAGATTGGCCTGTGGAGCATTTTCTTGATTGGTGATTGATGTTGGAGAGTCCAACTTACTGTGGGTGGTGCCATCCTTAGGGATATGGTCCCGCATGGTACAAGAAGACAGTCTTAGCTGGGTGGTGGTGCATACCTTTAATGCCAGCACTCGGGAGGCAGAGGCAGGCAGATCTCTGTCAGTTTGAGGCCAGCGTGATCTGTGGAATGAGTTCCAAGACAGCCAAGGCTACCCAGAGAGATCCTGGTTTGAAAAACAAAAACAAAAACAAAACCAACCCAACGAAAAACCACTACCACCATCAGCAGCAGCAGCAAAAAATTAAAAGAAAAAAAAGCAGCTTGAGCAAGTCACTCCCCCATGGCCTCTGCATCAGAAGTGACTGTGGTGACTTTTAATGGGCTGGCTGCTCCTTTGTCCTTCCCTGGAAGCTTTCTCACTCTGCCTGTCTTTTCTTTTACAGGAAGATGGTGACACCACAGTCTTCAGTGCTCAGACTTCCAGATGATGGTGTAACAGAGACTGGTGTTCACAGAGAAAAGAGTTTGTTTCTGCCTGGAGTTCCTGCTCTGATAATAGACTCCAAGCTCTAAGCTGAAACAAACTCTTTTCTTCCCATATTGCTTTTGGTCGTTGGTGTTTTTCATAACAATAGAAACCCTAACTCAGATGTTTGTAGGCCAGTCTTAACTGTCTCTATGAACCTTTCCCTCAAAGGGACAGGCTCTCCAGCATCAGCAAAACCCTAGGATGTCAAAACTTAATAAAACACAGAGGCTAAAAAAAAATATGTGGCCACCATGGTGGTATGCATGGCCTAGGGTCATTAACACCAGGTTCTTTGCCAGCTGAAGTGACTGTGGTGACTTTTAATGGGCTGGCTGCTCCTTTGTCCTTCCCTGGAAGCTTTCTCACTCTGCCTGTCTTTTCTTTTACAGGAAGATGGTGACACCACAGTCTTCAGTGCTCAGACTTCCAGATGATGGTGTAACAGAGACTGGTGTTCACAGAGAGGCGAGAAAGACCCCAGATTCCTGTCTCTCCAAAGCCCAGCCTCTGCGGCGGCGTATTTCTATTTCATGCTGGTAGAATGAAGCTAATTGCAAATTCTCAGCTGCTGTGATTCCAAGTGAGTAGCCAGAAGCAGCATGCAACAGTGCAGGAACCTGCTGCTGTGGTTAGAAATCAATCAGAGAGCACAGCTTCCTGAGTAAAGCTGCCCTTTGTGTAGGAGGAAGGGAAGGAGGGGCTGGGGACCAGATTCCTTTGCAAGTGGGCTCCACGCTGGGCCTGTGCTTCCCAAGGCTGGCTCACAACACCACAGAACAGCCTTCTGTGAATCTGGAGGCCTCTTGGGATTCAATTCAATAAAGATCAATAATGCCAGCTGGCGGCCATTTGAGGAAGGCTGGGTGAGTGGAGGGTGGAGAAGCAGAAATTATTTTTTTCCTTGGAGCTAATTGGGATACTCAAGGTGCTGGGGAAGGGTGTAGCAGCCACTGGGATTTTTTTAAAAAACTGCATTTAACAAGTCCACTTGTACAGGAAAAGGTGAGACATGGTTATAATCCTTGCACTAGGGATACAGAAGTAGGAGGACCACAAGTTTGAGGCCAACCTGAGCTATACAATGAATTCAAGGCTAATAAGGCCCTGTCTCAAAACAAAAAATATAAAAAACTAAACAAAAAAACCCCAAAACAAACCCGAACTAAAAATAACAAAAAAAAAAACCCTCAAAAAACAAACAAACAAACCAAACCAAACCCAAACTAAAGCTAACAATGACAATAAAGTCATGTTGACCGACTTAAGGAGCTTTATGGTATTGCCTGAGTGGATGCTCATGCGGGCAATGGGCTTTAGAACTGTGGGACACTGAACTTCATGAAGTCATCAGAGACATCTGTTTTTCCCCTCCTCCTTATGTGAGTGTGTGTGTGTGTGTGTGTGTGTGTGTGTGTGTGTGCGCGCGTGTGCATATGTGCTTATGCTCATATTCTCAGGTGCATATGTGTGAACATTTGTGAGGGGCAGTTGTCGACATCAAGTGTCTTCCCCTGTTCCTCTCTATCTTTTTGAGGCAGGATCTCCCACTGACTCTGGAGCTTGCCTTTCTATTAGACTGACTGCCCAGGGAACCTCGAGGATCCGCCTGTCTCTGACTTCCTGGTACAGAGATTTCGTATACTGCTGAGTCCAGAATTATTTCATTTCACCTCAAAATTTAATGTTTATTGAATTAATTTCTTAATTAATATAGGAACCTGTTAGAACTGGTTTAAAGAACGTCTGGAAAATTAAACATATTACATATAGATATTCACTCTAGTACAGAAATGTTAATTTAAGGCTGGCATGATGGTGTATGCCTGTCATTCCAGTAGTTGGGAGGTAGAGGCAAAAGAATTACAAATTCAAGGCCAGCCTCAGCTACATAGATAGCTAAATCAGACCAATGTGGGCTGCATAGTGAGATCCTGTCCTAAAAGACTAAGAAAAATGGCTAATGAAAAAAAAAACTGCAATCTCTGGGGTTATTTGTTTCAACTTTGTTGAAAAAGAAGATACCAGTTAAAAAGCTGTCTGTCCATAGCATGATAAGTAGCTTAGTCCATGGAAGGTGGGCCCAGCACTTGAGATCATTTATGACTCATTTACACTGATTTCATTTATTATCAATTACTTTTGGATATGTGAACTGAAAGTGGAAGGGTTATCTCCAGGTCCTTTATTGCCATCTTTTACAGAAAGGTTGGAATCTGACACAGCTTCCTTCTGAGTGCTTGCTTTCTCCCTTCCTCCCTGGGCATCTGTGTGGTCTTTGGTGGTACCATGTGTGATAGACATCAACATAGAACTTGTCTGTGGTAGGACCACGGACCCAGACATAGTCATTGGTACATCCTGGGCTTGGATGTCATCATAGCCCCAGGTGGCAGCACAGGCCACTCAGATTGGCATGGCCCCTGTAGCAGCATGGCCCTCAAACACCAAAATGGCCTCAGACCCCTAGTGTCGGCATTACCTTTGATGGTATCAGGAGCTATGAACCTAGATATGGCTCTCTGCGGCAATACTGGCTCAGATGACACCATGGCCCCAAGTAATAGCACAGGGCACTCAGATTCCCAGCATCCACATGGTGGCTCACAACTGTCTGTAGTTCACAAGGATCTGATATCCTCTTCTGGCCTCTGTGGGTACCAGGTATGTGGTGCACAGACAAGCTTGCAGGCAAAACTCCCATAGGCATAAATAAAATAAAAACTGGCCTTACATCATTTCTTTTGCTTTGGCACAGAGTAGCTGCTCTCTTTGATCCCTGAGAGCAGGGGATTATCTTTTGTTCAACTTTTTGTAACCTGAAGCGCTGGAGTTGTTGAGTTGTTAATTTAGTTGGAACTCACCATGGTCTTTGAGGGATGCAGCTCAGAGTTGGGTGGTCACAGAAGTTATCTCACCCAGTCAGGGATGCTTCTCATCTTCATAAACTTCTATAGGCTTCAGTTTGTCTATCCTGGACATGTTCCCAAAGCCTTTCCCAGCCTCCCCTGCAACTCAAGTAGCTTCAATGACTTCACATTTTTCATTCCAGGATTTCTGACTTTTTAAAACTTGGCCTGCTATGTTACTGTTCCTCAGGAGATGTAAACTTTTATATATGCACCCCAGATAGGGCAATGATTCTACTTAAGTCTGCCTTGGTGAGCCAATGAGTAGATTGGTCTTTCTTACAGGAGCATGATTGAGAGTTACTTATAAGAGTGTTGATAACTCAGAAACAGCTGCATCATTGGCAAGGCCCACTTATCACCAGCTCACCAGCTGCATCAGAGAATCACATCTTTAGTTAACCTTTCACCTTTCAAGATCACATCCAAGAAGAGCAGAAGGAGGTACTAAGTGGAATTTCAGGTGAGGGTCCTGTGACATTCCCCTTACTAGGGGGTTGTTAACAGCCCCTGCCGTTGTCATCACCGTAGCCCTAGCTAACGTTGCATTATTCTGCTTATTTTGTTGCCATGACTACAGGGCCAAGTGTTATGTAAGGTCACCATAGCAACCTACATTTAATGGCCAACGGCCATGCCATGTTCATGCCCTAAAGAAATTGCTTTTGCCATCATATGGTCCATTTTTGTTTTGTAGTTGGTTGTTTCTATTTTTTTAGAGTCCATTCTTTCATAATGTCATCTCCTTAAGGTTGTCAACATAGTTACTTCCTTATCTTTTTTAGACTGCTCCATTATTTTCGTTTTGTGGTGAGCATGCAGCACTCCCAGTTAGCCATGCTGTCTTTCTTATCACTTGGTAGCTTTGGTTTCCAGGCTCATCTTAAATGTCTTGCTTTGTCTCCCCCTCTCTGCTGTCTTACTCTCCTCTCATGAGTGATTTTACAGTAACTTTCACCAGCCCGGGGGCCCACTTCAAAGTGAAGACTCATGGTGATGAATCAGGTCTTATGGTGGGCAGGTAGGAAGCATGTCACAGTTGCTGCCACCGAGGCTGCAGGTGATGCGGTCCCCCTGTTGCTGGAGGATGCTTTCTGTACTCTCTCCTGATGTAAATGACAGTCCTAGTACTGTCTAGTGACATGTTCTTTAGCCACTGCCCCAGCTTTAAATCAGTAAGTCTGATTCCCACTCTCTGTCTTAAATGGGGCTTTTTAGTGTTTAGTGTCCCAGTGTTCTGAGACCTGTTAGGTCCTGGGTCTTATTTCCTATAACATACTCCACCTGTTAATTTGCTATATGTTCTTGGGCCAGTCAGTTTAACATTAAAGTTCAGTCAGTGTTCTTGATTGTAAAATTATGGTGTTGGGTACTTAGCCACGTCAGAGTCTAGAAGTCTGCAGGAAGAGCCTTTAAACAGTGATCTCTGCTACAGTCAGGAGGGTTGTGAGAGTGTTTGTTCAGTTCAGGCAAATGGTAAATGTGTCGGCTACTCTAATGAAATGAGTACATTTTTGCTCTAAATGTCATGGATGTTTATTGTCAGATTAAACTACAGCAGGCCTAATTTTAGCTCTTCCAATTCAAGTGGAGCAATGAAGATTAAATGTTAGGCATAATTAAAGATGCAGATGTAGTTATATTGAATTATAAACCTCATTAAGTGCAGCATCCCAGGAAGGCCCCTGAGACCAGCTACAAAGGACTTCTAGTCACAGTGCTAGAGTTATTAAAATATTCTAAAGTAAATCTCACTCCCAAAATATTATGACTTACACGGAAGGATTTCTAAAAACATGGCTGGGGTTTGTTCCATGGCTAATTTCCTTGCTCTGTAGAGAGTTGGAAAGGAGGATTTCTTCTCTAGGATTTTCATGAACCGTCTCTCTGGGGCTTTGTGCCCACTCTCCCACCCATTGGCGTGGGATCAAATCTCCTGGGCCTGTGCAAATAAGAACTCAAGGTCGCATTCCATTCTAGGGTTGATAGCAGGGACACAGAGAGCAATTTCCTAGGATTGGAAGGCTACATTTTGAAAAATGTAGATAGCTACAGTCTTTGTTGATATTTCCAAGTGTTTTTTTTGTCTGTAAAGATAGCATGTATACATTTTAATAATTTAAGGAATACAGAATAGGAATACAGAAAAGAATTCTCAAAATTTGTGAAAAATAGTTTAGACCTTAAGCACCAATGTGTGTGTGTGTGTGTGTGTGTGTGTGTGTGTGTGTGTGTGTGTGTGTAGAGGCTAGAGGTCACCCATAGGTGTTGTTCCTCACACCCATCCATCTTGTGTTTTGAGTCGTAGTCTCTCATTGTGACTGAGAATCACTAAATAGGCCAGGCTGTGCTGTCTCTGTCTCCCCTCACACTGGGATTACAAGTCCAAGAACTTCTTAAGTGGTGCTAGGGGTCAAACTCAGGTTTTCATATAGAGCAACAAGTACTGTACTGTTGAGCTATCTCTCTAGCCTTTAAGCACAGTTTTTGCTGTGTTTTTAGTTAATGTGACTGGATATCTTTCCACATCAGCAAATACTGATAAGCCTTGTATATTTTAATGGCTGATATCCTACCTTTTAACCTGTTTGTCAACTACTTAGTTATACAGTAGTGCTGTATAATAAACAGCCTCCAGATTCAGTAGCTTTAAGTTGGGTATTTTTTGAGCTCACAAGTTTGCAGTTGACAATTTAGGCTGATCCCAATTGGGCTGCTCTTCTAGACTGGGCTGGACTTGTTCTTGTCTGTGAGTCAATTACCAATAGGATGACCTCAGGTATCCTTGACAAGGGAAACTAAGATGATTTTGTTTTGCTATACAGTCTCCAGACATGTGCTCAAGTTAAAAGAAGAATGAGAGATGAAGAAATCTCCAAACAAGGGCTCTTCAAATCTCTGCTGGAGTCAGGTCAACCAACATCACTTTGACCATGTCAAATTGCTTAGCTGAACTCAAAATCAAGGGATCAAGGTGAGAAGAACTTCAAAGTCACCTTTCAAGAGGCAAGGGTAAGGCTGGGGTGGGTACTTGCCTAGAATTCAGGTTCGATCCTCAGCACTTCTTCACCTGGGTGTGGGGGTGCACTCCTGTAATCCCAGCACTCAGGAGGCAAAGGCAGGAGGACCAGCAGTTGAAGGTCATCCTCAGCTACGAAAACAGTTTGAGGCTATCTTGGGCTGCATGAGACCCTGCTTTAAAAAAAGGTTAGTGGAGCTGGGGGTGGGAGTGGTCATATTGATTTAGGCTTATTCATGTAATCACCTCCCCAAAGACACATGCACCTCTACACTCAACATCTGGGCATACATTTACAGACTGTTCTAACAGATGGGATCAGTTTTTGATGTCAGTGTTGCATGAATGTCACTTTGGTGGAGATTTTGGTAGATGCTTCCCAGTAGGCACTGTGCTCTGGGCTATCACCTAGCCTTACCTCCCACAAGTGTCTTGTGCTTGTCTTCTTCCAGACTCAGACTGGTCTTTCCTGTTTGGAATGGTCTTGATGTCCTACAGATATCCCAGCACTGTACTGAGTGCAGGAAAGATATCTCAGTTTGTCCAGGATTTCACTGGTTTTAAAATATAAAGTCTTGCATCTCAAGCTCTCCACCAGACCAGGCAAACCCAACCAACCAATTGTATGAGAGGGCCTTGGCAAACTTTAAAGGGCCAGAGAATAAATATTTTAGATCTCAGTTGAGAGCTCCTGATTCTGCCAGGGTGAGGTAAAAGTGGTTCTAGACAACATGTCACTGAAGGGTGTGTGTGGCTGTGTGCCAATCCAACTTTATTTTCAGAAACAGGCAGTGTGCTGTGTTTGGTGCAAAGTCTTCTGAGAGTCTGTTGTGTTTTTAAGTTTTAATTATTGTGCCTAAGAGACCCATGAAATAAAAATGCTTCTAGCCTGTAAATCTTTTGCCCAAAGACAGATAATTCTTGACATACTGGAGGCTATGATTTATTTTTTCACTCCCTTAAATAAACTTGTTTGCCCCAACTCCACTGGACTTGATTGATCACATGTAGGCAGGAAGAAATTTGTCAGAATGTATGTTTGCCCCTGATTGGATGGAGGCAGGAGGTCCATCAGGATATATGCTTGCCCCTGATTGGACCTGATGGGAAATGCGGTCGTCTTATGGGTTTGGCTTTTTAAGCTTTTGCAAAATGCAACTTGTTACCATTTTCTGGTAACCCCAAAGTGGTCCTAGTCTGAGCCCCTCATCCTGGCCACCAGTACTTAATTAAAGCTTGCTTCAGATTTGGCTCAAAATTTGTGGAACTGGTCTTTCTCTTGCGAGTCTCAGTCAGTGAGTAACAGGCTTTAATTTTCTGACACTTTCCTAAGGCTGGGCATTTTAAGTGTATATTATATTCTTTTGTTGGTTTATGTTTCAGTAGAGTTATTTCCCTCTCTCTCTCTGGTTGGAATATAAGGGGAGTGTAACATCTTTCTACCGGACTCTGTGACTCAGTAGCTATGTGAAGTTGAATGAGTTACTTACCTCCCTGGCTTTGGTTTCCTTATCTGTCAGATGGGGATAATAGTAGTATTTGTTATGGTAAAAATAAAATGCAGCAGGTCCCTGAATGGTGGCAGTGGCAGCTGTCAGAGACCATGGTGGGGTGGGCCATGAAGGCAGCCTGTCCCAGGCAGGGAGCCCTGCAGTGGGTGAGAGACAGAGAGCCATGCAGAGAAAGTGGGTATTTATTTAGTGGGTTATGAAGGGGAAAGGGAAAGGGGGAAGGGGAGAAAGGGGAAGAGCAAAGAGAGGCGGGGGGGAGGGGCAGAGGGGAGAAGTGGGGAGAAGGGAGAGAGGCAGAAGCTGCCTCTTCAGGAGAGAGACAGAAAGTAAGGAACTCAGGCTGGAAGCAGAAGGAAGATCTGTTTGCCTCAGCGGATGGGGGAGGGAGTGGGCGGGGTTTGTCTCTTAAAGGGACGGGACAGACCATTACAGTATTGATTACCATTGTGTTTGGGAGGATTAAATCTTTTCATTGCACATGACTGAATGAGTGCTCAATAAACAGCGGTCATCATCATCAGTATCATCATCATCATCATGATGCCATGGGCTTTCTTCATTATGTAGCACAATTCTGGTTACAAAAGTCATTCAGTGCATAGAACCACACAGGCCTTTTAGGTGCCCTCCCTGAATGTTGGATGACCTTGTTTCCATGGTTACCGACATCCCTGAGTTACTGAGAAGTCAAACCCTAGCCTCCCCGTTACAAGTGTTCTATCCCCCTCCAAAAGCCATCTTCTGCCTTGTACCCCATCTCTTAGCTTCCTCTATACCTTCTCAGGCTGTGTGGATAAGGATCAAGAAGGGACTCCCCAAAATCATAGCTGGAAGCTTCTAAACAAGCGTTGAGGCTACTGGCAAGAACAGAACTGGTGGGTGTGCAGAGTGCTGGGATTGCCTGTGAGATCTGGTATACGTGAGCTGCACAGGGTCCTTCCCTTTGTCGGGGAGGAAGAAGCGAGATCACATGGCTGGTTCAGTGACCCCCCTCCAAGCTAGACCCCACCATTTTATCAAAAACTCTTACATCTTAGGGCTGGCTCAGCTTTGATCTGGGAAAATGAAAGGCTGGGTTTCTGGGTGCCCCACTGCCAACTTCTGCAGCAAGAGTGAGCCTTGCTGATCCTGCCAGCTCAGACGTACTCCATTTCCTGATAATTAAACAAGTGGAGATCAAAGCCAACAAATCTCCTAGTCTCTTGGCACAGGAGATGAAGGTAAATAGTTCCAGCAATAGTTCTTTTTCTTTTCTCATTAAAAGTGAAACATGAAATGTCTTCTTACTTTGAAGAAAACGAATGTGTTCAAGGTCGGCCTAGAGATGTCCTCCCAGCCACCTTGGTTATTCCACATTGGTTCTTATTCTCTGCTCAGTAGATTGGCGGGGGAAACAGCATCTAAATCACGTCGAGTCAGGAGACAAAGGAAAGGTACGGAACACACCCATCTGGTAACCTTGACACTTGGTGACACCTCCTTTTTGCTGGGGAAGGCCAAGAGCTTCGGAAGCCCCTATTCAGTTATTGCATCCAGGCCTCTACCTGAATGTCAGGCAGCTGCCTGTGCTGTCTTGGCTATTTTCCCATACTGTCTTTTGGGATTTGCTGTCTTCTCTGAAAGGAACAGCTCACCAAGAGGCTCTCCCCAGGGCCACCAGTACAGGAAGCTCAAGGCTGAAGGCTAAAGATGCCTGCTGAGGAGTCTAGGTGATCTCTTTTCAGTGCAGGCAGCAGACCCCACTTGAACTTGCTCATGTGTAGGGCAGGTGGGTACCGTGGGGACCAGTGAAGAGCCCTTGGGAGCCCCAACTGGGTCTCCAGGATTACTAACGTCAGAATCCTGGAGCCTAAGGACCAGGACCACACAAAGGATGGCATCTGCCCCAGACTCTCTTTCCCTCACTGCCCTCTCCTTCCTCTTCTGGCTCCATCCTTGGCTTCTGGGTCATTGCTGCTTCATCCTGGTTTCTGTTTGCTCACTGTCTCTGGAGGCTGACTTCAATTCAGGTCTTTCTCATATCCTCATGCCCAGTTCTCCTGCTTTGGCCTTGACTTTTCATCCCTTTTCCCCAGTCCCACATTCCAGAAAGAAGGTAAATGTGGAGGGTGGGAATCTGATTGATCTGATCAGTGATCTTGAGTCAGGCTATTGATGTCACAGTTCTGATCAGTCTGCAGGTACTTCAGACCCACCTTTGATCCAATTGGCTGTAAGTACAGGACCTTCTCAAAGTCATTGGATAAGAAGGAATGTCAGCTTCTGTGCTGGGGACAGAGCTCAGTGGGTGGACTGCTTGCTGAGCACACAAATCATCAGCTTGGATTCCTAGTACCACATAAACCAAGCATGGTGTCACATACTTGTAACCCCAGCACCTGGGAGATGGAGACAAGAGAATGAGAAGTTCAAGTTTATTCTCAACTACACAGCAAGTTCAAGACCAGCCTAGGCTACATGAAACCTTGTTGGAAAAAAAGTTTCTCTCTCAGCAAAGTATGATAACAAAATATTCCTCATAAGTGGCCCTAACTGTGACCAACTCTTGGTAGGACAGATTGCAGAGACCGAGTGTTCACTTAGACTGCTATGTTTATTAACTGGCTTTGTTTTTTGAGATGTAATTTATGTACTATAAAATTACCCTTTGGGGGGGTGTTATACTCTACAAGATTTTGCAACTACTGACACTAATTCCAGATTATCTCATCATCACTAAAAATAAAACTCCATGTTCATGAGCATCCACTTCCCACTTCTCCTCCATCCAGCCCCGAGCAGTCACTGATCTGTTTTCTATTTCTGTGATTTGTCTATTTCAGGCATGTCATGTCATTCAAATCACACAATCTACAGCCTTTTGTGTTGATGGTCTTCATTTAGCATAGTGTTTGGGAGGCTTATTTATGGCACAGCATGGCTCAGCATCCTCAATTTCACTGCATAAAATTCTATTAATGGGTCTATTGTATTTCTTTTCCTACAGCCTCTTGTCTTTCCATGGGCACTTGTGTTGTTTACACCTCCTGGTTTCGAGTTATATTGATACAAATATCTTATCCATCCTATGGCACACATACCTTGCAATGAGACTTGCTGAATCATATGGTAATCCTATGTTTAATTTCCAGAGGAGCTGCCACACTGCTTCGCAGAGTGGCTGAACCACTTCACAGTCCCACCAAGAATGCAGGAGGAGCCTACATTTTCTCTACCCTCACTAGCGCTTGTCACTGGTCTGTCAGGGTACAGCTGTCTTAGTAAGTGTGAAGTGGCATTTCATTGCTTTCACTTGCATTGCCCTAAAGTTTTAAGCACTATTTCCTGTGTTCATTGATCACTTGATGTTTTTGAGAAATGGCTGTTCAAATCTTTGCCATTCGTTTGTCTTCTATTAGTGTTTGACTTGGGTATAGCCACTCAATATTTCTGGGACTAGATTTTCTTATCTTATTAGTAATGACTTTGGGTGATCTGGAGACAGCCTGTGGGGCATTGCATGTCAGAGTCGAAAACAGTGCCTGAATCATGAAAGAAGCAACAATGATATTATCCTTGTGTCCTTATGGAGACCAGTTTATTCTCTTGATGACACTCTTTCTCATACCAAGATATATATTTTGGGGGTGGGGGTTAACTTAAGAATATATTTTAAGAGGCCTAAATGTGGCCGGAGAATAAGTTTACCCATCCTGCAAGTTGCAATTGATGGCTAGTGTCCTTTTGGCTTACTAGGGATTCTGGTAAAGACTAGAAATGAGGATAATAGAATAATTTGGGCAGTGACTTAATATATTGTGACAAAATATCTGAGGACTTCAACTTAAAGGAGGACAGATTTATTTTGAATCATAATATCAAAGGTTTCAGTTCAGGTCACTTCACTCCATGGTTTTTGGGTCCTGAGTGCGCATAAACATGGTTTTGGTAGAGCTACTTAGGGCAGACAGGCGAAAGGGTAGGGAGGAGGAAAGATAGATTGGTAGGAAGAGGGGAGAGAGAGGGAGAAGGAGGGAGGAAAAAAAGGGAATGGGAGGTAGGAAGGGGGAGGGGAGAGAGAGAGAGAGAGAGAGAGAGAGAGAGAGAGAGAGAGAATAGGAACATTAACATGAACCAGAGATAAGACAGTTTTCTTAGGGTACACTCCCCAGTGACCTACTTCCTCCAACTCAGCCCTATCTCTTAGCTTCTATCACCTCCTAAACCTACCAGATTATGAGTCCATCAACAAGCAGATTAACCCAAAGATTAGGTCACAGCCATCATGATGCAGTCATTTCCCAGAAGCCTCACCTCTGAATAGTGCTTCCCTAGGGAATAAGAGTGTGCCAGTCCTTAGGGACGTATAGATGTGAATCATAACAGGAGGCACGCTAGCTAAAGGGGTGGAGGACACTGGCAGAGGATTGATAAATGTGATTTTTTATGAGGCTTTACTTGTGGTTTGTAATCTAAAATGTCTTCCCTCCAAAGAGCTGGTAAAGTTTACATCTTACTAAGTATTGTAGGAATGGATTTTTTTGAGCACTTTTTAAAGTACTTCTGGCTTAAAAGGGTATAGAATGAGTCTCATTACTGCCAAACTGTGTTTCAATCTCTTTAAGATTTGAGACCACAAAGGTCAAGGATAAAGCTCTTTCCTGGTCACTCTCAGGGATATGTAAGAAGCCATGCTGGCTCAACCTCCTTCAGGATTGACTGTGTGCATCCTGCTATCTGTTGACTATAGGAGTTTGACCTTCACATGACTGATGGGTATAGAGACTGTACCTCTGCTGTGCCTGTGTGTATCAATTCGATGCCATAGCTGGCACAGCTCCTTGGTGAGTACACTAATAATATGTTTGGGACCTTAGATTTCCAGCTCACAAAGTTCACACTTTGAAGACTTTGTATACAGCTGATGACATTAAGAGACCGTTGAACTTTGAGGAAGTAAGACCTGTTTGGAAGAAGTGGATCACAGTGGGCACGTTTTATGTTTTAGGACCATCTTCTTCTAATCTCTCATTGGTTTATGGATGTTATGAGATGAGCAGTTTTGTTCCTCTATGTGTTCCCACCATGATGCTCTTCCTTACCACATGCCCAAAGTGATTAGTCAACCATGGACTGAAACCTTTGAAAATATGAAGTTATTCCTCCTTTTAAGTTATTTATCATAGACATTCTGTCACAATAATAAAAAGTAACACAGCTCTGGGGCTATAGACGTTTCTTAGTCCATTTAGAATTCAGAAGGAATCTCCATTGTATGGGCAGAATGTTTGTGCCCTCTGTTTCATGAGGATATCCACAGAATTAGAAAGTGAAGCTTTACGGAGATAAGTAACAGGGTAAAGACTTCATGGAAGGATCAGTGTCCTTGTGAGAGCAACCCAGAGGTCTCTTTCACAATCTCTTTACCATGTTAAAATTCAGGGAGAAGCCTTCAGTGTGCAGGCCAGAAGGATGCCCTCACTAGAACCCAACCATGCTGGTGTCCTGAGCTGGGGCTTCTAGGCTCCAGGTTTATAAGCAATACCTTCCTGTTGTATCTAAGCTGCCCAGTCCACATTATGTCACTATAGCAGCTAACTTAGACACTATCCCCACTTCCTGAAGTTAAGTTGATTAGGGAAGGTGAGCCTTTGTTTGGGAGTGGGAGTGGAAGACAGTTTTATGCCCCCATTTAGAGATTCCTGTTTATCGTGGCCATTAGTGGTGATTGGCTTACTTAGAAGACAAACTTTCGTCTTTCAAACATTAGAGGACAGTTTGTTTAGTCTAGTCAACAGACACCCATCTATAACACACACACCAAGCCAGGCATGTTCTGAGAGAAGACTCCATCTAGTAGGAGAAACAACATGCAGGGTAGCTAGCAGAATAAAACAGATGTGTGACTCCAGTTGGCAGGACCCTGCTCTAGGTGAGCTACTCATTTTGATGGAGGCACCAGGGAAATTTCTGTGAAGGGAAGAGGAGGTCAGGTTCCTGGATAAAGGCTCACAGGAGATACAGAGGGCCGGATGGTTGTAGACCAGGCAGGACACTGGATGGGCAGAAGAGGAGGATGAGGCCTTTGATGTTGTTCAAGGTAGCAGACTATGTTTTTGAGGCAAAGGGGAGCCTAAGTGGAATTTCATCAGGACTATGGCATGTTCTGTCTCTTTTTAAGAAAAGAAGAGAGAAGGATGGAAAAAGAATTAGAAGGTTGAAAGGATGGGAAGGACTGAGTAGAGGTGACTGGACTATTCTGAAGAAGATGAAAAATCCCAGAGGGTGGGGGGGGAGTGCATGGAGTTGGACAGGCCACAAAGGAAAGCCTTCTTTCCTTTTGATATTTCCTCTTCCAGGTCTGGAGCTCAAAGATGTCCTCAGGCAGTCAGCCCCATCTGCCGGATCTGCTGTCTTCCAGGAGACCCCTCCCTCTTCTTGGACACACAGGAAGAGAGAATAATTGGAAAGATTGCCAATCTCTGCAGGAGCTGGTCAGATCAGTGGAGGGGGTGGGGCGGGGGGTGAGGGGTGTCAAGGCACGAGTTTCACAGAAGTAGATATCAACTGGCCTAGGCCGTTAGCAGTTTGTTCATGAACTGTCCTCCTGGCTCGTGTGTTTGAACAGCTGTATAGCTGGTAGTGTTATTTTAAGAACTTGTGAACCTCTCTGGTGCAGCTGGCTCACTGAAGACAGGCGCCTGAGGGTTCTAGCTTGGCCTCTCTGTTTGCTTCCCCATCCAGTCTCCATGTGAGGAGCCTCATAGTCTCATCACCAGCACTAAGTAGCTCCTCAGGCTGCTGTGCCTTCCTTACATGATGAACTGAAACTCCCAAAACCATAAGCCAGTGAAAAGCTTCTTCTCCCTTAAGCTGCTTCCGTCAAATATCCCTCACGGTGAGTAAGCCTTAATCTCTATCTTTATGTCTTTATTATCTTCTGTGACTCTCAATCACCATTAAGACACATTTCAAACATTTGTTCTGCAGGTTAGGGACATGGTGGTCTTGCACGTCCTTAGTTGGAACTGGTGGGAAGAGTAGGGAGTGAGTAAAAGCCTCCCCCTCCTCCCCCTTATCTTGGAAGAGAACCTGTTCTGGAAGCTTGAGGGGTTGTTAAGGACTGTGGTTCTCGTAGGCTTGCCCTCAGAAGTCTGGTGTGGAGTTGGTTGACACTGCACTTTCAACTCATGATTCTGACATTCTCTAAAGCTGAACACGGCTGGTTCAAGAATATTTGTTCTGGAAAAGAGGGAGCTATGTTCTCTGACCCCTGAGCTTTACTCAGGGACTAAGCAACTAAATGCACTAGGTTTTAATGACCTTAAGCAGAAGGCAGCATTAGGTCTCTCTTACCACAGAAAGGTGACAGATTGAGTATCTGGACGCCTTCCCAGTTGGTTCAGAACATTTTTTTTTTTACCTTTCTGTGAGTCATAATGAGCCTCTTTAGTCTGTGCACATATAAGAATCAACACAACATCACTAACCTGACTCTCCCCTGTCTGCACATACAAGACCTCCAACTTCTTTGCAAAATCATCCAGGCAATTCAGGATAGGCCCAAAAACCATCCTACTCTGGATGCTGATGAATAATGTATTGGTCTCCCTCTTTTCTGCCTTATTTATATTAGAAAATTAAATATGTGTAAAATATAAAATGATAACGTGACCTGATGTTCCCATTATCAATTCCTAACCAATCAGGTTTACTCCCATGCTGTTTATTTCTAAATAATATTTCATATAATTTTACTTTTGGTTTAATTGATAATTCTGTACGTTTATGAGACACAATATGATATTTTGATGTATTTATACCATGTATAATGATGAAATCAGGTTAGCTGAGAAACCCATCACCTCACATACATTTTTTCAAATACTAAAAAAAAATTATGTGTTTTCCCGCATGTATGTATTTGCTTCACATGCATTCCTGATGCCCACAGAGGTCAGAAAAGGGCATCAGATCCCCTGGTATAAAAGTTACAGATAGTTGTGAGCTTGCATGTGAATGCTGGGAACCCAACCAAGGTTCTCCGTGGAGCAACAAGTGCTCTGGACTGTAGAGCCATCTTTTTAGTCCCCACTAGCCGCTTCTTTCGTGGGAGAACACCAAACAGTTTAGCAATTTTGAAATGTGCAATGAATAATTATTTATCCTATAGAGAGATCCCTAAAGCTTATTCCTCCTGCCTGCCTGACATCTTACGTCCTTTTGTTAGTGTTTCTCCTTTCCATCTACCCTCTCCTCAGCTCCTGGCAACCATCATCTACTCTCTTCTGCTAAGAATTCAACTTCTTTAGAGTCAACATCTAGGTACATCATACAGTATTTGTCTTTCTATCCCTGGCTTATATCACTTAGCACAATCCCCTCCATGTTTATCTCTGATGTTTGAAATGAGGGTCTGTTTCTTTTGAAGGCTTAATGGCATTCTGCTGTGTGTATACACCTCATTTCCTTTATTCATTCACATTCATGGGCACCTAATTTGCATCTCTGTTTAGCTATGGTGAATAATATTCCAGTGGACAAGGAACTGCGGCTGCCCTTTCAGTTTGACTGAAACTCAGAGTAGAGCTAACAGAACACTTGGGGATCAGAGTCTTGGTTTTGAATTGTTTCCCATAAGGACTGTATAGACACAGCCTCATCAGTAGCTCACAAGTTCCATTGTAGGCACACCGTCACCAGCACCTCCTTTTTGTCCTTCTGATAATCATCCATCTCACAGGTGTGAGGTGATGTCATATTTTGAAGATCAGTGGTCATGAGCCTTTTTCATACATCTGCTGACCATTTGCAAGTCTTCTTTTAATAAATGTTTAATTAGGGAGCTGGAGAGGTGGATCAGCAGTTAGGAATGCTTGCTGTTCTTCCAGGTGATCTGAGTTCAGTTCTTGGAACCCTATGGGCAGCTCACAACTGATCCTCATTCACACCCAGCTTCCAACAGCTCTTCTGCTCTCCTTGGGCTCCCATAAATACTTGGTATATACATGTACGCGCGCGCGCACGCACACACACACACACACACACACACACACAAAATAGTCTAAGAAAGGAAATAATTAAGTCTTTGGCACATATTATTGTGAGGTAAATCTTTAATACCCTATTTTATTTTTAAATATTTTGGCATTCATCTGAGAAGAATACATATAAGGGCTGTGTTTGTAAGAAACACATCAATTAATAGTATTGACGTTCACAAATGTAATTAAACTGATTTTTGGATTTCTAGTACTTCCACAAATATGACACATTTAGAATCGTTTTATTTTAAAAATAAAAACAAATGCTTG